>NC_047087.1:55517500-56717500 GCF_902459505.1 Geotrypetes seraphini
AATTACACAAACAGCAACAGGTCCAAACATAAATTTGTAATGCAGGGCAATTAATTATAATTCCTGCTGCTGGTAGTCACCATCATTTTTAAGCCTTCACATTAATAACCCAGATAAATTTATTAACTCAGTAAAAATTAAAAAGTGACTCCATGAAATGAATAGAGTGTACACCAAAATATTCTTTTGTTAGAGTTAGGCCCAAATTTTAAGAAGTGAAAAAAAATTATTCACTTTCATCATGTTATTGAGATTGGGTTTTTTGTGGGGGGGGAGGGTTTTGGGAGGGAGTGGAATTACCATTAATAGTTATTTACCACAAATCATGCAATTTTAGCACAGGTTCCATTTTATAGAATGAGACTTAATTAGGTTAACAGTGAAATATCATGTTTTAATGGTAGTCCACTTTGATAACTTCCCCCTTTAATTACCATTACATAATAAATACCCTCTCAAAATGTATGGTGTATTTTATATATGCTTAATTGTGGATTTACATAAGCCTGTCATAGTTTGCTATCCCTAGAAAATATCTTTTTAGATTTCAATATAAGCCACACACAGCGGGGATGGTGTAGCTGACAATGTTTCCACAAAATATCTAGTTACATTTTCAGTTCTTTTACATTAGCTGAAAGAATAAGAAAAATACTCAGACTTCACTTTTGAAACCCTGGAAACTTGAGTTAATTCAACCATTTTTCTGTATGTACATTCAAGTAAAACAATGAGGCTAGACTAAAAAAAACAGATGCATCCTATTTAGGAGTGAAAAGTCTCAAAATAAATGCTCTCTCATTAATGTATTAATTACACAATGTACTGCACTGATCTTAATACAAATTTTGTAAGATGGGCTGTGGAATTTGCTTTTTTTTATGAATATTACTATCTACAAATGCAATACTTTACAAAACATACCCTGAAGGCTATGTTGTCAAAGTTTATTGTTCAAGAATGTTTAACAGTCTGCAAAACCCATTAATCAAAGGAACAAAGTCTCTTATAAAGTTATCTAATAATTTACTGGTTTCGCAGGAATAGTAGGCTAACAAATCTGAAAGTTAAATTAGTCCTTGGAGTGGCTTAGAACATCCATCATGCACACCATGCCATGCAATGGTCTACATTTCTGTCATAATTTAATCAAAGTATAATTATTAGATGTTTGTGTCTTGTGGAAGAACAAAGCAACCTGTCAAATAGCTTTCCAAAGTTGTTGTTGTTGTTTTCTTCATATTTGAAAATATTTAAAAAATGTATTAAGGAATATATTATGAAAAAAATTGTCTCAAATGTAGATCCTCAGGAGACAGGCCTTGATGGAACACCTCTCCTACAATCCGGAAAGTTTGTGTATGTGGCGTTCGGGGGAGGTTACAATGAAACTAGCTGAGGTGTAGAAATAATAATTAAAAACGGCCTCTGTTTTGGGCCCTATGCTTGCATTTAAATCACACTTTTAGTTTTCTTCTCCCTTATCGCTTGAAACTCAAACTAACTAAGCTAACAAAGAAAGTGCCTTAAAATTCAAATGTACTCCTCAGTGTGAAAACTCAGATAATCTCTTGCCAGTTCCCACCTGTATTTCATGGAATACACGGACCATCGTCTTAAACACCAACACCACAGAATCGGACTACGGTACACACATTCTTTACTACATAGTCAAACTGGAATTACACGCACAGACAAATACAAAGTTTACGTTTCCCTGTTTCTTTCAAAATTGGAAATTTGTTCATGAGCAAACTCAAGAAATATAATAAAAGGCATTTGCTTTTCTCAAAACCTCATTTGCTAAGCACCTGCTCGGTGTCTTGGGATAAAAAGTTTTCGATGTCAAACTTCTTATTTTGCCTGGTAGATCAGGGCTGACAAGGGATAGAGAGAGATGGGGCTCCGGTCGAGTAAACTGGGCAAAAAGTGTACCAAACCAAAAAAAACTAGATGAAAGCATGTATCTTAGGTTACCTTAGCCATCCCCCAAACCTACCTCAATCTCGACCCTGGGTAGCATGATTTAAAAAAATAAAGTAAAGTTTTGAAGACCTGGATTAATTTATAACCAGAGGTCGAGCTGGCTGTGGGTTAATGGCAAATCCGCGAGCTGATTGCAAAGGGAGCTGGAGGGTTTTTCTCATCTCGATGACTCAGATCGGAAACTGGCACGTCAGCTCTCACCAATTCCCTGACCATCCAGCAATTTGTTCGGTTGGAAACCCGGAGTGTTTGAGAGAGGAAGAGTTAAAGCCTTAAAAAAAAAAAAAAAAACCTCCTCTTAAAAGTTATCTGCAGAAGTCAAAGGTGCTTCCTATCCTCAGGGCTGATGAGTGCAATCAGAGCATACCCAGCCCCACTACAGAAAAAAAACAAACCAAAAACAAAAACGGAAGGAGGAAAAAAAAAAAAAAAAAGAACACCCTAAAAGTTATTAGTTTTTTTTCCCAACTCTTCCTGCATCCTGGGCCCCTCTAGGCAGCAAAGATTCAAGGAGAAGTTTTAACTAACTAAAACCATCAAAGATTAAGACAGCCAGGCTGTCTCCAATGGCCCGCGAGCTACAATTCCCACATTTTCCTAAATAAAAAATTATTCTATGGATATCCCAGCAAAATCTTTCTAGCTGCTGCCTTTTACACTTGCAGACTTACTCTTTGCAGATTAACACCCGAAACAGTGCTCTTTTTTTTTTAAAGCAGATTTGCAAGTCTCTGGACTTCTGCTCTCCACCAAACTGTTCCTGCCTACTTTCCAAATTAATCTCTAGCTCGAGAAGTCCGGAGACGCAGCTGCACTATTTGCATAACTTGCATGCCAAAAAGGAAGCGATCAGAGGGAGACTACTGCTTTCTCCATAGCTCCATAGTCGTTACTAATACATGTGGATCTAAAGCTAAAGTTTACAGAGAAAAGGTGCCTGGAACAGCTATGGGCGAATGGCCTCACTTTGTTTTTTAACAAGGTGAACTGCAATTCCATCCCAGCAGGAAAACTGGCAACACTTTTAAGCGCTGCGTATTTCTTAGATGCTCTCTGGCCTGCGATGTTTTCAGATCAAAAAAGAGACACGGAGAGAAGTTTCTAGCAAGTTTAATGTACCCAACCAAAAGCAGCCCGAACAGTCTGGGACAGTTTCCCTTTCCATCTTTCACAAGCACTCAGCTCAGCACTCACGCGAAGAAAGCAGGTTTCCAAGGACCTTTAGGTCAGATGGGGGACAAATCCATGGGAATACAAAAGGCAGTGCCTATTTCTCTTCACTCGCTTTTATTTATTTATTTTTTTGGGGGTTGGGGGGAAGTCTACAGCAATTAAAAAAAAAAATAATCTTCAAAGCTTTTCTATGCCGATCGAAAGAGAAAATATAACAGCTTGCAACTCATGCTCAGTGCTCCTAACAGGGAGGGAGGGAGAAGAAAGTTAAAAAGGATGAATAACCGATCCGGCAATGTATAGGCAGATGCAGCCTTATTTCATACAGAAAAGTAAGGTTCTCTCTCTCTCCTCCCCTCATCGAAGAGCATTAGCTAAATTGATAGGGGAGGAAAAATAAAATAATTATATTAAAAAAAAAAAGGTCACCAAGTGACTCTTTTGGTCCAAGAGTGGCACAAGCCAGCGACACAAAAACACACCACGCAGCACGGTACACAGCAAGACCTAAGCAGGGTGCATATGACCTTTTATCTCTTCTTCTTTTCCTAACCAGAGGCTCTTTACATCAGACGCTTCGGTGGCTTTAATTACAGAAAACTAGCTGAAAATGTGTTTCTTGAAACTCCTCCGGAGATCCCAACCTTCGGCCAGGAAAAGAAGTGCAAGAGGGAAAAAGCAGCCGGGAAAAAAAAAATAGGTAAGTTCATATTTTGTTTGTATGTTGGGGGGGTGGGGTGGGGGGGGGGTTAATTTTTGAGATTACACTCACCATTCCTCTCGGGTAAGGCCAGATCAGAGTCCGATTTGAAATGCTGAGGCTTCGCCTGCTTCCTCCGCGACATGCTGGCTCACACATCAGCTGGGGCAGAATAAAAAATTACTAAAAAAAAATCTTCTCAAAATTACGGAAATCGAGCCCCTCCACCGCGCATGTGTCCTGCTATAATTATGATTATCAATAATGCATTGCGATTAATCATAGAGGGGCTCTTTGAAAGGCGATTGGCACATGGCCAGCTCTATTCAAACCAGCTCTCCTTAATCAATTAGCCTCTGATTTGCTGGAGAGCCCCGTCGCTCTCGGCCGCCGCCCAATGAGCCGATGCATGCTGAGGGAGGGCTGGATTTCCAAGGGCTGTTTGGATACAGTTTAACCCTCTTAGCAACCAGCTGGGACTATCACGCCATCCTTCGTTACTATAGGAATGTTTTTTAAAGGATCTTTGCTGGTGCCCAGCGCTTTTCAAGAAAATCCATGTTAAGAGGAGGAAAGGTCAGATCGTCTATTCAGCGGGCTGCTGAGATACACTTTTAAGTTTTAAGGAAGATTTTTTTTTAAATCCCTTACAGACTAAAATAAGATATTCCCAGACGAGGAAAGAAACAAATAGCCAAAAAAAAAAAAAAGCAAAACAAACAACCCAACAAATCTCAAACCTACTGGACGTTTTTTTGTTGTTGCTCTTGTTTGGTCCCTGCAACTCGGCTCTGAAACAAGTTGCAGCACTTATTACTGTTGTCAGCTGCAACTTTCCCCCAAGCTGCTACTGGCTTTTGGCTGTGTTCCATTTACCCGTTTTAAGGGTCTGATCTAATTTCCAGACTGCCCTCTTCCCTGGCTTTCATCGCCATACATAGCGGACCGGATGTTAAAAAAGAGAACAGGGGGAATCCCCCCACTGCAGAGGTTTACCTCGCACTCATTCCCAGGACTTAATCGGCAAAGGTATTATGCTCCAGTAGCTGGCAGGAAAAAAAAAAAAAAAAAAAGCCCGAGGCACCGCCCAGCGCCTCAATTGGCTGTCGGTCGCGTCAATCAGAACGCTGGCAGCGCAGTTCTGGTTGGATGGCGGCGAGAGCCTCTAATCCCGGGCAGGGTCTGCTGCCCAGGGCGGCGGAGGGAGACAGCCGACGGGAAGTCCGCCAGACTAACTTTATACGCTCATCAACTCAAGCACTTCACTTCCTACTACTCCCTGCACTTCACCTAACAAAAAAAAAAAAAAAAAAAAAGACTGACTTGCTAAACAGTTTGCTGCTAAAAAAGCGTCTTTTATTTCCGGACGCGTTGCGTGCTCTCTTTCCCCCTCCGATACCGGTTGACAAAAGAAAATTTACCTATTAGTTATTGGTATTATATTTGAAAAGAATTTTGCTTGCATTGTTGTTTGTGAAAGTGCTGACACATTAGTTAAAAAGAAAAAAAAAGAAGAAAAAGCAAAATGTATAGAAGCATGCAATGTAGGAGTATTATGTGCTGTCCATACAGTACATTATACATTAACACATTGTATTATACAATACAATCACACTTTGGTAAGTCTGTAATATTCAACTTAGGTATATAATGCGCATCTATAGATATACTATGCTAAAATACAATGTCCAGTCCATTGAAATCATAATATATTATGTAACTTCTTACAAACAAAATATGCTGGTTAGGAATTTCTCTTCATTACATTACCATTTGTATTTTGCCAAAGCCCTTATGAATTCATAGCAGTTGTTTTATTGCATGTTGTTAGCAAATACTGCAACTGAACAGGATGGACATATATATATTTTATGTATGGATAAATATATAGAGATATTAGATAGATATAGATTCATAAGACTTTTTTTTTTTTCTTCCATTGCAACAGCGGCTCCTCCCTGACAAATTGTTTCTTTTGATTTTAGAGTATTTGTCTCGGTATCAGTGTGAGCAAACAGCGCACTGCAAACCCAAATAAAACTGATTTCAATTTCAAATTAGGTTGCTGCAGCTATAGACTCTCGCCAAGCGGACTCTATAGCTCGATGCTCTCTCCCTGTCAGCGCTCCACTCCTGCAAATGTTTACCAAAACGGGAAAACGAGCTCTAACAAACTCCAGCCTAATATTTAGTCGCCTTTTTCAAATTAGCCCTTCCAAATGAAATTATTTTCCCGGCAGAGTTTTTGTACAGTAGTTTTTGATTAAAAAAAAAAAAAAGTCAAACACAGCTAGCAGTGGGGATGATCTTGAAGGATGGTGATAATAATGTTTCTATACTGGTACTTCACATGCCATTATTTTTCACTGAATATTTAAAGAGCTCATTCGGCAGAGATGGATATAGTCTGAGCTTGTTGTCAACCCCCTTGCAGTGATACACTGCTATTATCTATATATCTATCTATCTATCCTCTGCAGAATATATGTACCATTTTACGTAATGATTCAAAGATTATATCAAGTTTATCTTATAAACAGCCTTGTAAACCATTTTCTACGTATGCAGTTCAATTATTATTTAACATAGTAACACCCTTGTTATGTAGTGTACTTTTACAGTTATTCATATGTTTTATTTAAGAAGTCTGAAAATAATTTTAATTCATTTTTTTTCTGTTTCTAGGCACTTTTCTGTAAAGCATTTAAAATGTCTGGATTCTCTCTCTTTTTCCGTGGGGGTGGGAAGATGTTTCGCCAAGAATTGGTCTTTGTTGATAGCAATACATCTATTAAATGTCATTGTTTCCTCCAGAAGTTACCACTGTTTACCAAGCAAATGCTTAGATCTGTTTGCGGCTGTTTCCACCCCTCCCAGTGCCCCATAATGGCTGTCACGATCCCCTTTCCTCAGTGATCCCTCTAAGATGAGATCCGAGATCTAAAAAAAAAAAAAAAAAGTTATTGGATGCAAATGAAGCCTGGGCTTGGAAAAGCGAGAATCGATCTGTAATTCATTACGATGAGCAGAGAGGCGAGATTGTAAACAGGGGATGATTTGCAGTTCACTCGGGTGAGAGATAGTTTAAATGAGACGCCACACACACAAACAGACTGGATTGCTGTTACTAAAGATTTGCAATTTCCCAGAACGGGCTTCACACTCACCAGGGTTAAAACTTGCACAGCCCCATGGTTAAACTCGGTCTTAAGCAACGTTCTGGGGGAGAAGAAATCCAAAGGGTGTCCTATTTTCCTTAAAGTGCCAGCACAAGTCTCATCTAGACATGTTGGATGCACACTTTATTGCCCTCATTACTGAAACAAACTGACAAAAAAAAAAAAAAAAATCACCTTTAACCTCAGAAATGAACTATTCAAATAAGGGAGCCGACTTTTGCTCTTATCAAGAGTTGGATATGAAGATTGACGAGACCTTTTAGTAATCATTAAACACCACACATTGGAATGGTCAGTCTATATTTTTTTAAAAAATGCCAGTGTCAGATGTCGACTTTTATATACATAAATGATTCAGGATTTAAAGTATACATATTTCCCTGCTGAGTCTTTAAAAACGTCCAGCAGTAAATCCGGAATTTGAAAGTCTTTCTGAAAAATGCTGCTTGCTGTTACTTTTCCCAAACATGCTTACCTGTATACATATGCACGCATTGTTTTTAAGAAGATCTCTGCCCTCTGGTGATACTGTCATGATAATGTTCCCTCAATATCAACAGTGCGTCGTGTACTGGACTGAATAGGAGGCTTTAAGACCCAGTGATGGCATGATCAAGTGGGCATTTGCTATCAGATTCTTTTAAAATGTATTTCTTCATGATCGATACTCAGAAAAGAGAGCCTGAATTTAATCCTGCGTTATTACTGACAACCGATAATTGATCATTTCTCACAAACAGCTTTTGGGCCACCTAATTGAATCATAAGCAATTGGTGGGAGCTAAAGGCACAACTCTAAATAGCACCGAACTAATGGAGCCTGTTCGAGAAGACCAGAGGGGAAAATCTGGTAAAAAATGACTAATGTGGTAACCAGCCAAGGTGAAATTGTTTAACACGATTGCCTCCGTCTACACTCGCTGCCTTCCCTTTGACCTGCTGACCAACACATTTTTACACTAGCTAGAAATGTCCTTTCAGAGTTCACTGATGAAAGTGCTTCAAAAATGATTAGCGGGGAATTTACAGCTGTCACTCCTACCAAGAGGGAAAGTAATAAAATCAATCCGAGCAATCAATCAGAACTTGTCCATAGCTTTCTAATCTGTTCATTTGAGAGGTGTTTGCTTGGTCCTGAAACTGGGACGTTAAATATACGATTTTCCTTTATTACACAAAGCGCCCCTTAAAGACCGTCCCCTCAGCTTAAGATGAATCAGAAGTTAGCAAAGTAGCGAAAATAATCTTTCCTTGCTAGTGGTAAAGTTTTACAAAATAAAATGCATCCGTTGCTTGTTCCCCGGTTAAATTTATTAACCGGGTGCCTAAAAAACGGTTTCACTTCGATTTTCCATAAGGCTTTTATTAAAACAGCAAAAAAAAAAAAAAAATACACGAGAACGATAAAATAAATTACACATAAATGCTAGCATAAGCATATCTTCTGGCTAAAGTTACGGTTTAGTTCCTGATTGGCAAAGAAAAAAGAAGTACTAAGCCTTGTGTCTTTCAACACCTTAGAACGCTGCTATGGCAAATCCCCCTCCCCCCCATTTAAATTTGTCCTTACTACTAAATATTTCACTGCGTTTGCTTGGTTTGTAAATTTAAATCGCCACTTATAGTTTGGTTTTAGGACGTGTCACTAAGAAACAGGCACGTTTTAGCTTTATTTTCAGGTGCCTTTCCAAAGGATTAGTTGGCAGTTCGATTAACACTTAAAAGAATATCATTTAGCTCAGAAACTGTGGAAGTTGCCAAGGCTCGCACATCTTCAGTTGCTGCTCTAGGGGACTCCTTTTACTAAGCTGCAATAGCGATTTTTTAGCGCACGCAGGGTTTTAGCGCGTGCTTAAACTCGCGCTACGTGGCTGGAACTAACGCCAGCTGGCGTTAAGGTCTAGCGCACGGGGCAATTCAGCCATTGAGCTGGTGTTCTAGCCGCGTAGTGTGAGTTTAGCGCACGCTAAAATCCTGCGTGCGCTAAAAACGCTATCGCAGCTTAGTAAAAGGAGTCCTAAGACTCGCACGCGCTATTTAGCTCGACTGATTACTTTAGCTGTCTCCTCCTCCTAAAATGCAAACTACTGCATGGCAGCAAAGTTTGTTGCTTCATGGTGCTTCTTTATGCTTAATAGGAAGTGAATTTTAAAATGATGAAAGGAAAAGGGTAATAGAAAAACATGTGCAATTGCATTTTCTTGTAGCACAAAACCAAGAGTCGGTGGAATTGGAATATCCTGCAGAGGGGAGAAAAGTCTGATAGCCCTTCATGGGGCAGCCAGTCCTCCCCTTGGGCATGTTGGCTTTAGGCATGTGAAACTGCATCCTGTCAGCAGGCCGCTGTTATGAATCTCCTCTCCTGCTGATCTTACTTTAATGTATGTTGGCAGTATCAGGTCCTCTGTGAATGTGGTAACATACCTAAAAATCTGTTAAATTATCCTTATTGTTATCATTCTGGAAGTGGCTCTATCCAGTGGTGTACCAAGGAGGAGGGTGGGGGGTGCATCCGCCCAGGTGCAAGCCATGAGGGGGGGGGGGAATTCCCGGCCTTGGAGTCATGGTCCGGGAACTTTCCTTCTCACGGCCCGGTCCCAAAGTTCTGGGTAGTCCCAGCATGTTCCCAACCTTCTTTCCTGTCCGATGACCCTTTACCTTTTGTGAAGTTGAAAAACTGCCGGCCTCGGCAGTGATTCAGCAACATCGCCCGCAGCTCCCTTTCCTGATTTCTGCGTCTGTCAATGATGCAACTTCCTGTTTCCGCCCAGGTGGATTGCTGCAGAGGCAGACACAGAAAGCAGAAAGGGGAGCTGCGGGTGACGTAGCTGAATCACTGCTGAGGCTGGCAGTTTTTTCAGCTTCACGGAAGGTAAAAGGCCATAGGACAGGAGAGAAGGCTGGGAACATGTTGGGCCGCGGGACTATCCAGAGCCTTGGCACTGGGCCATGAGAAGGGAAGTTCCCAGACCATGACTCCAAGGCTTGCACCTGGGGAAACATTACTAAAAATATTTTTTTTTTACATTGAGGGGTGTCAAAAATGATGGCAAGGGTGTCAAAAAACAATGGGCCCCGGGTGTCACATACCCTAGGTACTCCACTGGCTCTATCAGTTGCCTCTAGCCTCATCAAACATTTACCATTATGGTTGAATCAATGGACACTATTGGGGGTGCATGTGATCTCAAACCATTGGCTGTTTTGTGGCAGGAACACAGGGCCAGATTCTCAAAACTTAAGGTTGCCTTTAACGCGGTCACTAAACTGGTTCCAGCTGGTTTAGCGTGCATGTGTTTTAGCTGTGGATTATCAAAATTGCTTACTGTGGTCTTTTCCGAGCTTCTTAGCAGTCTCCAGTTCTGCCATGCAAATGAACTCGTCAGTATTTAAATGAGCATTCTGGTGGATTCCTCAATCTCACTGAGAGATTCTCCAAGCGCAACGTCGGCTTTTGGTGAGCAAAAATCAGTGAGTGGTCTGAGGGTGCCGGTACTGTGTGAAAAGCGCATCTCTGTGTGTGTATTGTTTGTGGTTAATTAAACAAAAAAAAAATTGCATGAATCACATAAATTATAGTCTTTTTTTTGGGGGGGGACAAAAACACATTTTTTGAGCATATGCATTATAGCTGTGTTTCTAGTTATGGTTCAGGATAAAATTTGACAAAAACAAATTACAAGTTTTACATGAATTATAGTAGTTTTTATCTGTTATTGCGACATGAGTGCCCTACGGCTACAGCCGCATGTGTCGTGCACCTATGGCGTAAGCATATATTATGCTCAAATAAGGCACGCATGCAATATGCGTGCTTACAGCGTTGCTTTTCGTGGTGTATTCTGCACATGTGCTGATAACTATCACCAGCGACTTTTGTACATTTAGTGAACCTTTGCTACTCTCTGCCAATCTCATTTGCATGCGTGGATTTTTTTGAGAATGGCTCGACTTTTTGAAATCGCTACAATAATAGCTGTGACAGCAGCCCATCGGTTTTTGTTAATATGTGCAAAATCACCCCCTTTTACTAAACCATGATAGCGGTTATTAGCGCAGGGAGCCATGCTGAATGCTCCGCGCTTCTCCCGACGCTCATAGGAACTCTAGGAGCGTCGGGGGCAGCATGGAGCATTCAACGCAGCTCCCTGCACTAAAACATGCTATAGTGGTTTAGTAAAAGGGGGGGAATAATATTAGAAACCACAAACTTGCTTAAAACATAAGTGGTTCTTACTAGTGCTTCTTTCTGAAATAAAACAGCTGTTTGGTGAGTGCTTATCAATCCTCGTCCAATAATTTGTATGCTTTTTAAAATATATATACCACTTATATCCTAAGTGGTTTACATTCAGTTTCTGTACTTTATCATCTTTCCCTATCTGTCCCAGCGGGCTCAAACTCTATCTAGTGTACCTGGGGAAATGAAGGGACTAAGTGACTTGCCCAGGGTCCCAAGGAGCAGTGAGGGATTTGAACCCACAACCTCAGCATGCTAAGGCTGTAGCTCTAACCACTGCACCACACACTCCCCAGCATTGCAGTCTACTGACTCTGCTGTTGTTACATGTATGTATAGTTAAAATAATTCAGCCATGGTTATAATAAAAAAAATTATTGATACATGCAGAGACATACTATTATTTCTCAGTACACTCCATCTCGAACTCTAAGATCCCTAAATCACAATCGCTTAGTAGTTCCCACTTTTGGAGAAATATTTCTTGTTTCAATACGTAACTCAATATTTTCCGTTCAGGGTCCAGAATTATGGAACACTCTTCCTAGTAACTTCAGACTTCTGTACAAATTTTAAGAAAGATCTCAAAACTTTTATATTTTCCAAAGCTTTTTTATAAGCATCATTTCTATCATCTGTAATATCAATCTCATCAGATGAAGCACAGATTATCCCTATACCACATGCGCTATCCTTCCCCTATACTTTTCTATTATAAATTGTATTTCTTCCCTTATCCTCCTGTGTTATATATTGTTTTATAGCTATTTTGTTGTTTTAATGTTTTTTTAAATTTTTTTAAATTATTTGTATATATATTTTATGTAAGCCGCTTAGCTGTTACACAATTTGTGGGATATCAAAAATTAATAAACTTGATTGAAAGGATGAGGCCGTTTGTTTCTTTGCCTAAAAGTTTTGTCTTGTGGTCTTGCTCTTGATTTTTACTTTGTCCTGTTGTATTTTGGAGCAAAAGACACACCCCTTTTATGATGACTACCTTTTTTCTTTTTTAAAACAGACCACCACTAGGGTGCTACTGCCATGCTTCTGCTTTCTGGATGCATTTACCTACATGTCATATGTAAATTACTTGTTCTCTTCTTCCCCACCAGTCCTGTGCACAAATAGGTGAAAAATATGCAACCAAAGGTAGCCTACCGGAGGTGTTGATTTTTCCACACAGCATATGGCTTCCACTTGAAAGTTTTCTGCAATGAATGTTGGCTAAAAATGACCATACAAACAATCAGGACAATTCAGCATTACTCCATAAAGCAGGAATATTTATTTATATACCACTTATAGACTTACCCCCTTTTACAAAGGTGCGCTAAGCTTTTTAGCACGTGCTAAATATTAGCATGTGCTAAACACACACTAAATGCTAATGCATGCATATTATCCTATGGACGCATTAGCAGTTAGTGCGCACATTGATTTAGCGTGCACTAAATCCACGCTAAAATGCTTAGCGCGCCTTTGTAAGAGAGGGCCTAAGTGGTTTATGTTCAGGTACTCAAGCATTTTTCCTTATCTGCCCCAGTGGGCTCACACTAATGTACCTGGGGCAATGGGAGATTTAGGGCTAGATGCACTAAAGTTAGCAATCATCGCTAAACCTGTTTTTACAGCTTTAGCGATGTCCGCTTTTACCGACCCGATGCACAAAACAGCCCACTGCGTGCTGTACCACTCGATTGCCCATTTTCCAATCCAGCCATGTAAATTAGCTAAAACCCCATGCAAAGTAGCCAAGTGATTGGTGCACTAATATCGCTTGGCTATTTCCCCCTCCCCCCCCCCAAAAAAAAGAGTTTTAACAATCAGAAAAACCATTGGTATTTTTTGTTTTCATTTTTTTCAGTGGCACAGATGTTTTGCAATGCAATGCAGAACACCCCCACGACATGCCTCCCCCTGCATCTGGCACCCCCCAGCTACTGTTCCCTCCTGAACCACCCCAAAATGGCAAGAGGGATGCCCACTCCCTCCTGCCACTGAATGCCCCCCCAGAACCTCCCCACAAACCTTTCCATACCTTTTAAAAAAGTTAGAAGCAGGCAGCTTGCTCTGAGGCTCCTGCTTCTGGCCCACCATTCCTAAATGATGGGCATTCCCCTCCCCGGTGCATCATAGAAACATAGAAACATGATGGTAGATAAAGGCCAAATGGCTTATCTAGTCTGCCCATCCGCAGTAACCATTATCTCTTCCTCTCTCTAAGAGATCCCATATACCTTTTTGAATTCAGATACAATCTCTGTCTCCACCACTTCTTCTAGGATACTGTTCCATGCATCTACCACCCTTTCTGTGAAAAAAGGTATTTCCATAGATTACTCCTGAGCTTATTACCTCTCAACTTCATCCTATGCCCTCTCATTCCAGAGCTTCTGTTCAAATGAAAAAGACTCGACTCATGCACATTTATGCCACGTAGGTATTTAAACGTCTCTATCATATCTCACCTCTCCCGCCTTTCCTCCAAAGTATACATAAGAACATAAGCAGTGCCTCTGCTTGGTCAGACCAGAGGTTCATCATGCCCAGCAGTCTGCTCACGCAGTGGCCCATCAGGTCCAGACCTGTTATATAACCCTCTATACCATTTTAGTAGCTTTCCTCTGGACCGACTCCATCCTTTTTATATCTTTTTAAAGGTGCGGTCTCCATAATTATACACAATATTCTAAATGAAGTCTCACCAGAGTCTTATACAGGGACATCAATATCTCTTTTTTCTACTGGCCATACCTCTTCCTATGCACCTTAGCATCCATCTAGCTTTCACCATCACCTTTTCAACCTGTTTGGCCACCTTAAGATCATCACATGCAATCATACCCAAGTCCACTCTTCTGTCATGTACATAAGTTCTTTACCCCTTTTGGGTTTTTGCAGCCCAAATGTATGACCTTGTATTTCTTAGCATTAAGTTTTAGCTGCCAAATGTCAGACTCTTCTTCAAGCTTTGCTGGGTCTTTCTTCATGTTAGTCACACCATTTGGGGTGTCTACTCTTTTGCAGATTTTAGTATCATCTGCAAAGAGGCAAATCTTACTTGACAGCCCTTCAGCAATATATAAAATCAGATGTATGTATGTTCCAGCATAACTCTGAAACGCATGGACAGATTTCAACCAAACGTGGTATACATATCACTTACTATCTGGGAACAAACACTGTGGGGGTGGGAAAGGGTTCACACATAAAGATACATCCAATTTTAAATACCGGTATATAGATGGACCAATTGTGTGAAGCTGGGGGAATGATGTCACACAGTGAGAATTATGTCACAATCAACAGTATATAAGGAAGTGCAGCTGTGGTGTGGTGAAGCCTAAACTAGCAGAAAGTGAAAACTGAAAATTTGTATGATGTTAAACCTCAAGTGAATGTAAACCAAAACCCAAGGGAATTTATATCCGGTCAACGTTCCAGTATAACTCTGAAATGCATGGACAGATTTTAACCAAACTTAGTATACATATTACTTACTATCTGGGGGAAAATACTGTGGGGGTGGGAAGAGATTGACATAAAATTTTTTTCAAAAACTACAGATATTAGTGTCTACTCCATAGTTTTTGTGCTTGCTGAGATGAAAACTGTCACTCCTGATGCCGTTTAAGACATAGGAATGTCCCCATAGCGAGGGACATTCCTATGGGACATGGGGGGGGGGGGGGAGAGACATGTGTTGGGTGGGACATTTTGGGATAAATAAATATCCTGGCAATGCCGGGTAATCAGCTAGTTGCTTATAAAAATGTTTAAAAGAACAGGCCCAAGAACAGAACCTTAAAGCACACCACGGGTAACATCCTTTTCCTCAGAGTGATCTCCATTAACCACTACCCTCTGTCGTCTTCCACTCAACCAGTTCATGACCCAGCCTGTCACTTTGGGGCCCATCCCAAGGGTACTCAGCTTATTTATTAGACGTTTGTATGGAACACTGTCAAAGGCTTTGCTAAAATCTAAATACACTACATCTAGCACACTCCCTCTACCAGTTCTCTGGTCACCCAGTCAAAAAAAATTGATCAGATTTATCTGACAAGACCTACCTTTAATGAATCCATGTTACCTCTGGTCCTGTAATCCACCAGATTCTAGAAACTTTACCATTTTCTATTTTAAAAGTGTTTCCATTAATTTGCTTACCACAGAAGTCAGACTTACTGGCCTGTAATTCCCTACTTCTTCCTTACTTCCACTTTTGTGTAGAAGGACCACATCTGCCCTTCTCCAGTTCTCCAGTACCACTCCCGACCCTAGAGAAGCATTGAAAAGGTCAGTCAGGGAAGCCACCAGAACTTCCCTAAGTACCTTCAGCACCATCCGGCTCTATCGTTTTATCTACCTTTAATGTATCCAGAACCTTTTAAACACAACCCTCTGAAAATCGATCAGGGTCTACCACTCCTCCATTCCTATTTGCATTTGTTTTCTGTGGTCCCACTCCTGGCGCTTCAGCCGTGAAAATAGAACAGAAATATTTGTTAAGCAATTTAGCCTTTTCTTTATCAGCTTCTACCTGTTCCTCCCCTTCACTTTTGAGACTCATAATGCCACTTTTGCACTTCTTCCTATCACTGATATATCGAAAAAAAGTCTTGTTTCCCCATTTTACCATGTCAGCTATTTTTTCTTCCATTTGTATCTTTGCTTTCCTGATTATTCAACCAGCCTCTCAACTTTTCTAGATATTTTTGCCTGTCTTCCTCGTTCAGCGATCTTTTGTAGTTTATGAAAGCTAACCTCTTATTCTTTACCTTCTCAGTTACTACTTTTGAGAACCAAAGTGGCCTTCTTTTCCTCTTACTTTTACTTACTTGCCTCATGTGGCTTAGTAAAAGAAGGCCTTAATTCCTTAAGTAAAACTTTAGCCAAAATAAGTTTTTTTAAAAAAACTATGTGTACTTTTGAGCCAATATAAATTTCCCCTCGTGTGTATTCACTTAGTAAAAAAGGGAATTAACATATAGCTTTTTGTCCTACCCAAACTGTGCCCAAACAAATTCTAAACATGTTTCCGTAAAATGTCTGCATGGTGTGGATCGCCACATGTAAAAAAATGGTTTTCTGAAATTGTTGTTTAGAAGTGTATACAATCTATGTACGAGGGGCTGTTGAAAAAGTTCTCAACCCATCCAAGAAGAGAATGATGTGGAGCCTCGAAACCCGCAAGTCACTTCACACCCCTCCTGACACCCCTCATTTCAATGATATGAAATTAAAAGATTTTTGGGGAGGGGCCAAAGGCTCTGATTGGTTAAGCCACCTAATGCCCCCTCCCAATGGGAGGGGCCTTATGTGTCTGAGTCAATCATGTCTTAGGCACCTCCCTCTGTATCCAGGATATTGCGGGAAGAACCTTAGGCATCTGAACCAATCAGGACCTTTGGCACCTCCCTGTGCATTACATGATGCACTGGGGAGTGGAAGGCCTTTCATTTAGGACTGGCGGGCCCAAAGCAGTAGCCTCAGAGCGGGCTTCCTGCTTTCAACTTTTTAAAAGGTATGGGGAGATTCAGATGGGTTGGTGGGGGCATCCTGTGGCAGGAGAGAGTGGGCATCCCTCCTGCCATTTTTGGGGGGTTTGGGGACGACGGTGGCTTGGGGGTGCCTGGTGCAGGGGGAGGCAGCCATCACGCAGGGGGGTTCTGTGTGGCAGGAGGGAGTGGGCATCCCTCCTGCCTATTTCTGGGGAAGGGGATTGGTTTAGGGGAGTCAGTGGCATGGGGCAGGGGCTTTTTTCTTTTTTTTAATGGGGCAGATTGTGCATTTGTATCACACACACATCTGTGCCATTAACACACACACAAGATCTAACAGCAGTGCCTCATATCACTGAGTGATTGATTGGTTGTGTTTGCATGCAAATGATTTGCACCTCTGTGCAAATCATTTGCACGCAAAATTGATAGCATATTGATTGCTACTTGACAATTGGCCAACAGTGATTCAGTCGGTATCTTTAGTGTATCTAGCCCTAAGTGACTTGCCCAGGTTCACAAGGAGCAGTGTGGGATTTGAACCTGCAGCCTCAGGGAGCTGAGGCTGTAGGTCTAACCACTGTGCCACACACTCCCCTGTGGAATGTATCAGAAACAGCCAAGTGTACTTTGGGGAGGAGATTTTTTAAAATAAAGGAGAGATTATGACTTCCTGTAATCATTAGAAGTGGTTTACATAGACTTAGATCTTATCTCCCGATGAATTTTTTTTTTAAACGTAGTTTTCTTATACCATATATGTCATTTGCTGAACATCTCAAGCTGTGTTTATATATGAGTACAAAATATCTTGTACTTTGTAGTACCTTTTTTTTTTTTTTACACTAATAGAACACTCATCCTTAATATTGGTTAAAAAAAAAAGGTAAAGCTTCTGCTAGTTTGGGAAATCCACAGTCGGGATTTTAGGATATCCAAAATGAACATGCATGGAATCAATTTTCATATAAAATATCTTGATTCTGATTATGGATGTCCTACAAGTTCTGAGGGGAGGTTTGGGAAGCCCTTAAATAAGATGGCAAACACTACACAAACCTTTGTATTAAAATTGGTGTGAATATATCAAATTTTTTGTCATTTACCCCCTTCTTTACAAAGCTGCACTAGCATTTTTAGCACTGGCCACCATGGTAACAGCTCCGACACTCATATAATTCCTATGAGCATCTGAGCTGTTACCGCTACAGCTGGCACTAAAAATGCTAGCGCGGCTTTGTAAAGGAGGGGATTAGGGAAGTTACTGCTTAGAAAGTCTAGGCTCTGAAAGAAACATACTTATCATTGCAAGCTTGTCTTCCAATGAAAAATAACTGCAGACTTTTAAGATGCTTTAATTACACTATGGACTCCTTTTACTAATCTACGCTAGTGGTTTTAGCGCGCGCCAGTAGCGTACTAATGGGGGGGCAGTTGGCCCCGGGTGCAAGCCCTGAGGGGGTGCTCCCGGCCTTGCCGTTCAGTCCCCCCCACCCCCGAAGGACCGCTCGCCCCCCTGGCCTAGGACCGCTCGCCCCCCTGGCCTCCCTGCACCACCTATGAAGCAGCCTGCAGCGGGATCGCGATGTCAGCGATCCCTGAGCTGCTTCAGCACTGCTTCCTGTGCCACGGTCCTGCCCCTCCTCTGATGTCAGAGGAGGGGCGGGACCGCGGCGGAGGAAGCAGCTCCGAAGCAGCGCAGGGATCGCTTAAATCGCGATCCTGCTGCGGGCTGCTTCATAGGTGGTGCAGGGAGCCCAGGGGGGTGAGCGGTCCTTCGGGATGGGGCAGGCAGGCAGGCAGGCCTTTAAGGGGGAGGGGGGTGACAGACAGGCAGGCAGGCCTTCAAAGGGGGGACAGGCCTTCAAGGGGGGGAACAGGCAGGCAGGCTTTCAAGGGAGGGACAGGCCTTCAAGGAGGGACAGGCAGGCCTTCAAGGGGGGGACAGACCTTCAGGGGTGCAGGCCTTCAAGGGGTGGACAGGCCTTCAAGGGGGGGATGCAGGCCTTCGGGGGGGTGCAGGCCTTTGGGGGGGAGTACAGGCCTTCAGGGGTGGGATGCAGTCCTTTAAGGGGGGGACAGGCCTTCAGGGAGGGGGGCCCTGGTGTAGAAATACACGGAGGGAATGGGGGGTTCAAAGAGACACTCATATGGTGGGAAGAAATAATGGGTCTGAAAATAGAGAAGAGGGAGAGAGATGATGGACCATGGTTTTTAGAGAGGGAAGGAACAGAAAGGGAGAGAAGTTGGACACAAGGGATGGTGTGGGGGTGGGGGGTGGGGATAGAGATACTGGATAGGAGGGTAGTTGGGAAAAGAAAGGGAGAGATGGTGGACCCAGGGTGGTGGGGAAGGAGGGAGAGATGCTGGATGAAAGGGTAGTTAAGAAAAGATGGATCTGTGGAGGGAGACGAAAAAAGGATAGATGCCAGACCTCCTGGGGAGGGAAGGTAAACGTGGAGGACAGAGATGGCAGATGGATGATTAGCATGCAGAAAGAAGGAAGAAGGAGACCCTGGCAAGCAAGTTATCAGAAGACAACCAGAGCCTTGGACCAACAAGATTTGAAAAATAACCAGACAACAAAAGGTAGAATAACTAATTTTATTTTCTGTTTTGTGATTACAATATGTCAGATTTGAAATGTGTATCCTGCCAGAGCTGGTGTTAGACCGCAAACGTGAGCTAGGATTTAACAGAGAGGAAAAGTCCTTTTTGTTTCTTTATTTTATTTACACCACAGCGCCAGTGTGGTTAGGAGAAGCCAAAGGGGGGTGAAAAAGCTATAAAATAAACCCACCAGGATGTTTGAAAAAACAAACACCCAATTGAGCAGGAAAGTTGAATCGAAAAACCAATTCAATAGGCTGAATCGAATCGAATTTTTTTTTTTCTTGAATCGGGCAGCACTAGTTTGCACTACTGTCTTAGACTTTAGGACCTGGGATTGGAGAGAGATGGCATCCTCAGTACTTTATAATGTAAGTGAAACGAGGATTTGGTCAGACTTTTGAAGGGTCTGCAGAAGAAAAATATTGTACAGGCCGGGGACATGAGACAGCAGGAAACGGGAACTTTTCTTCCTTCTATTTTTGTGAATGGCAAGGTGGAGGATGTCAGAGTTCAGTTAAAATATGTGCTTTATAAGAAAATATAATAATGTGTTTTATAAAGTTTATAAGCATTGCTGGCCTACCCGGTGAGGTGTTCCTAATGGTGGTGGTGGTCGCGGCAGCGTGTCAATGTGTTGAGAGGAAGAGGTGGTCTGGGAAATTCTGCTGAGCAAACTCCGGGCCCATTTCCACCCCACAGTTAGTCCACTTCACTCAACTGGTTCACACACTGAGTGGGTCTTTGGGTGTTGTGCCTGGGTAGTTGTTTTGGGATCTCTTCCAGTGGTTTGTCAGTATCTCCTTGTGGTCCAAGGAAGGAAACTTTGTTAACCTTAGCATTGACCTTCAGAATATGTTTGTAACAGCGCTGCTTGTGTGGCATTAGGATATGTAGTGATTGAAAGAAAAAACCAGACCTTTGCACATTTTTGCACTATATGGTGGGTGTATGAGGAGATTCACATTTCCTGCACAGCTAAGTCCGTGTGAAGTTCTCTTGTGCTGTATTTGACATCTAGCAAGGTCTCTGTTTGGAAGGAAAGATCTAAGGTTAAAAATTAAGTGGCCAGAAGTTATGGTAAAAGCAGATAGCTTAGCTGGTTTTAAGAAAGATTTGGACAAATTCCTGGAGGAAAAGTCCATAGTCTGTTATTAAGACATGGGGGAAGTGTCTGCTTGCCCTGGATCGGTAGCATGAAATCATGCTACTCTTTGGGTTTTGACCAGGTACTAGTGACCTGGATAGGCTACCATGAGAATGGGCTACTGGGCATGATGGACCATTGGTCTGACCCAGTTAGGCTATTCTTATGTTATGTTCTCATCTGTAGGGGCCTTTGTTTTCACTTCTTATTTTAATGTTGTTTTTTTTTCTGGGAACTTCTCAGTGTTTTTTAGAATGGGAACAAAAATGGAAGAGAATTAATGTGTGTGGAATGGGGAGGGGGGTTACTAATTTCTTCAGCTAAATAATTCAATCCACCTCAACCAGACAAAGGAGAACTCAGGCACCATTCACATACCCTCCAACCAAAATCGTCAAAAGAAAAAAAACTGTTCGACAACCTCCTAACACTCGACCCCCAACTCTACAATCTATTGACCTCGACCACAAACTACAAAACCTTCAAAAAAGAAATAAAAACCCTTCTATTCAAAAAACACATAAAACCGAACTAACACAATCAGAACTGTCCCAAGCATCACCTGCAACTACTCCATATGTACTTCTGATGTCATGACAATTCAGACATAATTTATGTTATGTTTAGATTAATGGTTACATATATGAGGTTCAATCTATATATATAAAATCGGAGGTATGTATGTGTGTATGTATGTGTGTATGTGCCGCGATCACGCAAAAACGGCTTGACCGATTTGAACGAAACTTGGTATGCAGATCCCTCACTACCTGGGATGATATGTTCTGGGGGTCTCGCGGCCCACCTGCATATGTGGGCGGAGCTACAAACATAAAATCAGATTTCACCCATTCATGTCAATGGAAAAAATGTAAAAAGCTGCCATTCTCACAGTAATTCAAAAACGGCTTGACCGATTTGAACGAAACTTGGTATGCAGATCCCTCACTACCTGGGGTGATATGTTCTGGGGGTCTCGCGGCCCACCTGCACACGTGGGCGGAGCTACAAACAGATAATCAGATTTCACCCATTCATGTCAATGGAAAAAATGTAAAAAGCTGCCATTCTCACTGTAATTCAAAAACGGATTGACCGATTTGAACGAAACTTGGTATGCAGATCCCTCACTACCTGGGGTGATATGTTCTGGGGGTCTCGCTGCCCACCTGCACATGTGGGCGGAGCTACAAACAGAAAATCAGATTTCACCATTCATGTCAATGGAAAATATGTAAAAAGCTGCCATTCTCACAGTAATTCAAAAACGGCTTGACCGATTTGAACGAAACTTGGTATGCAGATCCCTCACTACCTGGGGTGATATGTTCTGGGGGTCTCGCGGCCCACCTGCACGCGTGGGCGGAGCTACAAACAGATAATCAGATTTCACCCATTCATGTCAATGGAAAAAATGTAAAAAGCTGCCATTCTCACTGTAATTCAAAAACGGCTTGACCGATTTGAACGAAATTTGGTATGCAGATCCCTCACTACCTGGGGTGATATGTTCTGGGGGTCTCGCTGCCCACCTGCACACGTGGGCGGAGCTACAAACAGAAAATCAGATTTCACCCATTCATGTCAATGGAAAATATGTAAAAAGCTGCCATTCTCACAGTAATTCAAAAACGGCTTGACCGATTTGAACGAAACTTGGTATGCAGATCCCTCACTACCTGGGGTGATATGTTCTGGGGGTCTCGCGGCCCACAACTCTATGTTGCTTGCTCAAGGGTGGGTTCACCCAATAATTTATATGTTCTTGCTCCAGGAGGTGAAACTAAAATTGTTGGTTATAATCACGTTTTGCGTTAGTTGTATTGTATTCATTTTGTCAAATATTTCACATTATAATTTGAATATTGTACTTTTTATTAAGCTGTAAAAAAATAATTTCATTCACCACTATAAAGTATCTTTATTTGAATCCATTTACAGTGTTATTGCTATAATTAAATACCCGTGCAACGCCGGGGCATCAGCTAGTAAAAGAAAATTTTCAGTGCCTGTTTCTATTATGACCATTTATTTTTCATGTTTATTACAAAAAATATTTTTTTACATGGGGGTGTCAAAAAATGATGGGCCCCAGGTGCCACATACCCTTGGTACACCACTGGCGCGCGCTACAATGTCGTGCACGCTGGACACTAACACCTCCATTGAGCTGGTGTTAGTTTTTTCGTATAGCGCGGGGTTAGTGTGCGCTAATCTGCAGCATGTGCTTAAAAGCTACCGCAGCATAGTAAAAGGAGCCCTATGTAACATGATTTTTGTTCCTGGGCTGTAAGTGTAATTTCCTAATTACTCATGCCTAAAAAGTGTAAAAAAAATGTCTGTTATTTCCATAAAACTGCTTTTATGAACATGTTAGTCAAATTTCACAATTTACCTATTTAAAACGTGAAAAAGTCAAATTTTCACCATTTCATTCTTATAAAGTCATAAAAAGCAACATATGGATCACAGTTAACATGTATTTATATTGAAGTTATACAAAGATGACCACAGAAGATTTAGAAGTGAGTAGTTGTTTTTTTTTAGATTTGCGATTATATTGTATGCCACTTTCACGAATCAGCTCCCAGGTGTAGTCTGCCATTATGTTGTCATTATATTGTCCTTGGTAGCAACATCCAAAGCCCAGTATATCCAGGTGGAAGTGTTCACTTTGCTCCTCTGAGTATGCTCCCATTTTCTCCTTGAATGTCTGAAGATGAGCATCAATGACATGGACTTTGAGAGACATCCTACAGCCCATTTTACTGTATTTTTTCACCAGATTCTCAACCAACTCTGTGTATTGATTGCCCAGGAAACCCTGAACTACTATGACAAAGCTGTTCCAAGCCACTGTCTCTTTCCTAGTTAGCGTCTTGGAAAATTCCTTGCACTCCAGGATCTTCTTTATCTATGGTCCAACAAAGACACCAGCTTTGACCTTTGCCTCAGACAGATTAGGTCTTGAAGGTACAGTGGTGCCTCGCATAACGGACGCCTCGCACAGCGAACGCTGCGCACAACGAACTTTATGTCTTGATTCGTACAACGAACTTCGTTTCACACAACGAAGTCGCCCGAGCTGCATCCTTCCGCGCAGGCACTGCGCTTAACTGCCCTCTCTCCGCCTGGCTCCCTCTTGCCCCCCCCCGACTCCCCGACACGATCGGGGCAAGAGGGAGCCCAAGCCCTCTTGCCCCCCCGACTCCCCGACACGATCGGGGCAAGAGGGAGCCCAAGCCCTCTTGCCCCCCCGACTCCCCGACACGATCGGGGCAAGAGGGAGCTCAAGCCCTCTTGCCCCCCCGACTCCCCGACACGATCGGGGCAAGAGGGAGCCCAAGCCCTCTTGCCCCCCCGACTCCCCGACACGATCGGGGCAAGAGGGAGCTCAAGCCCTCTTGCCCCCCCGACTCCCCGACACGATCGGGGCAAGAGGGAGCCCAAGCCCTCTTGCCCCCCCGACTCCCCGACACGATCGGGGCAAGAGGGAGCTCAAGCCCTCTTGCCCCCCCGACTCCCCGACACGATCGGGGCAAGAGGGAGCCCAAGCCCTCTTGCCCCCCCGACTCCCCGACACGATCGGGCCAGGAGGGAGCCCAAGTCCTCCTGGCCACGGCGACCCCCTAACCCCACCCTGCACTACATTACGGGCAGGAGGGATCCCAGGCCCTCCTGCCCTCGACGCAAACCCCCCCTCCCCCCAACGACCGCCCCCCCCCCAAGAACCTCCGACCGCCCCCCAGCCGACCCGCGACCCCCCTGGCCGACCCCCACGACACCCCCAACCCCCTTCCCCGTACCTTTCTGTAGTTGGCCGGACAGACGGGAGCCAAACCCGCCTGTCCGGCAGGCAGCCAACGACGGAATGAGGCCGGATTGGCCCATCCGTCCCAAAGCTCCGCCTACTGGTGGGGCCTAAGGCGCCTGGGCCAATCAGAATAGGCCCGGGAGCCTTAGGTCCCTCCTGGGGGCGGGGCCTGAGGCACATGGGCCCAACCCGACCATGTGCCTCAGGCCCTGCCCCCAGGAGGGACCTAAGGCTCCCGGGCCTATTCTGATTGGCCCAGGCGCCTTAGGCCCCACCAGTAGGCGGAGCTTTGGGACGGATGGGCCAATCCGGCCTCATTCCGTCGTTGGCTGCCTGCCGGACAGGCGGGTTTGGCTCCCGTCTGTCCGGCAAACTACAGAAAGGTACGGGGAAGGGGGTTGGGGGTGTCGTGGGGGTCGGCCAGGGGGGTCGCGGGTCGGCTGGGGGAGCGGTCGGAGGTTCTTGGGGGGGGCGGTCGTTGGGGGGAGGGGGGGTTTGCGTCGAGGGCAGGAGGGCCTGGGATCCCTCCTGCCCGTAATGTAGTGCAGGGTGGGGTTAGGGGGTCGCCGTGGCTAGGAGGACTTGGGCTCCCTCCTGGCCCGATATTGTCGGGGAGTTGGGGAATCGGCGGGGCAAGAGGGCTTGGGCTCCCTCTTGCCCCGAGCGTGTCGGGGAGTCGGGGGGGCAAGAGGGCTTGGGCTCCCTCTTGCCCCGATCGTGTCGGGGAGTCAGGGGGGCAAGAGGGCTTGGGCTCCCTCTTGCCCCGATCGTGTCGGGGAGTCGGGGGGGCAGGAGGGCTTGGGCTCCCTCTTGCCCCGATCGTGTCGGGGAGTCGGGGGGCAAGAGGGCTTGGGCTCCCTCTTGCCCCGATCGTGTCGGGGAGTCGGGGGGGGGGCAAGAGGGCTTGGGCTCCCTCTTGCCCCGATCGTGTCGGGGAGGCGGGGGGCAAGAGGGCTTGGGCTCCCTCTTGCCCCGATCGTGTCGGGGAGTCGGGGGGGCAAGAGGGCTTGAGCTCCCTCTTGCCCCGATCGTGTCGGGGGTGCCAGGGACCACACGGAGTCACCCACCGTACCACCCGATTCGGGTAAGCGCAGGTATCGGTGGGTGGCTTATTTGCGGGGGGGTGCCTTATTTTACATTTTTTTCTAAAAAGGGGGGGCTGTCTTATTTGATGGCCCTGCCTTATCATCGGGGAAACACGGTAGAAAAAAAAAAAATGAACAGTTAAGTCCCAGTTTTTGCCGCTGAGACTCTGCCCTCTCTCACTGTAAAATTAGACTCTACTTAGTCTGTCTTTAAATTTAAAAAATGTGTGTTGTTTTAAAAAACAATTATGTTTTTAGATGTATCTAAATAAAAATAATAACCAAAAATTTATCTTTTTTTATGTCATCTTAGCATATTTTATGCTGCAGAACGAATTATTTTTTTTTACATGTATTCTTATGGGAAAACGCGTTTCACATAATGAACGTTTCGCATAACAAACTTGCTCCTGGAACCAATTAAGTTCGTTGTGTGAGGCACCACTGTACTTGAAAGCTGCTGACTCCTTATCTTTAGCTCTGACAAATTGATTTAAACCCAATTTGATGTGCATCAGCACCTTCTGGGGCTCCACCAGTGGTTTCCATATGATATTGTTTCTCCCCTTTGGTAGTGCACCTTTGTATCCCTGCTGTCCCAAAGAAGGAGATAGTAGGAAATCTTGGCAAAACTACCTTGGAGACCCATTAGGTATGTCACCATTTTATAGTCTCTGATGATCTCCAAGCCATACTCTTTATACTTCAAGGTGCCAAGTAAGGTCTTGATGCTATTGTAATCCTCTTTGAGGTGCACTGAGTGAGCCTGTGGAAGAGACATGTACTTATTCCTATTATGGAGCAACATGGCTTTGATGCTACTGGATGAGCTGTCATTGAAGAGATGCCACTCTTTCTGGTTACAGGTGATTCCAATTGCCTGAAACAAACTGATCACATTGTGGCAGAAGCAGAGACCATCTTGATGGGTGAAGAAGGTAGAAAAGCTAGGTGACACTTCCGATCTGTGACTTGCACGCTTTTATCCAACAAGTTCCACTGCTTAAGCCTAGACGTCAAAAGCTCAACAATAGACTTGGTGAGACCAAGATCTCCAATCAAGTGGTTGAGGTCTTTTGGGTTTGGATAGTTTGGGTTTTTCTTATCAGCTGCACCACTGATATTGTAAACTGGATCTACAAGCTCTCCCTCACTCTCTGACTTGTTGCTCTCTGGGGGAGTCGGTATGGGGAGCTTAGGGTAATGTGGCACTAGGGCAATGCATGAAGGAATATTCAGATTTGTGATTGAAAATACATGCTTGCCAATTTGACCTTTGGAAGGGTCCACAATGCAGAAGTAGCAGTTGCTTGAGTGGTCAGTGAGTTCCACCAAATTCTTGGTTCTCTTTTCCCCTCTTTACCTTCCTGTAGAAAAACCAAAATGACATTTTATTCTTTACCATCCTGTAGAAGAATAAAATGAAATTGTGGTAATGAAACAATACATTTATTTCACCTATGATTAATGTGTATGAGATTCTTGAAACATATTTCATATATAATTTATTTTCAAATAACATTGATAATTTTAAAATTTAAATAATTTTTTTAAAATTAAACATTCTAAGAAATTTTGTAGCAGAAAATTCCACAACCCTACCTTCCAGTGTTTTTTTTGGCAGTTCTCGCATGTGAAGTTTGTCTTGACCCCGAAATATGCCTTTTAGGCATCGCATGTCTTAGCATAGTGTTTCTCAACTCGGTCCTGGAGTAACCCCTTGACAGTCAGGTTTTCAAGATATCCACAATGAATATACATATATAAATTTAATTTACATGCACAGCCTCCATTATATGCAAATTTCTTTCATGCATATTTATTGTTGATATCCTGAAAACCTGACTGGCAAGGGGGTACTCCAGGACTGAGTTGAGAAACACTGTCTTAGCAGATGCTTCTTTGGAGTACTTTTTCCCTTTTGTCTTGATAAATTGGCCACATACATAGTAGAATGTGTCTGCCACATATTTGCAGCCTCTGGATGCCATGGAGATATGTTACCATTTAGGCAGCTGGAATTGAATTGATCTCAAGAGCTCTATAGTTATATTGTATTGCTATTTATATTAATGGAAGGTTTTAGAAAGTTCTTGAAGGCACTCTAAGGGTTCATTTTACTAAGGCATATGGCCAAAATTAGTGCAAAAAAGGTACATTTAAAAAAATCTATGACTTGGTCACAAAAGCAAAGTTTGAGGGGAACGAAAGCCATTTTACATACTTTTGTGGCATAGGCAATTAAGAAAGAACACTTACTACCCAGGAGCAACAACAACAAAAATTGCTACATAGTGCTACATATCTTTATGATTTCTGAAAACATATCTTTCTAACATACAGGCTACAGAAATCTTCCCAGGCTATACTAATATTTATAGAAAGAGGGATGCAACAGGTATATTATCAGCAAGCCTGTCCTGATAAACTGAATTGATTTTGTTTTTTGTGAAACAGGTGACTCACACATTAAAGTGGCATTATTGGGGATTGAACAAGCAAAGCTGACTATGTATGTATTGCATACCATATATGGATTTTAGATGACACTACTCCTGATGAAGCCAACAAAGCGAAATGGTTTTGGCCATCATCGGGTGTCAAGATGTGTCTTTTTGTCCCCATAATATTTGCACACAGTTTGCGGATTATTACATGGACTATTGCATTTTTATATATAAGACAACATATATGTGTTAAGAAAAAATATGTGTGTTAGAAATTAACAAGGTTTTTTTTTTTGTTTTTATTTTTAATGACCACTAATACATTGTTATTCAGTATCCCAGCAAAGATGCAAATTTATTTCATGTCTGGATGTTTGAGGACTTCTTCCTCGTTTGTTATTAACCTATTATTGAGACTGTTTTCACAACATTTTTTTTCACTCTGCTGGTTTTCTACTACTTTCTTAAACATATATTCAAATGAAACAAAAAACACTGGGCAGAAACAAATAAATATAACTTTAGCAAAAGGTTGCAATGCAATCTCTTTTACCTTGATGTTTTATTGAGGAATAGAAACATAACAAATAATCGCTGGCTTTTACAAAGCTGCGGTAGAGGTTTCTACTGTGGGCCGGCAAGGTAAATCCTCCGACGCTCAAAGAATTCTTATGAGCATCGGAGCATTTACCTCGCTGGTCCAAGTAGAAAACTCTATCTCAGATTTGTAAAATGGAGCCCAATGTTTACTCATTACAATCAGTAAAACAACAAAATTATGTTTAAGCAAATTAGAACTGTCATGATTACATAAGGGATAAGCGTCTCGCAATCTACCTTCAGCCTGTACACTTTTATTTGCTGTTCCTTCCATTTTGTGAATAATAATAATAATAAAAAGGGTTGGCTGCATTCTTAGTTTCCCCAAAGAACTACTAATGAGTGGGTTAAACTAAACAGCTTGGATAAATTTACTGCTGATTTATAATTGTCTGCAAAGAATGCAAAACATCTTCATTTTTTCTCTTTCTTCCCTTTTAAAACTGTGAGAGAACAAAGAGTAGGGTATACTAAATATTTTCTTATGGACATAATATGAGAGAACCCCCCTTAAAGCATTTGTCTCACAGATAATTATCAAGGACATTATTTCTGCTTTTCTAAGTGCAAGACATGTGTAAAATATCTGACGTAACTAGGCACATTCATTTATCTATTAAAACATAAAAGAAAAGAAATGATCAGTCACAATAATTGCTAGGCCTGCATATTTGATTTGCTTTATTTGTAGGAGTTCTGTGTACGAGATGCTTATCAGTAACCACCAGACAGTCATGCAGAAGAGAGTGCCTTAATGCTGTCTGAGACGGCCTCTTATTGCTATTGATGGTTAGCATCGGTGTCCAGTCTGAGAAATGGAACTGCTGCAGGCAACTTCAGTCAAGATATCCTATTGATCTACAGCTTCCTTTGCCTCCCTGGAGCAAGAAATGGAGAATAGAAAGGAGGAAAAATCTTGCCATTTCAGGAGCGATGCAGTGGCTTGTGATGCCCGAATAAAGGTGACACGAGTGAATATAGCATCAGAGGAAATTAAGAGTCGTGCATGTGGTAAAAGAAGATACACCGGAACTTATTTTGTGCATGAAGATAATGCAGGAATACTGTATGAACTTCATATGGTATTATTGCTGTGCTTTTGCTTCACTGATGTTCGGTGCCACTTAATTTCCTATCCGGTCATCTAAAATAAGGCACCTACAGGCACTTGAATATGAGACACCCTATTGCAGGGGTCCTCAAATCCAGTCCTCAAGGTCCACAACCCAAGCCTGATTGTCAGGATTTCTACAATGAAAATGTATGGAAATCTATTTGCATTCAATTCACTGCCTCCGTTGCAAGCAAATAGTTTTCATACATATTCATTGTGGGCTGGGTTGTGGTCCTCAAGAACTGAATTTCAGGACCCCTGACCTATTGGAATACTGAAGATTTTACATAAGACTCTTTCAAACTCTTGAAGACTAGGGCATTTGCAACCATTTGTGAAGGGGAAATGAACTGATTTTTTTGTTTCCAGTGCACGCAAGTAGGGATGGAATAGAGAGCATTCACGGAAGGAAGATAGAAACCAAGATAGTTGTGGGGTCAGCACGAGAATGTGCAACTTTCTTATGACTTAAACGATAAGGTTCAAATTTGGAAACTTCTGTACTCAGCTTTCCCAGTAATCCCCAGGCCACACTGTGCCCTTTGCAGGTTGATATATCAGTTATTATACAAGGATGAAGAAGGGATTTTGCTGCGTAGAAGCTCCACAAACAAGATACTTTTCTTATATAACTCTTTGCAACTTTGAAAACAGACACTACCATTGCAAAGCAAGTTGTAATTTATTCCTGTATTCAGGCCTTATCATCCTTAGGTCATTCTGCACCATCTAGACTTCAGTATATACAAAACAAGTTATTCAAAGAATAGAACTCTGTGTATTTTCAAGAGCAAAGAGAGTATAAATTACTGTACTGTAGGTCCCAATAGCAGCTCATGTGTACACGCTGTACAGGTCTTACACATCAATTTTCTCTGGTGTTAAAAATGTACCATTCTCTTGACAAGTTCTGTATGTTATGCAACATGTGATGCAGAGAACATTCTTCTATAGAAGCCTGTACAAGGGGTACACACATGGTTCCCAAGATCCAAGGGAACAACTTCAGATTCAGTAAATTGATACATTTTCTTTAGGGTTTACAACTCTCATTGCTATAAATCCCCTCTTTTACAAAGGTGCTCTAAGCTTTTTAGCGCATGCTAAATATTAGCGCGCGCATGTTATCCTATGGATGCATTAGCGGTTAGTGCATGCGTTGATTTAGCGCACGCTAAACCCATGCTAAAATGCTTAGCGCGCCTTTGTAAAAGAGGGCCAAAATGTTACTAATCTGCATATTTTTTCAATGTTTTTATTTAAAATGCAGTATTTTAGGGATGAAAGAGTTGATTTCGAACTCTCCTTGTTGTTTCAAAATTGAATTGGTTCCTTCAGTTTTACCAGGTTCTTCAGTTTGACCAGAACTTGTCCTGTATTCTGGAAGCTTGATGGCATTCAGGGTTGACGGTATTCAGGCTTGAAAGACATAATTTATATTTTCTACTTCAGAAGTGTCATCAAACTGCAGAACTTCAGAAGAAAAAAATAGCAATGAGGATGGCAGCATTCAATATGAGTCTATCCAGATTTTGAAGATTCAGTGAAGCTACTCTACATTATACGAAGGGTCGCTGAAAAGTTCTCAGCTCAACCAACAAAGTTGGGGCAAGTCTCCATCAAGGGCTGTACACTTAGTCCAGAGATTTTCCACTTATTTTCATTCCATATTTTTCCGACCAAATGGAAAAAGTGGAAAAATCACTGGACTAAGCAGACAGGCCCCATGACCAGGAAATGACATCAGAAGGGAGCCGAAGCCAACCCGAGCAGGAGGTAAAAAATGCTGCTTACGCTGGCAAATAATTAAATAAGCACGAGAGGAGGAGAGGCACCTGTGCCCCTGCCAAGATGGCACCTGGAGTGGTCTGTCATCCCCTCCCCCTCCCTTATGCCTCTGGGCATAGAATACAGGTGAAAAGGGACAGACTCAGCAAATACTTCATGGAATGGGTGGTAGCTTTGTGCAACAGCCTCCCAGTTGAGATGAAAACAGTATCTTAATTCAAGAAAGCTTGGGACAAGTGCATAAGGGAGTGAAAGAGTAGATGACATAGAAGGGCAGACTGAATAGGCCATATGATCTTTATCTGCCTTCATTTTTTTTCTCTGTTTCTAAAAAAATGATTTCCAGATGAGCCTTCATACATGCCTAGTGCTGTAACACCTCTTTCCATGGCCCATCAGAAATGAAATGTAGATACAAGAAGACCTTCTCATGGAGAAACAGAGACTGGCTAGCAACAGACTGCACTTTGAGGTATTTCCTATGACCAAGAGAGAAATTCTCTAAAGAAGATGCTAATATTTACATGGCAAATAAGTGATTAGAATAGCAGCATATATTGTGCATGCATGCATGCAAATGCTGAAAATCTGGTCATGCACTATTCTATACACATATCTACTATCGTGTATATTTTACAGATAAGTGTGCAAATGGGTGGAGTGTTAGTAGGACTCAGACTTAAGCATGTAACTTATGGAATACTATGGGTTATGCATATATCTCCAGTATCTAGGCATGAACATTTACATCAGTTGCATGGGTGGCATAAACATAGCCCACCACCCATTATATTGGGGAAGGCTCAATAACCTGGTGAGTCCATTCACCACTTCAGCATTTAGAAGGTCTGTTAGAGGGTTTGGAAGTGAGAAGAGTGAGAACAGAGGGGAGAAGTTTGAACAGGAAGATTAGCGGTTAAAAGCCGTTTTAGAGCTGGGCAGCAGACTCAGAGGAGGGATAGTGACAGGTCGGGAAAAATGGAATGTGCTTGCCCACCCACCCATTCCCTCTTTTACTGTTATATTTGATGGAGTTTTGAGTGGGGTCTTTTCAGAACTGGGGTTTATAGGGATTCCTGGGTGTTGCAGCTTGTAATAGTGGAGTGTAATCTAAAATGCTAATTATATTCTTCAATTGACTGGCAGTTGGGTTTATCCAAACATATGATTCTAGAGATAAACCCTTGAACATGCTGCTTCATAGATGACATCACCGTGCCGGCAATTGTGAATTAGGTATGGCTGCTGGCATGAGATGAACTTTGACCTTTTACACCACAGGCAGAATGGGGGCGCTTATTTATTGTCAAGTTCTGGGGTGAAGGTTTCAAGGATGGCACCATCTGGTCATACATATTTGTGTTAGTTGTTTGGGAATGTTGATTGAAATATTGATGTAAAATTCAATCATTTGTGAATTAATAAAGCTGTGTCCAAGTTTTGTCACAACTTTGTAGTTTTAACATTGATTATTTATATTTGGTTATGAATGTGTGTTTGATGATGTATGGGGGGATGGTGTGAATGCCTAAGTTAGTACTTGCACCTAAGCATTTATGTGCATATTGTAGCGTGGCCGGTCCTCAAAGCTCGCAGTAACCGGCTCACGCTCACAATATTCTTCCCAGCGTGCTTCCCCAAGATGGAGGAAGTCCCTGTTGTGCAAAACTTATCCTATGAGTTTAATCAGAATGGCCTCACACAGGTAAGTTATTAAAATGAAGAAATCAAATTTATTGTTCTACTGAACAGGTCCAAGCAAAAAATATGAAAAAACATGAATTCCAAACGGTCTTGGTTATAAACATGAAAACAAAATAATATGAAGGTAACCAGCCTGGTCTGGATAACTTTCTCCAAGTTCAACTATCAATGTCCCAGGTATCACAAAGTCTCTGGCAGTTCTTGACTCTCTCAAAGTCTTGTTTGAAAATTGACAAACAATTATGTTATACTGCACTGTGCAGCGCTGCCCTTTCAAAAACAGAGGCATAAGGCAGGCGGATTTATCAAGGCGGCTCCTTGCTATCAAGGGCAAAATAAATTGCAAACAATTCACTAAGGTGCTGGGTAAATCCTGTTCCCGCTATCAGGATGTTTACCTCTTATGAAAAGAAAATATTGAGGTTCTTTTCATAGCAGCCATCTTGGCAAAAGAAAAAAAAAAACTTCCCATTAAAGCAAACACATTTTCACTAGCATACATCCCTTTAGCTAGCATGCTTACCAAAAACCTCATGCCCAGCAGAATTGGAAATATTCACAACTTAATTCCAAAAAAAACACAATTCCAAACTAACTGATTTCCATTGCTTCATGCAATCCCACCTCTGGTGAAACACTGTAATCCATATCTTCACATTCTGGATTTACCAAGGTTGTTTCAACTGGTTCAGAGTCCAACATTTCCACATCCCGTGGCTCTGGAGGAATTGGAGGCTCCTTCCACATGAGAGCTTCTCCAGTCTTCCCCTTTCTCTTGGTCAGCCAGCTCTCTAAATGCTGCCAAGCTGCTGTACCACGCCCAGCCCTACTCCGGGGCTGAACTTCCTTCAGCTGTGTTTGCCTTTTCCCCTGCTTAGCCAGCTTTCCACAAAATGGAGGATTTAAAGGGGCCTTACCAGATTTCACCAGGCTGTGTTCTACATCAGGTCTGAACACAGCCTGTGCTTTCTGGTCTTGTTCCTGCCTATCAGGGACACAGTGATTAGCCCGGACCAGTTTCAGGGGATGTTTTCTTTCATTCTTCTCTGGCACAAGGCCGGCATTGGACTCGGGCTTGTGACAATATATAGTTTCAAGTTTATTAGGTGTTTACAATCAAGTACTCAAGCATTTTCCCTATCCGTCCTGGAGGGCTCACATTCTATCTAATGTACCTGATTATGCTAGAATTTTATAAAGTTGGATTCACTTTAAGGTGTCTTGTCTGATATTTTGAGTGCTTCAGAGGGAAGGACTGGAATATCTAGTGGATCGATTGAACTGTTATGTTCCTGGCAGGTGCTTGCAGTTACCGTATTTGATTGTTGCACCTTTAAGGGGGGAATTCATCAAGGGGCACTAACTGATTTAGTGCACTCTAAGGCCCGGATTCTCGAACTGGCACCAATTTTCTTGGTGCCGGTAGGCGCCCATACCTCTTTTAAAAATGCTATCCAAACGGTATTTTAACAGAGATGTGAGGTGCATAATGCCGCCTAGAAAATCGGTGCCGGAATCATGCCTACACAGGTGCTTTAGACCGCCAAATGCCAAAATAGGCATGGCCAATGCTGGAAGTGGCATTAGGTGACCTAAAGGGCCTACCTAGACACAATTTGCATGAAAATGGGCAGCAGAAATGTAGGCCTGGAAAACCCTGGCCTACATTTCTAGCACCTGTCTTTCATGTTGGCACGATTCTGAAACCAGCGCCGATGCGTCATTGACATGCAATCAGCAGCCGCTTTTAAGGCGGCCACCGATATGGGTGCCAGTTCAAGAATCCGGGCCTAACTGCATCGGCATGTGTTAAATGCTGATGCCCCTAGGAACATAATGGGCATATTAGATTTAGGCCCTCTTTTACTAAGGTGCGCTAACCGATTAGCGCGTGCTAATCGATTTAGCATGTGCTAAGCGCTATGGACGTGTTAGCGTTTAGTGTGCGCTAATTCGATTAGCGCGCACTAATCAGTTAATGCACCTTAGTAAAAGAGGGGGTTAGTGCACACTAATGCAGTCAACAGGTCCTAGTTCTTTTGGAATGTTCTAACTGAAAGTTGAAAGAGGAGCTTTTACAAAGGTGTGCTAAGCATTTTAGCGCACGTTTAGCACATGCTAAATCAATACGTACGCTAACTGCTAACGTGTCCATAGGATAACATACATGCGTTAGTACTTAGCGCGTGTTTAGTGCGCATTAATATTTAGCGCGCTAAAAAAAGCATAGCACACCTTTGTAAAAGAGGGGGGGGGGGGTAAGTTATGAAATATTCTGCAGGAAATTAGAGACCTTTCCCTTCCACGAATTAAGAAGAGTTGCTTGGGAAGGAGCAGCTTCAGGTCTCTGCCGCTGCGAAGGGTATTTTATTTATTTTTTTTTTGAAAATTGGAAACGGTAGGGGTTTGCAGGTACCCGTGTTGTGTTAATTTATTGTAATATGTGGTTTTTTTTTATAATGTGTTGGCACATTATTCATTCCTTGCCGATACACAAAAGCAGTTTATAACAATATTTTAATAAATAAAGAAATGATCCAGCCGAGAGGCAAGCCAGGAGCAGTGACCAACAGGATGGCCCAACACAAGGAGTTCAGGGAGACTAACCAATGGAGGAAAGAGCACAATGTGACACCAGTATGGCACACAAATAGGTTCTATTTGTTCTCCTAGGCTTCCGTGGCTGGTGTTATGAGTGTTGCAATTGTTTGGGTCTCGCCACGTCTGAATAGGTAGAACCAATGTTTCAGCCATCATGCTGGGGACAATCACTTCAAGCCTCAGCCAATCAGGTTGGAGGACCCACTATATAGTAGATATAAAGACAAACTGCAAACCTCATAACACACCCTGAAGAAAGCCACAGCATGATGGCTGAAACATCGGTTCTACCTGCTCAGCCGTGGCGAGATCCAGACAATTGCAACAATCATTAGGTTGTATTTGCTGAAAAGGACCCAAGCCTGTCTGCATCAGGGGTGTAATCTCCATTTTTTATAGGGCTGAACTAAGCAATGTACGTAAATAAACAGACTTCAAACATACTGTATATATAAATCAGCAGCACTTAAATTGGCAGTTACACTACTACTCTTGTTGTGCTGGCAGTCCGTGCTAATTTTTTTAATGGCCTCTCACTAGTGGTAACATTTGAATATGGTCATAAATGAAACAAATAGAAAAAAAGGCTTTTTTTTTTTTTTTTAACTGTTGTGGTAGAAATGGGCTTGTGAAAAAGATACCCTAGGACAGTGGTTCCCAACCCTGTCCTGGAGGACCACCAGGCCAATCAGGTTTTCAGGCTAGCCCTAATGAATATGCATGAGAAAGATTTGCATATAACGGAAGTGACAGGCATGCAAATCTGCTCCATGCATATTCATTAGGGCTAGCCTGAAAACCCGATTGGTCTGGTGGTCCTCCAGGATAGGGTTGGGAACCACTGCCCTAGGATACTGCAAGGCCACACCCACACACACTACACACTGCGGTCACTCAATCACAAATGGACAAAGAAAAAAGAAAAGAAGTGGAGAAAAGGCCTCAGTTATGCTTCATATGGCCAAAAAAAACTCCACTTCATTTAAATACCCACTCGCAAATTTGAACTACAAAAAAAATGGTGAAAAAAATGCACTGCAGCAGCCGATAGAGAACCACCATGTATCACAGCACGCCAGGGAAAAAAAATTCAAACAGTGATAATGTGAAAACACGTAGCATATCAGCACACTAGTCACTCAATATTGCTTAATGAGCAGAACAAAAAACTTAGCTGCGACTGGTATCCAGGCTCTCCCCAAAGCATTCACATAACTGAGGCTTTTTCTCCACTTCTTTTCTTTTTTCTTTGTTCATTTGTGATTGAGTGACCGCAGTGTGTAGTGTGTGTGGGTGTGGCCTTGTAGTATCCTAGGGTATCCTATTAGTTCCATATAGGGTATTGATTGAGAAAAAAGTAGATGAGTTACTTACCCTTGTCCTGAGGTGAGTGTGTACTTGTGGAAAAGACCCATTTAAGGGTTCATTAAGCCCATCTACTAGTACAGTTTAGTAAGAAAGCCCCTTAGATTGTAAACCATCTAGGGACAGGGAAACACCGAGTACACCTGGATGGAACCTGATGAGCGGCTACTGGAAAGGTGCAAGCTAAATCCTAATCCTTTCTCCCTTCAGTGTCAGGCTGTTCTTGCCTCTTTCTCTGTTCCATTGGGACACCATAATCAATTTTAATAATAATAATAATTTATTTTCTTATATACCACCCAACCAGCAGGTTTGGGCGGTTTACAACAGAAAAACCTGATTCGTTTCAACGAAAAGTACAATTTCAGTTTCATAATAACACTGCCACGTACATCAATCACATATGAGATTGGTTAAAATATAGTTCCAAACTATTATTATCAATTAAAACATAAGATAAAATTTTTTTAAAAGATAAAACACCTCATCATGAATATAAAATCAACATTCTTGTTTATCAAATAAGTGAGCTTTTAATGATTTCCTAAATGTAAAATAAGAGTAGGTTTGGGCTATTAATGGATTTAACCAGGAGTTCATCTTCCCAGCTTGATATTTCAGTGTTCTGTCCAAAAAAGTCTTGTAACGGCAGGCCCTTGGGGTAGGGAAGATGAACATACCTGAGTTTCTGGTACATTTTGAATACGACAGTTTCAAATAGGAAAGCAGATAAGAGGGTAATAATGCAAAAAGTGCTTTATAACAAATACAGCCAAACTTAAAGAACACTCTTGCCCCAAATGGCAACCAGTGCAACTTATCATAAAAAGGACTGAGATGATCATATTTTTTAAGACCAAAAATCTTAAGACGAACAGCAGCATTCTGAACTAATCGGAGTCTTGATAAAGTCTTTTTAGGTAACCCCAAATAAACAATATTACAATAATCCAAAGTGGACAGAACAGTAGATTGGACCAACTACCGGAAGGTCTCCATGTCAAAGAACTTTTTGATGGTCCTCAATTTCCACAATATTGCATAACTTTTTTTAATTAACAGATCTGTATGCTTCCTAAAAGTTACGCTACGATCCAAAGTTATTCCCAAAATTTTAAAATTTGGCACTATCTCAAAACTTTGACCCTTCAATTGAATAGTTGTTTCCTGAATTTTTTCATTAGGGCTTGCTAAGAAAATCTTGTTTTTTTCAGGATTAAGCTTCAATCTGACCTGTGACATCTGGTGGTCCTAACTTCTTCCTTTAGCCCCAGGTATCTGCTGCATCTCTCTCTCTCTCTCTCTCTCTGACCAAGCACCCTCTCTCCCCATCTTTCCATCAGCTGTGCCTCTGCTCTACAGTTCCATTGAAATTGTATATTATGGGGCTCATAATCAAAACTTCAAAGTGTCCAAAAACCAGCCTAAGTTGGCACTTGGATGTCCAAGTGCCGATAATCAAAACTAACTTTCTGGACGTGCAGCAGCACTTCTAGGCTGCTGTGTATCCAGAGATCAAAGGGGCGTGTTGGGAGGTGTGTTATGGGTGGTAATCGGGTGGGCTTCAACCTGAATGTACTTTAGCCATTATCAAAGCTTTCCTAGAGGGAACTTAGATGCCGGAAGTTAGACCTGTTAGAGTTGTATCTAAGTTCCACAAAGGTGCCCAAACTGACAAGAAGACCACTCGAGAATTTAAGGCATGACCCCCCGCCCTTACTCCCCAGTCACAACTCCCTCCCACTACCCAAAGAGTGACTGCCCCCACAAAAAAATAAATAAAATAACTGATAACAGCAGAGCTGTAAAACTTTAAGACTAATGAGGACTTTTGACTATGACTATGACTAATTTATCAAAAAGATTATACCACAAGCAATAGCAAGCAGATATTACAAAACAGATGCTTAAGTCTTGTTTAAAATCTGAAACCATAGACTAGTATCTTATTTGTAGGATATAAACATAATAATAACACTACAGACTGTGATCTAATTTTGTAGTTCTCCCCCCCACCCCTCCCCCCACCCCCAACCAGCCCTTGCCATCAGTATTCATCTTAGTCGCTTTCTTTTGTTGCAGCAACAGTAACAACTTTGCATCTCATTTAGCATATCAAAGCATCCAACAATGGAAAAGAAAAATAATAATAACAGTGGAAAAATGAAACAGGGCGACATCTTAAATGCTTCGGAAAATAAGAGTGGCTCTTCTTTTTGTCTACTTTTACAAACATTTAAAGATGTCAGAAATCTAAAAAATTGTTCTGACCTAGCTTCTACTGTAAAAGATGGAGGGGAAGGGAAGAAGGATGAAAGAATCAATCAAGGAAGGTTAGCTGAACAAAAGGCATTGTGCCACTAACTAAGCAACTGATACCTCCAAACTAAAAAAAAAAAAAAGGGGTGATATCCAGGAAATATAGTGATTTATTCAATCACACAGTTAGGACTAAAGCTATAGGCCAGTGGGATCTTCTTTAATGCTATGAGGCAATGTTCACTCTTAAGAATGGCACTTGCCTATAGGGCCAAACAAAAAAAGACAAGAAATTTTGTTGAAAATCAGGATATACTAAAGCGGGTTAAGTTTTGGGTTTAATATGCTACAGTACAGGATTTTAATGCATGGCAAGTCCAAAACAAATACTGCATCAGGAAGGGGCATTTCCAGTAATTTGTATTGCAGGTCATGTATTAACATTCAGATTAAGAACATAAGAAGTTGCCTCCGCTGGGGCAGACCAGAGGTCCATCCTGCCCAGCGGTCCGCTCCCGCGGCGGCCCATCAGGCCCACTGCCTGAACAGTGGTCTCTGACTAATTTTGTAATTTACCTCTAATCCTGTCCCTATAACCTTACCTCTACTCCTATCTGTACTCCTCAATCCCTTTGTCCTCTAGGTACCTTTCCAGACCTTCTTTGAAGCCCTGTAGCATACTTCTGCCTATCACATCCTCCGGCAACGCGTTCCATGTATCCACCACCCTCTGGGTGAAAAAGAACTTCCTGGCGTTTGTTCTAAACCTTTCCCCTTTCAATTTCTCCGAGTGCCCCCTTGTACTTGTGGTTCCCCTTAGTTTGAAAAATCTGTCCCTGTCCACTTTTTCTATGTCCTTCATGATCTTGAAGGTTTCTATCATGTCTCCCCTGAGTCGTCGCTTTTCCAGGGAGAAAAGCCCCAGCTTTTTCAGTCTGTCAGTATATGAGAGGTCCCCCATACCTTTTATTAGCTTAGTTGCTCTTCTCTGGACTCTCTCAAGTACCGCCATGTCTTTCTTGAGGTACAGCGACCAGTACTGGACATAGTACTCCAGGTGCGGGTGCACCATTGCACGATACAGTGGCAGGATGACTTCCTTCGTCCTGGTTGTGATACCTTTCTTAATGATACCCAACATTTTGTTTGCTTTCCTTGAGGCTGTGGCGCACTGCACCGACGCCTTCAATGTTGTGTCCACCATCACTCCCAGGTCTCTTTCAAGGTTGCTCACCCCTAGCGGTGATCCCCCCATCTTGTAAGTGAACATCGGGTTCTTTTTCCCAATATGCATGGCCTTGCATTTCCCTATGTTGAAGCTCATTTGCCACTTTTTGTCCCACTCTTCCAGCGTTGTCAGATCTTTTTGGAGGTCTTCATAGTCCTCCATGGTTATGACCCTGCTGTATAATTTAGTGTCATCCGCAAATTTAATAACCTCACATTTTGTTCCCGCCTCCAGGTCATTAATAAATATATGGGGAAGACAGAGGGGGGAGAAGGACCTGAAAGGATATGGGGAAGACAAAGGGGTGGAGAAGGAAGCTGAAAGCACATGGGGAAGACAGAGGGGGGAGAAGGACGCTGAAAGGACATGGGGAAGACAGAGGGGGAGAAGGACGCTGAAAGGACATGGGGAAGACAGGGGGGAGAAGGACACTGAAAGGAAATGTGGAAGACAGAGGGGGGAGAAGGATGCTGACAGGACATGGGGAAGATGGGGGGGGAGGGAGAAGGACGCTGAAAGGAAATGGTTGAAGAGAGAGTGGGAAGAAGACACTGGCAGTGAAGAAGACAGAGATGCCAGACTATGGGGGGAGAGGAGGGAAGAAGATGGGTGCCAGACCAATTTGGGAGGGGGGAGAAAGGGAGAGGCACAGTAACAGAACAAATGGAAGATGCAGAAAGAAGAGAGACAATGGATGGAAGGAATTAAATGAGAACATGAGGAAAGCAGAAATCAGGCAACAAAGGTAGGAAAAAAAATCTTTTTTTTTTTGCTTCAGGATAAAGTAGTATATTAGTTGTGTTGATAAAAAATTTGTAAACATTAGAGGCTCTGGTAGAAACCCGTGTACAAAGTATGTATTCTTCCCAATTAATATTTCCAAATTAATAAAGTCTTTTTGCTTATTTTTAAATGGGTTTCTACCAGAGCCTTTAATTCAGTAGCATAATTAAATGAAATAACTATTTCTGTAGTTTATAGGGACGGGCGGGGACGGAGGGGATTCCTCATGGGGACGGGCGGGGATGGAGGGATTCCTCGCGGGGACGGGTAGGGATGGGTGGGAGTCCTCACGGGGATGGGTGGGGACGGGTGGGACTTTGGCAGGGACGGGTGGGATTTCTGTCCCCGCGCAATTTAAACATGCACCTTTCTTCCTCCATCCCATGCACCTTTCTTCCTCCATCCCATAACACACACAGCCTGGTGGTGATGATTATCAGATTGATTCATGAATATATAATGATGTTATGAGTGTGCACCTCTTCCTTCCCATCCTCCTTAGCATGTCACATACAGCATGTTAAATTACACAAAGTCTGTGTAATGTAACATGCTGTATGTGACATGCTGAGGAGGATGGGAAGGAAGAGGTGCACACTCATAACATCATTATATATTCATCCATAGCTGCATATTAATGATGTGCTCATATGCACTTATTTATCATCATAACATATACATCATCATTAACATGCAGCTGTGGATGTGTAAGGACAGGCTGAGGAGAATGGATGGGAAGGAAGGAAGGTGCACATATCAACATATTGTACATTTTTAACATGCATGATGCAGCTATAGGCAAGCTGAGGAGGATGGGATCATACAGATGTGTATGTTCAGATATGCGCTCAGATGTGTATGTTCAGATATGCGCTCACATGTGTATGTTTAGATATGCGCTCAGATGTGTAGTTTTTTCTGATATATTTATTAAGCTTACAGTATTTATAAAAACACATTTAATACTTGTTACAAAAAATATTGTGCAATTGTGATCTACTTCTGGCCTACAAAGGTCAAAAGAAATCCTTAACTGAGATTTTACATTCAAAAGTGAATTACAGCTACTAGCACTATTATTTATTAGTTATTTATTATGCAGATGTTTGTTAGTTTGTTATTAGTTCAGTATTAGACATATATTAGTTTAGAATAGATAGGTATAGATTAGTTTAGTTTAGGTTAGGTTAGGGCCCTGCTGAAAGAGTCTACCTTGACGTGGTTGCAGGCTTACAAATCTTTCGGTCAAAGAGTGCGGCGACAGAGAAAAGTATGTGTGTATTCGGCCCATGGAAGAAAGGGGGGTCGGGGGGAGGGGGAAGGGGTGCATGGGGGACCCAATAGGATTGCTCAGTAAGGGGCCCAGAAATTTCTGATGGTGGCCCTGATTCTATTTGTGCCTTCTTTTAATCTTTGTAAACCGCATAGAACTTCACGGTCCTGCGGTATATAAACTGTTGTTATTATTATTATTATTGAAATACCTTATACCCCATAGAAAAGTGTTAGAGATTGGTTTACATAGATGCTATCTGCCCATTACTTCTGGGAACATCAGAGTGCTGGCAGTGTAGGTTCTGTTCCACCTGAGGTTTATTGATACATACGTAGTAAGATTCTCTGCTAAAGCTTTATCACAATAGCCAGTGCTTTAAAAAAATGATTTTTAAGACACTGGAAGGATACATCAAATGTGAATATATGACTTGGTGGAATACTGTTTGTATTACTGCTAAATTTGAGCGCATTGCCGCAGAAAGATGTAATGCTTCAAACAAATTTAATAAAATATGGGAGCCATTGAAATCTTTTAGTTATTCGCCTGTTAAACCATGAGGATTTGTTTGAATACGGTGTACAACCATACTGTGTTTCTGTTTTATCTATGATAGCATTAATGTTTAATTGTTAATTGTTATTCATATTGTTTTGTTCTGGTTTTCTTCCTTACTTTTATATGACTTATGTTATTTTACATATGTGTCTGATTACTTTAAATGCCAATAAAAATTATTGAACTACAAAAATAAAAGATTATACTTGTATTTGTGTCTCTTAACAAAGGGACAAGAAAATGTTCCTGTCTGTGTGCTGAGAACCTAAAATCCATTCCAGTGCCCAGGTGTAAAAGACACCATACAAAACATTCAACGATTGATCCTCGGATGTGATAGGTTATCTGACATAACAGTCATTGGACTTTCACAAAGAGAATTCAAGGACTTACTTGTGCTCGGGTGCAGCTAAGTTTTCTCTTGCAATGAATTACTCCGTTTCTCAGAAATTCATGCAGCATTTGACTCACTGAAACATGGAGGCAGCACTGGTTGCCTAAAATGCATCTCAATGTGTACTCCAAACATGCCTTTGTTGGAAGAGAAACAATGTCCTTTGGGAGACTAGAGTTAAGCAGCTGGTGAATGAGGAAAACATCGAAAGAAAACAAAGTGACAGATCTCTGTCAGCAAAACAAGACAATTCAGTGCTACACATGGTGATATAAAATAATGCTCTTACTGAGGCAGGAGAAGCAGTGACTAATGTGGTTTAGTAAAACGGTCCCAGTGTGTGCTAATGGCAGGAGCGTGCACTAATGCTGTATTTAGTATAACTAGCTCTTAAAGTGCAAAAAATTAATTTAAAGCATGCTAACTCATGAAAAGTCAAATTATTTACATGCTAAAAAATTGTAATGTATACCAAAAGTTTTTTTTATTAGCTCAAAAGTGTGAAATGACCATAAAATGTATGAAAATGAAGAAAATAGAACATCTGACTAAAGTCCCCTTTTGCAAAGCCAAGTAGCGATGCTGATGTGGTAAATGCAATGAGGCCCATTCACTACCAGCATCACTACCATGCCTTTGAAAAAGACCTCCTAAACTTGCAATTTCAATGTAGAATCACACTTTTGATTGTTGTGTATTTTTTTATCAATTCTTTAAAAAAAAATTTTTTTGACATTTTCAAAGAAATAGTCTATACATCTGAAATTTCATTGAAAAACAAGCCAGATAGCACAAATAATTTACATTTTATTACAGGTTATGTACTCAAATTTAGGCACAAAATTTTATGCATGAGTCAAACCCCCCCCCAAAAAAAAAATCCAAGGGGGCACTCTTGGGGCAACCTTCTTTCTGAAGTTTCCCACCAAGTGGCCTTTTTAGAAACAGAATATATTTTCTTTGAACCATATCAGCCATATCTGGAGAGACTTATTTTAGATAGGGAAGCTACAGTATACATTATACTCGAATATAAACTGATCTGAATATAAGCTGAAGTAACCCTTTTTCCCCCAAAAAGAAGGAAAAGAGGTTGACTCGAATATAAACCAAAATTAGACATTTGGTTATGTGAGTGTCGTCTGTCAGGAATCATGCCATAAGTAATAATAATAAAAACAAATATATAAAACATTATGCATTGTATATATTCAGTGTGTATATTCAAGTAGACTACATTTAAATAACTTGCAGCATGGTGTGCCCCAAAAATTGAATATTTTTTTTGTTTAAAATTATATATAACTCTATAAAAAAAACTTTAATCACCTTCTAGTACCAATAAATGAATTAAAAATATCTTAAAATCAATTAAAACATTACCCCCCCCCTTTATTAAGCCAGAGTAGAGGTTTATGCTGCAGCCCGTAGCGCTAAATGCGCTGATGCTCATGGAATTCCTATGAGCATTGGAACAGCATTGGAGCAGTAAAAACCTCCATCATAACTTACCCCCTCTTTTACTAAGGTGTGATAACCAATTAGCATGCACTAAACACTAACACGACCATAGCCTAACATGCACGCGTTAGCGTTTAGTGCGTACTAATTTGATTAGCGCGCGCTAATCAGTTAGCACACCTTAGTAAAAGATGGCATTAGTAAAATAGGGCCAAAGGTATCAGAAGAATCATAAAGCATACAAAAGATCATAGATCCCTGTAAAAAAACTGAAAATTAAAACAAGTACTATATCAGCCAAGAAACATATATCTTTCTACATAAATTAAGAAGAGAACAAATCATGTAAAAACTAATACGATACTGGAGGTCCCAATGGCATTGACGTATGATGCAGTATTGTTTGGTATGTTATTAATGCCCAAGAGTCTATTAAGTCCTAATAGTAATAAATTATTTCTCATTATGACAGGAGTTGCCATACAACTTATCATGAAGAATTGGAAAAACTGGGACCGGTTAAACTATTGCTTTTGGTGGGAAACCTTATGCTAAACCTATAGATTTGAACGTATGAATTCCATGCATATGGGACACTATAAGACGTTCAGGGAAATTTGGGGACCCATTAACAAAATTTTGCATGGAGTGAATATTAGTCTTAGTTTTACCCTTGATTTCTGAAAGAAAGTTATACACATCCAGGATGGGTGGGTGGGAGGGGGGGGGGGAATATGTACTTATCTTGTCATATGATTGTAATTTTATATGCCCTGATCATTTGTATTATCCTTTGATCTGTATGACTGTTTTAACAGTCTCGGGAAGGGTGTGGTGGAGGGGGTATATGTACGTACAATAATACTTGATGAATTTGAGTGCTATTTATTCTGTTAACTGTATGATAATATGTTGCACTTTGTCTTGGCTTTAAAAACGAATAAAGATTTAACAACAAAAAAAACCTGTCATAAATAATCATGTGAAGTAAAAATATGTGTAACTAGCTGATTACCCGGCATTGCCCGGGTATGTATTTATCCCAATCTTCTATTAGATAGGAATTTACATGTCACCCTCTTCCTACCCCACAGTATTTTTTTCCCAGATAGTAAGTCATATGTGTACCAAGTTTGATTGAAATCTCTCCATGCATTTCAGAGTTATGCTGGAACATACACACACACACATCAAATTAAAAAAAAACGCGGAAGTGGTTTTAGTGCAGGCCGAAAAGTTGAATTCTCTGCACTGCTCCCGACGCTCATAAGAACTGTATAAGTGTCGGGAGCAGCGCAAAGCATTCAGTGCACTGGCCTGTGCTAAAAAACAAAAACAAAAAAACAAAAAACACTTTTGCAGTTTTATAAAAAGGGAGGGGAAGGGGGAAATGCACAGAATTAAAATCCAAACTAAAAATGCACAGGTATGTTATCTATCTTAAAAACATGAGCTCTACTTTAAACACAAAACAAACCTTCAGAAACAAAAGACAACTAGCCCCACAGTCTGCTGGAAAAAGAATCCAGTGTTTGCTTTAGAAACAAAAGTTCAGTCGACCTTACAATCTGCTAAAAAAGTTTCCCTATCTGCCCTAAAAACAAAAGATTTGCTGTCTGCTTTAAAGAAACATCAGAGACCGAAAGCAACTTCCCCCACATACGAAACTGCACTGAAAACACAATATCCACTGCCTGCTTTAAAAACATTGGAACAATCAAATATCAATTGGCAATGATTCAATGGGAGATTTAACTTTCATCAGATAACAAACATTCATTTCCCCAATATATTTTTCTCCTTATTATAGATGTATAAATATTAGATCCTCAGCTGGCTCTTCATCAACTTTTCATGCGTGTATTGCATGAAGCCGCTATCGTCATTGGATCTTTTTCTTCAATTTTCATTTTCATTTGTAATTTGTAATTTTTTATTTTATATAAATAAATAATATATAAATAAATAATAAATAATAAAATAATTATTCATTAATGGAGCACCTCTCCTGACATGTCCATGTTTTAATTGTACTTCTTCACCATGATTAACGGACTCCCTCACCATGATTAAAGGATTTTCGCTACTCGCAGGATCGCTACTTTGCTCCACAATTGTCAGCAGTTCCTTCCATTGTAACCATTGTATTCCTTGCATTGTATTATAGTTATATAACTATAACTAGTGTTTTAGCCCATTACAGTTGTTACAGTAATGTGTGCTAGAATAGCCCCACCTATACCCTGACCCTGACTCTGACCCTCACCCATGCCCCGCCTCTATCATGCCCAGACCCTGCCTCCCACTGATCCCAGTCCCACCACCTCACCTTTCACCATTTCCTTTGTACCCTTTTGGCCCTCATAGATCCTCCATTGCATTATCACCTGACAGGGTCTTTACTTACCCAAGGCAGCAGCAGCAGTTCTGATGTACCAATCTTTCCTCCCTCAGTGCCCCAAAGCAGCAGTGGTCCTACCATTTCCATCTCTCCCTTTTCCCCTTTCACACCCTCTACCATCTCTCTCTGACCCTGTTTCACCCCTTTTGCCTTTCCTGTCCTTCCCCAAGACCATCTCTCTCTCCTGCCCCCTCCACACTCCCTGAAGTCTATCTCTCCCTATCCCCTGCCATCTCTCTTGGTCCCTTAGTAGCCCCTCTGTCCTTCTCATTCATCTGTCTCTGTCTCTCTATCCTTTCCTCACTTGAGTCCAACATCTCTCCCTTCTCCCACTCCCTTCCCCGAATCCATCACCTCCTGCCTCTGTGGAGCTCTCGCAGCTCCTCCTCATCCTCCACCAGCCAGGCTTCAGCCATCTACACTGGCTCCGGGCTCGGCTGCCGCGGCCTGCAGCCGCCAACAGCCGCTGTGGCCAACATCCGCATCGGGGGAGAGAGAGAGAGAGATTCTCATGTGCGCCGGGAAAGGGTGCACGGGGGTGGGGAGGAGAGGGCCATGACAGCGGCGAATGACGGTGGTGAAGTTACAGAGAGGGAGGGAGTAGAAGCGTGCATGTGCACTCTTGCCCACGGGGCCCTACAAATCACAGAAAACGGAACACGCAGGTGAGAGAGTGCATGCGCGCTTAGGGTTTTATTATTTTAGATAAGGAGAAAAATATATTGGGGGAATGTTTATTTTCTGTTAAAAACATTGGAGACAGATTGAGAAGACTGATCCTGTTCGCTTAGGCACTGATGTTTTTAATGTTCACTTTATAATATTTAAATAACTTAATACTCTTTGTTTTCAATTGCTTCTACTCTTAACTGTCAATTTTTTTTTTTTAAATCCAATGTAAACCGTCCAGATATTTGCTTGATGGTTGGTATATTAAAATTTAATAAACTTGAAACTTGATAAACTTGATGTCCCCCACTACTCGCTCCCCATGGCCGCAGACTGAAATCACAGTTATAGTTCTGGTGCTCAAGAAGCTCACACCAATTCTCTGTGCTGGGCTGGTGTGGGGCCTTGAGCATCTGTGCATGCTCAAGCTTTTCTGGTTCACTTCGACAATCCCAGAGAGAGCAGGAGCCAGCAGGCCTTGAGCATGCACAAATGCTGAAGGCCCCTCGTCAATCCAGCACAGAGTGATGGCGTCAACTTCTTGAGTACCAGGACTATATGTATTATAACCGCTTAGATTTGCCTCATGGTTTTATATTTGCAGTATATCAAATAAATTGAACTTGAACTTGAAGCCAGTCTGAGGGGAAGCAGGTAGTGGAGGATGGGGGTGGGGATAGAAGTGCCATCTTTGGGGGGGGGGGGGCGTGGAGGATAGCAGTGCTGTTCAGGGGTGCTGGAAGAGGAGAGGAGGAAAAAAGCACCATCATCAGAAAGGGGCTCGAATATAAACTGAGACTCCCATTTTTGGGTCATTTGTTTTGGCCCCCAAAATATCAGTTTATATGTAAGTAATTTTTTTCCTTTAAGTGTTGTTTGTAAAATAGACATGAGATAGACCAGGTGAGATATTTGTTGTTTATAGGAAAATTCACTTTTCTATTTTTTTTTTTTTCCTTTTCTCCTTCCGAGATGTGGACCACTGGTTTCTTTAATGAGCGCTGTTAATGTACCATTGATTCACGCTTAAGCACCAATTCTACATAGGTCGCTTACATGGTTTCCCACGCCCAAGTTTGGCCGTGAGAACTTGCACCCGTTGAAATCTGGTATAAACAATGGCACGCAACTAATGCGCCTAAATGGTGGGAATGCCCCTGACCCATCCATGCTCCTCCTCGGCCATGTCCCTTTTGAGCTGCATTTAAGGTGCAGTGTTATAGAATAGTGCATAGGCAGACCATGCTCAAGTTTTATTAGTGTCAGTTAAGATCGATAATTGATTGTTAACTACTCATTAACTAATTGGTTTGCATGCGGATCTGGGATACATACCCAAATTTGTGGGATACTGTATATATTTAAACCATCTTTGAAGCAAGTGTAGATTTGTGCTTTTGAATTTGTGCACTCTTTTTTTTTTTTTTTTAAATTCTTTATTGATTTTTAATCAAAAACAGTGTCATACAAATGAAAGAACAAAAGATATTCCACATATTACACTATTATCTATACAGGTAACATAAATATCATTCAATAATTTCATTTTCCTGCATATAATAATATCATAATATATCCTAATATACAATACAAATAAAGAATAAGGTTACCCAGATATCACTCTTGAGGCTGGTTCCGGGTGCCTATGTTACCTTAGAAAATGGACATCCTCACTACATTGCTACATACATGTGGCATGTGCTATACAGATCATTGTAATAAGAATGATGTTTATGGACTCTTCAATACTGTAGTGCATGCACGCCTAAAAATAAGGTACCCAATATTCCAAAGCTCTTATAAAATATAGTGGCATCAATAAGTACCCTATCTTAATTTTCAGGGTTGTAGGGTTGTAGGTATCAACTTGGACTCTCTCTAAAATATGTTATTTTACTATTAACTCATGCGGTGAGACCTAGGCCCTCTTTTACAAAGGCGCGCTAAGCGTTTTAGTGTGGATTTAGCGTGCGCTAAATCAACGTGTGCGCTAACCGCTAACGCGTTCATAGGATACGATGCACGCATTAGCGTTTAGCGCATGTTTAGCGCATGCTAATATTTAGCGTGTGCTAAAAAGCTTAGCACACCTTTGTAAAAGAGGGGGCTAGTTACTAATAACTGAGGTTAAAAGCAAATATAACATGTCTTAACTGTAGCTCACGCTTAAAACATCCCCACTCAATGGCATATCCAGACAGTGGCCACAGAAAATGCTTACACACTGCCCTGGCACTATCCAGATAGTGTAGGGGTGGAGTGAGGAAGTTCAAACTCTATGCTGATTAATTTAGGCCAAAACTACACAGGAGGAAATAACTTCAAAAATCAAGCAGCGTGAAAAAATTTCAAAGAAAATAAACAAAAAACACGCTGTAACTTCTTAAAAGTCCTCTTGGAACTCCATATTCCTTATACTTTAATCAGTGGATAGATTGTGCTCAGAGACATGGAGGAAAAAGGGGAAAGGGGACAGAAAGTCCCCCAAAAACCTCACCACCCAATCATAGCATAACTTCCACCTTAACACACTTTTATATGTGCATGACTTGAAAGATTGTATTGTTGAAAAAGCACTTATCTTTTGTGTATAGTTCTTTGGCCTCGACGTGCCACGTTTCAAACTTTCTTCAGGAAGTCAAATGGTAACAGCGAAAGACTCTTAAATTTTCCAGAATGGGTGTCAGTCTCTGGTCTAGCTTGCAATTCAGCTTTCAGTGAACTTCCGATATCTGCTGACAACTGATTAATTTAGGTCAACAAAAAGACAACTAACCCCACAGTCTGCTGAAAAAAAAAATCTCTCAATTAAACCTGGATTAATCGACAATCGACAAATGGTTCCTGAACACATTGTATTTTCCAGCGTATTTGTGTATTTGCTGCTGATCTAATTGTTTAAAGTGTTTTCTCTTGTTTCACAATTTCAGTTGTTTCGTTCCTTGCATATATTGTTAGAATCTCGCTCAATGCTTCTACTCATTATAATGTTTGTGCAAATTTAATGATGGAGATGGATTTTTGGCATTTGGGATACAATACGCTTTTTTATATTTATCTAAATAGTAGTTTATATAGCTGGTATCTAATGTATATTTTAAGTTAATGTTATCCAGTGTAATGTATTTTTTTTTTTTTGCTCAGTTACCCTAGCTTTTATAAAGCTGCGGTAGAGGTTTCTATCGTGGACCAATGAGGTAAATGCTTCAATGCTCATAGCATTCCTTTGAGTGTCGGAACATTTACCTTGATGGCCCACAGTAGAAACCTCCACCATGGCTTTATAAAAGGAGTCCTTATGTACGTATTTATTTATATTTCTATTTATTTATATTTTGCATTATCCAAAGTTCTAGATGGATTACAATGGACACACAGGACCAGATTGTGTATAGGACGTCCAGTCTCAGAAGTTGCCTAAGTGACTTTTGAGAGTCGCACACGGGTGTCCTATAGAGAATCGAGCCTGTCCTCACAGACAGATGCCTAGGCCTACCTAATAATCTGATTCTCTAACTGGCATCCATGTCATAGGTGCCGGTTAGAGAATCGGGTTGCTGCTGAGCTTATCCTTCAGGTCTCCTAAAGCAGGAGCGGCAGCGCTGCCTCTTGCTGGCCGTCCACTGCCACTGCCGCTTCTTCTTTAGGGGGCAAGGGGGGAGAGTCAGTCAGGAAGTGCTGCATAGGTCTTTGTAGCATCCTCTGGCTTCCCTCCTGGCCTTCCAGTCTTACCTTCAGCTAATTAGGGCAGCCTGAAGAGGATCGCCGGTGCTGTAGCGATCCTAATAGGCTGCCATCATCCTCCGCAGCACCTGAGCCAAACAGGAACTTCCTTAGGGAGTAGCCTAAGGAAGTCCCTTATTGGCCATTGTTTTGCCAAAGCAATGGCCAATCAGGGACTTCCTTATGCTAATCCCTAAGGAAGTCTCTGATTGGCTCAGGTGCCTCAGACCCTTCTCAAGGGAGGAGCCCAAAGTGCCTGAGCCAATCAGGGCCTTAGGCCCCTCCCTGTGCATCACATGATGCACCAGGGTGGGGCCTAAGGCCTGCAGTTCATCAATGGAGGCCAGAAGAGAAGAAGGAACTGAGCACCCCTCCTGCTCCCAACATAAGGGAGGGGGAGGGGGAGTCAGTGTCTGCTGTCCAGTGGCAGGAGGGAGTAGGCATCCCTCCTGCCATTTGTTTTTTTTTTGGGGGGGAAGAAGAGGGGCCGATGGCAGGAGGGAGTGGGAATCACTCCTGCCATTCATTTGCGGTAGTGGAGGGCATCGGCGGGTGGTGGCAGGCATTTTTTTTTGGTTCGAGGAGGGAGGGGGGAAGGGGCTTTTTTTTAATTGGGCAGATATTTTGCATGTGTAATATATACAAAATGTCTGTGCCATTAAAAAAAAATTTAAAAACCCCCGCAGAAGCCATGACAGCAGTAACAGGAGGCTGCTTCTCCTGTCACTACTGTCCGGGCTCTGCCCCGACTCAATCGCTCACTGAGTCGGGGAGTTTGCATGCAAATGATTTGCACCTCCATGCAAATCATTTGCATGCAAAAAAGATAGTGAATCAATCGCTGTTCCAAAAACGGCCAGAGAATCGGCCAACAGCAATTGAATTGTTATCTTTAGTGAATCTGGGCCTAAGATTTTTAGAACATTGTGGAAGCTTAGAAGAATTAGAGCCTATTTTATAATTAACACCTTTCAGATAGCAGTTTAGACCTTGGTTTAAACCAGGGGTCTCAAAGTCCCTCCTTGAGGGCCGCAATCCAGTCGGGTTTTCAGGATTTCCCCAATTAATATGCATGAGATCTATGCGTATGCACTGCTTTCAATGCATATCCATTGTGGAATTCCTGAAAACCCGACTGGATTGCGGCCCTCAAGGAGGGACTTTGAGATCCCTGGTTTAAACCAATTTAGATTACTGTAATATTGTTTACTCAGAGCGTAATCAGGGCATAAAAAAAACAAACAAACTTCAGATGGCTCAAAACATGGCAGCAAGGATTGATATATAGGACCTCAAAATATTACTACTTTACCTGCCAAAAGAGGCTTGCATAGCATTTAAGTTATGTAATTTGGTTCACTAACCGCCCCCCCCCCTCCTTTACAAAACCGTGCAAAAGGTTTCTAGCGTCGGTCGGTGTGCTGAATGTTCTACGCTGTTCCGAGACTCATAGGCATTCTGATGACCGTCGAAGCAGCGCAGAGCATTCAGTGCACTGTCTCGTGCTAAAAACCTTTTGCGTGGTTTTATAAAAGAAGGGGGTAAGTTGTGTATTGTGTAGCCCCTAAGTCCATGCAGGGTTTTGCTAATTTACCTGATAGACATGCTATAGCTGATTTGAGGGAGTATTTGATTTTCCACTATCCAAAATGTAGTAAATTAGTTTATACAAATATCCATTTGGTTAGGTTTTCATTTCAAGCTGTAAAATGGAATTCTCTACCTAGGGAAATAAGATATCAGGACAATTATCTTGCTTTTAGAAAACCTTTTTACATCATAGACATTTGGTCTAATTGATCACAAATTCATTAGAATATGATTAAATCCCTCATCTTTTACACATTAGTTAAAAAGGCCACACAGTTAATCTGGGTGGCCAATAACAGTGGGCGATATCAAAGGCCTAAACAGTTAAAGAAAAGGGTGGATTAGGGGTTGGAATGAAGAGCAAAGGGTTAGCAACAAGGAAGATAATTTTGATTGGTGGGTGATAAAAGCAGGGGATTGGAGGAAAAAGGAAAAAGGGTGTAGCTGGGGATGAGGAGAGTAGGAAAGAAATTGGCGGTCTAAATTGGAAACACGGAGGAAAGAGCTAGGGAGGAGAGGAAAGGGTTTTTAGTTTCCCTCCCTCCCACCGCTTTGGGTGTATTAAGAGAGAGAAGGGTGAATGATGGGGATGAAGGTAGGGAATTGGGTGGGGGGTGGGGAGGTCGCAGCTAATATGTTGGTAGGCCTATGACTTGAGCCTTATGATAGGCAGATAAAATTTGAAGTACTATGAATAGTAAATATGTCCTCGTGTGCGACACCGCCACGAGGTGAGGTGACTTGACGACACCGTAAGTCACAGAGAGATTAGGGAAAGTTTGGATAAGAGAGCTAGTGTCGATACCGAATAGCTCTTGGAAGGAAATCATAAATTGTTAAGAGTTAAGTTTGGTATATTTTCAAAAGTTTGAAAATTAATGTTTAAATAATATGAAATAAAGCTGCGGCCAATATTTGCCCAATAGAACATTGTAAGAGTTATTATTGGAAATGGTGATGTAGTTCAGAATGGCTGATGTATGAGTCCCAATGTTATACATTTATCAGATAATGCAGATAAGTAATAGAGAATGACACGGGGACAAATTTGTGTTACGGAATCTATCCCCTTTTAACTTTAGGGAGTGCCCTCTCGTTCTCCCTACCTTGGAGAGGGTGAACAACCTATCCTTATCTACTGAGCCTATTCTCTTCATTATCTTGAATGTCTCGATCATGTCCCTTCTCAATCTCCTCTTTTTAAGGGAGAAGAGGCCCAGTTTCTCTAATCTCTCGCTGTACGGCAACTTCTCAAGCTCCTTACCCATTTTAGTCGCTCTTCTCTGGACCTTTTCGAGTAATACTGTGTACGTGACATCATCAAATAGCATCCGCGCATGCGCAAACGTCCTCCCTGCCTGACAAAAGCAGGCAGCTGGGGGGGGGGGGCTAGGGTAGGATATGGGCAAGGATGGGCAGAACTAGGTGGGCATGGGGGCGGGGCTAGGGTCTGGATTTTCCAAAAGGAAAATCTGGTAACCCTAATGAAGGGTCATGTCTCAATCCCTCCGGTGGTCAGATGCTCAATTAGGGGAACCTTTTGTAACTTGGATGTGACTAAAACTGTGTTGATAATAAAAAAAAAAACTTCTTTCTAGACATGGATGTTTCTTCCCTTTTGAAACTCCCTGTTGAACAGCCAAAACATACTCGCAACATGCCCCTTTGCTATTTGGACGAACTGCAGTGTGAAATGTACAAATTCTGACTTTTCAGAATCAGGATTTGACATTTTTAGCAGGTGGACCTTTTTTTTTAGGCCTTTTAAGATGTCCATCTGCTTTGAAAGTGAGCATCAGAAAGGAAGAGAAAGGGATAGTATATGGTATGGATGCGTAGACTGGATAGGTCACATACTCTTTATATGCCTTCATTTTACTAGGCTTCTATGTATCTATCATGACCCAACGAAACATTGTCAACCTGCATGCGACTCTTCATACAGTATTGCTGCCCTGTTTTTTATATTATAGCTATTTTTATTCAATTAAGACTGATAAATCAAAGGAATTCTAGTCTCACCTGTCAAAATGACACTATGGTTGCCATCCATCCTTACAGCGAGGCACAACTTCTACATATCAGAAAACCTGCTCATCAATTTGCTGGCTTGACTGTGACTATTCACTGTTTGGGCACGGCAATGAAATGCATCGCAAGCTATGCGAATCTGAAGTCAGCCCTGAGTACTGGAATCAATGCCGGACGTGAAACAGCAGTTAAAAAGATCTACAGCTTCTTCAACACCATCTGGCAAACTGCCAGAAGGGGAGTTAAAATGCGAACTAGAGAATGAGGGGGAGGAGAGCACAAACCCTCCCTTGGGTGATATGTGATAGGAAGGTTAGTCTGTGGAGGGGGCAGAAGGTTAAGTGAAAATGTGATGAAGAAATGATCAGAAGCGGTCAGGTCAGGGATGTTTAGATACAACAACACCAGCCCAAGAGGAATATAAAGAAACAGGCAGACAGTATATATATATATTTTTTCTGTGATGGTACGATGATGCTTTTTGCAAATAAGATATTAAAACGAGTGGGACAAGAAGCAGAGAGAATCTTCCAGGAAATTATTTTTTTTTTTTGAAACTAACAAAGCTAGAAGATTTTAAGGATTAGTCATGCAATATCTTTACTCTTCACTGAAACAAAACACTTTTGATTGCGATCCGTTCGAATGTTATAATGTATTTGTAAATTGTTTTTAAAACGGTGACATAAATAAATAGAGAAGAGAGAAAACAATAAATATAGCACTTTTCCAGAGATGCCACATTACCGAGTTCCAGACTGGAGACTTTGGGACAATCTTGGATTTCTGACTACAGTACTTCCTCCTGGTGCATTATGGGAAGGCCGGCCCGCAGTAACAAGCTCTTCTGCAGTTTAGTAAAACCCAGTGTTAATGATGCATAGGCATGTACATTGAACCTACCCACTTCAGACCTCGAAATATAATAAAATCTAATTGAATTTTACCTCATTTTACTAATTCAAAAGGTTTACAACAGATTTTTTAAAAAGTTTGACAATTCGATAAGGTCATTGACTGCTTGAAGGCTTCACAAATATGTTGATGAGCCTTAATATATATATATTTTTAAAAGCTGCATATCATCCAGTTCACATTGGTTAGGGAGATGGTGAGGAAGAACATTGAAAAATAAACAGAAAGACATCAGACATGACGATACCCAGGCCAGGTAATTGTGTTAGGCATGGCAAAATGTCAGAGACTGACAATAGGTGGGCGATTTTTCTCAGCTGTAGCTACTAAAGCAGATCCTTTCATACTTTTAGAAGCTGCTCTCTTAGTCTGTGCAAGAAACCTTGGATTTTTACTTGCTGTATCCTTGGCTGTGCTTGTCATACCCTGAAAAGGTGATATCTGTTCTTGGATGCCAGGAAACCTTTTCACTGATCAAAACACAGCTGCACATGCTTGCTTGATCCGTTAATAGGTGCCACAACTCAGGGGTATGTCTGTCTATACCTATGAAAATAGATATAATTAGTGTAACAGATATCATATATATATGCAAATCTAGCAGCAGGTAAAATGACTTGTAATGATACAAGGTTTAAGTTTGTTAAACCTAATCAAACCATCTTAGTACTTAATCAGATACATATGACCTAGAGTCGGTATCCTGCTATTATACAACCTTTCGCATGTAGTAATCACCTCTTTTAATAGTCATATTTTTATGCAGTTTTAAAAATATGCATTCCATTAGTTTTCCAAACACATCGAGCTGTTTTCTGAAGATTTTTGCTCAGTTGCTATGCGAGAACTCTTCTGAAAACAGGACCTATTCCAATTTTAACCCTTGCCTTCTCAGACTGTGTTTGCCAAATGTGGAAAAATGCACTACACTTCTCCCCCCGTATTCACTGTGATAGGGGATTAAGAGAACCGCAAATACTGAAAAAAAGCGAATAACTCTTTTTATATGTTATTCGCTGTTTTCTATTAAAAACCATCAAGAATATGGTGAAACCACGAATAACACGGAGGGAGACCTGGCTGGTTTCTGAAGGAGAGGCAAAACACGGTGAACAAAGTGCTGGGAATCAGCGATTTTCTCTGTAAACGCTTGGAATCAGCGATTTCTCTGTGCAAGCTGATGTCATTTGGGGGGAGGAGCCAGCAAGCTAAAAACCATGAATAATCAAAACCGTGAATGCTGAAACCGCGAATTCGGAGGAAGAAGTGTACTCATTCATGGCTCCTACATGAAGAAGTAACATGGAAATTCTATCGTGCAGATTGTTAAGTGCTACTTTCACGCTGAAGTTTTGATGCAGAAAAGCATTCTAATGGATGCAAGAACCGAAATGAGGCAAAGACAGCAGAATACCGTTCAGCACTGATTTTTTTTTTTTTTTAAGCACCAAATTTTGAACTGCATTTTCTGGATCCAGTACTAAGTGGGAAATTCATGAAAAGTTGCTGAAATCTAGGGGTTAGATGCTGAATGCTATGTGTGAATCCTATATTGGCAATTAAGGGGGGGGGAGGGATTTCATCAACAGACGCTAATGATTTGGCATGCGCTAACTGCCTTAGCGCGTGCTAAACACTAATGCTGGGTTTTACTAAACCACGGAAGAGCTTCTCACTACAGGCTCGGAGCATTTATCTCGCTGGTCTGTGGTACAAAGCGCTTCTGTGGTTTAGCAAAAGGATCCTTAAGATGCCCATTATATTCCTATGGTCATCTTAGCACTTACCTAATTGTTAGCACATGCTAGTGCGGTTTGCGGGCCCAAAACCACTTAGCAACTGATGATGAATTCTCCCCTATTATAGAATACTTGCATAAGTCAGCATTTATGTGCTAACACTTAGGTGTACCAATTATACCATTTTCTTACTCGACTATGGAACTAGTTGCCCACACAGATCAGGTCACTGGACTCACTGATGGCCTTCCGAAGAGCACTGAAGACCTTCCACTTCTGCCAGGGCAGGATTAATTCTTCAGTGGGCCCTAGGCACCCAAGTACACTGGGCTCCTGATGCGGACAGATGTCCGCTGAAACACGGCTCTATGTCGAGTCTTGATCTGATTAAACTTTACATTGAAAAAATACTTGATTTTATTAAACTTTGCATTGGCTGGAAGACATTGTGTCAGACCCCCTACTCCTTTGCTTCTTTGTGGGTTTTGAAGATTTCTACATTGAATAGACATGAGACTGATTTGCATACAATGGAAGCAGTCCATGCAAATTAATCTCGTACAAATTCATTGTGGAAATCTTGGAAAACCCTACTGGGCTGTGGCCTTTGAGGACCTTCATTGCCCACCCCATCCCCAAGCGCTAGAAACTTAACTGGTTAATGTCACTGAATATCACTGCAGACTGCTAAAGGGAAAGCCAGCTATTTTGTGAGTGGTCTGGGAGTGAAGTTAAGTGCAGATATTCAGCACTTAATTACCTAAGTTAAGCAGCCATATCAGACCTCATCAAACACAGTCCTATATTTATGTGGTGTCATTGGTTCCAGCTCTGTGAGTGCTAGAGCACCCCCCAATGCTCTTTCCAGCACTGCCCCAGACATCAGAGCTGAAAGCTTCCTGATATATTGTAGAGCTGCAGGGAAAAGCAGGAAGAAAGACAATGCCTCTCTAGCTCCTGCTCCTGCCACTCCCTAAAGCACATTGGTCAGATTCCTTAGACAGCCAATAGGCTGCAGAGAAAAGCAGGATTAAAGGTTAGTGTCTCCTAAGCTACTGGTTCTGCCTCCTCTGCAGTTTATTGACTGGTTGAGCAATATCTGAGCAATAGGCTAATAGACAATAGCTGCAGTTAGGCTTCTAGCTTTGGTCTATCGTAGAGGGTGCTGAGGGAGGCACTAGAAAAGGAAAGAGTAGACACACAGAGCTGGAATATATGGGTTCTGAGGGTAAAGAGAGGCTGAGGGTGGAGATATCAAATGAATGCAAACTGGAGGGCATGGGCTATGATACAGAGATAAGTGGGTGAGGGATGGGATGAAGAAAAAGAAACAGAGATGAGGACAGGGAAAGGAAATGTGTGGGGTTCAAAGATAAGGGGACTGATAGGGGAGATAAGCTGATTAAAGGGTTCTGGGAAGAGAGAGGGTCAGGTTGAAGAGATGGAAGTGGTAGAAGAGGTGAAATTAGGAAGGAAAAAAAATAAAGAACAAGGAAATAAAATATCATTTTCAGATTTGGGGGGGTCATGGTTCAAATCCCCACAACTCCCCGCAACTCTCCACAACTGAGTGAGCCCAAGAATCACTAGGCAGGAATGTATTATATTGCTAATTGAGCTGGGTAGCTGCAGGTATCCTTCCAACCTTGTAGTAAACAAGGTATTTCATTAGAAGGATGGGAAGAGGGAATGAGATTGTGGAAGCATGGAATACCATGAATTAGAAATCTCCCTTTTAAAATTTACTTTCTCTTGGCAGCTCTGGTATTGAGAGGGGGGATTAAAGGAGACTGCAAGGGGATATGATCGAGACTTTCAAAATACTGAAAGGCATCGACAAAATAGAGCAGGAAAAAAAATTATTTACAATGTGACACGGACAAGAGGACATGGACTGAAGCTAAGGGGGGACAAGTCCAGGACAAATAGCAGGAAGTTCTGCTTCACGCAACGAGTGGTGGACACCTGGAATGCTCTTCCGGAGGAGGTTATTGCGGAATCCACCGTTCTAGGATTTAAAAGCAAACTAGATGCACATCTCCTTACGAGAGGCATAGAGGGATATGGGTGACTAAAATTACACCAGGTGTACACCTGGCTGGGCCTCCGCGTGTGCAGATCGCTGGACTTGATGGACTGAAGGTCTGATCCGGAGATGGCAGTTTTTATGTTCTTATGTAAACTGAGGGGGAATGGAGAGTAACACTACTACTACTACTATTTATTATTTCTAAAGCGTTGAAAGGCATACACAGTGCTGTACATTTTAACATACAATAGATAGTCCTGCTCAGAAGAGCTTACAATCTAATTTAGATAGGACATTTCAGGGATGGGGAGGTTATAGTGGGTATAAGTATCTGACAGCAGTGAGGGGGAGTTAAGAGTTGAAAACAGTTTAAAAAAAGTGGGCCTTTAGCTTGGATATGAACACTGCCAGGGACAGAGCACGACGTATTGATTCAGGCAACCTGTTCCAGGCCTACAGCGCCACAAGAAAGAAGGGACGGAGTCTGGAGTTGGCAGTGAAAGAGAAGGGTACAGATAAGAAGGGCTTGCCCGACGAGCGGAGATCATTGGGGGGGAGCATAGGGGGAGTTGAGTGAGAAGAGATATGGGGGGGGAAGCTTCAGAGCGAATGCACTTGTAGGTCAGCAAGAGGAGTTTAAACTGTATTTGGAAATGGACGGGGAGCCAATGAAGCGACTTAAGGAGAGGGGTAATGTGAGAATAGTGTCTCTCACTGCTTCTGTTTCTCAAAAAAAAATTAAAAATACTATTCCCCATTGTACCCTATAGGAAGTAGTATGGTGGGGGCACTGGGCTATGTCAGCCTAAAGATGTAAAGATGCAGCGGGAAAAGGTGGCAGTTGGAGGAAGGGGCAGTGGCATAGCGAAAGTGATAGGCGCCCAGGGTGGAGCCACCCCTCCCCTGCTCTTGCCTCTGTCCCCTCATTCCTCCCATGATCCCCCTGCTGTGCGTGTGCATCCTCTTCCCTTCCCTGTACCTCTCGTTGTTCGCCACCGCGAGTACCAACTTCAACATGCTCCTCGTGACCCTGGTGGCTCTCCATCTGACATCATTTCCAGAAGTGACATCAGCGGGAGAGGTGACGTGGTTGCGAGGAGCGCATTGAAGTTTTTGCTCATGGCAGTGAACAACTAGAGGTACGGGAGAAGGGAATGGGGGACGCATGGTGAGGGGAGGAGTGAGAAGAGGAGGAGGGGTGCTGGTGTCTCCTACAACATGTCGCCTGGGACGGTCTGAACCCCTCATTCCCCCCTTACTATACCACTGGGAAGAGGGAGAAAGGACATATTGTCTCACAAAGTCTGCGCGCTTCCTAGTTTGGCTCCCTGGCATTTCTCCTGTTTAATTGCTGAATCTTTACTTCCCTCTTGGCTCAGGGTAAAACACTACAGGCATCTCCCAGGTCTCAACTTGATTCCCTGAGCTGAATGCTTGTTCCTTGGCCACTGGACCAATATCTTGCAGGCAGCCCAGAACATAGTGCTTCTATGCTCTGGGTAGCTGGAATATGTTTCCCCACTCAACATGTAATCTCTGAGTTTCAAACTATGATTCTTGCTAGGGTTACCATATTTATGAAGACACAAAAAGAAGAAAAATGGCCACGCCCCCACCCCTGGCCACGCCCCATCCATGCCTCCAGTTCCACCCCAGCCTACCCCTAGCTTTGCCCCTCCCCAAGGCAGTTGCAAGCTATAATTGCACCCCATCCTTTCTTGCACTGCTCCACCCTCTTCCCCATAATATATAAGACTTTCAGTTGTGAGTTATGCACTTTTTTCAAAATTAAAAATACAATCTTTTTTCCCTCTACCTTCTCTTAACTCTATAACAAGGTTTTGTGTTCATTTGCCATTTTTCTCTCTCCTCCTGTCTTCTTCATCTCCTCTACTGCATCCATCTCTAATATTGGGTTTTTTTTTCCTCTCACTGTTCTTCAGTTTATTTTTTGCCCACTCTTCATTCATTCTTACTTTATAGTGTTCAAAGGGGAGAGTGTGTCGTAGTGGTTAAAGCTACATCCTCAGCACCCTGAGTTTGTGGGTTCAAACCCATGCTGCTCCTTGTGACCCTAGGCAAGTCACTTAATCCCCCCTTTGCCCCAGATAGATTGTGAGCCCGCTGAGACAGACAGGGAAAACTGCTTGAGTACCTGAATAAATGCATGTAAACCGTTCTGAGCTCCCCTGGGAGAACAGTATAGAAAAATGAATAAATAAATAAAATTTCTCTCTTTTTACTGTCTACCTACAGCTTTCTATCTCTTGTCTCTCACACCACACTTCTCATTTCCTTTCCTCTTATTCCCCAGTCTTTCACTAACTCTACCCTTTATCCCCTTCCATCCAGCATGTCCTTCTTTCTCTCCCCCCATGTCCTCATCACCTCACACTTAGATTATTACAACTCACTACTCTCTGGTCTTCTGCTCTGCCATCTTTCTCCCCTTCAATCTGTCCAGAATTCAGCTGCACGACTCATTCTATGAGAGCTGCTATACTCACGTTGCCCCTTTCCTAAAATGGCTTCATTTGCTTCCCATCCATTTCTAAATACAATTCAAACTCCTCTTATTGACTTACAAATGTATTCACTCAGCTGTCCCTCACTATCTCTCTTCACTTATTTCCCCTTATGTTCCCCCCTGCCCCCCCCCCAGCTGATGTCCCTTCTATCTATGCCCTTCTCCTCCTCTGCCAACTCCAGACTCCATCTCTTCTATCTTGCTGCGCAGTATGCCTGGAACAAACTGCCCGAATGCCTACGGCGTGCGCCATCGCTGGCAGTGTTCAAGTCCTTTCAGGACCATAAGGATCGTAGGCCAATTTTTGTGGTTTTGACGACATTTTTAAGGTAAAAAGGGCTTGCAGATGCCAAAATATTGATTTTTTTTGTGAAATATCATTATTTTTTTTAAAAAAAATCACACTTCTGGCTTATGGACAGTGTGGCAAGTGAATCTTCTCGTCAATCTGGCAATGACGCTAATGAATGAATGTCGGAACCAGTTTGTTTACATAAAGGCAGTATCATATGGAATCCGTACATATCAAATTTAGAACTGTAGACTATCCCAATCAAAATTTATAGGATTTTAAAGTTATGGGACAAATATGTCCCTTGGTCCTGAAAGGGTTAAAAGGCCACCTCTTCAAGAGTGCTTTCTACTCCTAACTCCTCTCACCTTGAGTTCTGCATTCACACACACACCCCTATAGCCCACAAAGCAGCAACGATAGCGGTCCTGACCAGACAACCCTCTTCTGTCCCTTCATACAGCCCCTGAAGTGACAGCCAGTCAGCAGAGGCAGCGCAGTAAACAGGCTGCTCACGGCCAGCCACAGCAGGGCATCTCCTCTGCTGCGTCACTTTGCTATGAACAAAGGCTCCTAGTAGTATCCCTGGTTGCAATTGCACTGAAAATACAAAAGAGCAGCAAAAAATAAATAAATAAACTGCCTGAATTAAAGAGCATAGGAAGGCCAGACGTTTTGAACAATTTGTTTGATAGTTTTCTTATCTGTGTGGAGTATTAGAAATCTTGTTCATAAGATATGTAAGAAAGCCTAGATATTGTATTTAGTGTTAGAGAAAAATGACAAGGCCTTTGATGGACTACATATTTGCTATTGATAAGGTGAACAGTGGTAGCGAATGTGTTGAATGTTCAAGCAAAAAAAAAAAAAGGAAGGGAGGGAGAGCTCATGCTGAGCTGGATGTGGGTAATATTGCCTTTTCCTGCTATCATTTACTATGCTACCATGGTCTCAGCAGTCCAATCAATTGCTGCTTTGAAATATATGGAGCTATGTATTTGGTTATTTTCCAACTACAAATTATAACACATGGAGTAATATTATAGATCCAAAAAAATAACATAAAAAATAAGATGATCCACAACCAGCTGCATGAACTCCTGGAAGTACAATATGTGTAATACAGATTAAGGCTATGGGAGCAATTAAGTCGGTTTTGAATGTCTATCAGGCTCGTTTAGAAAACCAAAATAACCTCCTGCTCAGACTTTAAATTAAAGGAAGCCAAAATGTTAAGTACAGTATCATCTCTTGTAAAATAAGTAGTCTAATCATAAATTAACCATCAGAAAGGCAACTATGCTTGGGGTTTCCAGTTCAAATATTGCAAGAAGTGGAGTTTGTTTTAGACAAAATGTAGTAAACATCTACCTTTCTTTCACAGGAATATATCATTTGTATATGGAATCTTGTCAACCAAATCCCAACCAGAATCCCGGGGACTATAATTCCAGGATAAATGCAGGATGCTCGACTGACCACTTCCTTACATGGAACGGATGCTGCCTAGTACTGCTGTGATGGTATTTAATAATGGATGAAGATAATAATATTTTAGATTACATACAATATCTTTCATCCAAGCAGAAATACACTATACTTTACAATATTTGTTTAGTACTTTAAAAGTATAATTTAGGCACTTCTGGGATAGCAGACTGAGCAGAAAGTTCTGGCACCTAAACAATAAAGAAGCTTAAGGGGTAAGTGGATTTATGTAATGTGGAACTGAACAAGGCTCGTTTCAGCCTAGTTTGGTTCTGTAGAGAATCTAGAAGTCTTTGCCCAGCCTGTGGCAAAAAAAAAAAAAAAGTGCCTGATGTTTTTGTTTGTATGTTTGAGTGAATCTTGGCAAAATCTAGAGAGAATAATTATCAGTCTGCTGCAGACCACCAAAATCTTTACGAAGTGTCCTGCTGTGCCCCCCCCCCCCCCCCCCAGCAGCTCTGAATTTCCATCAACCCATTCTTTATTTTAGGTCTAACTAAACCAGTCTCCCGGATAAATACCAGGTTTGCTGATTTTCTGGAAAATCCGCTGATTTTTATTTCATTTGTGAACTTGTTTTCCAAGATTTGCATATCCACGTAAGCAATCCTTTTATTAGCTTTACCTGATTCAGCTCGAGCATATTCATAGACAGGCAGATCAACTAAGTTTTTGAAGAATTGGTAGAAGCTTCTGGATCTTACTTACCTCTAAATCAATAATTTTGCATATACATTTTTGCACTTACCATGTTAATTAGTACATTAGGGGCTAATAGGCACTAGGAACCAATAATGGTTATGGTTATCGTTGATATACCACCTTTAATAAAATCAATAATTGGAGTTAATTGCAACTAACTGGTGCCAATGTGCAATTATGAGTGTAACATCACTTAGGGGTCCTTTCATCCAGCTGCGGTAGAGGTTTAACGCGCGTAATACAGCGCATTAAATCACCTGCCGTACCAGCCGCTAACGCCTGCATTGAGTAGGCGTTGGTTTTTTAGCCGGCCGTGGGGGTTAGTGCATGATAAAATGTCCGACGCACTAACACCGCTAGCGCGGCGTGATGAAAGGACCCCTTAGTTTTTTAGCCGGCCGCGGGGTTTAGCGCATGATGAAATATCCGACGCGCTTACCTCGCTAGCGTGGCTTGATAAAAGGACCTCTTAGTTACTATTCTAGGAACATGGGGGTAATTCGATATATAGAGCCAAAAGTTAGGTGCTGATAACATCAGCGCTGAGCTTCTTTTCTATAAAGAATGCCTGACATTTACAGAATACTGGTACAGTCTGCAGGTTACACCTAATGTTGGACCCTAGACATATACCTAATAGAAGCAGGTATAAGCTCAGCACACACAATTATGCTCAGGTTGGCACTCTTCTATAACCCAACGCCTAAATTTTGGGAACACCCACGTCATGTCTATGCCCTTATAAACACGTGCGAGATCTTAGAATTGTTTTGCTAGTAAAACGGCTTTTAGTTTAGTTGTGCTGAAGCTTCGGAACTCCTTGCCCCTGGAATTGTGGTTGGAGACGCCAACGAGGAGGTTTTAAAAAGTCTTTAAAAACATACAGTAGCTGTATTAGACAATTTTTTTTGATAGGTTTTTTTTTTCTTCTTTTTTGGAGTATCAGCAGGATGAGTGTTTCAGTTATGGTTTTTCCCCTTCAAATTATATTCTAAATCTATGGGTATTATCATTCTCTGAAGGTTTTAATTGTTATGCTAGTCATATATCTTTCCTTTTGTGTCTTGTCTGGCAGGACTCTTATTTTTAGGGGGAGATTCTCAAAACTTAATGGCAAAATTCCGACGGACTGCTACCGAGGTTGCTATTGTAACGACTTCAAAAAGGCAAGTCATTCCCAAAAGACCCTGCATACAAATGAGGTTCATGGATATTCACATTGGCTCACTAAATCTACATGAGATGAGTCACTGGTGGTAGCGATCAGCATATGTGCAGCATATTAAAAAAAAAAAACATCTTTTATTGAATTCAAAGACTGTCCTTGGTTCTGCCCCTGATGGGAGGCTGTTCTATTGCTCCTTTATAGATCAATGTTCCACTTTTATAATATTGTTCAAACAGTAGGCCTTGAAAATGATAGCAGGAGAAACTGAAAGTCACATCCAATATTTGCATATCCAGTATCACTACGCTACGCTACCCTCCATCTCCACCTCTTCTGGGAGGCCATTCTAAGTGCCCCTCCACCCCCTTCTGGGGAAAAATATTTTCCTAATACTGTACTCTGTAGAGCTTCAGATCATGGTCTCTTACAATAAAATATTCCTTTCTCTGAAAAAAGTTTCCTTCCTTTGCCTGATTTATAATCTCCAGGTATTCACAATGGTGCTCATTTTCAAAGTAGATGGACATCTTAAAATGGCTACCAAAAAAAACCCCCATCTGCTGAAAACATCCACATCACAATTTTCAAAAGGCAGAATTTGATTGTTTTACACTGCAGTTCATCCAAATAGCAAGGTGGTATGTTGGAGATGTCTTTTGGGTGGGATTAGGGCATTTTTCAGTAACAATAGAACAGGAAGAAATGTCCAAAGCATAAAAGAAGGATATTTTAATCTAGAACTGTTTCAATCATGTTCAGGGTACAAAAGGGTGTCCTGAGTAAGCAGCTGACCACTGGAGGGATGCAGGAATAACCCTTCATTAATCCCCCATTGGTTAATGACCCCCCCTCCCACCCCTGTAAGAAATGAAAGTGATAGTAGATACCAGTCTTTAAGACAGCTTCAGGTGTTTGTGATCATTTCTAATAGAGCATCAAGCAAATGGTCAGTGCAGTGGACTTTGAACAATGGGGACCCAAGTGTAACTTCCACTTTAACTCTTTTATTTCTGTACAAACCACTAGGCTGCCCCTATGATCTGCGGGGACATTTGTGTGTCATTTTTGTACAAAGGATGCCAAAGCGATGTTTTTGTATTTACTTTTTGGCATTCATATTTTGGATATTTCATTTTGGAAAATGGCTGTTCATTTTGGATGTTTTTAGAGCAAGAATGTCCTTCTCATATATTTTCACAGGAAATCCATACATTTTTCCTGTTCAAAAATTGCTACGACATGGATTTTTTTTTTAAATGTTATGTTATGAGCAAGTTGTCCCAATACAGACTTGGATGTTCTTTTGAAAATGCCCTCTATGTCTCTGTAGTACTCCTGACTTTCTTCATTCTCAGAGCCTACACGCTTATATAATTTTAGTTATCTCTTGAATCATCTTGTGTTCTGAGGGTAAAGAGGAGCTGAGTCTAGACAATGGTATCAAATTACGTCATTGTTTCTGATATACAGGAATACATTTATTTATTCAATTTTCTATACCATTCTCCCAAGGGAGCTCAGAACAGTTTACATGAATTAATTCAGTTACTCAAGCATTTTTCCCTGTCTGTCCTGGCGGGCTCACATCCTACCTAATGTACTTGGGGCAATGGGGAGATTAAGTGACTTGCCCAGGGTCACAAGGAGCAGCGTGGGTTTGAACCCACAACCCCCAGGGTGCTGAGGCTGCAGCTTTAACACCTGCACCACACACAACACATGATAGTGCTATATATCTATTAGGGAAGAGTGAAGCAGAGGAGGAATCAGAGAAGTGGGCATTCTAACTAGGTCGGCATTAGAGCCAAATCAGTGGAAAACCTTCTAGAAATTTTCAAGTGTATATATTTCTGTCTACCTCTGGTGGCATTTCCATAGAGAGCAACAAAGAATAGGACAATAAAGCTCTCAAAACTGGACACTAATTAATGCTTGACCAGAATTTGACTTCAGTGATAACTGTAAAGTTCCACAGCAAATGAACCAGATTTCCAGCATCCTACATTTGCATAGAAATAGAAGTAGAGAGAATGAAAGCACATGAAAATGAAAATATTACAAGGGATAATTTGCAGCACAAGACTTGATTTATTCCAGGTCCTTTTGTAGTAGCATAGCATATGAAGTCACTTCTGTCTGCTTGTGCTCTTTCTCATGCTCTGGTGTCAGCTTAATCATGGGCCTCTTGGCAAAATGAAAACATTTCAATATATTTTTTAAAGTAGATAAATTTGAATAATCATGTAGTTGACTATGTAATTACAGTTTAGCTGACTACTATATAATTGCACAGTACCTGTGTCATATAACTACATAGTAAGGATTTGTTAGCAAGATATCTTAAACCTTCAGCATGCATCGCATAACCATTATAATTGCACATAAAAAGTAAATTTATGGATATTTAGGCAGCTGTAATCCAAAGAGCATGTAATTACTATGTAAGTACTAAGTAACTAGAATACATCATATTTATTGAACATTTGTATCATGCCCAATAAAACACTGTATGAAAATGTTGCATGTGCTGTGAAAATGATACATAAAATATTTGCTCAAATGAAAATTATCGCCAGATGAAAGTATATGGAGGTGGTTGATTCTTACCTTTGCATTCTGTCTGTACTGTATATTACTATATGTGTCTTTGTAAAATGTTCAGTATTGGGTTTAATGTGGGGAGTAGGGCTGGATTACCTGTGGGGTCAAACTCTTGACAAATCTTTGTTGACAAAGTAAAAAAATGGAAAAAGTATCATGAAATGATACATTTCTGAGAGTCATTAAAGTCCATAAGTTTTTAATAATATGTATTTGGGAATGAAAAAAAAAAAGAAGACAAAAATAGACTAATATGATGAAAGCTTAACATTGCAGGTCCAGGCTATTCAGTCGATCTCTGTGTGTGCTTCACAGCCAGGATAAAACTGAAAACCCATCCCAAAAGCAAACAGTTTTCTACCTCTGGAAGATATTTTGCAAACAGGCAACGCAAGATTTGTAATTAATCTTTTGCAATCTGTCCTGTGTCTTACAATCCTAACAGTGTATTTTTTTGTTGGGTTTTTTTTTTTTTTTAATTAGTCACTCACTTGCAAATTTTCTGTGACCACTTTAACTGAAATCACTGACCACTTTTCAGTCTTTATTTTAGGATAACTGTTTTCAGAGCGAGAATTTCCTTTCTGTGCTATATAAATATAAATTGCATGCAATAAGGATCTGGGGAACATTATGGGCTCCTTTTACTAAGCTCCTTTTACTCTTAGTAAAAGAGCCTTTCAATGCCCTTATTCTGTAGTATGCATTATTATTCATAAACTATGGGCTCGTTTTACGAAAGTGAGCTAGTGGTTTTAGCACGCACGCTAGACGCTAACGCCTCCATTGAGCTGGCATTCATTTTTCTACATAACAAGGGGGTTTAGCATGCGCTAATCTTCAGTGCAAGCTAAAAACGCTAGCGCAGCTTAGTAAAAGGAGCCCTACATCACATATAACAATAGTAAATATATTTTTTCCTTGTATTAAGGGGAGGGAACTATCCACATGGGCAACTGTAAAACTTGGTTATTTTACAGAAAGTTGGATCATTTTAGTACAGGGTCTCATTGTATGAAATGTGCCCCACACTATAATAACTCGACTTGTGTTAAAATAACCTGACTTAACAGCATAAAAAAAATGTAAGCCCTTTAACGGGGAGTAGATACATTTTTTTTATGCTGGTAACATAGGGCTCCTTTTACTAAGACGCACTAGCGTTTTTAGCGCGCGCTGAAGATTAGTGAGCGCTAACCCCCGCGCTACATGAAAAATACTAATGCAAGCTCTATGGAGGTGCTAGCGTGTGGCGCGCGTGCTAAAACCGTTAGCTCACTTTCGTAAAACGAGCCCATAGTTTATGAATAATAATGCATACTACAGAATAAGGGTATTGAAAGGCTCTTTTACTAAGATGCGCTAACAAATGGACTTATCATATTTTAACATGGCACTTTCCCAGGTGCTAAGACCATTTTTAGTGCATTCCTAACATTGGTTTTGTTTTTTTCTTTTTGCAGGTACCATGCTAATTTTTTCTTATGTACAACACCTGCAAAAATATTAATGAAGGAGCACTTACCACCTCCTGTTAATGTGCACTCAAGGCACATTACCACAAAACACTTTAACACATTATCCCCCCCACCCCCCTTTATGAAGCAGTGTTAAGCTTTTTTATTACTGGCTATGGTGGTATTAGCTCCAATGCTCAGGAATTCTATGGGCATCGGAGCTTATACCACCATGGTGGGTGATAAAAAAGCCTAACACAGTTTCCTAGAATGGAGGGGGGGGGGAGAGGTATATGATAAGCCATTTACTTGTGTTAAGCATGTTAGAATTTAATGCAGTTTGATAAAAGGGCCCCTTAATTCATTGATGAAATTAAAGAACTTAGTATCTCCTGCCTGAAATAAATATATAGGAAATAATTTTCTATGAGGAAATGCTTAAGTGCCTACTCAGTAAGCAAAAGATACTAGGCAGGATTTGTTTCCTATATTAACCTCTTCCCCCCCCCAAAAAAAAAAAAAAAAAAAATCAATCCCCCCTTTAAAAAAATAGAAGCTTGCTTGTGTTTTACAGAGGAAAGGTATCTGGTTTTGTCCCAAATACTGTGTTTTTTTCTCAGACTCTACATATGGCACTTGAATTTAAGCACCCAAATTTGGGCACCAATCTAAGATGCATATGAAATTTAATTTGATAATGAGCTATTAATGAGCAATAATTGGAGGATAAAACCAATCATTGAAGTGAATTGGCACCAATTAGGATTTTCACATGCATTTGGGCAACATGCTATTCTATGATAAGCACAGATGGAGAGGGCGACTTTGGGGTGATTGTGTCTGAGGATCTAAAGGCATCTAAACAGTGTGATAAGTTGGTGGCTGCAGCCAGAAGAATGCTAGGCTGTATAGAAAGAGGAGTAACCAGCAGAAGAGGGTGGTGTTGATGCCCCTAGATCAGCTTGTCAGAGAACCGACGAGAGGGAATGCCACTCTGAATCTAATCCTAAATGGGCTAAGAGGACCTGTAAACGAAGTGGAAGTAGTGGGACCGTTGGGAAACAGCGATCGCAATATGATCAAGTTCAAAGTTGAAGTAGGAATACTGAAGGGAAAAAGAACCACAGCGACAACTTTTAACTTCAAGAAAGGAAACTACGAAGCAATGAGGGTAATGGTAAGGAAGAAACTTAGCAACTGCTCAAAGAAATGGCAGACTGTAGAGCAAGCCTGGTCTTTATTCAAGGACACAGTGAGAGAGGCGCAAAATCTGTATATCCTCAGATTCAGAAAAGGGTACAAAAAAGAGCCGAACTAAAGACCTGGCGTGGATAACTAAAGAAGTGAAGAAAGTGATAGGTGTTAAGAAGAATTCTTTCAAGAAATGGAAAAAGGGCAAAACCGAGGAGAACTGGAAAGAACACAGGAAGTATCAAAAAGAATGTCACCTCGTGGTTAGAAAAGCAAAAAGAGAATATGAAGATAGGCTAGCCAGGGAAGCACAAAATTTCAAACTGTTCTTCAGATATGTTAAAGGGAAGCAGCCAGCTAGGGAAGAGGTGGGACCGCTGGATGACAGAGATAGGAAGGGAGTGGTGAAGGAGGAGAAAGAAGTGGTGGAAAGACTAAACATGTTCTTTTCGTCAGTATTTACAAAAGAGGACACATCTAAAATACCGGAACCTGAACAAATCTTCAAAGGAGACCAAGCAGAAAAATTAACATCCATGGAAGTAAGCCTCGAAGACATACACAAGCAGATAGAAAAATTAAAAACTGACAAATCACCAGGCCCGGACGGAATCCACCCTAGGGTACTGAAAGAACTAAAGGAGGAAATAGCGGAACTACTACAGCAAGTCTGTAATCTATCCCTGAAAACAGGCATGATCCCGTAGGATTGGAAAATAGCCAATGTTACGCCCATCTTTAAAAAGGGATCGAGTGGTGACCCAGGGAACTACAAACCGGTAAGTCTGACCTCGGTTCTGGGGAAAATGGCGAAGCACTGATAAAAGATAGCATCGAGGAGCATCTAGAAAGGAATAAACTTATGATAACAAGCCAACATGGGTTCTGCAAACGGATGGACTAAGGGGACCCCATAGACATCGTATACTTAGACTTCGAAAAAGCCTTTGACAAGGTACCCCATGAATGCCTACTTCGGAAACTGAAGAACCATGGGGTGGAAGGAGACGTACACAGATATTAAGAATTGGTTGGTAGGTAGGAAGCAGAGGGTAGGAGTGAAGGGCCACTACTCGGACTGGAGGAAGGTCACAAGTGGTGTTCCGCAGGGGTTGGTGCTTGGACCTCTGCTATTCAATGTATTTATAAATGATCTAGAAACAGGGACGAAGTGCGAAGTAATAAAATTCGCAGATGACACCAAACTATTTAATGGGGCTAGGACTATAGAAGACTGCGAAGATTTACAAAGGGACCTGAATAAACCAGGGGAGTGGGCGATGTGATGGTAGATGAAGTTTAATGTAGAAAAATGTAAAGTCTTGCACATAGGAAACAGAAACCCGAGGTACAGCTACACGATGGGAGGGCTGTCATTGAGTGAGAGTACCCAAGAAAGGGACTTGGGGGTAATAGTGGACAAGACAATGAATCCGTCGGCACAGTGCACAGCAGCCGCTAAGAAAGCGAATAGAATGCTAGGTATAATCAAGAAGGGTATTACAACCAGAATGAAAGAAGTTATCCTGCCATTGTATCGGTGATGGTGTGCTCGCATCTGGAGTACTGCTTCCAATATTGGTCTCCATACCTAAAGAAGGATATGGCGATACTCGAGAGGGTTCAGAAGAGAGCGACATGCTTGATAAAAGGTATGAAAACCTTTCATACACTGAAAGATTGGAGAAACTGGGGCTCTTTTCCCTGGAGAAGCGGAGACTTAGAGGGGATATGATAGAGACTTACAAGATCATGAAGGGCATAGAGAAAGTGGAGAGGGACAGATTCGTCAAACTTTCAAAAACTACAAGAACGAGAGGGCATTTGGAAAAATTAAAAGGGGACAGATTCAGAACCAATGCTAGGAAGTTCTTCTTCACCCAAAGGGTGGTGGACACCTGGAATGCACTTCCAGAGGGTGTGATAGGACAGATTACTGTTTTGGGGTTCAAGAAGGGATTGGATGATTTCCTGAAGGAATAGGGGATAGAAGGGTATAGATAGAGGGTTACTATACAAGTCATGGACCTGATGGGCCACCGCTTGAGTGGACTGCTGGGCATGATGGACCTCTGGTCTGACCCAGCAGAGGCATTACTTATGTTCTTATAAGAGGCACTGGAGATGTCACAGCCAACCGATGGATGCGAGTCTTTTATTCAAAGTGAAACAACTAAAATATGTAAAAACAAAGTCCCGACTAGGATCCAAGTTTTCGCGACAGCGTCGTCTTCCTCAGAGGACAATATGAAGCTAAAAAATACATAAAAGAATACATGTTGATCAATAAAATATATACAGGCTCCTTTTACTAAGCTGCGTTAGTGGTTTTAGCACACACAGCATTTTAGCACACGCTAAACCCACGCTATGCGGCTAGAACTAATGCCAGCTCAATGCTGGCATTAAGGTCTAGCACGGGTGGCAATTTAACGCGCGCTATTCCGTGTATTAAAGCCCTAACGTGGCTTAATAAAAGGAGCTCAATGTGTTGTTGAAAAAATGATAAATAAAAATAATAGGAACAAATGACCAATGTGGTTCATTAAACAGACATCTATTTCAATCAATGTGGACTGCTCATTATATCAAAAGCTTACTAACCAAATATATTAAACAGAATGTTAGTCCTATGAATGAAAAGAGGGAATAGCCAATAAACAAGAAGTAAAAAAATATTTTCTATTCCGATGTCATATGATATTGTTTTATTCGGAACTATGTTAAAATCCACGTCTCCAATTTCTGTAGCTAAGAATAGATTACTTCTAGTCATGACTGGGATAGCTATACAAATGATCACAAAAAACTGGAAGAACTGGGATAGACTGAGTCATGTTTTTTGTGAGAATTCCTATGCTTATTTTATCGTTATGAATGTATGAATTCAGAAATAATTGGTCATAATAAAAACTTTAATGTGATTTGGGGCCCATTAGCAAATTCTGTAACCAATCAATAGTACAAGTTGCACATCTATTAATAGAATTTCATGCACATCCGGGATGGGAGAGGGGAGGAGGTTGGGGAAGGGGGGGAGAAAGATATTTTTAATATTACTTAGTATTTAGTGCTGTTTAACTGTATCATTTGTTTTATTTTCTGATGCACTGTATGTATGTTTAAAAAATGAATAAAGAATTATTTTTTTAAAAAAAGATATTATAATAAATTGGTCAAATGAGAGCTTGAGAAGCTTGGATATAAACATGACATCGGCACATTTATATAATCATAGGATTTTAATTTATATAATCATAGGATTTTAAAATTCATAAAGATGTTTTTTTATATAAAAGGAAAAAACAAAAAAGACCGAAATGAATACATTGTGGGGTCATATGAAAATTAATTTATGGAATCCTTTAAAAATAATCACTGTTAGATTTGGAAGCTAAAAATTTATAATTTGAGTGATCATTCAAATGAGTTAATGCTATGATTAATTAGTTACATAAAAGACTCGTACCATCAGTTGGCTGTGACATCTCCAGTACCTCTTCTTGTTGTTTTTTGCATAGTAGTCCGAGGCTTGGTCTCTTCTTTCCTTCTCTCTGTTCAGTTTTGGAGGCCATATCTGGAGAAGGATATAAAAAGACTTGAAGCAGTCCAGAGGAAGGCAATGAAAATGGTAAGAGGTTTGAATCAAAAGAAGTATGAGAAGAGACTGGAAGACCTAAATATGTATACTCTGGAGGAGAGGAGGGACAGAGGAGATATGATACACATTTAAATATTTGAAAGGCATTAATATAGAACCAAATATTTCCCAGAGAAGAAAAGATGGTAAAACTAGAGGGCATAATTTGAGGTTACAAGGAAGAAGACTTAGGAGCAATGTTAGGAAATTCTTCTTCACAGAGAGGGTGGTAGATGCCTGGAATGCCCTCCCGAGGGAAGTGATGGAGAGGAAAGGGTGATAGAATTCAAAAAAGTGTGGAATAAAAATCGAGGACCTCTAATTAGAAAATGAAGGGTGTAAAGTAAAGAACTAAGGCCGGTATTGGACAGACCTGCACCATCTATGTTCCATATATGGTGATTCAGTGTAGGATAGGCTGGGGTGGGCATCAATGTGAACTCCACTAATATGGAACAGGAGGATGTTACTGGCCAGACTTTACAGTAGATGTCCTGCAAAGAACGGGATAGTTGGATAGACTGGAGTGAGCTTGGACGGCAACTTCAGCATTTGGAACATAGGACAATATCAGACTTTACAGTCTACGGCCCAAAAATATCAAAGAGACAAGTTAATCTAATCATGTATTTTTATGAGTATAACTTATGGGCAGACTGTATGGACCATTCAGGTCTTTATCTGCCATTATTAATTTACTATATAATGCTGGGTACCCTAAATCCAAAGCATGCAACCCAAAAGGTAGGAACATGCTATAGAGGTCATAAGAGGAGGGTCAGGGGTGTTCTGAAAAGTTGAGCACAGTGTTATAGAATATAAGAGATCTTTACCTAACTTGTGCACCTGGATTTACATCAGATTTCAGCTGGTATAAGTCCGGCCCCCAGAGCTGGGTATGGGAATCCACTCTACTCATACTATTTATTTATTCAATTTTCTATGCTGTTCTCCCCAGGGAGCTCAGAATGGTTTATATGAATTTATTCAGGTACTCAAGCATTTTTCCCTGTCCGTCCTGGCGGGCTCACAATCTAATGTACATGGGGCAATGGGAGGGACTAAGGGGTCCTTTTATTAAGGTGCGCTAACCGATTTAGTGCATGCTAAAGATTAGCGTTTGCCAAATGGTAAGGTGCCCATAGAATATAATGGATGCCTTAGCATTTAGCATGCGCTAATCTATAGCGTGCGCTAAATCGGTTAGCGCACCTTAATAAAAGGACCCCTCAATGACTTGCCCAGGGTCACGAGGAGCAGTGTGGGCTTGAACCCACAACCTCAGGGAGCAGAGGCTATAGCTTTAACCACTACACCACACTCTCCCTGCTACTACTTCTCATTTCAATAGCACTGCTAGATCTACGCAGCACTGTACATTAAAACATTCAAGAGACAGTCCCTTCTCAGTAGAGTTTACAATCTAATCAAACAGACAAACAGGAGACGTAGGGGGTTAGAGTGTTTCTCAGGCCTGGGCTAAGCACTGTTCTATACAGACTGACCTCTTGTGCATACATCTGAATTTTTTTAAGCATGGAAGTCGCTGACAATCAAAACATCCATGCACAGTGAAGATGAAGGTACTTTCTGAGTCAAAAAGAAGCCTAACTGTAATAAATACAGAGTGACGGGAGAGAAATACAGTATACTTCAGCTTGACTGCAAAATCTTATAAACGATATATTTAGTGCAGTGCAAAGCGTTTGCTTTCAAGGAATTCCATTTGATTTCAAAAACAGGTTACAAGATGGATTAGAAGTTCTTAGTTTTACTTATAAAAATCCTCCCATCATGAGTCAGTTGGATAAAATCTTTTACATGGCAAGAGCACATTTGTTTACAAGATTGTTATACTATTCAGATTTATAGACACTAGCCTGGAGCAACGGCATAAACTGTGGCTGGTGTTGAAAGGCATTAAAGCTGGAGTGCTGAGATTTTTTTTTCTTCTTTTTTTTAAATACGGTTGTCAGCAAATAACAAAATAATACAGCTCCCTATATTTTTACCTTGGTTTTTTAAATTTCACTCTTGATGGAATGTATAGATTCTTTTTTTATTAAATCTTTATTAAATTTTCAAATCTTACAAAAAGTGCATCATAACATACATATCATATCCATAACAATTAAGCACTTATAAACATTCAGAATCAGTTTATGAATACCCAGAAATAGCCCTCTCTCTTCCCGACCATAAGAGAAAAGAACAAGGAATCATATAAAGATATACCCACCCTCCCATCCCTGGATGTGCAAGTGTTATATTAGCAAAAATAAAACTACAACAATTCTACAAAATATGCCAATGGACCCCACACTAATTTGAATATTTTTGTGTTCCCTGCCAAATCAGCATTCATTTTTTCATATTTATACATTAAACATAGATTTGCCCACCAGAAAGTGAAATTGTATAGAAAATGTATAGATTTCACGTTTTTAAAGACTCTCTTACTCATTCTTTAGGAATCACTGACCTAATTAACACAGATAGCAGGTCATTTACTTGTTATGTGTACAGGACTAGACTCATTAACTGGCGCTGAAAAAAAATGGTAATTTAAGTTGGCACCATTTATAAAATAGTGGTACCAGCCAATTCCAATGGCCAATGGAAATCGCTCTGAGAAAAGGGATGTTACCAATGGTTTGCTTCAAGGTTCAGTTCTTGGGCCTGTTCTTTCTAACATTTATGTAAGCAATATTGCTAAAGCGCTGTCAGGTAAGATTTGCTTCTTTGCGGATACCAAAATCTGTATTCTTTCTTCCTAAAACTAGGTGGATCTATCTGACATTTCCCTCAGAATAGGTGAATGAACTCCATAGCATGTACTTATACTTACTGCAACAATATTGTACTGCTTAAAAAAGGAAAAAAAAAACCCACTACCATTTTGTTGATTAGTTACAGGATACAGCATCTAGTTAGTGAGGTGAGATGTCACCAAGTCAAAAATATGACTTTGGTATGTACTTGAGCTCTTTAGACCTTAATGGCATGGGTTAATATTCATCTTGATTCCCAAGCGAAATGAGTATAACAGTCTAAATCTAGTCTTTACTGCTCACATCAAAAGCTTAGCATTAGTGCAGCTGGAAGTATTGACCTTGAAGAAGCCTGGGGCTAAAGTAAACAAAGTACATATTTAGGGGAGGTATTAATTCAATACCATACTTTAAAACAACAGGCTAGTACAAGTCAAGTAGGACTAAGAAGTTAAAGCTGTCGTTACTTGGCAATTGCATTTAGCCATCGTCTGTGCAAATGAATGTAATCATGTCTTACAATCATATGTCCGTCTTCAACGGTCTACATGGCCCAATCTCACTCTTTTTAAAACCACCAACAAGCCAGGCTAACGGATTGTAGAAACCAACTGACACTTGCTGCTTCTACAGTTCGTTAGCCTGACTTGTTGGTGCTTAAGGCCCTGAAACAGTGGTTTTGCAGTTGTACCACGAAACGATCGTCAGCCTGTTTCCCAGCTCATGGTTTTGTTTTTTTTTCCACAGCATTTAGTTGTCTTGGCTATGCATGTTTCGCTCCCACCTGCCAGTATTTAGTAAATTCTTGCCAAAGCTTTTCTGTCTGTGTAACTTGGGCAGGAAGGTGTGGGTACACATCTACGTATGTCCTAGGCTTTTCTTTTGCTTTAAGAATTACAATTCCTGGCTTTTGTGCGGCGTTTTTGACACTGGAGTGTTGATTAGAATTTCTGTTTTTCATTTTTCCCTCCAGTCCTCCTAGTTTTTCATTATGCTGAAGGTTAATACGCAACAAGCTTTAAAGAGATGGCTAAGGGCACCTGTTCTAAGGCAATGACTGTTGCAATCATTTATAATGTAGTAAGCTGGATAAAAGGAATTGAATAAATCATAATTATTATTCTGCCTCAACAACATATACATGTCATGTTAATTTATACGTAACATGAAGGTTTTGGAGGTAAGCAGTGGTTCACTTAAATTTAATAAGTCCAAATATTCCCTGCATTCAAATATGGAAGTATTCATATGTTTTCTTTTAGAAGACAGAATAATTATACATACCATTTTGTATAGAAAAAGAAGAGTAAAGCTTGGAAGTCAATTTCTTGCCCATATTTTTTTGGAGTTTGGGGAAATAAATAATTTGGAGCCAATTCTATAACAGTGCACTTTATATAGACCCCTACTTTTTTTTTTTTTTTAATAAAATGCTGCATTACAGGTTACTTATAGATGTGGACTTATAATGTAGGTACAAACACTTACACAAGCCATTGATGTGGTTTAAATGCTCATGACCAAATGTCTGAGGTACTTTCATAACTTATAGAAGTCACGCATGGGTGAGCCCCACTCAAAGTCTGACAAGATTCTATGAGGAAGGAACCCACTAGCTACTTCAAAAATCTTTTAGCATTAGGTGGTGCTCAGATTCCAAGATGGAAATAAAGAGTTCAATATGGGGACCAAACCCCTGTGAAAACTCTTATGGTATCTATCATTGCACCGTATGGAAAAGATGTTTTAAAGTGCTCACAGTGTGAACTCATAATATGCTCAAAGTCTTTAGAAATACTGAATGAATGTCCAATCTTTGTATAAACTTCAATATGTATCAGCTTCAAAGTATACAAGTATTCAAAAAAGGACTTAGCTGAAGAATACTGAAAGCGTAGGTGATTGCTGGGTCCTGACGCGTTTCGCCGCCCTGGCTTCCTCAGAGAACCCGCAGCTTTCAGGCTTGTATTCAAAACTTGTCCTAAAAGCACAATGCAGATGAATATATCAAAATATGTAATGCAGAATCGTTATTCACTGTTAAGAACCGTTTACTAAGCTCTCGACGCTAACAGCTGGGTACCTGTGGTAAATCAATGAATTCTCCGTTTCCTGTGACGTAAGCGCTCAGCTGAGCACCCGATATTTATACAGGAAGAAATGTCAATCACCTAGTGGAGGAACGCCCACCACTCCACTTCCTTGTTCAAACCCAAGGGAGCATATTATGAGTTCACACTGTGAGCACTTTAAAACATCTTTTCCATACGGTGCAATGATAGATACCATAAGAGTTTTCACAGGGGTTTGGTCCCCATATTGAACTCTTTATTTCCATCTTGGAATCTGAGCACCACCTAATGCTAAAAGATTTTTGAAGTAGCTAGTGGGTTCCTTTACTAGTTTGTTTTTTGATACGGTTAATTTAGGAACTCTTTTGCTTTTTGAATTTACCCAGTTGTTTATATTAAGATTCTATGAGGGGCATTTTCAAAACATACGTCTAAGTCTGATTTGGATGTATGGCACTAGACGTTCAAAGTCAGCAATAAGAAAATGCCTATTTTCAAAAGGCAAACCACCATACGTCTAGAACTTTTTTTAAAAAAAATCCTCTGTCTGAATGTCCAGGCCATTGGGACACTCAGACCACCAGGATGTCTATCTTTATACTACATTTTCGATCAAAATTTCATCCATGTCCCAAGCGCCCAGAACAAGACTGTTTGGATGTGGGAGAGGCCAGCCTGTAATGGACTGACCACCTAGACATGGCAACAGAGCAGAGGGGCACTTTAGAGGGCACTGCTGTGAACTTTATATAAAGGGTGCCAGATAAACATCTCACCAGAATTCCCATATAGGTTATAGAGATTACCCCCAAAACCCACTATACTCACCTGTCTACAACCCCAATAGCCCTTATGCCTTCAAGTGGCACCTGTATGGCAGTAGAGTTGGATTGGGGGGTAGTGGTCTCACATTTTCCACCATAAATGAAGTGGCTTATGGGACTTGCTGCTCCCACCCACCAGGCTACTTAAGACACCTGTGTGCAACTCTACTAGGCTTTTATATACCAGGTGCTGATGTTCTGGAGACAAGTATGTACATTTATTTTCTGATCTTTGTGGGAGTGAGGGGGGTCAGTGAGCACTTGGGGAGTGTGGGGGTGTCTTACCTTAATGCATGCAGTGGTCATTTGGTCAGTTTGGCTACCTTTATGGCAATTAGACCTTTCTAAAACAGGTCTAGTTCCAAACGTATAAGTTCTATCCAGGATATCTTGAAAAAATGTGATTATCTTTGCAAGACATACATGTCTAATCCATCCTTGAGACTGCCCAAAGTCCACCCATAACACGTCTCCACCATGCTCATCTCATGCTCAGGACGTACAGAGGCTGGAACACCTCACTAGATATACAGAGACAGTTATGATTATTGCCATTTGGATGTCCTGCAATTAGGACATTCAAGTGCTGATTTAGGATGCTTTTTGGATGTCTATGTTTTTTGATTATGGGCCCCCATGTGTATACTCACCTATAAAATAAGCACTATGTAATATATTTATTTATTTACAACTATGTGCCTAGTGACATCTGTATTACTAAAAAGGGAAAGACTTTGGACACGGCAGTGTTCAGCAAATCTACTGAAAGGAGCAGCTATTTGTGTTATGACCATTGTCATCGCCAATGGTTGCACAAGACTATATCTATTGGACCATTTCTGTTAAATATGTTCATCTGGTAAGGAGTATAAGATACAGGCACAGATCTTTAGGAATAGATTTCTCAACAAATGTTATCCTTTCTTAGATCATGGTTTGTCAACACTGATTTTCTATTGCAGGAACACACTGAGAAACCTATGCAGAAACATGTATGTGTTCCAACTCACTCCACCTTGGATCCTCTGATAACATATAGCATTTATTCTTACTGGAACATTTTGCAACTGTGCGATGTCTTCAAGTGATGTCCTTCTATAGCTTATATCACTACTGCTTCTTATAATTTCTATAGTGCTGAAAGGTGTACACAGTTCTGTTCATTCAAGAACAGGGGTATAAACTTATACTTTGATACAATCTAAATAGGAGGTGGTAAATGCTCCCATGCTAATATTTTTAAATGGCTATACACTAATGCTGACATTAGCACTCTACAAGAAATGCAACAGATAGAGTGCATGGTCAAGATGCCATTTAAGTAGGATATTTGATAAGCAGTACCTTTAGGCACACCACTGGTAATATCCCTTTCCTCAGAGTGATCTCCATTAACCACTACCCTCAGTTGTCTTCTACTCAACCAGTTCCTGACCCATCCCGTCACTTTGGGGTCCAAAAAAATCTATTTATTAGATATCTGTTTGGAACACTATCAAAAGCCTTGCTAAAATCTAAATACACCAATCTAGCCCTCTCCCTATATCCAATTCTCTGGTCACCCAGCCAAAGGAATTTATCAGATTTGTCTGAAAAGACCTACCTTTACTGAATCCATGTTGCCTCCAGTCCTGTAATACAGTGGTCCCCAACCCTGTCCTGGAGGACCACCAGGCCAATCGTGTTTTCAGGATAGCCCTAATGAATATGCATGGAACAGATTTGCATGCCTATCACTTCCATTATATACAAATCTCTCTCATGCATATTCATTAGGGTTATCCTGAAAACACGATTGGCCTGGTGGTCCTCCAGGGCAGGGCTGGGGACCACTGCTGTAATACACCAGATTTCAGAAACTTTTATCATTCTCTGTTTTAAAAATGTTTCCATTAATTTGCTTACCAATGGGGTGGGCTTCAATGGCTGGGAGGGTGTAGATGGACTAGAGTAAGCTTTGACAGAGACTTCAGTAGTTGGAATCTAAGAACAGTACTGGACAGACCTTTGTATTCTTGCCCAGAAATAGCTAAGAAGAAGAAAACCCCCCAACAAATTTGTAGATTAAATCAGGTTGGGCAGGCTAGATGAATCATTTGGGTCTTTATCTGCCATCATCTACTATGTTACTAGGTTAAGTCAGACATACTGGCCTGTAATTCACTACTTCTTCCTTACTTCCACTTTGGCAAAGGACCGAATCCACCCCCTCTAGTCCTCCGGTACCACTCCGGACTCTAGAGAAGCATTGAAAAGCATTGAAAAGGTCAGTGAATGGAGCCACCAGAACTTTCCTAAGTTCCTTTAGCACCCTTGGAAGTACACCATCCGGTTCCATCGCTTTGCCTACCTTTAATTTAGCTAGCTTCTCACGAACACAACCCTCTGAAAATCGATTGGGGTCTACCACTCCACCATCCCTATTCATGTTTATCTTCTGTGATCCCACTCCCGGCATTTCAGACATGAACACAGAACAAAAATACCTATACGTGTTAAGGAAGTCAACCTTTTCTTTATCAGCTTCTACATATTTCTTACCTTCACCTTTCAGTCTCACAATGCCACTTTTGCACTTCATCCTATCACTGATATATCTAAAAATAATGTCTTGACCCCCTGTTTTACCGTGTCAGCTATTTTGTCTTCCATTTGCATCTTTGCTTTACTGACTACTTGATTAGTCTCTCTTAACTTTTCCAGATATTTTTGTCTGTCTTCCTCTCTCTGCGATCTTTTGTATCTTATGAAAGCTAACATCTTATTCCTTACCTTTTCAGCTATTACTTTTGTGAACCAATATGGCCTTCTTATCCTTTTGTTTACTTGCCTCACAGAAAGGTCTGTCACCTTTACAATCAAGTTTCAAGTTTCAAGTTTATTAGGATTTTATATACCGCCTATCAAGGTTATCTAAGCGGTTTTTACAATCAGGTACTCAAGCATTTTCCCTATCTGTCCCGGTGGGCTCACAATCTATCTAACGTACCTGGGGCTATGGAGGACTGAGTGACTTGCCCAGGGTCACAAGGAGCAGCGCGGGATTTGAACCCACAACCCCAGGGTACTGAGGCTGTAGATCCAACCACTGTGCCACACACTCCTCAATAAGTCCTTTCAGTTTTACCCACTGCATTTATACTCCTTCTAGACATTTCCATCCAGGCAACAATTCCTTGACGTAATCCCCCATACAATCTCAGTTAGATTTTTAACATCTAGAACCTTTACTTTTGAATGAACCCTCTCTATACCCATCTTAATATTGAACCATACCATACAGTGATCACTGGATGCCAGATGATCACCCACAGTAACATGAGAAACAATTTTCCCATTTGTAAGCACTAAGTGCAATATGACCCTATCCTGCATGGGTTCCCATACAAATTTCTGGAACAGTTCCCCTTGAAGAGAATCCAGGATCTCCCTACTTCTAGAAGACCCCACAATAGAGATACCACAATCAACACCGAGGGCCCTGTAAATAGGTTAGAGACTGTTCTAAGATGAACTTCAACAAAGTCCCAGTTTGGTTCACTTACACCTCGGACTGAGCTGTTGTTTCATTGGAAAGGAGAGTGAGAAGTTTGAGTGGGGTGAGTGAAACCTGGAGTTGCCTATCCTGTGCCCTACCAGAGTTATCTGGCCCCCAGCCTGCGCCCAAGCTTGAGTGTGATATGTGAGTCCTTGAATGACTGTAACCACCAACTACTGTGCTGTTTTCCATCATCATCTTTTTGTGAGCCCTAGTACTGGTATGGGCAACCTCCCCCCCCCAAGTCTGAAGAGCTGGCTGGAGCCCAACACAAGGCATGGGCAGGCGGAGCCCAGAACTATACTTATATTTAGGCATACCCATTTATGCCAGCTCTATGGCTGGTATAAGTTGGCACATCTAATTCACCATGCAATGAATATAACTTAATAGTAGTATTCTATATCTTACATGAATCTGAGTGTGCTCCACCCACACTCGTGTCTCTAAGCATTTGCATGCTAAAGCACTTACGTATTACCACATAGTGCATTTGGGTATAGAAATGGCATTAATTGGTACAGTTATATATATATATTTTTTAATGCAGAAGTTTTGAAATTGCTGTGTGTTAATTTTGGAAATTACTGTGTGGCAACTGGAAAATCTTGCCATACTTTAGTAAATTGTGGGGGAAGGGGGAGGGGGGAACTTTATAAAAGGCTCTGTCTCTGAGAAAGAAGTAGTCCAATAAAGTGTGGGTTCAACATTCACTTCCCCCCCCCCCTTTTACAAAACCGTAATAGCAGTTTTTAGCACAGGCTGGCATGCTGAATGCTCTGTGCTGCTCCCGACACTCATAGAGTTCCTATGAGCATCGGGAGCAGTGCTAAAACTGTTATCATGGTTTTGTAAAAGGGGGTGTTTGTTTGATATGCCATTAACTATAGCATATATCAAGGTGGTTTAAAATGATAAACTAAAATATAAAAGTAGGGGTGAAAGAGGATGAACATATTAGGAGATCTAGATTACAGTAATCAATTGAGGCAAGGTAGAGAGAAAAGGTAAGGGTTGCAAGGCAAAATAAACAGATAGGACAGAGAGGAAGGGCAAGATAGGGGGCAAACAGGACAATATGATCTACAAATGGAGAGACAATTGTAGTCTGGAGTGAAAGCCTTAATGAAGTAGGTCTTCAATTTTTGTTTGAAAGCTTTGGGAGAAAGTTTTTTTCTATGATACAAGATTCTTACATCCATGATGAAGGCTCTTATCTACGATGCAGCCCTTCATATACAGTACCAACAGCCTCCTGGTGTTGAGTTTTTCCACTGTTCATGCCAAGAAAAATACTTTCCTTTATTGCCCTTTAGTACATACTGATGGAATGCTTAAACTGCTCATTATTCTTATGTCCATTATCATATTTACATAGGTCACTGCAATAACAACTTATATGACTGTGATAATGTCATTTACCAGTACTTAGGAGATGTGATGCTAATGTACATGGCACAAAGTTTCTATCATGAGATAAATGACTACCACATGATAAACATGTTATTGCACTTATGTACATTATCTCTTCAGAGTCAACTAGATTAAAATGCATAGTTTCTTTCTTTCTAAGGACAGATAAATACTTTAATGCATATGGTTTAAATCATATATTATGCTTAATGTTGAAGATTACAATACAAAATTCCTCAGTATTTCTGGTGTGTAGCATTCTTCCCTAGAAATGTATTGTTTCACGGGGATTCACAACACCATTGTTTAATTGTTCCTAGTGTGTCACCCATCCTGCACTAATAACTACTTTGGGGGGATAAATGAATAGCTGATAAAAAGAGCATTGGAAAACATGAACTTGTTCCCTTCTTTGCTGCTGTCCAGGCGACCAGCTGTTTTCATTTCTTTTGAAGAAAATGAAGTAGACTGTGGGTGGAACATCACAAATGACTAGTTAAAATAATGTAGGTAGAGTCATTAGGAGAAGAGGGAGAGAGCAGAAAATGCCATTGTCCCTGGAAAAGATAATGTACCATGAAAAAAAATATATAATAAATGTCCTTTATTTTCAGGAACCATAAAGTCTTTTGACAGATATCAACACTTGAAAGTAAAGCAGTTCTAATCTATTTTCTAAATGTGTTTTATTTGCCATTGTGAGCCACTTTTTCTTGAGCTGCATAAACTTTCTGAGGAATCCAAACTATTAAAAAATGTAGGTAAGTCCATAAACATCAAGCATTGGGTAAGAAGCCAAAAAGCTATACTTTAACCAAGAGTCACTGAAAGTATGCATTTTACTTTCTTTAGAATCTTTGAAAATTAAGTTGTGTATAGTCTACATACAAACAATTCCATACTTTATTTCTTTGATCTGTGGAGTGCCTGTTTTACTAGTGTGTTCTAGATAGGCTGAGGAAAGAGAAGAACTGAAGAGCCAGAAAATGTGCTATAGGATCTCACCAATGAATGCTTACTAAAGTATTTAGAAATGGAAAATTTTTATTGCTCTTTTGTTTGTAGTTTAGGAAAAAGCAGCTGTTATCTGAAGAATAAAGGAAGTTTTACACAGCAGAGTCCCGGAGGAGGTAAGGAAATACTAAAGGAAATCCCTACTGCTGTTGTTGAACATTTTTGAGTCTTTGCTTTAGGACAAGCCTCTCTCCCCTCCCCTAAAAAAAAAAAAAAAGACTGAGTAGAGTTGAAGACTAGGGATCTGTACATCTCTTTAAAAGAAGGAAGAGATAATGGTTACTGTAGATGGGCCATTTGGTCTTTATCTGCCATCATGTTTCTCTGTTTCTAAGTTGGATAAGCCTCCAGAAAAACCATAGACATTAAATTTGGGTCAAAGAACATCTTTTTACAGTGAAAGATTGTTCAAGAAAGGGCTATTTATATACCATTCTCCCAGGGGAGCTCAGAATGTTTACATTAATTTATTCCCTGTCTGTACTAGTGGACTCACAATCTCTCTAATGTACCTAGGGGAATGGGGGGATTAAGTGACTTGCCCAGGGTCACAAGGAGCATCATGGGTTTGAACCTACAACCTCAGGGTGCTGAGGCTGTAGCTTTAACCACTGTGCCACACTCTTATGCTGCTTTAGCTGTTTATCTATTATCAAAAACTGACAAGTTAACAAATTTTAGATTATTGCCATGAGTTAAACATTTTTTATTTCATTGTAGTCCCTTGGTAGCTCCATACATTTCATTCACTTTTCCTTCAATTACTGTAACCCCTTTGAAAAGAATTCTGTTTGACCTTCAAACTAGGAAGTTACACTTTCTTTGATGTTTTCATCACTTGAAAACCACTGTCCATGGAGAGATTTCTTTAAAACTCAGAATAGGAAATAATCTGAGGGAGCCAGGTCAGGACTGTAGGGTGGATGGTTCAGATGCTGAAACCCACATTCTCAGATAGCAGCCTGTGATTGTTGTGATATGTGCATTGTTGTGAAGAAGCATCATGCCTGCTTTTTCTTGTCTTTTCTCCTTGATTGACTCCCGCAAAGTGATCATTGTGTTGCCGTAACTCTTCCTGGTTATGGTTGTCTTGAGCTCCAAAACAAATGCTAGGAAGTTCTTCTTTACCCAACGTGTGGTGGACATCTAGAATGCGCTTCCAGAGAACGTAATAGGGCAGAGTACGGTACTGGGGTTTAAGAAAGGATTGGACAGTTTCCTGCTGGAAAAGGGGATAGAAGGGTATAAATAGAGGATTACTGCACAGGTCCTGGACCTGTTGGACCACCGTGTGAGCGGACTGCTGGGCATGAAGGACCTCAGGTCTGACCCGCATAGGCATTGCTTATGCTCTTATGTTCTTATATTCTTATCATCCCAGAAGACAGTTGCCATGACTTTGTCTGCATATTTTTCTGTCTTGATCTTTTTTGGGTTGGGGGATGACTTCCACTGCATTGACTCCATTTTGGACTCAGGATCTGTGATAGATCCAAGTCTCATCTCCAGTCACCAAATGATGAAAAATTTACTTGGTCTTCATAGAGCGTGTGTGTCTTCATAGAGTGTGGAAGTGTGAAGGTCATCTTCAATGGACTCTCTACCCCACTTAAACTGCTTGCTCCAAAATTTTACTTTCTAGTGTCAGACTCACCATAAATTGAAGTCATATATTCATGGATTTCCTATGGCTTTTTTCCTTATTTTGTGAGAAATTTTTATCACTTAATGGTGCTCCAAATCTAGCAGTTTCTTACTTGATTTGCATGAGGACTCTCCTGACATCCTGTCTCTTGGAATGTTAGACTCGCACTGAGCCGCAGCTGTGCATGACTAATCTTGAGACATGTCACAACACGCATAGACTTGTTTCAACATGCTTGCACTTCCTTTCATTCTCAGGTAGATAAATTATTGAATGCCTCTCAAAAGACATTGCAGTAATCCAATTTCAAAGTGACTAAAGTATAAATGATGGTAACATATGAGGCTTGATCTATGTAAGGTCTGATCATTTGAAGGGAGTAGAAACAGGACTTTAGTACTAATTACCTCATAGTAGATACTACCTTTATAGGAACAGAACAAAGTATAGGAGCTTTGTGTGGGGATGAATGGGTTTCTGTCACCATTAAAGCAAGTGATTTTGATGGATTCAGAACTAGTTTATTAGCATATAGCCAAATAGAGATCCTATCTAGACACTGTTGCATTGTGGTTAACTTTGGTTGAGAAAAGTAGAATTTACAAAGAAATAGGCAAGGGAGGTATCCTATCAGCCCAAAAAAGTAGTCATTATTCAAACAAATGGTCCCAAAAAGGATCCAAGTTTTGGCATTTCAAACAATGCCTTCTTCAGTGGTTTTGTTTTTAAATATATATTTTTTAAAAATATATATGCTCTTTATCTGTACATGTTATTTTATTGATACGAGTATTTTTATTTTAGTGCCCTAAATACATGTTGCAGGCCATGCAAATGGCCCAGAATGCTGCTGCATGCTTGATTGTACGGGCCTCTAAATTTAACCTTTGTAACTAAGGCAGAGCCCCAGTTTGGTTCAGTTCAGAAAAGATTTGAAAGCCTTATTTGCACGTTGATTTATGAGGTGATAAATTTGCTTAAGATGGGTCTTATTGAATACCTTTTCTTGAAAGTTGTTTGATCTGTTTTTTTGTTATGTAGTTTTTATGATGACTTTCACTTTCTACTCTGCACTGTGGAGGAGATTACCAGTTCCGTTGTTCTGTTTCTCGACCATGTTATAATCCAGTTATTATCCTTTGAAAGTGGGATTAATTCCATTTTAGGACCCCTGAGGAAGGAGTGTGTTTTCGAAACACGGACCATGTCAGGTCCCGGTTTTCCACGCAATTGGACCATACTTGGATACAAACTGTTCAATGTTTTAAGGATTGCAAGAAAAGTAGAATGTCATTTACATAGATATACTGTAGCATTAAATGTAAATGATTCACTAATTAAGGCTGGTTTTTATCAAGCATAGAATTCCTATGAGCATCAGAGCACTTACCTCGCTGGCCTGCACTAATAACCTCTAGTGCAGCTTTAAAAAGAGGGGGTAAAATAGTGAAAATCATATTGATATTGGATGAAATGTACTTCCTGTTATCCTTTGTTCAAAAATCGTACCTGCTTCCTTCCTTTTTGATATATCACCTATCACAACTTTTCTTATATTTACCCTGTGTGTATACAGCCAGTTCTAGCCTAAATCTCCCCAGTTGCCTTCAGGTAGACAGGCTGAAATCTGATTAAATTAACTTGCAAAGGATAAGGTTACATCAAAAAAGTTTTAAATGTAATTAAATAAGCAATAATAATAATCAAAACATTACAACCACCACAAAAATATAAACTTTTAAAGTTAATCAGAATCCTAAACGTTGTAGAACTAGAGTGAGTTTGTTTTGAGGGAGGGAGTTTTCTGTGTCCCTGCCCGTGAATTCTATTCAGTAAGGGCTCACTGTCTCAGGGACTTAGGCCCAAATTCCGTAACCAGCGTCTAATGTTAGGCACCTATTTTGGAGGCGCCCAAGCTTTTTAATCAGCACTAATTGAAACTTAGGCGCCTATCCAGAAAGAACAATTCTGTAACAAGGCGTCTCTAAAAATTTAGACGGCCTTAAAAAAAAATATTTGCTATGCATTGTCGCACATCCGGTACTGGCTGGTCAGAATGGCTACCGGGACGTGCGCAAGATACACAATCCGGATGTGCCTTTCCCAAGTGAAAAGCCCTGCTGGTGTTCCAATATCAGCTAATATAAAAAAGAAAACAAGTTAGCTGTGATTTCAACAAAAATAGAAGTGCTTTATTTCACAATAGCGCTGAAAACAACCCTGTAGCCACTGTTCAAAATAACAAGTTCAAAACAAAACACAGCTCAGAAGAAATGGCGCCTAAGTCAGCCAAGGTCTGAGCAACCTTCTCTTCAGGGTATATCCCTAATAGTCTTAACTGGTTTTTAGTCACAGATAAGGAAACAATAATTGGTAATTGTAAGTCAATTTGCTTCTTCCAGGCCACTGAGTTAGCCTGGAATTGGACAGGCTTTCCCCCTGCCAGTTCAGGTAAGCTGGCGGGGGTGGGGAGTTGCTGAATCCACTTCAAAACTACTGCCAGAAAATGGCCCCACAATCCCAACCCTGGATCTTTTGTGGATTCAATCCCCCAACTCCCATTAACCTCAATCAGAAGCAAAATCTTCTTTTCACAGGAGGGAAAACAAAATCCCCACATTCAAAAACACAGTTCACAGTCCTTCCCTAATTGAAGAGAGTTCTTCAGGAGTGGAGCCTTTAACAATGCTTCCCACTCACAAACAGTTAGCACAAGTCCCAAACAAAATGCAGTGCCAAAAAGAAAAACCCAGGAGAAACTTAGCTTTGGTCCACAGCAGTTTCCTCCGGCTCCCAGGGAATGTCCATAGGCTCCTCGGCTTGCACACCATTCAGTAACCTTGGTAGAGAGGATCTCTCATTTCAATCTCATTCTCGGTTTGAAACCTGGAAGCACCTGGCCATGAGTCTCCTTCCAGAGCTGGATCCAGACTGACTTTACTCAGCTTGATCTGCTCTATTTGTCCAGCCTTCAGAGAGCCACGCCCTACTCTGTATGGGGGTTGGGCAGCCTGGTTCTGAGCTTTCTGCTGTTTTCCTATTAGCCTAAGCAGATGGGGGCTGGGCTGTATAGGAGCTTGTCTCCTATGGGGAGTTTTAACAGGAGCAACTCTAGGTTTAGAGAGCCTTATGCTCTCCTCTGGTTTCCCCTCCTCCCAGACCTCTTGTTCTAGGGCGCCCTTGCCAATGGCAGCGCTCTGGGCACTGTTTGTAGGAGAGCTGCTGTACTGGTCTGCTCTCCTAACAGTCAGGGTTTTTTGTCCCTTCTCTGGCACAAACCTAACTCTGGTGCCGGGTTTGTGACAGCATATTAGGCATAGGCGTGGCTACGTGTTAAGCGCCTTGTTACAGAATCGCTGCTCTTAAGCGTGCTTAAGCGCTCACATGGCCGCCTAACTTTTAGTTGTGCCTAGAGCTGGCCTATTTATTCGGCACCTCCAAAATAGGTGCCGCTCAGCGTGATTCACTAAATAGCACCCAATTTTACTTGATTTGTGCTGAACGGTGTCTATTTCAGCGCCTACCTTTTGGGTGCTTCTTATTACTGTATAATGGTGCTCATAATCTTAGAACTCTTCTTCCTTTCTCTCATCCAGCAAGACCATGAAACCATGCACTGAAACAGATCACTAGTTGGAGGTTTTGCAGAATACAATATGCTGAGTGAAATTTTCAGCTTGGGTTCTTTGAATGCTCAAAATGATTATTCAGAATTAGAATAGATGATTTTTCAGACGTTCACAGGGATAAATTAGCTAATAGCTCAAAATAAATAAATACATTTGGTTTTAAAAAGCCCAAACAGCTGACTGCTTTTTTAATTAATCACATAAAATCCTCCCAAATAACTTGTGAAACAAAACCATGATCAAATTACAATTGTAAATCACTGGCAGGACTAGAAAAACCTAAATAAGTAACAAATTAAGAGGCTATAACATCCAGGAATCTGCATTTGTTTTGTATGAAACAACATGGTAAATGTCAATTTTTCATATTATTTTTTTTTATCAAAATGATAGGATAAAAATGTAGTTTTCTTTTTCTATGGTGTCAGTAGTGCTAAGTATCATTCAGTACTGCAAACTATTGATCAATGGTGTGAATATTGAAGAATAAGTCATCTGCCAAGCAACAGTGATTGTGGATACTAGTGCTGCCTGATTCAGGAAAAAAAATTTTGATTCGATTAGATTCAGCCTATTGAATCGATTTTTCGATTCTTTTTTCCTGCCCAATTGGGTGATTTTTTTTTTCATACATCCTGGTGGTTTTATTTTATAGCTTCTTCACCCCCTTTGCCCTCTCCTACTCACACTGGCGCTGTGGTGTAAACAAAATAAACAAACAAAAAATATTTTTCCTCTCTGTGTTAAATCTTAGCTCACATTTGCGGTCTAACACCAGCTCTGGAAGAATATACATTTCAAATCTGATATATTGTAATCACAAAACAGAAAATAAAATTATTTTCCTACATTTTGTTGTCTGGTCATTTTTCAAATCATGTTGGTCCTAGGCTCTGGTTGTCTTCTGATCAGGCTCTCCTTCTTTCTTATTTCTCTGTGCTAACTATCCATCTTCCATCTCTGTCCTCCCCTTCTATTTCCCTTTCCTACCCCGGAGGTCTGGCATCTTTCCTTTTTTTTCATCTCCATCTCCCTGCAACTGCAGCGATGGACCCCACCATCCACAGATCCACCATCTCTCCTTTTCTCAACTACCCTATCATCCAGCATCTCTCTTCTGTGTCCATGTCCTTATTCTCCTTTCCAGTAGTGTCCCCCTTGTGACCCTGTTCCTATGCTCCCTCCATGCCCAGCATCTTATCTCTGTTTCAAGTCTCTTCCCATATCCAGCTTCTTGCTCTCTTCCTTACCTCCTGTATCTCCTTTCCCAGGTACAGGCTTTCTCCTACTATCTCTCCTGCCATCCTGCACCCTGCCCACCTACTTTGGAGCAGTATCTGTCCCTCTTGTACCCTTACTCTTGTGATCTTGCATTTCTCTCTCCCTCTCTCCATTAATCCAGCATCTCTCCTCTGCTTTCAACCCCCTCTTTTTGGTTTGGTCTCTCTTTTCCCTTCACTTCAACCCAGTTCTTGCATCTCATCTCCCCTCTCTTACTTCTTCCTCCTTCTCCCTCTGCACAGGCCTGCCTCCCCACTGCGAAAGCACTCTTCCTCCTCCTCCCTCTTCATAGACCTGCTTCCCCGCCGTGAAGGTCTGCTCCTCCCACAAGCCTGCATGTTCCCCCAGCTTCCCCGCTTTTACCTTAATCAGCTAATATGGCAGCCTGTAGGATTGCTGGTGCTATAGCGATCCCTGCAGCTGCCCGTTATCCTCAGCGGCACATTCTCTCTGGTCAGAGCAGGGGCAGGACCGTAGCAGAGAGAACGTGCCGCTGAGGATGACGGGCAGCTGCAGGGATCGCTATAGCACCAGCGATCCTGCAGGCTGCCGTAAGAGCGGTGAAGCTAAGGGAACATGCAGGCCTTTCTGACTGACCCTTCCCCCTCAAGGAGGAGCGGCAGCGGACAGCCAGCATGAGGCAGCGCTGCCGCTCCTGCTTTAGGAAGGAATGGGGGGAAGGGTCAGTCATCAAATTGGGAGGCCGATTTTTTTTAAAATTGAATCGATTCGAATCGATTCATCTGATTCGAATCGGTGAATTGATTTGAATTGTGAATCAGCAAGCACTAGTGGATACTATTGAACAATAGTCCACACTATTAATGAAATTGTCCCCCATAAAGGTGCAACCTCCACACAACAAAAGTAATTAAAAAAATCACAAATGAAACAAGAACTTAAATATATAATTTTTTAACTGTTCAGCCTTAGTAAAATCCTATCATTAGCATTTGCATTTTACCACCTGCTTCGACAACTATAACTTTCGCCAATAATCACACCAACTCAGATTTGTGAGATAACTAATTTGGCCACAGCTTTATTAACAATCTTCGCAGCATTTAAAACTCATAACAATCCAAATAAAACAGAAACAAACACAAAGCGGCATCACATTCCCCTAGGGAGCTATTTGGTGACAAAACTTGCTCCCTTTAATTCTGTAACCTTTTTAAAATTCATACAAGCATTACCTACGGTATTGTCAGGCCAAGCCTCCCCTATTAGCGGTTTCACCTACGAGTGTTACATTACAATTCTTCCCAGTTGCATCTGGGGCCAATACCTCCATTTTCTGCCCCTGCTCTGCCAGCTGCAACCTCCCCCTCCTAAATATCCTTTAATCACAACTCCAACAAAAAAAAGAAAAACACCTAATAGAACAGTCAGACTCCCAAACCAAACAATACAAACACACACAAGAGAAGAGGGAGGGATACATTTCCACAGAAAACAACCTGACCCTAACTTCCTTGTTTCTCCACACAATAATCCCCAAAATCCTGCTCAATTCACTAATCTATCTCCTCACTCCAGCTCTCCCCTCTCATTGTTTCTTTCCTCAGCCAATCATGACCTCCCTTACATTTTTCCCTTGAACTCACAGGAGGGGCCTAAGACAACTGGGCCAATTCCGGTTGGCCCAGGTGCCTCAAACCCCACCTGTGGGTGGGGTTTGAGCCACCTGGTTCAATCAGGCTCTAAGGCCAGCCATTCCAGAGATGGATAGCCTGTCGGACGAACAGGCTTGGCACCCGTCCTTCCCACCAACAATTTTTAAGGTATGGGGAGGAGGGGTAGTGGGGTCGTGAGGTCGGTGGGGGGGGTCACGGGTCAGCGGGGGGATCAGGGGTTCAGGGGGTGGTCATGGGGGGGTTGCGTCGAGGCCAGAAGGGCCTGGAATCCCTCCTGCCTGTATTTTAGTAGGGGGTGGGGGTTTGGGGGTGTCGCAGAGCCAGGAGGGCTTGGGCTTCCTCCTGGCCGGATCGTGTGTGGGGGAGGGAGGTTGGAGATTGCCGGGCCAGGAGGGCTTGGGCTCCCTTCTGGCCCCATCGGACTCGGCGGAGGGGGGGGGGTTGGGGATCGCGGGGCAAGGGGGCTTGGGCTTCCTCTTGCCCTTGATGCTGTCGGGGAGTCGGCAGGGCAAGAGGACTTGGGCTCCCTTTTGCTCTGATGCTGTCAGGGAGTTGGGGAGTCAGCGGGGCAAGAGGGCTTGGGCTCCCTCTTGCCCCGATGCTATTGGGGAGTCGGTGGGGCAAGAGGACTTGGGCTCCCTCTTGCCCTGATGCTGTCGGGGGTTCGGGGTGCTGCTAGGGCAAGAGGGCTTGGGATCCCTCTTGCCCCGAACATAGTCGGGGGTTTGGGGTGCCGTAGGCCAGGAGGGCTTGGGCACCCTCCTGCCCGGATCATTGTAGGGGGGGATTCTGTAACTGGTGTTGTTTTTAACAGACACCGGTTACAGAATCCAGCTTTTAGGCAAAGGACTGGCTCCTCCTTCGCCTAAAAGCCCTTGTTTTGGGCGTTTGGGACTTAGGCTTTTTTTAGGTTGATTATATGGTGTAAGTTTACATAGACATAGAAGATGAAACATAGAAACATAGAAGATGACTGCAGAAAAGGGCTACAGCCCATCAAGTCTGCCCACTCTGCTTACCCACCCCCTGTCTATGCCCTAATGACCCAATTTCCTTATCTTGACCCTCGTAGGGATCCCACATGGGTATCCCATTTATTCTTAAAGTCTGGCACGCTGTCTGCCTCGATCACCTGCACTGGAAGCTTGTTCCAATGATCAACCACTCTCTCTGTGAAGAAATACTTTCTGGTGTCGCCATGAAATTTTCCGCCCCTGAGTTTGAGCGGGTGCCCTCTTGTGGCCGAGGGTCCCTTGAGAAAGAAAATATCATCTTCCACTTCGACACGTCCCGTGAGGTACTTAAATGTTTCGATCATGTCTCCCCTCTTCCTACGTTCCTCAAGAGTGTAGAGCTGCAATTTGTTCAGTCTCTTTTCGTACGAGAGACCCTTGAGCCCCGAGATCATCCTGGTGGCCGTCCGTTGAACTGATTCAATTCTGCGCACATCTTTACTGTAATGTGGCCTTCAGAATTGCACACAGTACTCCAGATGAGGTCTCACCATGGCCCTGTACAACGGCATTATGACTTCAGGCTTTCGGCTGACGAAACTTCTATTGATACAACCCAATATCTGCCTTGCCTTAGATGAAGCCTTCTCCACTTGATTGGCAGTTTTCATGTCTGCACTAATGATTACTCCTAAATCTCATTCTGCTGAAGTCCTAGTTAAAGTTTCTCCATTCAAGAAGTACGTCCTGCATGTATTTCCGCTTCCGAGGTGCATGACCTTACATTTCTTAGCATTGAAGCCTAGCTGCCAGGTTGAGGACCAACTTTCCAATGTAAGCAGGTCCTGCGCCATATAATTCTGTAAACTGCATTCACTTACTATATTACATAGTTTGGCGTCATCGGCGAATAGTATTATTTTACCTTGAAGCCCTTGAGTCAGATCCCCTATGAATATGTTGAAAAGGAGTGGACCCAGGACCGAGCCCTGCGGCACGCCACTGGTCACCTCCGATGTTTTAGAGAGGGTACCATTAACCACCACCCTCTGAAATCTGCCACTCAGCCAATCATTGACCCATGCAGTTAGTATCTCTCCTAACCCCATCAATTCCATCTTGCTTAGCAGCCTGCGGTGTGGGACACTGTCAAAAGCTTTCCTGAAGTCCAGGTACACGACATCCAAAGACTCTCCCAAGTCCAACTTTCTTGTTACCCAGTCAAAGAAGCTGATGAGATTGGATTGGCAGGACCTACCCTTGGTGAATCCATGCTGACTGGGATCCCGAAGATTCCCTTCATTCAAGATCGTGTCCAATTTGCTTTTAATTAGTGTTTCCATGAGTTTGCACACTATTGATGTGAGACTCACCGGTCTATAATTCGCAGCCTCTGCCCTGCAACCCTTTTTATGCAGAGGAACGACATTAGCTAATTTCCAGTCCAGGGGAACTTTCTCCTTACTTAGGGAGAGATTGAATAGCTCAGCCAATGGTTTCGCCAGGACATCGCTCAATTCTCTGAGCATTCTTGGGTGCAAATTGTCTGGTCCCATGGCTTTGTTCACCTTGAGTCTTGCCAGTTCACTGTAAACTTCACCTGGTGTGAACTCAAAATTCTGAAACGGGTCTTCTGTGCTTTGTGTTGCCTTCAACTGGGGACCGTGTCCCGGTGCCTCACAGGTGAAGACTGAGCAGAAGTATTCATTCAGTAGTTCGGCTTTATCGGAATCTGCTTCCACGTAACTTCCGTCCGGTCTTCTAAGGCGTACTATCCCGTCTGTGTTCCTTTTTATGTCACTAATATACCTGAAGAAGGATTTGTCCCCCTTTTTAATGTTTTTTGCCAGAATTTCTTCCACTCGAAGTTTTGCCTCCCTAACTGCCATTTTGACCGCTGTAGACCTGGTCCTATATTCTACTTTTGCCTCTCTTTTCTCCGTGCGCTTGTAGGAGAGAAACGCTTTTTTCTTCTCCTTAATGAGGTGCGAGATCTCCGCGGTGAACCATTGGGGTTTATTGTTTCTTTGTCGTTTATTTACTGATTTTATGAAGTGGCTAGCAATGTTCCCGCTAAGCTGCGCTGGGGTGCGCTGGCGCACAAAATATTACCTCGCAGCGCACAAGTTTCTCGTCACAGCGCACACAGTGTAGAGCACAGTTCTTCAACCGCCGGTCCGCAAACAAAATCTTGCCGGTCCGCGAAGGATTCGGTCCCCGCCGCAACGAAAGGCCGGCGTCAGCTGACTTGCAACTTCCTGTTGCAGTCGCTGTGCCGGGACTCCTGCCTTCGCCGGGACTCCTGCCTTCCACCGCGTTTGCCTCCTGCCTTGTCTCCGCACCTCCAGACCAGCAGCGGCAGCTGTGTATGCTTTTAACTTCGGCACAGAGCTGCCCCTAATCAATAGTTTAGCGCGGTTTCATAAGGCAGCCTCGGGGCCTTTGCTAGGCCGGCCCACATCGCATCATCGAAGCGGGCCGGCTATCAAAGGCCCCGAGGCTGCCTCATGAAACCGCGCTAAACTATTGATTAGGGGCAGCTCTGTGCCGAAGTTAAAAGCATACAGAGCTGCCGCTGCTGGTCTGAACTCTTGGGCCGCTGAAGGAGGGCAAAAAGCAGCTGTCCTGGAGGTTTCCCTTCCTCTCGCCTTTACAGGTTCCTTTTTTCCTTCAAACGGCAACGGGCCCCAGCATCGACATCAATCAAGTAAGTTCCACTGTCAATCAAGCGGTTCTGCTCGGCCAAAGCTTCCCCTGTGACATGAGCCACCCTCAGGGGAAAGAAAGTGACCCACAAAGGTGAGGGGAAGGGGGGCAGATGATGGAAGTTGGGGGGGGGGGGAGAGAGAGAGAGAGAGAGAAGGGGCAGATGATGGAATGGAGGAGATGAGAGAGAGAGAGAAGGGGACAGATGATGGAAGTGAGAAGAAGGGAGAGAGAGCAGAAGGCAGATGGATGTCAGTTGAGAAGGGAGAGCAGATGCTGAATGGAAGTGGGGAAAGAACACATACTGGATGGAAGGAGGAGATAAATAAAGGGGGAAGAAAATAGTAAGATAATGGAGGGGTGAGGGAAAGGGGTGACAAGCTGTGTGTAGACACAGTGAAAAGAGGGAAACGGGACTAAATAGTAAGAAAGAATTTAATTTAGATGGAGGCAGAAAATAGAGAAGGAAGACCAGAGAAGAAAAGGGAAGAGAGAGCAGAGAATGATCAGATCTGAGTGGAGGAAATGAGAAGAGAGATATGCTAAAAACCACAGGGGGGAGGGAAGGATAGAGATGCCAGACCATGAGGGGAACAGAAGGAAGATGATGGATGCTAGACCAAATTGGGGGGTGGGGGGGGGCAGGAGGAGAGATGGCAGGGAAAGACAGACAGTGAATGGAAGGGGCAGATGCTGGACTGAAGAGACAGAGAAGGTTATCATGCTGCTGTACCGGGCCATGGTACGCCCTCACCTGGAGTACTGCGTCCAGGACTGGTACTTTAAGAAGGACACGGTACTACTCGAAAGGATCCAGAGAAGAGCAACTAAAATGGTTAAGGGGCTGGAGGAGTTGCCGTACAGCGAAAGATTAGAGAAACTGGGCCTCTTCTCCCTTGAGCAGAGGAGATTGAGAGGGGACATGATAGAAACATTCAAGGTACTGAAGGGAATAGACTTAGTAGCTAAGGCAGGGAGAACGAAAGGGCACTCTCTAAAGTTGAAAGGGGATAGATTCCATACAAACGTAAGGAAGTTCTGTGGTAGAAAGCAACATATTTATTTGGCTCATAACTTGCTGGCGCCCGATATTTTTAGCTCACAGTGAAAAAAGTTTGCTCACAACACCCGCCCGCTTAGAGGGAACACTGGCTAGTTGCTTCATGTATGGTTGATTTCAGTGTTAACCACTTAGCTTCTACATCATCGGTCTCCGCTTGGTCCTGCAGCGTCTGATGGACGAAATCTCCCATGCGTGCGAAGTCTGTGCCCCGGAAATTGAGTACCTTTGTTTTCGTGTTTGATCTAGGGAAGCCTTTCCTAAGGTTGAACCATACTATATTGTGGTCGCTGGAGGCTAGCGTATCTCCTACTGAGACCTCTGAAACGCTTTCCCCGTTGGTGAGTACCAGGTCGAGGATCGCCTGGGCCCTAGTGGGCTCCGTTACCATTTGTTTGAGACGTGCTCCCTTTATGGAGGTTAAGAGCCTCCTGCTACCGCTGGTTGTCGCTGAAAATGAGTTCCAGTCTGCATCAGGCATATTGAAGTCCCCTAGCAGTACAGCTTCTCCTCGTAGAGTGATATTCTCTATGTCTTCAATTAATTCTGCTTCCATGTCTTCCAGTTGTCTTGGGGGTCTGTAAACCACACCTAGATACAGGCATTTTTCTCTGCCTCTTGCCAGGTTTACCCAGAGGGACTCCCCGGTGTACTTGACATCTGTGATCCTGGTGGTTTTGATGTCCTCTTTAATGTATAGAGCTACCCCCCTCCTAACCTGCCCCCTCTGTCCTGACGAAGTAGATTGTAGCCCGGTATAGCCATATCCCACCCATGTGAGTCCGTGAACCAAGTTTCAGATATTGCCACCACATCTAGGTCGGCATTCCTTATTTCAGCCTCCAATTCTAGAATTTTGTTACCTAAACTGTGTGCATTGACATACATGGCCCTCCATATCTTGTGTTTGCTAAGTCCCTGTGAGGAGTATCCTACCCGAGTCGGTGTGACTCCCAAAGAACTGTTTGCAATGTGGGTACTTACCTTGGACATGGAAGCGGAGTTTCGACTCACCTCATCAGGATAATTCCTTTCTGCACTAATATGTGAATGGGTACCCTCCCCCGAGGGTTTACGTAGTGGTGGTCTGGGCGTTTAAACAGCTGAACGTAGAGGTAGGCCATTATAAAAAAAACAAAAAAAACTCCTTTTGGACATTTTTTTTGATAATGGACATTTTCCCTGCTTCTACTTTCAACGTTTAAGACCTTAGGCCAAAAGGGGACATAGATGTTTTTTTTTATTATGCCCCTTTATGTCTTTTTGATCATCCAAGTACCAACATAGGCCATTTTTTGTATTTTTTTTTTTTAAATTATTATTATGAGCCTCATTACTGTATAGTTTCCTTTGTTTAATTTCTTTTCTATATTTCTTTTCTTAAGTTCAGTACGTTTTATTGAAAGTTTTTGTAACATAACATAAAAATAAAACAATACTAATACAGAACAAGAGATCCTGACAATAAAGCTTGTGTTGTATTATCATTGCCTAATTTTGGGCGTTGACTTGTGCATTTATTGAATATCTTTTCTATATTTCTGCAACAAGTGAATACTTGTGAATTTTGAAATTTGCAAAATAAAAATTAAAACAAAATTCCAGAATACTGCCCCAACATGCTTAACTTGGGTGCCAGCATTAATACCAGGTTTCAGCAGGCATAAGTTTGGTGCCAAGGATTAGGTGTGGGAAATGGCACTAAGTACAATTCTGTAAAGGTTATGCACCCTTCATAGAATCGTGCTTAGTGCAGATTTTTCTCTGATGCTAATTTTTGAGTGCCATTTATAGAATTCCCCTTTAAAAGGGGCAGCTGAAAAATTCTCAGCCTAACCAAGAAGAAAATTATTTGGAGCCATGAAACTTACAAGTTATTCCACCCTTTCCTTGACACTTTTCATTTCAATGAGACGAGATGAAACTAAGGGCTCCTTTTACAAAGGTGTGTTAGGATCTTAACACGTGGAATAGCGCGCGCTAGCTGCTATCGCCTCCTCTTGAACAGGCGGTAGTTTTTCAGGTAGCATGCGTTAATTTGGTGCGTGCACTAAAAACGCTAGCGCACCTTTGTAAAAAGAGCCCTAAGTGTCATGAAAAGTGTGGAATAACTCGTAAGTTTCATGGCTCCAAATTGTTCTCATCTTGGTTATAAGAATAGCCTTACTGGGTCAGACATGTGGTCCATCTAGCCCAGTACCCCGTTCTCACGGTGGTCAATCCAGGTCATTAGTACCTGGCCAAAACCCAAAGAGTAGCAAAATTCCAGCATTTCAAAGAATAGCAAGATTCCGGAACCCCAATGAGAGCAACATTCCAGAGCAGAGATTGTAATGTCATAATGCCTCATTCCATAGTGCCTCAGAACCAACTTTATCAGTGATGTTACAATGGCTTGATTGTCATATACTTGGATCACATAAGAACATAAGAATAGCCATACTGGGTCAGACCAATGGTCCATCAAGCCTAGTAGCCAGTTCTCATGGTGGCCAGTCCAGGTCACTAGTGCCTGGCCAAAATCCAAAGAGTAGCAACATTCCGTGCTACCGATCCAGGGCAAGCAGTGGCTTCCCCCATGTCTTTCTCAATAACAAACTATGAGAACTTTTCAGCAGTCCCTTAATTTATTTTTGCTGTTAAAGCATCTTTTAAGAATAAAAATGTATCATGCTTAAGTTAAAGGACCCACAGGGTCCACTGTAACTAGGGAGATTTGGTTTGTGTTCCTAAGTTACAGACTATTGCTGAAATTGCCTGGCAGAGTTAGGAGGGGAATATTAGTAGGAAACCATCACCTACCCCTGCTAGTGGTAAACAAAGGATCTTGGCATTATAACTGAGTAATATTTTGGCTCCAATTGAACTGAAAGTCCAAAGGAGCATCATGAAAGTGTCACACAGAAAGAAAAAAATTGCAAAAGAAAAATTACCCTGCTTGTGTACAGCTATTTGTATTTATTACATCTTTGTGGTATCATCGTTCCTCCTGACCCTCACCCCCCCCTTCCCCTCAGATTTCTTAAACATTTATCAACCAAATAAAATCCTGCAGATTCCCACAACAGAAGTTCTTCGTAGCTTCAAGGATGGAGTATAACTGCAGTTGTATTTTTATTGTAGATCTTTAAAAAAAAAAAAAAAAAAAAAATTGCAAAAGACTGCTGAGCACTGATTTATTGTTGTATTAGGTAAAACTACACCGATGTATAAAACACGATGTTGCCCCTCTTGTTTGTCTGATCCAGCGTTATCGGTGATTGCAAGTACATTTTATAACCTCAGCTGCTGAATCAAAATAAAGGCGATACGAGCATCAATCTCCAGGATAAAATCAGACCACTTTCTGCCACAGTTTGACCTTAGTGATGCCTTTGGATAGTCTTACTTGTCTAAGTCCTCACAATAATTACCAAGGGACAGTTAGAAAATGCAGCTTTAATGGTGAGGGCTGGAATTACTAGCTGCATCAAAAGACTTAAGCAGCGACCCTAGAGATTTCTTAGCTGAGGAAGAATTTGACATACCTTTGAATCCTGCTATAAGAAATAAATGGCATAAGGCTGTGGAAACCATTCATATGTTTTATTTGTGTTCTTTACTGTCAGTGACCTGAACTCTGTGATATCATTAGCTGATAGAAAAAAAAAAAAAAAAAAAAAAAAAAAAGCTCTGCATGAAAAAGTGCTACTGATAACTATGTCCTAGGACATATCTGACTAGTGCTATAGTTTACCGTGGCTCATGTATAGTTTCAGGAGCTGTAAGCGATTCCAGATCTTGGAAATTTTTACCTTCTATTGCACTGTAAGCTACAACCCAGGAAGGAGGCTAGCTTAGTTTATTCCAGTGGATGCCGTTTCAATGGGAATGCGAGGCAAGAAATTCAGAGTGCAACAGAATCAAGCCATGACACCTTATTCTTCGCTGATATTTTCCAAGGGTTTACGTGACACATATTTCCTGCCGATTGCTTTATGGGAGACTGAGCTGAACTCAAAAAGATCAAAAGCATTTTACCATTGTTAAATGTTTGATATAATATTCATGCTGGGGAGCTCACTAGTACTTACTGTGACATATGTGCTGGAAATAAATAGAGAACACATCTACAAGACACTTCAAAGAAAATGGAAAGGAGACTGCAGGATATAGAGGCACTTAATAAGACATGATTTCGTTAAAGAACAGACATGCTCTTTGCTTTATGTGCATGAGGTCCTTATGTGACCACACTACTGATGTAGGAGAGCACAATATAGTTTAAATAATCAAAATGTAAAAAAATAAAATAAAATCAGGACTGTTACCAGAGATAGCATGGTTGCTAAGCCCAGCACTAAGTGTAGGAAACTGACACTAATTACTAAACATGTAATCAGACACAGTGGTCAGTGGATGGCTTATAATTTATTGTACCTTAATTTCCATTTATTATGAAAGATTTAATTTACAGGAACTAAAAAATAACATGCTGTGGACTGTTATAAAAATGATATGCATTTAACAAACTATTTTTCATTTTTTTTGTGAAACCAATAGCATACAATTTCAGGAAATAACACACTAGCTGGGGACACAGCTTGTAATTGTTGTTGTAAAAATGGTCACTTTTTTTTTTCTTCCTAAAGAAAACTAATCACAATTTACCGGCCAGGAGAGGGATTAGGTCAGGACATTCATGACATGTGCTATAAATACAGGAAATCTGTGGAAGTAATGACAAGTGGAACAGGAGTCCAAAATTACCTTGGCTCTGAGTTTGGATACACATCACAGAAAGTGCACACACACAACACACGACACCCACACACACGAATGTCAGGTTCTTGGTGAATAGGTTTCAATTCTTATTTAAGCCTCCCTTTACAAAGCTCCTGCGGTAAGTGCCCCAAAGCTCATGGGAATTTAAAGGGCTTTGGGGCTTTTGCTATGCGGATTTTTAAAAGAGGGGGTTGTTTTGTTGAGTTTCCTATACCACCTATCAATACCAAAAAAAAAAGAAGCAGAAAAAACATTCTAAATCTGCTTGATAAACAAATGAACTATAAAACCAGTTAAGGGTCACAACAATAAAATCCAAATAGAGTAATAATTATTCGGAATACATAAAAATAAAATTTAAGGAAAGGAGAAGCAACTCATCAAAATATTGAAAAGACTAATACTAAATTAATTGTCCATCCTCTAATCTATCTGCAGAATTAAAGCATTGCTTCAATAGCCAAGTCTTAAGGCCTACCTTAAATTTCTTTTCTGAGGTCTCAAATCCACAGCGAAAAATGGCTTACTGTGGGATGCATTGAGGTGTTCCGTGGTAATTTTTGGATGTGTGCATTCTGCCCAGGCGCTAAAATCTAAAATTTATTTTTTAGCACTGGGAGCATGTCTAGGAGTGATGAGTGGCATGCTCTGTGCTAATCAGTTAATGCAGCTACACTGCTGTGTACTGTTTAGCATGTGCTTAGAACGCGAGCCCTTAACCCCCAAATTCTATAAACGGCCTCTACATTAGGGCACTGCTAGGCACTCTACTTGCAGCTGCCTAGTGATGCCTAAGTTTGAGATCCCCCCTTGACTTTTAATTTTTAATTGGCTTAATCAGTGTGGCAGTTGACCAAACCAGTTTTCATTCAATCCCCCCCAAATTTAATTACCCAGTGTATGAGTTTGACGCCGAACATTTTGGATGCCTAGGGATGCCTAAGTGAAGGTGATCTTCCACGTTTAACAACACATATGTTAAAAAGTAGGTGTGGTTATGGGTGGAGAATAGGCATGGTTGAGTTTAGGCATTGTTAGACGTCCGACATAGGCACTGCCAAATTAGGCGAGTGAAAAGCTGGCCTAATGGAGGGGCGCCTATGTCAAGGACACCTAGCAATGCCTATATCCACTTAGGTGTCACTAGTCGTGATTCTATAAATGGCGCCTAGCAGTTGACTGACAATCACACCGAGCAGCACCTGCAATGTAGGCATGCTTAGACACTGTTTATAGAGTCTGGCCCTTACTGTCTACATAATGGGTGACTTTAGGAGCTGACATTCTAATAGCCACATGCTAGTGGGAAAATTAGCATGTGGCCATTAAAAGAAAAAATAGTAAAATTGGCCACTTTACCTCATCAGTGAAAATGGCCTTCGCGCATGGGAATGACCCACCTAAGGACGTGCTAAGGCCACATTTTACTACAGTTTGGTAAAAGGGCCCTTAAGTTATAAAAGAAGAGAATTTCAAAGGTTAGGGGCAACCCAGTTGATAGCAGTGTGGTGAAAGCAGTGGCGTAGTAAGGGTGAGCGGCACCCAGGACGGTGGCACCCCTCCCCTGCCGTCTTTACCGCCTCCCCCCCCCCTGCTGTACACGCAATGCCTTCTCTTTCCCCGTACATTTATAACTTTTTTAGTGTGAGGTTGCTGCCCGCGTTGACTTTGGCACTCTCTCTGACGACATTTCCTAGGCACAGGTCCCAGAAGTGACATCAGAGAGACCTGCCTGGCTGGCCCGGAACGTCCTCTCCGACATCAGAATTGTTGTAGGTGATTAGCAGCAGCAGGGAGCTAAGACTGGAGCGGTGCGGACCAGGGGAAAGGAAGGGCAGTTGGGCCCGGACCTGGCAGGAGGGCAGGAGGACCCGGGTAGTAGGACAGGAGGCTGTGCACTCTCCAAGCCGTGCACCCGGGGCGGACTGCCCCCCCCGCCCCCCCCCCCTTGGTACGCCACTGTAGTTGGCTTAATTGAAAGTTAGACACCTAACTCACTAAACATGGCTTTATAAAAAAAAAATAGGCACCTAGTCCAAAGGGCCTACCTAAAAGTGGGCATGGTTAGGAGCAGATCATGGACATGTTTTCAAGTTAGGTGCCTCTTTGTAAATTAGACAGATTTGTTTGTCATTCTTTCTGTAGTCTGCTACCCTCTCTACCTTTTCTCCTTTGTAATTTCCCCACATGAACAACATACTGTGTATTGATTTGCTATTTTTGCCCAGTGTGTCTTTCATAATTAGATTGTAAGCTCTTTCGAGCAGGGACCGTCTTTTGTGTGTTTAATGTACAGTGCTGCATGCATCTGGTAGCACTATAGAAATAATAAATAGTACTAGTGGTAGTAGAAAACCCTGCATAAATTGGGTGCTTTGGGACTTATTGGGAGTTGACAAACAATAAATAACACATTACATCCTGACCTGAACATATCAATTTGAAATTGTATGTACTCTCTAAAATGTTGCTCCACATCTATGGATTTTAGCTTCTACACTTCCCCCTCCCCATTCGCGGTTTCGGCAATCGCGATTTCACATATTTGCGATTTTTTGGGGGAGGGGGGGGGAAAAAACCCATAGTTTAACCTTCCTCCCCGGCGTCCCGGCTTTACCTGCTGGTCTAGCGGGCTTTCGGGTCAGGAGTGATGTTCCTACGCTCCTGCCCGTGTAGATCGCCAATAGGAAATGGCTGTGGGGAGTTCCTGTCGTAATCTCGAGAGACTTCGGGAACTCACGGCAGCCATTTCCTATTGGCGATCTGCACGGGGCAGGAGCGTAGGAAGATTGATCCTGCCCCGAAAGCCCGCTAGACCACCAGGTAAGGCCGGGATGCCAGGGGGAAGGTGGGAGGGAGGCAGGGGTGGGTCAGAGCTGGACCAGAAGATATTCGTGGTATTTCACCATTCGCGGTCCGACTCTGCCCCTATCCCCTGCAAATCTGGAGGGAGAAGTGTACTGTCAAACAAATTCTTCGTTAAACAAGGAAATAGTGTTATGAGAAATGTAGAGGAAAGCAGACCTTTAAACTGGCCTGTGCATTCAGGACCGATCTGTAAAGAAGAATATTTGGAAGATAATTTAAAAATTGTATAGATACTGCAGTGGGCATCTCACTAACCAGGTGACACCCAAGCCCCACTTGATTGCCATCAATATTAATAAGTCATAGCATATATTTATTTATTTTTAGTATTTATAGACCACTTACAGCCTAAGTGGTTTACACTCAGGTGCTCTAGTATGTCTCCCTATCTGTGCTCACAATCTGACTGAGGCACCTGGGGCAATGGAGTGTTAAGGGTCACAAGTAGCAGCGCTGAGTTTGAACCTGCAACCTCGGGGTTCTAAGGTTGCAGCCCTAACCACTAGTCCACTCCTCAATATTCTATTACAGCTTTATAATCGACCAAATAGGGACTTGCATTGCAACCAACATTACATGTTTAGCAGTGTCCTATGAATTTTCAGCAGCACTATATACTGCACATAGTACCAATAAAAATTCTTACAGACTACTCTGGCACTACTACTACTTATGATTTATAAAGCACTGAAAGGCATACGCAGAGCTGTACATTTTGACATTTATAGATAGACCCTGCTTGGAAGAGCTTACAATCAAAGTTGGACAGAAAGACATGACATATAGGGTTGGGATGGCACTAAGCAAGTGGACCAAGGACATATTTTGGACATTCCTCCTAGCTATATGAGAAGCTGGTGTTATTCATCTGTAGAAAGATTTATGGTGCACTAATCAGTTACATAAACAAATACGTGTTTGTTAGTTTTCTAGGGAAGACCATAATATCTCATCCAGGTTCAGTTATCTTTGCTTACTTACACGACACTAGACCCAGGCTAATGAGAAATACTTTTATTATGAAATAGAAAAATATAATTCATAAGCCAGCAACAATAACTAAATATTGGTCACAAAATATCCGATTACATATATGAAACTCAGTACATAATTATCACACTTGTTAGATAAATGAGATAAACTAATTCTTACACTCTAAATAATTCCTTATAATAATAATTCCTAATTAGCAGCAAACTAAATATATCGCTTATCACCACAGGTGCTTTACGAATCCTTATCCTAAAGACAATAGGATTCTCTCTAACCCAGCTGAAAAGACATATAATTCCTTATCCTCACCATCCAATTAGGCCGTAGCACAGAATCAGATGAAATGGAAGACGTCTTCCCTTAGCTTAGCAGATATAGAAATTATTCTGTTTATGAACAGTCCGTAAGTAACTGGAGAAGCTGTAACTTAGGTTGGCAAGAAAGGTTTCCTTGATGTGATAGAATCCAGAGGTATAAAAGTCCGGTTCTCTATCTCAGGTCCTCTATCTCAGGTCTTAATTATTATAAGATGTGCTGGAAACACCTATGATAAGATGTGAGCTTCCTCACATCCTGGCACAGACTAAATTATAATTAGTTTGCACCTTCTATTTGGTTCTCGTCAGATGACTTCTCCGGACCAATCCAGAAACATAACTTAGATGAATAGCCTTTCTGTATAGAGTCTCGTACAGGCTGAGACAGAGGCGCTTTCGTTAGATAAGACCAGCGCAGGAGCAATTCCTCCCCCAAGATTCACACAGGCTGAGCATGGAGGCATAACTGGATGTCCTTGACTAGAATACAGTTCTGGTACATACCCAGAATGCATCAGGCAGAAACAGCAAAGATGTGTTCTTCTTTCTCTTCTGGCTAGGTTTAGGCTGGAATGATTTCTTGCAAACAATGGTTCAGGCTTGATGATGTCAGAGAGGCCTAACCTTCAGGTGCAAATAAGGAAACACTCCTACACATTTGCAATCCATATAACTAAACAACTTCATTTTAGTATGCAGAATAGCTATCCTGAACCAAACTGCAACTGAATATCACCTCTACACACATTAGATCAGTAGTCATACATATATTCAGTGTTGTGACTATACGTATAGAAATACCAAGTATACATGAATGATTTCAATTTTATAGCCAGTGTTTAAAAAAAAAGGCAGAGCATAGGGTTCAGATATTGACCTCTTGGTTTAGGAAGACTAAATTCACAATCTCCATGGACACCGTACTTACATAGTGTGGTACTTTTGCTTAGATCCAGTGTATCAGTCTCTTCTGAAAATGCTCCGGGGAGTGAAAAAGGGAAATAGATTAAGGTCACTTGCTGTAAAGAGAGATTGTTAAATAGAAATACCATTTCTACTTTTAATTGATAATCACCTATTCTCCCTGAATCCTATTAATATTAACTTGCTTAAAAGCAAACAAATAGGACAGCAGCAGAGTGGAAAGGTTAACTGCTTCTTACTGAAATACTGAGCAGTTGCTTTCACTTAGTAAAAGAACATAAGAATTGCCACTGCTGGGTCAGACCAGTGGTCCATCGTGCACAGCAGTCCGCTCATGCAGCGGCCCTTAGGTCAAAGACCAGTGCCCTATTTGAGTCAAGCCGAAACTTGTCTAACCTTATCTTGAATTCCTGGAGGGTGTTTTCCCCTATAACAGCCTCTGGAAGAGCGTTCCAGATTTCTACCACTCTCGCACCAATTTCCAGATCATTTATAACCCAGTGCAACCACAAAGAGAAACATTTTCTCATCCTTACTCAGCAATATGTAAGTAGCTGTTATAGGGTAGACTGTGATAGAAACATAGAAACATAACGGCAGATAAAGGCCAAATGGCCCATCTAGTCTGCCCATCCGCAGTAACCATTATCTCTTTCTCTCTCTGAGATCCCACATGCCTATCCCAGGCCCTCTTGAATTCAGACACAGTCTCTGTTTCCACCACCTCTTCTGGGAGACTGTTCCATGCATCTACAATCCTTTCCGTAAAAAAATATTTCCTCAGATTACTCTGGAGCCTATCACCTCTTAACTTCATCCTATGCCCTCTCATTGCAGAGTTTCCTTTCAAATGAAAGAGACTCGACTCATGCGCATTTACATTACATAGGTATTTAAATGTCTCTATCATATCTCCCTTCTCCCACCTTTTCTCCAAAGTGTACAGATTGAGATCTTTAAGTCTGTTCCCAAACGCCTTATGACAAAGACTACGCACCATTTTAGTAGCCTTCATCTGGACCGACTCCATCCTTTTTAAATCTTTTGAAGGAGTGGCCTCCAGAATTGTACATAATATTCTAAATGAGGTCTCACCAAAATCATATACAGGGGCATCAATACCTCCTTTTTCCTACTGTCCATACCTCTTGCTATGCACCCTAGCATCCTTCTAGCTTTTGCCATCATCTTTTCAACCTGTTCGGCCACCTTAAGATCATCACATACAATACAATCACACCCAAGTCCCGTCCTTCTGTCACACCCAAGTCCCGCTCTTCACCTCCTAAACTGTACCGTTCTCTCTGGTTTTTACAGCCCAAATGCATGACCTGAATAGACTGAGTGTGCATCATACCAAGCTCCTATAAGTCAAAGTACGCATATTATTTATTTATTTATTACCTGCTTAAAAAAAAGCTTAAGTGGCTTACTGTAAAACATACATAAAATTCATATACAACTTGATAAACTTCAAAATTATCTATCAATTTTGACCCTCCTATCACTGTCTATAAACCTAGTTCTAACAGTATATCCTGTTGTACTTCATAGAAAACACATTCTTATATAGTATTATGTACAATTCATGAAAGCTTGTCCAAAAAAATGAGTTTTTAGCAGGCTTTCTAAATTGCAACCTAGTTTCGCACAAATGTATTGATCCTGGAATGGTATTCCATAATACAGGTGCAATAACAGAAAATGCAGTTTTTGCAGTATGTCTGTATCTCACTTCCTGACTTTTCCTCAATAGAAATCTGGAATGCTCTTCTGGAGGCTGTTATAGGGGAAAGCACCCTTCAGGGATTCAAGACAAGATTGGATAAGTTCCTACTGGAACAGAGCATATGCAATTAAGGCTAGACTCAAATAGGGCACTGGTCTTTGACTTAAGGGCCACCATGTGAGCAGACTGCTGGGCACAATGGACCACTATTCTAACCCATCAGCGGCAAATCTTATGTTCTAACAATGCAAGGTTTTCAGATTTTAATGACCTTTTAGCCTTATACCAGCCCAGGCATCCCAGCAGATAACCAGGTACAGACTTTATTTCCACTAGTTTTTTTTTTTTGGGGGGGGGTTTACCTCCTCCTCCCGGTACAGAATAGTAATCGATTATGAATAAAAAAAGAGCTGTCTACTGAAGTATTTGTATTTGAATAGTGAAAGTCACAGCAAAGTGGTCGATTCAAATCAGCTAGTGCAATGGTTCCAAACCCTGTCCTGGAGGACCACCAGGCCAATCAGGTTTTCAGGCTAGCCCTAATGAATATGCATGAGAGATATTTGCATATGATGGAAGTGACAGGCATGCAAATCTTCTCCATGCATATTCATTAGGGCTATCCTGAAAACCCAATTGGCCTGGTGGTCCTCCAGGATAGGGTTGGGGACCACTGAGCTAGTGGACATGTTTACTAACAGCAACTGCACAAGAATCTGAGTAGAACATTCCTAGAACATAAGCTCAACGACCCTGATTCCATAACGTCTGCCTAAAGTTAGTCATTGATATTGATGCCTACTTTGAGTGATAGACTTCATCAGTGCTGATACTGGCACTCGACAGATCCGAAATGGCTTTAATTGAACTTAATTGAAATTTAGTCACCTATCTCAAAAATCTCAATTCTATAAAAAGTAGGCACCTACACTAAGTGGTCATGGTTAGGGCTGGATCATGGGCATGCTTTTCAATTAGATGCCTCTTTGTGAATTGGGTGCATAAGAACATAAGAACATAAGAAGTTGCCCCCGCTGAGTCAGACCAGAGGTCTATCTTGCTCAGCGGTCCGCTCCCGCGGCGGCCCATCAGGCCTAGTGCCTGAACAGTGGTCCCTGATTAATTTTGTAGCTTACCTCTAATCCCATCCCTATAATCTACCTTTACTCTTATCTGTACCCCTCAATCCCTTTGTCTTCCAAGTACCTATCCAAAGCTTCTTTGAACCCCTGTAGCGTGCTCCTCTTTATCACATCCTCTGGTAGCACGTTCCATGTATCCACCACCCTCTGTGTGAAAAAGAACTTCCTGGCGTTTGTTCTAAACCTCTCCCCTTTCAATTTCTCTGAGTGCCCCCTTGTACTTATTGATCCCTTTAATTTGAAAAGGCTTTAGGCTTTGATATCAGTGCTTAACTCTATGCATAGAAAATGCTGGCATAAATTGGGGATGCCTAAATGTTAGGATGCTTTGCACCACCAAAGCAAGCTTAGGCAATGCTGAATGTAATCTATCTTGGGAAGCTAAGTTTTATAGAATCAGTGCTGATATTGGCGTCTAATTTTAGGCAGACTTTATAGAATCAAGGCCGACATGGCTAATATTTATGAAAGTCCACAAAAGCACTGACGTTGCAGGTATCCCACAAGAACAAGCCAAGCAATCAAGAAGTTTGATCCAAAATCCAGGCACACGAAAGGGACAAAATCCAAACAGTACAATCAGCTTGTATTCTGGAAATTCTCACATGGGACTAGACATAAACTGTGTTAGCCTTTATCTGGAGTCCAAATCAATATCAGAACATCCACATACCTGTATGTCACGTCAGGACAAAAACAATGTCTCAAAACTACACATCAGGCTCTTAAGTGTTTGAGTCAGTACACTCATTTGTAAGATTTGAATGATTCAATATAGCGTAGTTTTGAGACAGTCTATGTCTTGTCTTGACATACAGGTTTGTGGATATTCTGATGTTCATTTGGAGTCCATTCCAGGAACCCCCGCAAATTTTGAAAAACCCACCTGTCAAAAGGCAGGGGAGGCAGAGAGGGTAGCTGGAGCGCTGGCGAGTAAAGAAAATCACTCGCGGTCTGCTCCGACCGCCTCTTCCTGTAGTAACGTCGGGCTAAACCAATCAGGAGCTGCTTTGACACGCAGCTCTTGATTGGTATAGCCCGACTTTACTACAGGAAAGAGGCAGATGGAGCAGACCATGAATGAGTGAGTCTGCGATTCGCGAACCGCAAATTCACGGGGGAACACTGTACAAAGGGGTGGAGCATGAATGTGTTCCTGGAGCATTTAAGTGCTTTCACATACATCAGTTCTAAGTGAGCATGCCTCAACTTGAAGTATGCATGTATCCCATTATGCTAGCATTTTATAAATTTAAAAGTAAAGTTTGTTAATAAAAACTAATAGTGGCTCCAGTGAGGAGGTAGTACACAAAGCCTAGGGCAGTGAAAACTTTTGTGCCCAGGTGGTACTTCTGAGGAGCTGGGGATTATATATTGGAGGTGAGGAGTTTGAGATATATACTGAGCTTGATATATATCTTGGTGAAAGCATTTTATAAAGGAACATAGGTGCTATGTTCCTTCATAGAATAGGCTCTAGAATGACTGCAATCTGAGTGCCTGATTTTAAGTGCCCTGTTATAGAACTGCCGCCTACATGGGCTATATATGAGAGAAGAGTAATAGTCGTGGGAAATCTCTGGCAATAGCTGATAGAAGGTTAATGTTTCATTGAGCTGCTTCATCAGGATCATCGGTTTCCTACTGCAATTCTCTCTTGCAGCCTTAATTCCTTCCATGTGGTAGATTTTGATTAATCTAGGGTTTGTTTGTTTCAAAAGGCTAAGAATGACAAACAAGGGTGAAGAAAGTCTAATGAAAGTTTGTTACTTTGCATGACAAAAGTCATTCCTTGGGCAGTTCTAATTCTCTTTTCCTCTTTTCATGGAATTTGAAAGTAGAATTCTGATATTATCAGCGTCCAGCTATAAATGCCCTGAAAGATCGTTCTCCCACAGTCAAAGGAGAGCAATCTTGCACTGTTGAGCAAGTGTACAACACAGCTGCAGATAGCATACTTCCTCCTGGACCGGGCCCTTTCCTTGCAACCGGCTACCAAAGAAGCTCTCTTTGTACTGTACAAGAATTGAAGACAAAAGCATATAAATTTAAAGGGAGTGAAAGAGGCAATTCATTTGCTAACTTTGTTTTAGTCAATGGTTTTAAAAGCCAGATTAGTCCGATAAGGGGGTGGGGGTGGCGAAGAAATTTCTGAATGCAGCCCTTGCTTTCCTAGAATACCCATTAAATTATTGTAAAGAATATACTGTACATGCCTGAATTCTCTCTCTTCGAGAAAAGAAACAGAAAAGTGTGGGAGAGAGGGAGAAACTCCACCAAAGTTTCCATATTCATTTTTCCATTGTTAATCCATAGTTGTTCTGAGCAAGTAATCGTATAGAGTAGCCCGAGACCCCCGTGTCGATGGGCGTAGGATAACACGGGGCTGGCTGACCTGCGTGTTGCCCATCGGCTGGGGCGGTCGGAGGGGCGGTGAGAGTGGTGGGGCGGTAGGATTGGCGGGGTTAGAGCAGGATAATTCAAATTGATTGGTGGAAGCGGGAGCGCGCGGTGGGGGGGGGGGGAGTGAATTTATAAAAGGGGAAAGCGTGGAGGACTCAACCGTCGTGGGTCCTCCTGAGCCGGTTTTCCCTCCCACCCACCCCATATTTTTTCCGGTAGTTGGGAGTAGCTCGGGGGCGGATCTCCCGAGCTACTGGGTCATTGGGGCTCATCCGGTGATGAGCGGTGGGCCGGCGGGGTGCCGTGCCTGGTGGGTCAGGTGACCTGGATAATGGGGCATGAGGGCCATGCCACCCCTCTGACCCTTGCTGGGGTGGCAGGGTCGAGGGCACTGAAGTTTATGGGTAGCTCGGGAGGAGCTCTGGGAGTTTAGGTGAACTAATGTTATAATGTTATAATGGAAATTATATTATGTTAATTGTTATGATTAATAAATTGAGCTGCGGTTAATTACCAACAATTGTTGTCTGAGTGTTTTTGGAGTAATACATGGGGAGTATGGGGGGAAAGGGGGGGGGAGTCAAGGAGTTGGGTTATAGGGCAACAGCGGGCGTGTCCAGATCCCGCTGTTATTATTTACCAGTTAGGTTGTGTTAAGGCTGCCTTTGTACCATCTTGAAAGCCTGTTGAAACGGATCTATTTGGAGCAATGTTGATAAAAATTAGCTATAAACAAAACGGAAGGAGTTTAAAATGTTGACTTACAGAAATGAAACAACGGTGGACGTGCCACAATGTAGGGGGTGAATTTGTTGCTCTCTGCCCTAAGCTGTTAATTGATCCCAATAATTAGCAGAGTGAAACTTAAAAGCACAGTGCCTTGCCTCTGACAACAAGACAAAGGTGTTTTGGATACTGCAAAACCTGGTTGTCTCGGGAAGAATACAAGGAGACGCTGAGTAAAAAGGAGGAAGCAGAGTGGGGTAAGCAGAAAAAAAAGCAGGCTATTCCTCTTTGTTATCAAGTGAAATGACTCCACAAATATGACAATAAATCACTGCAGGAAATCAATCTGAGTGGAGGCAACTGCTCCATGCTGATAATGCATCAATCAATATTTAATGTTTACACTTTAATTAATCCGCACGTAGGAAGCATTCTTTCAGTGACAAAAAAAGTGACGAGAAATAAAACACCTTTTATATCAAACAGTGGCAAATGGCTGCCTATCTGTTAGGCTTTGATTGGGCCCTCCATTGATCACTGTAGCCTTTTCTCGATTGCGCCAGTGCACAATGTGACATTTGGGTATAAAACAAACACTGGCTCCATGGAGGGAGAAGGGGGAGTTCAGAATCTGGTTTCAGATGATTACAACTTAATCAGAAGACAGGAAGAACAATGAAGAAGTATGGATCTTTGAAAGACATTTGGGGAAAAAAATAAAATATAGGATTTTTTTTTTTTTTTTAAATTGGTGACGTGAACCACTCCTAATAGATTTTTGTCTTGAATGTTAAATGGTGATATATAGCGGCATAGACCACACAAGCTTACGCAATTATATGCATATCTACTGACAAACAAAACTGTTGAAAATGACGCAGAGTTGCTTATTGAGGCTGCCAAATGAAGACTATGGTTGTGCCTACCCATTCAAATGAATATTTATAACTAGGCTCGTATTATTTTATAGAGAAATAAAAATGATATGAAGATCTATGATTTAGCAAAATTAAAGCAGACTCAAGTCAATAAAAATATTACAATTATTATCATTTATGTTTGCATAGATTTTACCTGGAATTAAAATCTTTTGTTGTAGAGTGCTGTGTTTTGTACTGAAAGAATAAACACATAAATATTTCTCATTGGAAGAGAAAGAAACATAGAAGGTTTCAGAAGATAAGAACCTTGGATGACTTAGGGGCCATCTTCCTAAAGCTTTATTGCAGCACACTAACAGAATTAGTATGCACTAAGGGCTCCTTTTATCAAGGTGCGCTAGCGGGGTTAGCGCGTCAGACATTTCATCACGCGATAACCCCCGCGGCAAGCCAAAAAACTAACGCCTCGTCAAAGGAGGCATTAGCGACTAGCACGGCAGGTGGTTAAACGCGCGGTATTCTGCTCGTTAAACCCCTACCGCAGCTTGATAAAAGGAGCCCTAAATGCTCAGAAGCCTGATTTTATTATCTATGAGATTCTTAGCACTTAGCATACACTAATTATGTTAACACACACTAAGGGCTGCTGCGCGGTAATGGCCCCAAAGCCCATAGAGATTTAAAGGGCTTCGGGGCTGTAAGCTTTAATAGAAGGGCCCCTAAGGGCTAGATTCACTAAATCAGGGATGCCCACTCTTTTTTGGCTTGCGAGCTACTTTTAAAATGACCAAGTCAAAATGATCTACCAACAATAAAATTTAAAAAAACACAAAGCACACTGTACGCAGAGAAAATGTTAATTATCATTTATATTTGGGTTTTTAAAAAAAAAGATGTTCAAGTTCAAGTTCAAGTTTATTAGGTTTTTATATACCGCCTATCAAGGTTATCTAAGCGGTTTAACAATCAGGTGCTCAAGCATTTTCCCTAGGCAGATGACTTAAAAATATTCAATCTCACCTCAGTAACAACTATACAAAAATAGACAAATATACCCCCCTTTTACTAAACCGCAATAGCGTTTTTTAGTGCAGGGAGCTGCACTGAATGCCCGCGCTGCTTCCAATGCTCATAGGCTCCCTGCGCTAAAAACCACTATGGCAGTTTAGTAAAAGGGGACAATAGTGCAAAATATAGTCAGGAGATATAAATTCAGACACATTTTGATCATTAAATTTAAAATAAAATCATTTTTCCTACCTTTGCTCTCTGGTGATTTCATGAGTTTCTGGTTGCACTTCCTTCTTCTGACTGTAAATCCAATATTTCTTTCTTTCTGCCTCCTGCATGCTTCCTCTCCTCCAGATCTCATTCTATTTTCCAACCAACATCTCTCTCTGTCCCTCCATGAGCCAACTTTTTTTTCCTCTCTCCTTGCCCCCAATTTTTCCCTGCTTCCCTGACATCAGACCTGGCACGTACAAGTGCTGGGCCCACAAGCCTTCCCCCTCCACGACAATTCTGATGTTGAAGAGTCTGCCCATCCCAGGCCCTCTTGAATTCAGACACAGTCTCTGTTTCCACCACCTCTTCTGGGAGACTGTTCTAAGCATCTACCACCCTTTCCATAAAAAAGTATTTCCTCAGATTACTCCGGAGCCTATCACCTCTTAACTTCATCCTAGGTCCTCTCATTGCAGAGTTTCCTTTCAAAGTAAAGAGACTCGACTCATGCGCATATACATTACGTAGGTATTTGAGTGTCTCTATCATATCTCCCCTCTCCCTCCTTTCCTCCAAAGTATACAGATTGAGATCTTTAAGTCTGTCACCATGCGCCTTATGACGAAGACCATGCACCATTTTAGTAGCCTTCCTCAGGACCGACTCCATCTTTTTTATATCTTTTTGAAGGTGTGGCCTCCAGAATTGTACACAATATTCTAAATGAGGTCTCACCAAAGTCTTATTCAGGGGCATCAATACCTCCTTTTTCCTACTGGCCATACCTCTCCCTATGCAACCTAACATCTTTCTAGCTTTCGCCGTCACCTTTTCAACCTGTTTGGCCACCTTAAAATCATCACATAGAATCACACCCAAGTCCCGCTTTTCTGTTGTGTATAAAAGTTCTTCACCCCCTAAACTGTACTGTTCCCTTGGGTTTTTGCAGCCCAAATGCATGACCTTGCATTTCTTAGCATTAAATTTTAGCTGCCAAATTTGAGACCATTCTTCAAGCTTTCTTCATGTTATTCACACCATCTGGTGTGTCTACTGTATTGCAGATTTTGGTATCATCCGCAAAGAAGAAAATCTTACCCAGCATCCCTGAAGCAATAGCATTTGTAAAAATGTTAAAAAGAACAGGCACAAGAACAGAACCTTGAGACACACCACTGGTAACATCCATTTCCTCAGAGCGACCTCCATTGATCACTACCCTCTGTCACCTTCCACTCAACCAGTTCTTGACCCAGTCCATCACTTTGGGACCCATTCTGAGGGCACTCGGTTTATTTATTAGACGTCGGTGTGGAACACTTTCAAAGATTTTGCTAAAATCTAAATACATGTATATATGTTTTTAAGTTATTTACATGCATGTTGTGCATGTGAATATTAACAAGTGATGTATTGAATTGCCCAGTAAGGGTCCATATTAAAACTGTACCAAATATTAATCTTCAATTCAATCTAGGCCTGAATACATTATGCATATTTGGCCGAATAGTGAATAAATTTGAATAAATCTGGGGCTTTACTGTGCTAAATCGTACTGAAATAAACCTTGATCTCTTACTTCATGTTACTTCTTTTACTATTTGTTATAGGAGAGCCCGAGAGCTCGTCTCGATGGGCGGCTGTAACGCGGGGATGGGGGCCCGCGCTGCCTCCCATCGAGACGAGCGCTCCGCGCGAGGGGGGGGGAGAGAGGTGTAGGGGAGCAGGAGGCAGCAGTGGATAGGCAGGTTTAAATTTCCTGCTGCGGGGCTGCCTCCTGATTGGTTGGGGAGCGCCGGGAGAGGCGATAAAGCCGGGACCTCGGAGGACCCGGTCTCTTCCTGGGTCCTCCGAGGCGGCTTTTTCCTGGTTTCCGGCTTCGGTGCGGTGAGAGCATGGCTGGTGCAGATGGCGCGGCAGAGATCTCCCTACTCGCCGGCGACTCCCTCAGTGATGAGGAACAGGTGGGAGTCGGCGGTGGTGGGGAGAGGGGGAGACCAACGCGCCGTTCCAAAACGGCTGCTCTTTCGGCCCTCGTGGTCACGGGGGCGGGCCTGGGCGAGGTAGGAGGTAGGGCTGCGCGACCTGGTGCGGGGCCTACTGTGCCCATGCCTGAGCGGGGGAGGGGGAGGGTCAGCAGCCGGGAGGACCACGTGGCCGCGGTGTGTAGGAAAATCGGCGGGGAGGCCTTCCAGTCTGCCGGTTTTGGCTGGCAGACTGCATGCGCATCAAATCCCTCACACGTCTGTCCTGGGGCCTTCGGTAGGCAGAGAACGGGAGGTGGCTAGTGATGCGGGAGGCAGTCAGTATGGCATGCAAACCCCCTTTTGCTTCTGCCCCGGGAACTTCGGCTGGGAGTGAGAGGGAGATGGCCAGTGTCGTGGGAGGCAATGGGACTGGTGGGAGTGGGCGCTGCGAGTGACCGGCTCATGGGTCCATTCGGTGCAGGGCCTTCCTGGGGTTTGAATCCCTGGGGGTCTGGGTGGGGGATTCCCCCGTGGATGATGGGCGGCCCCCCAGCTGGCTCGTCTTTGCCCTGGGGTTCGGTGCAGGGAGTGGGTAGGCACCCTAGGCAGAGTCAGGGGTGGGCTGATGGACTCTGGAGTCATGAGGGTCTTGGGGTCCGGGAGAGTGGGGGAGTTTCGGTTGCTGCTCCTCTGTCTGGTTTTTCTTTACAGGTCCCGATTGCTAGCGTGGACAGTCATTCTTCGCAGAGACTGGAGTGTGCGAGAGCGGTGCCCGGCGAGTCTCCTGGAGTGATGGCACAGCATGGATCGGGAGTGGCTGTTGCTGGTGATGCTCGGGAGCCATCGGCTGAGCGGGCGGTAGCTGCGGACGGCGCCGTGGATCCTCTGGCTGGAGTGCGGGACCCACCGCCTCATGGTAATACGGCGCCTCTGTGGCTGCTGCTGGGGGTAAGAGGTTAATCGAAACGTAAGAGGCGGGGTAGGCGCGGGCGTATATCCTCGTCGTCGTCATCCTCTCTCGTCTTCGTCTTCTACTTCTAGTTCTTCTACGTCCTCACATGCATGCCAGGTGGGGGGGGGGAGACGGGTGGCGGTGAGGCGGGGTCGTCCGGGTCTCAGACGAGAGGTGCTCCGGCGTTAGTGGCATTGTCAGAGCTCTGGGAGAGGGTTCCAAAAAAGTTGCGTCACAGGATTAGGAAGCGCGCTTGCGTAGATATATTCCGCTTGATGGAGGGCAGGTCGCGCCGTAGGAGTAAAAAGAAAGATAAGAAGGAGGGTGGGTTGTCCAAAGCGGGGCCGGTGTCGAGGAACATTGTTAATTGGATTAGATCCTTCTTGCGCTTGGCAAGTGTTTGGGGTAGGGCGCGGCCGCAGGATTACGGGATTTTATTATCTTACGCTGACTCGGTGTTGGATGCTTACCAACGTTTCGGAGGCTGGTCGTGGATCAATTACGACGAGGCCTTCCGAGACAAAATGGAAGAGAACGGGTTCATGTCCTGGGGCACGCAGGATGTTAACTTGTGGTTAACCCACATGGCGTGCCGGAAACAGTTCCGTGGTTCAGGGTCCCGTCCGATCCCCCCGCAGGAGGGGGTAGTGGCCGGTCCTTTCGGCCCACAGTTGGAGGGTTTGCAGGGGGGGGCACAGGAGTGTGTTGGCGTTTCAACCAGGCTACTTGCGCCTTCACGGATTGTAGATTCAGGCATGCCTGTTCAATCTGTAATCAAGCGCATTCCGCCCTCAATGCCCCCAAAAAAGGAGGTGGAGCTTCGGCAGGACCAAGTAAATCGTAGGGTGCTGAGCAGGTTGCCCACGCAAGTGCGGGTGGCGGCTCTTCGCCCTTGGTTACAGCGTTACGGGGATCGCGGGGCTGCTGATCTCCTCGAAAAGGGGTTTACGGAGGGTTTCCCTATTCCTTTTCGGGGTGAATTGAGGGAATGTCGGGTGCAAAATGCGTCTTCGGTGCGACACTTAAGGGAGGTGGTGCAGGCAAAATTGGACGGGGAAATCGCATTGGGAAGGATTGCTGGGCCGTTTCGGGTTCGCCCCTTTCCTTCTATGATTGTCTCACCCTTAGCGGTGATTCCCAAGAAGGAGCCTGGGAAGTTTCGACTTATTCACAACTTGTCTCGCCCAGTTGGCGCATCGGTTAATGAGGGTATCCCATCAGATATGTGCTCGGTGCGGTACGCTTCTTTTGATTCTGCAGTGCGACTGGTGTTGCGCGCAGGTAGGGGGGCATTGCTGGCGAAGGTTGACATAGAGGCAGCTTTTCGCCTCTTGCCGGTCCATCCTGCTTCGTACCCGTTATTGGGCTTCCGCTTTGAGGGGTTTTACTATTTTGATCGTTGCTTGCCTATGGGTTGCTCCATTTCGTGCGCATACTTCGAGCTTTTCAGTTCTTTTCTCCACTGGGTTACGGTTTCACGGGCCCGCCTGGACTCAGTGGTACATTATTTAGATGATTTCCTGTTCGTGGGTTCTCCGGCCTCCGATGATTGTGCTCATTTGAAGCGTGTTTTTGAGCTTATGGCAGCGGAGTTTGGAGTTCCCTTGGCTGTGGACAAATCAGAAGGGCCAGTGCAGATACTTACCTTCCTGGGCATTGAAATTGATACGGAGGCTATGGTTACTCGGCTTCCTGAGGGTAAAATCGGTCAGCTGCTAGCTTTGATTCACCTAGTTCTCCAATCGTGTTCGGTGACCCTGAAGCATGTGCAGTCTCTGTTGGGGTCCCTCAATTTCGCTTGCCGGGTGCTTCCCATGGGTAGAGCATTTCTGCGACGATTGGCAGTGGCGACTTCGGGTGTTAGAGACAAAAGGCATTTTATTAGGCTGTCTGCAGGAGTGCGCGCTGATTTGAGTATGTGGGATACATTTTTGCGTGGGTTCAATGGCACGCTTCGTATTCAGGCTTTAGAGGTGGCTAATTTCGATCTCGAGCTGTTTTCTGATGCTGCTGGAGGTCTTGGATTTGGATTGTATTGTCAGGGCGAGTGGTGTGCGGCGCGTTGGCCGGAAAGTTGGAAAGTTCAGGGTGTTACGCGTAACATTACGCTGTTAGAACTGTTTCCTTTAGTGGTGGCGTGTGAACTGTGGCCAGCACGGTTACGAGACAGGCGGATAGTTTTTTGGTGTGACAATCAGGGTGTAGTAGAGGTGGTGAACAAGCTGAGTGCGCGTTGTTTGGAGGTCAATGTGTTGGTTCGGGAATTGGTGTTGCGGTGCTTGCAATTAAATCTTTTTATTTGTGCGCGTCATGTCCCGGGGTCACGGAATTCTATAGCTGATGCATTGTCTCGCTTTCGTTTTCACAGTTTCGACTCCTTGCTCCGGAAGCACGTCGGGAAGGTACACCGATGCCCGAAGGTTTATGGGACCTGGTCAAGAAGAAGTCTGGGAGATGCTCCGCATGTCAGTAGCTGCGTCGACGTGGAATCATTACTGTGCCGGCTTTCGCCTGGTGGCCGCCTTTTTGGAGTCGAGAGGATGGGTCTCGGGTTCCGTGACGGAGGCGTTATTGGTGGACTATGTGTTGCACGCCTTCCGATCCGGTGATTCCCGGGGTTCGGTTTCAGGGCGCCTTGCGGGCTTTGCCTTTTTCTGCAAAGCCTTTGGTTGGGCTTGCCCTATGTCGGGGTTCTTAGTGCGTCGCATGCTGGCCGCCATGGGGCGCTTGGTACCGCGTACTCCGGATAGCCGTTTGCCAATCACACACGACTTGCTGGTCCGTCTCCTAGCAGCACTGCCTGCGATAACACGCTCCCCCTTTGAGGGGCGGCTTTTTCAGGCAGCTTTCTCGAGTGGCGTTTTTCGGAGCGCTACGGGTGGGAGAGTTGCTGGGGACTCAGTCTGTCGGTGGCGCTGTGCAGGGGTTACTGCGTAGGCATGTTAGTTTTTCTGGTCCCACATTGAGGGTCTTTCTGGCGCGCTCCAAAACGGATCAAATGGGTAGAGGCCATTCTCTGGTGCTGCATCCTATCCCGGGCAGTACGTCCTGTCCGGTTACTTTGATGCGTAACTTCCTTCAGGTACGGGTTCAGGGGGGAGCTCCCTTATTCTTACATGAGGATGGCTCTTCACTCACGCGCTATCAGTTTTTGGCAGTTCTACGATTAGCCCTTGGTAGCTGTGGTGAACGGCCTTCTCGTTATGGGACTCACTCCTTCCGTATTGGGGCTGCGACCAGTGCCCATGCTGCGGGATTATCTGCGGATGGTATACGGCGCCTAGGGCGTTGGTCTTCTGGGGCTTACAGAGGCTACATACGGCCTGGGGGCCTCGGGAGGCCGGAAGGGGTCTAGGTTCCTGTGGGCTGGGGGGGGAGTGCTTTGGGATTAGTGCATGGGCATGGGCACCTTATTTCACTAACAGTTCCTGTGATTGTCGGGACTGGAGTTCAATGTATTCTTTGTTTTGCAGCCGCTGTATCCCGGGCCTGTTCTGTGTGGATCGTGGGCCACTCCTTTATACATCGGGCGGGGGAGCGGGCACATTATCCGCCCGGGTGGCCGTCACTTGGGATTGGAGCACCGGGGAGTCCGTGTTTCCTGGTGGGGGCAACGGGGGATGCGCTGGCATCAGCTTCTCCCCTGATGGCTCGCCAGCGTTCTAATCCCCGTAGGCCGGATCTCCTGTTGGTGCATCTAGGCGGCAACGATGTGGACGTCATGACAGTCAAACAGCTCATTGACCGTATAAAGGATGACCTTCGCTGTGTGCTGGACTGGTTTCCCCATTTGCGGCTGGTATGGTCGGATATCATTCCACGCCTGCGCAGATTAGAGTCGCGCAGATGGACTCGAGGGTTAATTAAAATTAATAGACAGGTGGCTAAATGGGTAGTGGGTATGGGGGGTTTGCAGATCCAACATTCTTGGGTGGTATTTAACTTGTGAGGGTTTGTATGCACGGGATCGGGTTCATTTGTCGGCGGTGGGGGTGTGACTTGCTGCTGGATGACTTTGCACCTGTTGCGAGTCTCACCTTGTTGCCACGGAATGTGTAGTCGCAGCTCCTGTTTTGGGTGGAAGGCCTGTTTTGCAGGCCTTGTGGCGGTTATCCCGAGCTACGGTATGGTACAGCTCATCAGGAGATGAGCGGGGGGGGCCGGCAGGGAGCCGTGCCCGGGTTCTGGTACTACGGTTAAAGGGGCATGTTGGGACATGCCACCCCCCAGACCCTTGCTGGCATGGCAGGATCGGGGGCCGAATATTATGGGTATTGGATAAGGTGTAGCTCGGGAAACTGGTTTTTGTTATGTAAATGTTAAATTAATGGTTTTTTAATAAACAGAGCTGCGGCTGTTATATTCCATATAATTGAGTTGTGTGGTTATTGGCAGGGGAGTGTAAGTGTGGGTGGGGCGGGGGGAGAGAGAGCGGGCCAATACATATCCGCTGTTAAGGAGAGCCCGAGATGCTCGTCTCGATGGGCGGCTCTGTAACGCGGGGATGGGGGGCCCGCGGCTGCCTCCCATCGAGACGATGCGCTCCGCGCGAGGGGGGGGGGGAGAGAGGTGTAGGGGAGCAGGAGGCAGCAGTGGATAGGCAGGTTTAAATTTCCTGCTGCGGGGCTGCCTCCTGATTGTTGGGGAGCGCCGGGTAGAGGCGATAAAGCCGGGACCTCGGTAGGACCCGGTCTCTTCCTGGGTCCTCCGAGGCGGCTTTTTCCTGCCCACCCTCCCGCCCTCTTTTGTTTGGATTAGTAAGGTGGCAGAGTTTCGGTCAGCGGTTATCCCCGAGCTACGGTATGGTACAGCTCATCAGGAGATGAGCGGGGGGGGGCCGGCAGGGAGCCGTGCCCGGGTTCTGGTACTAGACGGTTAAAGGGGCATGTTGGGACATGCAACCCCCCCAGACCCTTGCTGGCATGGCAGGATCGGGGGCCGAATATATGGGTATTGGATAAGGTGTAGCTCGGGAAACTGTTTTTGTTATGTAAATGTTAAATTAATGGTTTTTTAATAAACAGAGCTGCGGCTGTTTATCCATATACTTGAGTTGTGTGGTTATTGGCAGGGGAGTGTAAGTGTGGGTGGGGCGGGGGAGAGAGAGCGGGCCAATACATATCCCGCTGTTAATGAAAATTCAGTGCCCATTATTCATATTCGATATTTATATTCAGCTGAACAATATTTTTCATTACTTGTATTTGACTAATTAATAAAATATGCTATTTGGTACAGCTCTAATCTATAGGCCCTTAAATTAAAGTGAAATATGTATATAATTTTGATATCACATCTACTTGGATGCTAATTCTAGGCTTTCTTTTACAGGTTTATATTCACATAATTTTGCTATTTTAATTCCACCATACATAATAACATAAATACAAAAGAACATAAGAATTGCCGCTGCTGGGTCAGACTAGTGGTCCATCTTGCCCAGCAGTCCGCTCACACGGCAGCCCCCAGGTCAAAGACCAGTGCTCTAAATGAGTCCAGCCTCACCTGCGTACGTTCCAACTTTGTCTTGAATCCCTGGAGGGTGTTTCCCCCTATAACAGACTCTGGAAGAGTGTTCCAGTTTTCCACCACTCTCTGGGTGAAGAAGAACATTCCTTACGTTTGTACGGAATCTATCCCCTTTCAACTTAGAAAGTGCCCTCTCGTTCTCCCTACCTTGGAGAGTGTGAACAATCTGTCTTTATCTGCTAAGTCTATTCCCTTCAGTATCTTGAATGTTTCTATCATGTCCCCTCTCAGTCTCCTCTTTTCAAGGGTGAAGAGGGCCAGTTTCTCTAATCTTTTGCTGTACGGCAACTCCTCCAGCCCCTTTACCATTTTAGTTGCTCTTCTCTAGACCCTTTCGAGTAGTACCGTGTCCTTCTTCATGTACGGCAACCAGTGCTGGATGCAGTATTCCAGGTGAGGGTGTACCATGGTCCAGTACAGCGGCATGATAACCTTCTCCGATCTGTTCGTGATCCCCCTTCTTAATCTTTCCTAGTATTCTGTCCGCCCTTTTCGCCACCGCCACGCATTGTGCAGATGGCTTCATCGACTTGTCGACCAGTACTCCCAAGTCTCTTTCCTGGGGGGGGTCTCTCGAAGTCCTGCCCCGGACATCCTGTGTTCGTGTATAAGATTTTTGTTACCGACATGCATCACCTTACACTTATCCATGTTGAACCATGTGGAATACTGTGAGCAATTCTGGAGGCCACACTACCTAAAAGATGTGCTGAGAGTAGAGTCGGTGCAATGGATGGCCACCAGGATGGTCTCGGAGCTCAAGGATCTATCGTATGAGGAAAGGCTGAAAAATTTGCAGCTGTACTCACTCGAGGAACGTAGGGAGAGAGGAGACATGATCGAGACGTTTAAGTATATTACCGGCCGTATCGAGATGGAAGAAGAGATTATCTTTCTCAAAGGACCCTCAGCCACAAGAGGGCATCTGCTCAAACTCAGGGGTGGAAAATTTCATGGCGACACCAGGAAATATTTCTTCACCGAGAGAGTGGTTGATCCTTGGAATGAGCTCCGGTTGCAGGTGATCGAGGCAAACAGCGTGCAAGAATTTAAGAGCAAATGGGATGCATATGGGATCCCTTAGAGGGTTAAGCCAAGGGAACCTGTCACCAGGAGTGGGATCCCTAGGATAGTAGACTTGGGGGTGGGTCAGTAGAGTGGGCAGACCTGATGGGCTATGGCCCTTATCTGCCATCATCTTCTATGTTTCTAACCTCATTTGCCATGTCGCAGCCCATCTCTTGAGCGTGTTTATGTCACGTTGCAGATCTTCGCAATCCTCCTGCATCTTGAAGTTCAAACTCAGGAGGTTTATTTATTTAAAAAATGTATACTGTTTACAATTCTAAGCTGTTTACAGTCAACATACAAAGTATTTAAAGACAATACATCCTTATCTATATATATAAAATCGGAGGTATGTATGTGTGTATGTGTGTGTGTGTGTATGTGCCGCGATCACGCAAAAACGGCTTGACCGATTTGAACGAAACTTGGTATGCAGATCCCTCACTACCTGGGATGATATGTTCTGGGTGTCTCGCGGCCCACCTGCACACGTGGGCGGAGCTACAAACATAAAATCAGATTTCACCCATTCATGTCAATGGAAAAAATGTAAAAAGCTACCATTCTCACAGTAATTCAAAAACGGGTTGACCGATTTGAACGAAACTTGGTATGCAGATCCCTCACTACCTGGGGTGATATGTTCTGGGGGGTCTCGCGGCTCACCTGCACACGTGGGCGGAGCTACAAACAGAAATTCAGATTTCACCTATTCATGTCAATGGAAAAAATATAAAAAGCTGCCATTCTCACAGTTATTCAAAACCGGCTTGACCGATTTGAACGAAACTTGGTATGCAGATCCCTAACTACCTGGAGTGATATGTTCTGGGGGTCTCGCGGCCCACCTGCACACGTGGGCGGAGCTAAAAACAGAAAATCAGATTTCACCCATTCATGTCAATGGAAAAAATGTAAAAAGTTGCCATTCTCGCTGTAATTCAAAAACGGCTTGACCGATTTGAACAAAACTTGGTATGCAGATCCCTCACTACCTGGGGTGATATGTTCTGGGGGTCTTGCATCCCACCTGCACACGTAGGCGGACCTACAAACAGAAAATCAGATTTCCTCCATTTATGTCAATGGAAAAAATGTAAAAAGCTGCCATTCTCACTGTAATTCAAAAACGGCTTGACCGATTTGAACGAAACTTGGTATGCAGATCCCTCACTACCTGGGGTGATATGTTCTGGGGGTCTCACGGCCCACCTGCACACGTGGGCGGAGCTACAAACAGTAAATCAGATTTCACCCATTCATGTCAATGGAAAAAATGTAAAAAGCTGCCATTCTCACTGTAATTCAAAAACGGCTTGACCGATTTGAACGAAACTTGGTATGCAGATCCCTCACTACCTGGGGTGATATGTTCTGGGGGTCTCGTGGCCCACCTGCACACGTGGCGGACCTACAAACAGAAAATCAGATTTCACCCATTCATGTCAATGGAAAAAATGTAAAAAGCTGCCATTCTCACAGTAATTCAAAAAACGGCTTTGACCGATTTGAACGAAACTTGGTATGCAGATCCCTCACTACCTGGGGTGATATGTTCTGGGGGTCTCGCGGCCCACCTGCACATGTGGGCGGAGCTACAAACAGAAAATAAGATTTCACCCATTCATGTCAATGGAAAAAATGTAAAAAGCTGCCATTCTCACTGTAATTCAAAAACGGCTTGACCGATTTGAACGAAACTTGGTATGCAGATCCCTCACTACCTGGGGTGATATGTTCTGGGGGGTCTCGCGGCCCACCTGCACACGTGGGCGGAGCTACAAACAGAAAATCAGATTTCACCCATTTATGTCAATGGAAAAAATGTAAAAAGCTGCCATTCTCACTGTAATTCAAAAACGGCTTGACCGATTTGAACGAAACTTGGTATGCAGATCCCTCACTACCTGGGGTGATATGTTCTGGGGGTCTCGTGGCCCACCTGCACACGTGGGCGGACCTACAAACAGAAAATCAGATTTCACCCATTCATGTCAATGGAAAAAATGTAAAAAGCTGCCATTCTCCCTGTAATTCAAAAACGGCTTGACCAATTTGAACGAAACTTGGTATGCAGATCCCTCACTACCTGGGGTGATATGTTCTGGGGGTCTCACGGCCCACAACTCTATGTTGCTTGCTCAGGGCTCGGTTCACCCAAGAATTTATATGTTCTTGCTCCAGGAGGTGAAACTAAAAATGTTGTTTATAATCACGTTTTGCGTTAGTTGTATTGTATTCATTTTGTCAAATATTTCACATTATAATTTGAATATTGTACTTTTTATTAAGCTGTAAAAAAATAATTTCATTCACCACTATAAAGTATCTTTATTTGAATCCATTTACAGTGTTATTGCTATAATTAAATACCCGAGCAACGCCAGGGCATCAGCTAGTATCTAATAAAAACTTCTGTTGCCCACATTGCTAACCATATTCCTGCTTATTCACAAAATCTCATAGATAAAACACTATCATCTTCTGCTTTATAAGAAATACCACAAATCCCATTCAACCATCAATCACATTTACTCTTTTCACACAAACACATCAACAAAAAGCAGTGTCTTTAAAAGCCTCTTAAACTTATCTCTAGGACTACACAAAAGCAACTGACCTGGCATTGTGTTCCAAAGTTTTACACCAGCAACTGAAAACATTTCTAACTCTTGCATGCACTATATTCCACTCCTCAGTAGATAAACTCATGGCATTTCCTGATCTTAACACCTTTCTTGGGCAATACAACTCTAACATTTCTTGGAGACGTACAGGTGCTTTATCATGTAGTGCTCGCTGGATAAGTAATCGCACCCTTTGTTGTATAGGAAGCCAATGGAGCTGCTTCAAACCCAGCATACTATGGGTCTTCCGTGATACACCCATAAAGTTGCTTGCAGTTTAATACTGCAGGCATATAACGCTGGATGAGCCAGCTGAAGATTGTTAGGAAGGGGGAGAAGGAAGGGTTAAAAAGAAATTATCAGTGGGGAGGTTGATTGAGTACAAGTGTTGGTAGGTAGAGGAGACAGAGGGTGGGACACTGAGGGGAAAGGAACGAATGGATAGGTGGGAGTTTAGAATCAAATTAGGATCGGCTGAGGGAGGGGATTAAGGATTAGATAGCTTTTGAGATGAATTGATGGATTTTTAGCATTCTGGGGAAGGAGGGAGTGTGGGAGGGTATAGGTGTGGTGGGTAGAAAACTTGTTCCCGCCCTTTCCTCCCCCTTTTTCTGTTAACAGGGGGTTGGTGGGGTGGTTAAGGTTGGTCGCAGTTTTGTGAATGGACAATTATATGTTTGGGGGTAATTTTGAATCAGTGTGGCTATGAAACAGATTTGGTGACTGGTTTTTGAGCTGCTCATGTGCGGAAGGACTCTGCGACACCACGAGTCATGCGGGGAAAGGGGGTTGGGGAAAGGATGAGAAATTTTGTGAGAGGAGCTAGTTTGACAACGAGTAGATCCAGAATTTATGAGATTGTTAAGCTACACTGAATTACTTTGGGCTCCTTTTACTAAGCTGCACTAGCGGTTTTACCACGCGCTTAGCGCACTATATTGCCACGCGCACTACACGCTAATGCCTCCATAGAGCTGGCGTTAGTATTTTCCATGAAGCGTGAGGGTTAGCGCACGCTAATCTTCAGCGCGTGCTAAAAACGCTAGCGCAGCTTAGTAACAGGAGTCCTTAATGTTGACAATTGAGTTTGTGTTGATAACAATAAAGCAGTGGCCCATTTTTTTTGCCACTACATGGTGTAGTTGTGCTGTCTATGAGGTTATCTGAGCAATGGTGCAAATTCCAGTGTTATCATTCTAGAAGGTGAATTCATCAACACTTGTAATGTCTTGAGTTTAGTTTTCACCACCCCCAAATACAGTGCACTGCAGTAATCTAGTCCGAAAATCATAGGGTACTAACATATGGAGGTTGATTTTGGATATCTCTAAAATATCATCTGGGCCATTGTAAACCTTTCAGTATGGAATCTTGAGTTCATATTGTTCTCCTGCAGTTGTTTTCAACCTTGGACATTTGGGGCATTTACCGCATCAGCATCGCTACTGCAGCTCTGTAAAAGGGGCCCCTGGCCTTGACCCTTATAATAGATCCTCCAGCCTCCATAACACATACTTACTCCCATAACATACTTACCCCCTCCTTTACAAAGCACATTGCGAGACCCACTCTGTTTTGTAGCCATTTCTCAAACACAGTAATAGTGTCTGCAAAGTGTGGCAGATCAAAGAAAGAAAGAAAGAACACAGGATTAGGGATGAGAAAGAATAATCAAGCTGTAAAAAAAATGGAATTCATCTTACTTGTTTTCTATTTTAACAAAAGAAAATGGTGAACTTTTATACCAACACTTTGTCGCTACGCCGGAAGAACAGATCTCATTGTCAAAGAATTAAAAGGATCCACAGCACTTCGAGAGAAATGAATTAACCAGTATAAAGGATTATTAAACATTTGCATTCACTCACTGCTGTTACACAAAAAGGCTGTATTGAAAAACTATAAAGCTGATTAATGTGAATGGCAGTTAACCTAAAAACTAAAACTTGAGTTGAATGGGATATTCTGCTCGGGGTTCAATTACCATTAGGAAAGCTAAATTTGTTGAGATTTTCCATTTTTCAGCAGTGTGTGTAACATGACATTTTTATATTATATCCAAAGTAAAAACAATTTAAAACACTTAGGGGGTGATTTTATAAAGTAGGTGCTAATATTTATGAGCCAATTATGCACCTAAATACAGTATTTTGAATGCTAGAATATTTTCTTAAGATATGCACAGCTTGCAGTTAGGCCTACACTTGGGTGATGGCTGGGTCTAGCATGGGCGTTGTGTACAATTACATGTGTAACTTAAAACATGCTGTGAGACAAGTATCACCGGATGTTAGGTGTCAATATTTACTCCAGCTTTTCGACTAGCAAAAGGGCTTACTCCTGTGGTCAATGGCATAGTAAGGGGGGGGGGTCCACGTCATGCACCATCTTGGTGGGGGCACCAACACCCATCTTCCTCTCCACCCCCTCCCACTACCATGCGCGCCCCCTCCCTTCCCCGAACCTCTTTAATGTTCCTGGTACAAGCAGCAACCCCAACCTGCTGCTCATGCCAGTGTTGGCTCTTCCTCTGATATCACTTCCTGGACTTGAGTCGATTGGAGGAATGGGCAGACAAACGGCAGATGAAGTTTAATGTGGGGAAATGCAAAATGATGCACTTAGGCAGAAAGAATAAGGAACACAAGTATAGTATGTCAGGTGCAACTCTGGGAAAAACCGAACAGGAAAAGGACCTGGGTGTACTAATTAATAGGGCCCTGAAGCCGTCGGCGCAATGTGCAGTGGCAGCAAAGAACGCAAATAGAATGCTAGGCATGATAAAGAAGGGAATCACGAGTAGATCGGAGAAAGTAATAATGCCGCTTTATAGAGCGATGGTCAGACCACACTTGGAATACTGCGTCCAGCATTGGTGTCCATACCTAAAGAAGGATATAAAAATGCTGGAGAGGGTGCAGAGACGAGTAATGCTAGTAAAGCTAATAAAAGGTATGGGGAACTTGGAATATGAGGAACGACTTAAAAGACTGGGATTGTTCTCCTTAGAGAAGAGGAGACTGCGAAGGGATATGATCGAGACTTTCAAAATACTGAAATTAATCGACAAAATAGAGCAGGAAAAAAAAATTATTTACAATGTCCAATGTGACACGGACAAGAGGACATGGACTGAAGCTAAGGGGGGACAAGTTCAGGACAAATGTCAGGAAGTTCTGCTTCACACAATGACCTGGAATGCTCTCCCAGAAGAGGTAATTGCGGAATCCACTGTTCTAGGATTTAAGAGTAAGCTAGATGTACATCTCCTTATGAGTGATATGGGTAAGGGTAAACTAGATGCACATCTCCTTATGAGAAGCTTAGAGTGATATGGGGAATAAAACTATGCCAGTGTACACCTGGCGGGGCCTCCATGTGTGCGGATCGCCGGACTTAGATGGATCTAGGGTCTGATCCGGAGATGGCAGTTCTTATGTTCTTATGACCCATGCCTAGGAAGTGATATCAGAGGAAGAGCCAATGCTGGTGCGATCAGTAGGTTGGGGTTGCTGCTCGTGCCCGTAACATAAAAAAGGTATGGGGAAGGGAAGGGGCACGCGTATGCATGCAGCACGAGGGGGTGGAGAAGGAGCGGATGAGGATGGGGGACAGAGAAGAAGGCAGAGGAGGGACATCACCGCCCCGGGCACCTCTCACCTTCGCTATGCCACTGCCTGCAGTTGGTGGTCAGAACAGATATTCAATGCTCGACCATTTCCGGTGACCGACATTGAATATCTAGGTGCTTTTTGGCAGGTTTAAATTCAACTGGCCAAGCCAATATTCAGCACTGGCTGGTTAGGTTTAAGCTGGTCAAAAATATGACAGCTGTTTCATCAGCTTAATTTGGTCACCAAACATAACTGTCAATACCCCTTTCGATTCTGAAACGTTTCTTCTCTTAGTTTGGTCCATTCATTCAAACAATCATTTTGCACAGGCTTACTTCTGGATCCCTCCCAAAGTCATAGAAAGAATCACTCATTCACCCCATAGTAAAAGACCCAAAAGGAAACTATAGTGCTTGTTCTAACTACCTACCTATAGCTAACATCCCCTTCCTCGCTATATTAACAGAGAAAGTTGTGTTCAATCAACTTTCTGAGTTTGTCGAGACAAGCAGAGTCCTTCATCCTAATCAGACAGGTTTTCACCAAAATTATTTTACCGAACACCCTTTGATTGGCCTGACTTCATTCATTCTTTAATATCTAGATCACCACCAATCTATTATTCTTATATCCTTGGACTTATCGGCTGCATTCGATACGATCGACCATCATCTCTTACTAAAAAGGCTTGAGTCAATAGGTATAAGCGATTCAGTTCTGGCATGGTTCAAATCTTACTTTTCAGAACAAACCTCCAGGGATAGATTTAACAATTCTATTTCAAAAACTTCAACCAATAACCATGAAATCCCTCAAGGCTCAATACTTTCTCCCCTCTTATTCAATATCTTCACAGCTCCTTACTAACTCTGTGCCAATCTATTAGAATCTTAGTTTTTGCCTACGCTGATGATTTTCAGCTCCTTCATCCAGTTAACTCTGAATCTAATGAGAAGATATATAACATTAACCCAATGCTTTCCAAAGTAAAGCACTGGCTTCAAGAAAATATGTTATCTCTGAACCACTCAAAAACAAAATCTGTCTTCTTCCCGTGGAAAGAAGGACTTGAGAGTCCACCCTCAATATGCATCAACAATTCTATGATCCAGTCCGTCCACAAGATAAAAATTCTCGGCGCAATCTTAGATAAACTAAATTATCATGACCAAATTAATTCTGTCGTCAAAAGCTGTTTCCACAGGCTGCGTATGATTAGATCTTTGGTCAATTTTTTAGATGCTTCTTCCTTGATAATATCAAAACTGGAATATTGTAACTCACTTTACAAAGGTATCGCATAAAAGGAAATAAGAAGATTACAAATAATACAAAATATTGCAATAAAAATTATTACAGGAAAAAGGAAATTTGATCACGTCACACCTGTATTAAAGAATGCGCATTGGCTCCCTATCAACCTCAGAATTACTTATAAACAGGCATTAATTATATTTAAAACTATTCAAAGCTCCGCTTTTCCTAGACAGAGCATTATCCCATATAATCCCATCCATACCTTATGATCGGAGGATAAAAATTTTCTCATAATTCCATCCCCACGAACTATAAACACTAGGTGAAACACACTTTTCTCAGTTACTGCTCCCCAAACCTGGAACCTATTACCAGCCCTGGTAAGGGAAGAAAAAATCTTCAAAAAGTTCAAATCAAAGTTAAAAAGCTACCTATACAGGGATGCTTTAAATTAATTTGATTTTGGAGTCCATTCAACACTTCCAATTGAAGCAGGCAAGCATTGATCAATCAAATACCCTTCTGTTTTATCTCTTTTTTGTTCTCTTTCATATACCAAGTTGTAGTTCCTCTCTCCATCTCCCTGTCATTGATTTTAGGTTAGTTAGGGATTTCTGATAGTCATCCTGATATATTAGCATGCCTACAGCACCAATTCAATTGGATAGAATCAGAAACTACACATAGCACATTGTTTGGCCTGTATAATAAATCTAAAACCAGAACTCATCAAAAATTCTGCCCTTCTGAACTGGATAACTTGGATGCTACAGACTTGTGCTCCGGGATGTCTCCTTCCTCCTTCAGCAGAGCTCCACATCTTACTTACCCCCTCCTTTACAAAGCCGTGTTAGAGTATTTACTGCCGGCAACAGCGGTAACAGTTCAAACGATCTTAGGTATTCTATGAGCATCAGAGCTGTTACCGCAACGGTTGGCGCTAAAAATACTAGCGCAGCTTCATAAAGGAGGGGGTTATTTATTTACCCCCCCCCATCCTTTTACAAAACCGTAGCGTGGTTTTTAGCGCTGGCTGTGGTGGCAACAGATCCGATGCTCATAGAATTCCTACAAGCATTGAAGATGTTACTGCCATGGCGGGCACTAAAAAACGCGCAACAGTTTTGCAAAACAGGGGGGTTATTTCCTCAGGTTTTTTAGATCGTCATCTCATGAAAGCCCAGAATGAGTTATAGATACTGTAGTTACATTGCATTACAAGGATGAGAGTGTAGCGCAGGTTGTAGGTTCAAACTACACACTGGTCCTTCTGACCCTGAGCAAGTCATTTAATCCTCCACTGCCCCAGGTACATTAGATAGATTGTGAGTCCACCAGGACAGATATGGAAAATGCTTGAAGTACCTGTATATAAACCGCTTTGAGTGTGGTTGTAAAACGACAAAAAGGCGGTATACAAGTCCCGATTCTATAAACAAACATCAATAACAATATAACATCATAATCCTCAACGAAGATAAATTTTCACAGCCTTTCAAAAAAGTAACATCCCATCCAATGCTCTAATGACAGAAGGAATATGATTTCAGAATTTTGTTACAATGCAATGATCACCCTGCAGGTACAGAGGCACCTCTCATTTTTTGATCATAAAGAACATCCAGGTATATAAATCGGAAGTTTTTCCAACCTATACGAGAGTCAAAACTTTTCATAGGGACCTCTAAGTGCTGTAAGCTGAGCTGTGTATATTTCAACCACTCCTTCGTGTTTCTTCTGGTTGACATGGAAAGAGGGAAGAGTGTACAGAAAGGAATTGACTTGTTCTTTTCTTCATCCTCTCCCCTCTTCTTGAGGCTGCCTGAAAGGGGTGGTCTGGAGCAATAAACAGCGGTTCTCAAGTCTGAAAATAATATGGTGCCTTCAGAATTTGGTGCTGAGAAAACTGTGCAGCTTATTCTTAAATCTTGGCCTGAACCCAGGACACTTAGGGATTCTTTTGCTAAGCAGCGATAAGTACTAACACAGGTTAAAATACACTACTGTCAGGCACACTCAGGCATCATGTGGTTTTTGCATGTTTGGGGTGAAGAACGGGTGCAGCTATGATAATTGGTTAGTGCGTGGGTCTTGCCACCCACTAACCAATTGCTGCAGGATTTGTGTATGAGCCCTTACCGCCGACAAAATAGGTTTTGGTAAGTGCTAACGTATTCATGGCCATGCACTAATGGGAAAAAAAAAATGAGCATGGAGGCCATGATTGCAGAAATAGGAAATTCAGCCATTTCCCGGCAGCATGAAAAGAGGCCTCAGTGTGCAGGAAAGACCTTTTAGCGCTGCTTAATAAAAGGGCCCTTTTATTACTAAGCTATGCTAAGAAAAGGGCTTAATGTGCCTTTACATGGGTCTTTCCTGTGTGCTAAGCCCATTTCGTGATGAGGTTATATTTGTTTCATTTAGGGCCATACATTAATGTTATCATTGGTGCATGGCCATTAAACCCCGCCCCAAAGAAAAGCAAAAACAACAACAACACAGCTGTCCTATTTAGGAGACCATAAAGGCTCGTGTGTTAACTCTACAGTAACCAGTATGTTATGGCTTATGTGCATGCGCTAACTGGTTATTGCTTCCATACTCACTCTCTTACCATTCTCTGCCCCCTCAAAATAATTACAAAGAATAAAAATGTCGTGCACTGCTGTTTCTTTTAAGCTGAGCAGGAGTCTTCCACCTACAGTCCTACCAGCGGGGGAGCTGTTTCACAATCACATGGTTGATTGTGAGGGCCAGGCAAGCTGTGCAGGATTCTGGGAAACCTGTCTGTCCCTAGCAATTAAAAACACAATACTGAAGCACCACTTCCCACTGGCAGCAGCACTCAGCTCAGAAGGAACACTGACGCACCCTTGGCACAATTAAATGCCAAAAGTAACAGAAGACACTTTAGTGCATTCTGCATTATGCCTTATTTGCTACTTTAGGTGCACATTAATGCGTAACACAGCTGGTAAAAGGACTCCCTTGTTATTTTGAAGTACCGATAATTTTATGATAGGTTTTTATGCTCTGACTTATCAGTACTGTCCAATTAATTTTCCCTTATAAAATAGTGATTCATGTCTATGTGAAGCAATGCTAATTTAAAATAGCAACAGACCAAGGAAAGAAGATTCAGAGGATACATGAAATAGAGAATGACTTGGGGACAAATCCCCCCCTCCCTCCGTGAGTTCTATCCCTGTCCCTGCCCCATTCCTGCAAGCTCGGTCCTCATCTGCACAAGCTTCAAACACTTTAAAATCATAAGTGTTCGAGCTTACAGGCACAGTGCAGGGACAGTGACAAAACTCACGAGGACGGGACAGGGAAATTGAGTTCCTGCGGGGGGACAGGGACAAATTTGTCCCCGTGTCATTTTCTAACATGAAAGGCATTACTGCTCATGGACCTCAACTATTTATTTATTTAATTCATTCATTTTATATTGCGTTCTCCCCAACGAGTTCAGAACGGTTTACAGGATAACAGACAAATGGGTTACAGGTTAACATATATGAAGTTTAGGCAATGTGGTTACAGGTTAGGATGCAGAGTGATTTACAGGATGACATACTTACATGGTTCTCTAATTCCAATAAAGTTCTTCAGTCTTACTATTGCTTTGGGAATGGATCCACATTGCTAAACTGAGAATATACAACTCTACCTCATTCTAACATGCACATATTAATAACTGTAGACTCTCGGGATTAGCTCTTTAGAAGACTGTGGGCCCTTCTCAGTTTTGCTCTTGAAAGGGCATTCATTTTCCCTGAAGACCTTCCACTTTTCAATGTTACTCTAATACCTTGATAAAGAATAATGGTTTCAAATGTAAGAATTTGGACAAAGAAAGTACTACATCTTAAGAACTAAAGAAAATTATCTCCTTTTGTTGCTGTTGCAATGGGGAAAAATTGTTTAATATCTCTCTGAAAGTTGAGCTTTGCTAACGAGTAGTCACAGCTATTAAGATGTCTCCAGATAGGCTGGTAAACAAACATCAGAAAACAAAGAACTGGCTACAGCTGACTGTGGCTGGCTTTTGATCTAGCTGGTGCTTTTCTAATGTGTTTGATATGCTGAGGATTTTTGATTTAGGCCCCATTAGAGCAAATAAACAAAAAAGAAACACAATCTTTTAGAGGTTATACGAGCAAGTTTACAAATGCTCTGCTCATTAGTAATAACGAATTGCGTATTCAAACTGTTCATGACCTATGACTCCAACCTTTATAGCTGTCACTGTGCTGCTCTGGAAAGATGGAGATTTGACACTTAGCAGGAAGTAGAAAAATGAGTAATGGGATACCATAGTGTATATTTTAGTCGAAACCCAGAAAATTGTTTTTGTCTCATGCTGGGTTTTACTAAACCGCTGAAGAGCTTCTTACTGTGGGCCAGCGAGGCAAATGCTCTGACACTCATTGGAACTGAATGAGCTTCGGAGCATTTACATTGCCAGCCCGCGGTAAGAAGCTCTTCCACGATTTAGTAAAAGGAGTTTGTCAGGAGGTTGTCATAATTAATATTGGCAATGCATTCTTATGGTCTTCTATTACAAAAATCATGCATAACAGTAAAACAGTATCAATAGCAATAACAGTGAGATTGGCCAATTCTAATTTTTATTTGGGGGGGGGAGGAGGGGGGCTCGTATCCTCTTATTAAATGAAGGATATGAGCATTCTTCTTATAGAGGTAAACTGATTGTTCTACTGTTAATATTCTTTTATAATCAGTAAATTGCATATTAAGTTACAGTGGTACCTCGGTTTACGAGTGCACCGGTTTGCGAGTGTTTTGCAAGACGAGCAAAACATTTGCAAAATCAGTGCCTCGGAAACCGAGCATGGCTCGATTTACGAGCACCCCCCCACAATCCGGCACCCCCCCTGCGATCCGGCACCCCCCTTGCCTTGAACCGGCACCCCTCCGCCACGATCCAACCCCCCCGACACGATTGGGCACCCCCGGACACGATCCGACCCCCCCCCCAACACAATTGGGCACCTCCCTGCCACTTCTTACCCTCATCTGGGCACTCTAGAAGATCAGACTCCTCGTCTGCTAGGCCTTGAACATCTGAGCATGCTCAAGGCCTGTGAGTTCACGTTCTGAACGTGAACGTGAACTCGCAGGCCTTGAGCATGCTCAGATGCTCAAGGCCCAACAGACGAGGAGTCCGATCTTCTAGAGTTCTCAGATGAGGGTAAGAAGCAGCGGGGGGGTGCCCAATTGTGTCGGGGGGGATGTCGGATCGTGTCAGGGGGCTGCCCAATCATGTCAGGGGAGGGGGTCGGATCGTGTCGGGGGGGGTGCCCAATCGTGTCGGGGGGGTTCGGATCGTGGCAGGGGGGGGTGCCGGTTCGAGGCAGGGGGGATGCCGGATCGCAGGGGGGGGCCTGATCGCAGGGGGGGGCCTTCGAGGGGAGCAATGCCGGTTCTTGGGGGGGGGAAACGCATCAAAGCGAGTTTCCATTATTTCCTATGGGGAAACTCGCTTTGATGGGGAGTGTGTGGCGCAGTGGTTAAAGCTACAGCCTCAGCACCCTGGGGTTGTGGGTTCAAACCCACGCTGCTCCTTGTGACACTGGGCAAGTCACTTAATCCCCCCATTGCCCCAGGTACATTAGGTAGATTGTGAGCCTGCCAGGACAGACAGGGAAAAATGCTTGAGTACCTGAATAAATTAATGTAAACCGTTCTGAGCTCCCTTGGGAGAACGGTATAGAAAATTGAATAAATAAATAAATAAACGAGCATTTTGGATTACGAGCATGCTCCTGGAACGGATTATACTCGTAATCCAAGGTACTACTGTATTTTATACTTTAATTTTGGTCATGTAGTTTCCTCCTGCTCCTTCAGCCTTTCAGCTCCTTCAGAACTAGATTCCACTGGACTTATAGTGCCATGACCTTTCATCCACAACCTGGCCATCTCAGCAATAGTTCTTGACTGGGAAGTAGGCCGTTAACCATAGTTTCCCCTGGAACCCAATTGATAGAGACCTAATTCTGAGTACGAGATGGTCAATGTACTTAAGAGCACTAACACCTTCTCAGATTTACATGTTAGTAGCTCTTTTAATGCACATTAACTAGCTCATAGGAACCCTAATGCAAAAGATATTATGCTAATGAGATAATGCAAGTAAAACTGTGTAAAACAGCAACCTACCTATTAGATCATAGAATAATAATGTGGGGTGATTAGTGTAAATTTGAGCAAAAATCTGTTAAAACAAAAATCATAACTACAGTTTGCAACAGTGTAGTTAAATTTTATAATATCATCTACATCAACGGTTCTCAATCTAGTCCTAGTGACACCCCTAGCCAGTCAGGTTTTCACAATGAATATCTATAAGATATATTGATTGATTGATTGATTGATGGCCTTTAACTACAATTGTAGAGCAAAGCTGTTTACAATCTATAAAAATTAGTTAAAAGAAAAGAACTGCAATGTTAAATAGGGCAGAGTCGATCATACCCAAGTACATTCACTCCATCACATCTCCATCTTTCCAGAGCAACACAGTGGTCAAACATATACTGTAGTACAAAATAAAACAAGAATGACTTTCAGGGCTGGTTCCAATCAGTTAGAAAATGCCTAGCTAAATAGCCAGGTTTTTTAAAAAGTGATTCTGAATATTTTAAACAAAGTTTCACCGTGGATGGACAATGGTAAACAATTCCAAACTGCTGGGACAAGAAAAATGCAGAATATACAGTACTGTATGTATGCATGAAGGCAATGCATGCAAATCTATCTCACATGAATATGTTGAAAACCATATTGGCTGGGTGTGTCTCCAGGACTGGGTCGAGAGCTCCTGATCTACATGAGTATGCTAACAGTAATGCTCATTTGCATGTTATTTTTAATTTTGGTCACAATAATTTAGTAACACAGTAAATGACAGCACATAGGAATTGAATGTGCGTCAGAGCAATTATCTCTCTGGCCTGCAGTAAGAAGTTCTTCCGTGGTTTAGTAAAAGGAGCCCATAAAGACCTGAATGCTCCATCCGGTCTGCCCAACACCCACACTCATTATATCAATTCATGATTAAACCAACAATAAATGTGATATAAAAGACTTGATCATGGTTTTTCTTTGGTATTTCGGGGACTTGTAGCCTGCATATCAACCATCTATGTGGATAACGATACATACATAATTAACACAAAACATTACAAACAGAATAAAACAGAACATAGCAGATTATTAAAATAACAGCATACAATAAACAACTTACACATATGCCATATACCTTAAAATAAAAAGCCAACTACTGGAGTTGGCCAATTCATTGAAGTTAATTAATTTATAGTAAGACCCAGTGTTAACATCGTCTTGTGTATATTGATCTTCAAGTGTCACTGTTCAGTAATTACTTTCCACTTCCTCCCCCCCCCCCACACACACACATCAACACACAGATATTTTTAATACTGCCTCCTCAGTACCGGGTGTCTCAGCTAGCCCAGAAAAAGTCTGGCTTCAGATTCAAACTCAAGTCTTCCCATTAGCAATAGAAATCACTTGCCTATAAATGAGCCACCAGACCAGCCCTGTTCAATTTATTTTTATATATTTCCATATATGAAATTGTATAGATATTGCATATATGAGATTGTATAGATATGGGTATCCCTTCTGCTGTTGCTATTTTTTTTTTAGGGGGGGTTTCATCAGGAGGGATTGGGCATCCCTTCTTCCATTGGTTTTCGGAGGTTGGGGGGTTTCTGGCAGGAGAGACTGGTCATCTCTCCTGACAATGATCTTTGGAGGATGGTGGCAGGAGGAATTGGGCATTCCTCCTGCCATGGACATTTGTGGGGGGGGGGGGGGAGGCTTCAGGGTTTCTGGCAGGAGGGACTGGGCATCCCTCCTGCTGGCCGACTTCACAGCTGGGGAGTTTCTTGCCCTGGCTGCTGAGCTGAAGCAAAAGAATGAGAGGCATGGTAGAGGAATGGGGAGGTTGCATGTGGAAAGGGAAAACTTGAGCAGGTCCATCTAAGTGAATCCACTTGCTGTCAAGGGCCCACAGATTCTCTCCTTAACAAAAGTGTATATGGATGCTGAAGCTCCATATTTATTCCCCCTGACTAGGGCACTAGGTAAATACATAATTAAAGTGGATCTTGCTATTTCTGATTGGTTTGAATATATGTGTAAGTAAGTGATAAAACCCTTGCACAGACATTCTTAATCTCAAACTATATAATTATGATGCCTACTATCTTGCATGCTTATTTATTTAAATATAAATAAAATGATAAAGAAATCAAGAGATGAGCTGTTCTCAAACATCTAGCAGCAATCTTTTAATGAGGGAGTAAAAAATGTACAGAGAAGTTGTATTAGCGATCTGCTTCTAGGAAAGACTCCAGACTTGATAAATCTAAAAGTAAATTTAGAGAATGACACAGTGACAGACTTGTCACCGTCTCCATCCCCGTGGATAACCGTGGGAAACCATCCTATGTCATTCTTTAATGTCTAAATAAATATGTGTATGTGAAAAGCTCAGACCCAACAACCAACCTCTAGTGATAAACACGGAGCAGGTTGTTAATGAGACCATTAACAACTTGCTCCGTGTTTATCACTAGAGGTTGGTTGTTGGGTCTGAGCTTTTCACATACACATATTTATTTATTTATGGAGATTCATTAGTACTAAAAAAAGTGAAGGTGATTGTGATTTTGTGGTATATATTTGATCACCTGATTTTATTCAATTTATTTTTTCATTTATTTTGAATTCTTTAATGTCTATCTGAACCTTAGTCCTTCTACACCAGCATTCTTCAATGCAAGGCTTGAGGGTCAGTGGCTAAGCCAAGCCTGGGATAATCAAGCCATTATGACATCAATGATGAGGCTGACTCTTAAGCATTGGTGGAATGAGGCATTATGACATCACAATCTCAGCTCTGGAATGTTGCTACTCTTTGGGTTTCTGCCAGGTACTTGGGACCTGGGTTGGCCACTGCTGGAAACAGGATACAGGGCTTGATGGACCTTCAGTCTGTCCCAATATGGCAATGCTTATGGTCTTATGTTTAGAGTCTATCTCTAGCTCAGTCCTTCTACACCAGCAAGGCTTGAGGGTCAGTGGTGCTGTCCATTCATACTCTGATTCTTCCTTCTTTCCTTAAAGAATGACATGGGGATGGTTTCCCGGATTGACGGTGACAAATTTTGTCATCGTGTCATTCTCTAAGTGATATTTTTCTTCAAGGGCATTTATTAGTTTTGTTGTGATCTGGTGTCTGTGACAAAGGTGAGGCATAGAAATATTTGCATTTTTAAGACCACCATTAGAATTCTCCCTCATCTACTATTTTACAAAGCCGCCCTAGCGGCTGCAGCGCGGTAACGGCCCCGAAGCCCATAGAGATTTAAAGGGCTTCGGGGCTGTTGCCACGTGGCAGCTGTTAGTGCGGCTATGTAAAACAGGCCCTGTATCTTCCAAGACATAAACTAAAGAGAGTAAAAATTCCTTGCATATTCACAGGCTCTTAAGCTTAAAAGGCAAAAAATTATCAAAACGTTGCTGGAACACACCTTGGAAACAGAATATGAAAATATTTGGAACAATCTGTAAAGTCGAAATCATAACCTGACAAAGCAGGGAAACTCTGTGAAGAGATGTTCAAAACTGTACGTAACATGCCCCTTTAATAAGTGCTGGTAGTAAGAGCCAAAGAAAAGCAGGTCATTAAAATGTCAGATGAGAAGCAGTGTGGAAAAAATGCTGCATTTAAAAGTAAACATAAAGCTCTTTATATAATTATTTCTCTTTAAAGTTTACTGTGCAAAAAAAAAAAGACAAAATTAAAACAAGTAATATATTAAATGAGCCTTTCAATGAGACAGCAGTGAACATTTTCAGTGTAACAGATTTTTGATAATTAAAAACCAAGGGGTTCTTTTACTAAGCTGCAGCAAAAAGTGGCCTTAGCATGTCCTTGGCGGGTTTTTCCCATGCACTAAGGCCAATTTTACTGCAGTCATAAAAGCTGCTTTTCTATTTTTGTGTTAAGGACCATACACTACTGTTGCCATTAGCATGCTGTCATTTTTAAAAATTACTTAGTGAGCTCTTACTGCCACCCATTTTGTAGGCAGAAAGGGCTCACACAGTATCCCTGCTCTAACAATTAGTGTGTGGTAATGGAGCTGCCTTAACTGGTTATCAGAGAAATGCCAACTCTCTGTCAATGACACACCCCCTGAAAAAAGAATTAGAAATATTTTTAACGCACGGTAAACTTGCACACATTTTGGAATTATCGCAGAGCACCTCAGCAATTTATTAAAAGAGCCATCAAATTTTGATTATTGGTCTACATATAAAATGAAAGTATAATTGCATACCAAATTCCAGATTTTGTTTTTTTCTTCAAGAGTCATCTAAGGGGGTCTTTTACTAAAGATTAGTATATGTTATCTGCAGCAGGTCCCATAGGAATAAAATGGGTGCTGTGGCAGATAATTTGCTAATCTTTGGTAAAAGATCTTATAAAGCAGTATTCTTCAACTTCCGGTCCATGGACCGGTGTTGGTCCGCAGAAAATTCTTGCCGGTCTATGCAGGGCTGGCGAGATCGGTGCACAAAATTCTTGCCGGTCTGTGTAGGGCTGGCGAGAGCCTCCGACAGTAGATTCCTCTCCTCTGCTCTCCTCCCCTCCACTCTCAGTACTTGCCTGCAGCAGCGCCAGTAGCATCAGTAGCATCGATTAACTTAGGCAGCCTTGGGGCTTTTGCTAAGTCGCGGCCCGCCTCTGATGATGCAACTTCCTCTTTCATCAGAGGCAGCACGACCCATCAAAGAACCCATGGCTGCCTATGTGAATTGCTGCTGCAGGCAAGTAATGAGAGCTGCTGCGACGGGAACAGAGGGAAGTGGAGGAAGCCACTGTTGGAGGCTGGGATGCTGCTGGATAAAGGGATTGCTGCTACTGGATCTGGAGGGAAGGAGAAGGAGAGATGCTGCTGAGAGGGGAGGAAGGGAAGAGAGTTACTGTTAGATAGGGGGAGGAGGGAAGGGAGAAGGGGTACCGCTGGACAGGTGATGAGGAAAAATGGAAGGAAACAGCTGGCAGGGAGATTAGAGGAGGGGAAGGGGTTAGGGTAGAATGGAGAAATCAGATGAGGGAAAGAGGAGAGACAGGAATGAGAAAGTAGATTGATGCTGGAGAAGGGGTCAGCAGAGAAATAAGGAGAGAGGGACAAAGATGCTAGATCTGGTCTAGGAGAGATAAAAATGAAGACAGCAGTGAAGCTGGAATGAATCATGTAAAAAGGAGAGAGGGGATGCAGGCTAAACTAAACTAATAAGCTTATATACAGCATCTTCTCTATAAGGATAGAGCTCGGCATGGGTTACAAGAGTTTTGAAGAAAGGAAAATATAATAAGAATTAGTGATTATATAGAGAGCAGTGGAATTTACATTTTTAAAAATAGCCATGTTTTCATATGTTTTCAAAATAATTGGAAAGAGCCCAAATTACGCAGCTGGACAGGAAAGTTATTCCAAAGCTGGATGTTATTCCAAAGCTGGATGGAAAGGAGAGAGGGGCACAGAAAGAGGAGAGGGGCATAGAAAGAAGGCAGATACCATATGGAAGGGGGAAAGGGCAGACAGTGGATGGAAAGGGCAGATGCTGGATTGAAGAGACAGACGCTGGAAAGAAGAAAGTGAAAATAAGATGAAAGCAGAAACCAGAGAGGACATAAGATAGAAAAAATAATTTTATTTTGTGATTAGAATATATCAGATTTGAAATATGCATCCTGCTAGAGCTGGTGTTAGATATAACTGGAGACTGCAAAGCCCAGGCAGTGCTTCTTTAGCTTCCAGCTGGTTTAGGGCTCCCTCTGACCAGAGGGCAGTTGCCCTAGTTGCACTCCCCTAACACTATTCCTGTCATGTGTGACTGCGGTATTCTGTTAGCATGATAGTTCTGTGTAGCATTCTGTAATAATTTGGCTTATTCAGTTTTCTTGATAGTAGAGGGACTATAAGTGAAAGGGAGAGGAGACAGGGGTTTTGTTGATCCTTGTTGTATTATTTGTATTTTTCTGGAGCTATATGGTAACCCTACGCAGGAACAATGCCCACTCACTCCTACCATGATCTTAACTACCTTCAATATGATGGCCATGATTTTTCACTTTAGTTTTGTGATACCACAAGGCTAGGGTGAAAGATAATGGCCACCATATTAAATGTTGCAGCTCTAACTTCCCCTGCTGGACCATCAATGCAAAAGGAAAGCCTGGAGGCCTATGGGGGATGGGTTTCATTCACAGCGAAGATGGGGAGGGCATGGGATAAAAGCCCAGTGTGGGGGGAGACATAGGAAGGAGGCCTAGTTTGGAAGTGGGGATGCACAGAAATATTTTGATCATATCATCTTCCATGATGACACAAAGAGGGAAACACTAAAGAACATGGGAATCCCTCCAAATGCCATGGGAAACAACATGACATGAAAATGTTCTAGTTGTCCATCCCTAAACCACAGGGTTCAAAGACCCCATGATAAATTATATTACTTGAGTTACTACTGTGGGTCTATATATTCAACAAGTTTCAAGTTTATTAGGATTTTATATACCGCCTATCAAGGTTATCTAAGCGGTTTTTACAATCGGGTACTCAAGCATTTTCTCTTTCACAGTTAATTCAAAAGTTGGCAAGACTGACAAGCTGCTTCTATGCAAACAGTATTAAATTGTTTTAGCTATAATTTTGTAGTTCTGTATATGCTTTCTCAGTTTATGTCTGCTCGGTCTACTGGAGAAGGAATGAAGAGCTAGATACTTACCAGATCAAAATTTATAACTTCTTTCCCTCATAAAAGTTCACTGTACAATGATATTTTTCATTAGCATAAGCCTAGGAAATCTTCAACTTTTGTGCAGGTTAGAGTGAACAAGAAACACATTTTAAAGCATGGATGATTTCTACGCATTTGTAACCCGAAGAGCATGGCTTCATGCTTAGAAGATTGCCACATACAAAAGGCTTGGTACCACCAAAAGCTGTATTGCACAAAAAACCAAAACTAAATTTTTGAGACTCCTGATGAAAGGCCATAGGGCCAAAACATGTATGTATCATTTGAGTTTGAATAATAAAGTATCACAGCACTTTTAGTCATCTTCACTGTGTTCATGGTAAATAATCTAATACATGGAAAACAAGAATGCACAGTATTTCTCTCCCCTCTTCCATCCAGCATCTGCCCCCTTCTATACAGCATTTGCCTACCTCTTTCCACTTGCTATCCAACATCTCCATACTCTCTCTCTCCTTCCATCAGTATCTCCCTCCCCTGTCTCTTCAACCTTCCATTCAGGCTGCCCCTTTCTCCCCTTCCATCATCTCCCTCCTGTCTCTATCCTCTTCCATCCAACCTTCTGTCTTCCTCCTTCTATACAGCTTATCCCCCTCCCCTTTCTAGCCAGCATCTCCCCTCTCTCCCCTTCTATAAACATTCCTTCCTCTTTGTATCTCTTCCATGTATCTGTCCCCTGTCTCCCCCTAGCCTTCCATCCAGCATCTCCCCTTTCATTTCTCCCATTCCATCATCTCCCTCTTGTCTGTACCCCACCTCCAACATCTACCTCTCTCTCTGTCTCTCTCTCTCTCTCTCCCCTGTTCTATCTAGAATCTGTCTTCCCACTTCTATACAAAATCTGCTCCCTCTCTCACACACTCCAAACTATTTCCACCAGTTTCTTCCCCCTCTCTCTTCCCATTTTCACTAGTATCTACCCCTTTCTCTCCCCTACTCCTTTTCTACCAGAATCTGCCCCACCCACCAGTATTTCCCCCTACCACCCACTCCACATTCACCAGCTTCTGCCCCATCTCTCTTCCCTCACCCCAAAACATTTCTACCAGCTTCTGCCTCCTCTCTGTCCTCCATTCCACATCCACCAGCGTTTGCCCTCTAGATCTCCACCACTACTGCTGCTTTCCTGAAGCAAAACAAACTAAAACTAAAACTGAAACTAAAACAAACCAGCCTTCCCATACATATCCATGCATGCCGACTCTGCCCTGGAAGAAGTGACATCGGAGAGGGCAGGCCGGCAGCCACGGGTATGTATGGGAAGGTCCCGTAGCCGGTCTGCTTTAGTTTGCCACTGCTGATGCTGCTTCGGCAAAGCAGCAGCAGTGGCAGAAGGTGCTAGTCCAGACCCACAGACTGAACAGTGGGGCTGAGCGACTGCACAGCCTCCTACTAAAAGATGCGTGGCCGGGCAGCCACACAACTTAGAGGGAACATTGCTCCACCTCCAGACACACCCCATCATTAAAAAATCAAATCAAATGTTTTAGCATGTGAGAAGCACAGGCAAATCCCAAAACTACTGTGGAATGCCTGAGCGTGCCCTGCAGTAGTGGTTTTTAACCTATGGTTTGCATGTAGTGCTTACTGCAGCTTAGTAAAAGAGCCCCTTACTCAATGTATTTCTTCTTTTTATCATTCAAGGCCCTACAAGTCAAATCATAATTAAAACAGAATAGTAAATATAAGAGTGTGGCACAGTAGTTAGAGCTACAGCCTCAGAACCCTGAGGTTGTGGGTTCAAACCCCAAGCTGCTCTTTGTGACCCTGAGCAAGTCATTTAATCCTCCACTGCCCCAGGTGCATTAGATAAACTGTACGCCCAGTGGGACGGATAGGGAAAAATGATTGAGTACCTGAATGTAAACCACTTAGGCTATAAGCGGCATATAAGTTCTAAAAATAAGTAATGTACTTCACATACAGTTACAAAAATGATAATTAGTTCACTATTCATAAGTACTAATAACACATAATAAAATTTTGTTTAGCCACACAACTATTAGCCTCACCTATAGACCAACAGGGAGTGGTTGTACTTCATTATAGTTTATCTGTTTGACTAATCTGACATATTTTGTTAAATTGGAATTGGTGCTACAGTTAACAATATGGTTTAATTACACGATGGGGCTCATTTTCAAAAAAGAAAGACATCAAAAAGATGGCATATGAACTGGCACTTGGACATTTTAATTGCCAAAACATCCAGGTGCCAGTTTTCGAAACTGACCTTCTAGAAGGCTTGCTAGGCTTTTTGTCTGCAGTGCATGCAAAGTTCAAGGCAGCAAGTTGGAGGCATGTTATGGGCAGGCTTAGGCTTAGGCTTAGCGTTTGGACATCTTGCGACAATAATCGAGCATTTACCAAGACGTCCAGAACACCATTTAGACTTCTGGAGCTAGACTTCTTTTAAAAGCTTCTACAGACCGAAAAGGTCACCTAAATGACCAGATGACCACTGGACGGATTATTTATTTATGTATTCCATTTTCTATACTGTTCTCCCAAGGGAGCTGAGAACGATTTACATTAATTTATTCAGGTATGCAAGCATGACCCCCTCCCACCCACCCCAAAGATGTGAAAAAGATAGTACACACCTGTGCCTATAATAGCAGCACCTGTTAAAGGAAATCCTTGTAGAGCAGCAAGCATCTTAAGTAGCCTGTTGAATGGGCTAGTGAGCCACAGATCAGAGGAAGTGTCAACAAGCTTTTTTTTTCCCAAATATTTTAATTAAGTTTTACAATAACAGAAATATAAAACAGAATGTATTTTCGATACATACATGTATCACGGTGTAATAGTCCAATATTGATATCTCTATGTCAAGTGTACAGGTTACAATTAAATTTGAGTAATGTATGCGATATAGCAAGAAAACATCGAGATATTCTTTAGAAATGGTGTATATACAAACTTGCTCTTTGTACTGTATTCCAGAAGAAAGATTAAAATTATGAGTGACAGTATCTGACTAAAGGCACCCAAATAATTTTGTATTTAGAGGAAACAGCACATCTTTCAGCTAATAATTTTTCATATTTACCTATTAGACATAATGTATTCCACCAGGCATGATAATCTACTTTTAATAGATCTTCCAACAATAGAGCACATTCTGAATTGCTTTGGATAGTATAATAGACAGTAAACGACTGGTATGTATATCTAAGGAAGTAGTTAAACCCTGAGCCATTAGTAGGGCTAGTCTCATGGTGCTGGTCTTTGACCAGAGGGCCGCCGCATGAGCGGACTGCTGGGCACGATGGACCACTGGTCTGACCCAGCAGTGGCAATTCTTATGTTCTTATGATCTTATAAGTGATGCCTAATATTTCACAAATGGTCTTCCATACCTTATCCCAGTATACACTGAGGTGTGTGCAGGAGTACAGAAGATGTTCTAACGTACCAGGTGCTAGTCCACATGACCAACAAGTAGAAGGAGTAGTTGGATCTATCTTATTAGATATGATAGGTGTCCATACTGCTCTATGTAGTAGAAACTATATAGATTGTAAAAGTGAAGCAGATCGAATGGATTTGAAGAACAGTAGCCAGATATTAGTCCAGTCAATGGCATCTGACGGTAGATTCAGCTCTTTGTTCCATTTGAGTTCCGTGGTATTAGCTGCTCTACCTTCTGATTTTTGGATGGTTTTGTACCATAATGACGCACTGTTGTTAGTTGGGAAATTTTATGGGACAGTGAATTTAAACTTGATATAGGCGACAAGTCTAGAGCATTTGGCAAGTTCTTCAAGCAGTTCATTAATTGTATCCATTGGTATCTTTGATTACTCGGTTGTTCCCATTTATCTGAGATTTCCTCAAATGACATCCAGTTATCTCCAGATATCAAATCTTGTATTGTCCATATTCCACATTGTTGCCAGATGTGCCACGAGATGGTGTTTTCCTGAATTTTGAACATGTTATTGTCCCATAACGGGATCATTTTGGACTGGTCCGAATGGACTGATAAAGAGGATTCCACCATAGTAAGTGCATTTTTGTAAGAAGAAAGATTGGCGTCAGATTTTTCATGTTTAGATAGGGTTGACCCCGCTAAAAAGTCAGTCGTGATTCTCCGTATCTTGCATGTTCCAATAGAAGCCAAGCTGGTGGGTCTTTATTCCTGTTGCCATTATGGGTTTGGGACCATTGTCGCATTAGGAAAGCATTATGATATTGTAAAAATCCAGGAAAATCCACCCCTCCATCTTCTCAATTAGCCTTCAGCTTTATCAGAGCTATACGAGGTTGTTTTTTGTATTCCATATAAAGTTCGATAGCAGAGAGTCAATATTTTTATAGAAAGAGAGGGGCAGATGGAATGGAAGCATATTTAATATATAATTGATCTTCGGAGTTATCATCATGCAAATTGTTTCCAACCGACCTCACCAAGACAGATTCAGTGGAGACCATTTGCTCACTACGGACTTAATAAGATCCAACATGTAGGCCATATTGAGTTGTATGGTTTCATCAATTGTGGGGCCAAACAGAACCCCAGATATTTCATCTTAGAGCCTGTCCATTGAACACCATGTGATGAAATCTCACCCTCAGCACTAGGACAATTAATCGGCATGACTTCTGTTTTTGAAGTGTTTAATTTGTATCCCGAAATGTCTGCATATTTTTTAATGATTGACAACAATGGTGAGAAGGATGGGGGAGTAATGTATAGCAGAATGTCGTCCACATATGCAGAAATTTTTACCTCATGATTGCAGTATTTGAAGTCAGTATTGGCAGGGTTACTTCGGATTGCAATTATAAGAGGCTCCAAAGCAAGATTAAACAATAATGGAGATAAGGGACACCCTTGTCTTGTGCCCCTTGTGGGATAAAAAAGCTGTGATAAAGAGCCATTAATGCAAGTTCTGCTTGTTGGGAAAGAATACAAGACACAAACATTTCTAATAAAGTCCATGGAAAAACTATACCAATTCATTGTCTGGAATAAAAAAGGCCATTCAATTCTATCAAATGACTTTTCGGCATCGATTCCGACCGCTAACAGATCTTGAGCTTGATCTTGTGCTTGAGCGATGATATTGGCAAAGGTAAGTGTGTTGTCATTGGAGAAACGTCCAGTTATAAATCCACATTGGTCATTATGAATAAGTTTAGTTATGACAGATTGTAATCTATTAGATAGGATATTTGCAAAGATTTTAGCGTCCACATTTATAAATGACAGCTGTCTATAATTGGGGATGAATCTCGGGTCTTTGCCAGGTTTCGGCAAGACAATAATAGTGGCTTCGGTGAAAGAGCCAGACACATTGCCCGAAGCGACAATATGATCAATGAAAGACAGATATTGAGGAAACAACACATCCTGAAATTCTTTGTTAAACCATCAGGCCCAAGCTTTTAACACCTTCTTCACACATGAAGATGGGCTTTATTTTTGCCACAATGGGCTAGATTCACTAAGCAAACCGATCATGTACGGATGGATTTGCGAGCCCTTTCGACCAGATTTCCCTCCTGCACTATTCACTAATGCCTGTAGCGATCTAATCCTGATTGTCCCATACAAATTAGTAAAACCCCATGCAAAATAGCCAAGCAATTGATTCACTAACAATTGCTTGGCTATTTTGAGTCGGGTTTTACTATTGGCAAACCCGACTGCTGCAGACCTGTCAGTAACTGAGTTACCGTCAGGTCTGCAGGTATTTTGACAGGCCTGCCTGTCTTTTTTATTCATTTTTATTCATGGCACAGATATTTTGCGTGTGTTACATACGCAAAATATCTGCCCCCCCCAAAAAAAAATGAATAAAAAAGATAGGCAGGCCTGTCAAAAAAATATACCCCCCTCATAAAAACGCACCCCCCAAGCACAGCCGCCCCCCCCACCCCGGACCAGCATGGCACTCGCCGTACCTCCCTCCCTCCCCGCGACCGGCACCACATGGCCCTCGTCCCCCTCATGGCACGGCCCTCCCAGGATGGCCCTCGCCCCCCCTCATGGCACGGCCCATCCGCAGCACCAAAAAGTTGGGAGCAGGTCGGGTGCTCAGTCCATCCTGCTCCTAGGCCTCCCACTCCTCAACCCACCCCTGGTCGGCCCAGGCGGTCAGGCCTGGCCCACCCACTCACCCTAGTACCTTTAAAATAGTTGATAGCAGGAAGGGTGCCCAGTCCCTCCTGCTCCTTGGAGGCTCCGAACATCTTCAGGAGCAGGAAGGGTACCCGGACCCTCCTCCTGCTCCTACACTACTACAAAATCTTCGGGAGCAGGAGGAAAGTCCTCCTGCTCCTACTCTCAGGCTGGCCGCCACCCAATAGAGGCCTTAGGGCCTGCCCTGACGCATCATCTGATGCACGGGTAGAGGCCTAAGGCCCTGATTGGCTGAGGTGCCTCAGGCTCCTCCCTTTGGAGGGGCCTGGGGCACCTCAGCCAATCAGGGACTTCCTTAGGGAGGAGCCTAGGGAAGTCTCTGATTGGCCAATCAGAGACTTCCTTAGACTCCTCCCTAAGGAAGTCCCAGCATTTTATTTTTACGGTGATGGGAGGAGGGAGTTGGTATCCCTCCTGCATTTTTCTCGGGGGGAGGGGGGGACGGCAGAGCAAAGCAGGGCAGGCAGGAGAGATCGGGGCCGGGGGGGTGTCGGGCAGGGCCGGTGTGTCGGGCCAGTGCCCGATCTCTCTTCCCTGCTCGCCGGACTCTCCTGCTCTTTGCCGCCATTCTCTGCAGTGCAGGCCCGCTTTATAACCACGGGCTTGCATTGCAGGGAACGGCAGCAGAGAGCAGGAGAGTCCAGGAGCAGGTAAGAGAGATCTGGGCTGTGCTGAGCCCTGACAGCAGTGACAGGAGGCTGTTTCTCCTGTCACTACTGTCAGGGTGTGTGCATGAATGGGGATCGCTCTGGCCATGGATAGGGGGGGCATGTTAACAATCATCCCCATTTGCATGCAGGCCTTTATTGAATGGTCAGCCGGCATGCAAACGGAAAATGATCGCACACGGTTTGGAGGTTTAGTGAATCCTGCCCAATGTGACCAGTCTGTTTGAGGCAACTGGAATCGCCTGTAACTTGAAAGAGTGGTGTATCTTCATTAACAGCTTATCCAGGAGCTTCAAAGCTATGGTACTCCATAATATGAACAAGTACCACTTCTTCCACTGTACCCATTTCTTCCAAGTACCCATTTTTTCCACTGGCTTACTCAGTGCACCTCAAAGAGGCATGTAACAACATCAAGACCTTGTTAGGTGCATTGAAGTATGATGAGTACAGCTGAGAGATCATTGGAGATTTCATAATGGTGGAATTCCTAATGGATTTCTAGGACAGTTTTACCAAACTTCCCTGCTATCTCTGCTTTTGGGACAGCAGGGATACAACAGCACACTACCAAAGGCAGGACTTACCTTTAAGTAGTGGTTTCCCTGGCTAAATATTGACTCCAGATACTCGTATTTACTGTACCTTGTAAAAATTTTTGCATCCTTCTATAATTTCACATTCTGTGGTCTCCATATTCTTGACACTTTGAATATAGATGAACAATTATAGAAAAATTAAAAAAAACTATTAAGGAGACAAAAAAAATCTTCTTTCTCACTGCAAACTCAAATTAGCTTCAGTTTCAGAAATCCCCTTAACAAGCCCTAATAAGTTAAATAGAACCCACATGCCTTTGATCACAACGAGCTGAATTATGAATGAAGAATGAAGCTGTTTCTCTTATCTTAAGAGAATTTGAATTATATTACCTTATTGCTGCAAAAGTGTCTTTGGCCAAGTATTGAAGGATTATTTATTTATTCTTAATTACTTTCTGAATGTGAACCCCATGGAAAATGTCTCTGCTGGCAGTGGTTTAGAATTTTCCAGGGGGTCTCTAAATTGGTGATTTCTAGGTGGAAAAAGATCATTTTTTTACCGAGAAGGGGATGAGTGTGAGCCCCCTGGAAATTGTCTCTGCTGGCAGAGCAGTGGTGTGGGATTTTCCTGAAGGTCACTATGTTGGTGAACTAGGCTAGAAGAGACAAGAGGGATGAGTAGGAAGTCCCTTTTTCCCAGGAGGGATGGGCAGGTTATATAAGAGAAGGAGGGAGTGTAAACTAGGCTTTTGGTTATCCTTTTCTCAAGCCAGAGTCCATATATCAATGGAGCAAGGAACTCCTTCTTGGAGCAAGGAACTCCTAAGGGAGGAAAAGTCTAATAGCAAGAGCCTGCAGGAGGCAGACACCTGGGGAGGAATAGAGGAACCCAGGGTGGTTCAGCAGAGGAAAATTATAGAGATTTTGTTTTTTGAAAGGTTTCCCAGGAGAGGACAGAAATTAATAAAACTCATTGAGAGCGATTGATGATCTGAAACATTTGAATCCTGCTGCTGACTGCCAATACACCAACGCTGTATGTAAATAGTTTGGAGTTTCACTATCAACTGTTAATTAAATGTTTAGGTTTCCGTTGTAACTTGGCCTCCTGCTGGTTTATTGTGAAGCAAGGGACTATGCGAGATTGAGTGTTGCGATTGAACCCAGGATCACAAGTCCTCCGGCCTACCGGAGTTATCTGGCCCCGGCCTATAGCCAAGCTCCTGTAAGAACTGTGAGTGACTGTGAGAAATTAGAACTGACTTTGTGTCTTGTTTTTTTGTGAGCCCTGGTGCAGAGTGGGTGATCCTTTTCCAGACCGCCCCCTTCCTGACCACGAAGAACTAATTTGCGCCCCGCCACATGGCATCAGGGCTACATGAATATATTTGTACCTATTCTATGATAAGTTGTAGGTAGGTTGTCTTGAATCAGTACGCCAAACTCAATCCTTGGCATTCAAATCCAGGCTAAAAGCCCCCTTTTTTGAGGTTGTTTTTAACTCCTAATCCCCACTTGTTCTAGTACAGCACTGCATACATCTAGCAGTGCTATAGAAATGATAAGTAGTAGTAGTAGTAGTAGTAGTAGCAGATTCTATAGATCAATGAAACCAACTCCTACTTTATTAATTAATTGGTCATGTCCCAAGTAGGCTGGTCAGGGGTAGCACATGGTGTGATATCCTTCCCTTCCTTCACAGACCCCCCAACAAGTAGCCCCTTCCTCCCATCTCAAAATGGGTAACCATCCTCCTAACAACTATCAACCACCCAACCTCACCCCAGTCAGAATAGGACTCTCCTGGGCCTACTTGAATATCATGGTGGTCTAGTAGGGTGACGGGTGCAGAAGTAAACTCCACTCACTCTTACACTTTACCATGAGATGACTGCGACAGGTTATGACAGCCATTCTTAGCATGGAGCTGCTAGAGACAGGACTGAGTAGGGTTTACTCCTGCCCCCCATTGCCCTGCTAAACTACTATGGGATTCAGGTAGAGCCTATAATGATGGTGGAGGGTAGGAAGGAGTTGCTTACTTGTCAAAGGAGTAGAAAGTAGGTTGTTACTTGTTGGAGGATGTGAAAGCAATTTCTTAACTGCTGGGGGAAGACATTTATATAGCACTTATCAAGTTTCAAGTGTATTAAAATTTGATATACCACTTATAATAGCTGTCTAAGCAGTGTACAAAATTACAATATGAAAAGTTTAAAATATTTTGAGGGATACGACAAGGACATAAGACAAGACATGACATACTGGAACAAATGGAGAGAAGGGCTGAGCTACAATTAAAATAGGACAGAAGAACAAAAAAAGGATGGCACATAAGGAGGGGGTAGCTTTGGTCTTCCTTTATTGGGATCAAGAGGAATAGGGATGTCAATGGTCGTAGGCATCCTTAAATAAGAATGTTTTAGTTTGTTTTAAATTTGTCCAGATCCCAACCAATATTCAAATAGGACCCACATAAAAGCCTTATGCAAGTCCCAGATGAATATCAGCCGGGACTAGCATAAAGGCCAGAAGACTGACACAATCAGGTCAGGCACCAATATTCAATGCCGGTGCATGAATATAGCCCGGCACTGAACTTTGGAACCTAATTCTGCCCAAGGCAGCCAGCATTTTAAAAAATTCCATAGCTGAATATTGACTGTGTAATGTTTTGAGGGAGGTCTGAGTGGGTGCCTTGGTCATCATGTATGTGCTACCTCTGTACTCCTGGTTCTCTCAGCACATAGCCCCTTAGTTCACTGCTGGTCAACTGGGATGTTTCAGAACCCACATAACCCTGGCACTCTCATTTGGGAGAGGAGGGCTAAGGCTGGGCATCATAGCCCTTTAAATGGGCATTTTCCTATGAAGCATCTCTGTGCTGTGTTATTTATTGTCATTAATAGTTTGACTTTAATTTTAATTAAAAAGTTATCTTTGATAATGTATATATTCAAGATTATGTATGTTTTATTGAAACCAACCTAGACAGGATGATAAAATAGAAGATATTAGGGGTCACGGAAACACATTACAACTTGCTGATATCTATAATCTCTCTAGATAGAACCTAAGCACACTACCAGGCAGAGCTCTGGGTTTCTGACCCAGAAATATCTAAGAAAAAGGACCATTTAAATTCAATGATTAATTTATAGAGCGTGTATAGTTGGGCAGACTGCATGGATCATTTGGGTCTTTATCTGCTGTCATTTACGATGTTACTATGGAGGTCTTTTACTAAAGCGTTCTAGCTGTTTTAGCACATGCTAAATATTAGCACGCATTAGCATTTAGCGCACGCTAAATATGGACTCATTAGCATTTAGCGCACACTAAGGGCTCTTTTTATCATGATGCGCTATGGGGGTTAGCGCGTCGGACACTTCATCACGCGCTAACCCCCGCAGCAAGCCAAAATACTAAAGCCTTGTCAATGGAGGCATTAGCGACTAGCACGGCAGGCGGTTTAACATGCGGTATTCCGCGCGTGAAACCCCCTACCGCACCTTGATAAAAGGACCCCTAAATCGGCTAGTGCACCTTAGTATAAGACCACCACTGTTACTATCAATCTTATATCTTTATTTCTTTGTCTATCAATTTGGATATAGATAGATAGATTTGGGACATTCTGTTAAATTGACTATTGCTTTTCTGTGCACAGACAAATATTTAGATGAGTCCCAATTCTTCTTTCCTTCTCAATTTGGATTTTGTCATTTACATAGTACAGAACTGTTAATTTCTTTACAATCTGAAATTTAAAAAAACCCTGAGTCATGAAAACCAGATAGTACTTTTACAATTCAACATTTCATCCACCTTGGACATTCTTTATTGCTTAATAAATTAAGTGAAATCAGTCTCACTGGTACTATACTTAGCTGGTTCAGAGATTTTGTAATGAATCATATGTACTGTCATGAAGTAAGGTATATGTTCATCTAATTAGCAGTCACTGAGTGAGCTACCTCAGGTCTCTCCTCTATTGCCGGCCGCTGAGGTAAAAGCTCCGATGCTGATATGTTTCAAGTTTTATTAGGATTTTATATACCGCCTATCAAGGTTATCTAAGCGGTTTTTACAATCAGGTACTCAAGTATTTTCCCTCTCTGTCCCGGTGGGCTCACAATCTATCTAATGTACCTGGGGCTATGGAGGATTAAGTGACTTGCCCAGGGTCACAAGGAGCAGCGCGGGGTTTGAACCCACAACCCCAGGGTGCTGAGGCTGTAGATACAACCACTGCGCCACACACTCCTACTATATGAATTCTATGAGCGCTGGAACTTTTACCGCAGCGACTAGTGATTTTTAAAAACCCTAACGCGGTTTGAGAAAAGGGGGCCTCATTTATTACTGAGATCAAATTAACCAGCTTCCTTATTCATTTTGCAGGCTGTCAGGACTGAAAGGTCAACCTGCCTTGAAGAGTTAACGTAGTGGAAATTATTGCCTGATCAGAAATCTGGAACAATATTTTGATCGGCATTCTGTCATTGATGGTTGAGACTCAAAAACACATTGATGAGATAACATGATGCCAAATAAGTGGACACCTAAAATAACATTGGAGAAAAAAAATAGTTCCAACACTTTCATGGCATCAGCTATGGATCTATGACTGTTGCTATGCCTTTACAACTGAAACTGTACACCAGAATCTTATTAGTGGAGATTCTAATCTATATATATAAAATCGGAGGTATGCATGTGTGTATGTATGTATGTGTGTGTGTATGTGCCGCGATCACGCAAAAACGGCTTGACCGATTTGAACGAAACTTGGTATGCAGATCCCTCACTACCTGGAGTGATATGTTCTGGGGGTCTCGCGGCCCACCTGCACACGTTGGCGGAGCTAAAAACAGTAAATCAGATTTCACCCATTCATGTCAATGGAAAAAATGTAAAAAGCTGCCATTCTCACTGTAATTCAAAAACGGCTTGACCGATTTGAACGAAACGTGGTATGCAGATCCCTCACTACCTGGGGTGATATGTTCTGGGGGTCTCGTGGCCCACCTGCACATGTGGGCGGAGCTACAAACAGTAAATCAGATTTCACCCATTCATGTCAATGGAAAAAATGTAAAAAGCTGCCATTCTCACTGTAATTCAAAAACAGCTTGACCGATTTGAACGAAACTTGGTATGCAGATCCCTCACTGCCTGGGGTGATATGTTCTGGGGGTCTCGCGGCCCACCTGCACACGTGGGCGGAGCTACAAACAGAAAATCAGATTTCACCCATTCATGTCAATGGAAAAAATGTAAAAAGCTGCCATTCTCACAGTAATTCAAAAACGGCTTGACCGATTTGAATGAAACTTGATATCCAGATCCCTCACTACCTGGGGTGATATGTTCTGGGGGTCTCGCGGCCCACAACTCTATGTTGCTTGCTCAAGGGTGGGTTCACTCAAGAATTTATATGTTCTTGCTCCAGGAGGTGAAACTAAAAATGTTGTTTATAATCACGTTTTGCGTTAGTTGTATTGTATTCATTTTGTCAAATGTTTCACATTATAATTTGAATATTGTACTTTTTATTAAGCTGTAAAAAAATAATTTCATTCACCACTATAAAGTATCTTTATTTGAATCCATTTACAGTGTTATTGCTATAATTAAATACCCGTGCAACGCCGGGGCATCAGCTAGTACAGATATAAAATAGGTCAGGATCTGACATCCTTTATGAGTAAGATGTCAGCTCCAGCAGGACTTTATACTGAGGTATGTGGATTTAGTGCTAGTACCATTTATCATGTTCTGCTCTAATAGAGACAAACGATCATGAATAACTGACCCTAATGCAGTCAAATTAGGATGACCCAATCTGGATTTTTGTTTGGATTTTGAAGGAACAACCAGTATGGTTTGGATTGAACTGAATTTTCCTGGCTTGCTCATTCAGTTCTATTTGCTTCAGCTGGAATTTAAAATTGAAGTCAGTACAAATCTCTAATGAGAATGAGTTCCTATTTTTACTGCATGCTGGCATCAGATTTGCTTGTCTCATCTCTTGGGAGCTGGCCAGCAAGACTGCGAGATCAGAACAACTCTCCCAACTAACCTCTTCTGATTTTTGGCAGCATTCTCATGACATATAGATTCAAGTGAACACTTAGATCAAAAACTACACGTGCTCAGGTTCAACGGTTTGGTAGAAAACTAATAGTGAACATTCCATGAAGGAGTTTTCACACCGAGTGAGATCAATTTGAGCTGTTTTGTGGCAGAAAATCTTATCCTCACCACTTTCCCAGGATTCAGAGATGGTACATATTAAACCTAGGGTATCTGAACTATTCCTTGATGCACACCTTACACAGCTCCAATGAAACTTGTACTTAAAAACAGTTGTTGTAAGGTCACTGTTATTGTTCATGTGAAATATGGATTACAAGAGCAACTACCCATGGGAGCAACAACTCCTTGACCAATTGCGAAATATCAGATTTCTAGGATAATTTTGTTATCAAAGTAATAAATGAATCTAATTCTTAATTGTTTTCCTACTTTAATAGATTTCTAAGGAACATCCAAAATGCATTGTCCTTGATACAATAGCTGTTATTTGTACTTTATAACTTCTGAAAATATGGAGGCTATTTTGAATCATCTGGAACTACTATTACCATTGAAAATTTATACAGTAATACAAGATATAGACAGCATTGTGCCAATACACACAAGAGTCCTTACCCTGAGCAATTCATAGTCTGGTTTAGGCAGAAAGACAGATAAGGCAAATAAGGGAAAAATTAATCACTATTCAACTGGTGGTGATCATTTTTTTTTTTTAATACTGAACACTGCCAGCTAAATTAGCCCTGGATATTGTACCAGCAGGGCAGGATTAATTCATTGAGGGCCCTTAGGCACACAAGTACACTGGGCCCTCTGCCCTGCCCCGCCCTACCCCACCATGCGCCCAGACGGAAACAGGAAGCTGCGTCAGAGGGACGCTTTGGGCAAGCAGCACCGCTTGCACAATTACAGTTCCCGTTGCCTTTCTTACCCATGTTGCTTGCTTGTGTTACTTTCCGTCAATGGGGGGGCTGCATTGTCGATTGGGGTGGGGCCCGTGTTGCCAATCGGGGGGCCCGCATTGCTGATCGATGCTGGAGGGGCCCATCGCCGTTTGGAAAAAACCATGTTGATGCCTCCTTCATCGGACCCCCCTGACCATTTCTGGCCCTAGGCATGTGCCTACTTGGCCTATTGGTTAATCCTGCCCTGTGTATCAGGCCACCTCTGGTCACTTGCACAGAAAATCTGGGTCATTGGCAGCTCCCAGATGTTATGCAGGTAAGGTTGATATCGAGTGCTAACTGGGCAAAGTTAGGACTGCCTTCTCTGTGGTCCTTTGTGCCCGACTGGTTAAGCGGGCCCAGGGGCTGAAATTTGCTGGTGCCTGCATAACTTCTGGCTCTGCTCTGACTCCATCCCCCCACCATCCTGACACTAACCAGACAGTGCTGTGACAGTCATAGCCAATGTTCAGCTGCAGTGTCCAGTTAGATGATGCTTAATATTTGATCCCAGCTCACTCAGCATGGTATAGGCTGGCAGAAGCCTGTCCTGTCTGCTTAAAACACACAAATATTCAAGTGTCAAATTTGTTCTGATTTACTATCTGGCCCATTGGACAGGCCTTTTAGGTGGCTTACAATCTAAATCAGGGGTGTCCACATTTTTTGGGTTTGCGAGCTACTTTTAAAATGACCAAGTCAAAATTATCTACCAACAATAAAATTTTTTAAAAAACACAAAGCGCACTGTATGCAGAGAAAATGTTAATTATCATTTATATTCCGGTTTTTTTTTCAAACAGGTTTCAAACAGTGCATGCACTGTTACCTCAGTAACAATTATACAAAAATAGACAAATATACACCCCTCCCTTTTTACTAAACTGCAATAGCAGTTTTTAGCACAGGGAGCTGCGCTGAATGCCCCACGCTGCTCTCAGTGCTCATAGGCTCCCTGTGCTAAAAACCGCTATTGCAGTTTAGTAAAAGGGGGCCATAGTGCAAAATATAGACAGCAGATATAAATTCTCAAAACGGACACATTTTGATCACTAAATTGAAAATAAAATCATTTTTCCTACCTTTGTTGTCTGGTCAGATAGCATGGGTCTCTGTTTGCACTTTCTTCTTCTGACTGTGCATCCAATCTTTCTTCCCTTCTTTCAGCCTGTATGCTTCCTCTCCTCTAGACCTCATTCCCTCCCCCAACTTTTTCTTCCTCTCTTCCTGCCCTTTCTTTCTCCCTGCCTCCCTTTCTTTCTTTCTGTTTCCCTTCTTTCCTTCTGTCTCCCTGCCTGTCCCCTTTCTTTCTTTTTCCCTGCCCTCCCCCAAGCCACTGCTGCAGCCATCAGGGAACAGGCCCCCAAGCTACCGCCGCCATCGGGGAACAGGCCCCAAAGCCACCGCCACCCTAAGCTCTCCCTGCTTCTCTGCGTCGGGCCGACCAGCATTCCTCTCCCCGACGTCAATTCTGCCTTCGGAGAGGAAGTTCCGGGCCAGCCAGGCAGCGATTGACTGGCCCGGAACTTCCTCTCCGACAGCAGAATTGACATCGGGGAGAGGAAAGCTGAGCAGCCCGGTAGATTGTGAAGGCAACATGAGTCTATCATGGAACCCAGGATGGGCTCCGCGATCGACATACTTTGCCTTTGCAATCTATCGGTCGATCGCGATTGACATATTGGACACCCCTGATCTAAATCATGGTTAATGTAAATGGAGTTGTGAGAATGGATGTATACATGATAGTGGAGGTTAAGGGGATAGGATGCTGAAGGTCATATATTGAACCCTTAGTAATATATAAATCCTGTGCCTTATGTGGAAAGAGAACTCTCTTGCTCAGTTAAGTGGGGAAATTGTCAATGTAGGCTACCATTAAGTTGGGCTATTTTATCACAACTTGGGCTATCTTAATACATGGCCCCATTTTCCCCCAAATTCTATAAAAACTGCTAAAAACTGTGTAATTATATTTGGGCATGCACCCAATTTATGCATGCAATTTAATTGACTAACCAGTCAATTAGCACCAATTAGGCACAGTTTCTGGCGCTAAGTGCTATTTTATAAATGGCACCTAACTCTTATGAAGCCATGTTAGACTTTTTTATTGCCAGCTATGGCAATATTATCTCTGACGCTCATAGGAATTCTATGAGTGTCAGAGCTAATACCGCTACGGCCAGCAATTAAAAAGCCTAACGCGGCTTCGTAAAAGAAGGGGGGAGGGTTTGAGCACCATTTATAGAATAGTACTCAGAGCTTTTTTTTTTTGCATCAAATTTTAAGGCTCCATTTATAGAATCTACTCCACAATGCAATGCATGCTATCCAATGCAATGCATTTTAGCATCCATGCTAAAATGGCATGACTAGTGATAAAATAACTTATTTTAAAAGTAGCCCACATTAATAACTTCTCCCCTAAATTGCTTTAAATAGTGACCCCCTGAATTTACATATTATATTCAACTATCCAGGTCCAATATCTACTTCTGAATGAATATTTTTTTCAACATGTTTATGCTCACCAATGACAAACTACAAACCTCTCCGATCTAGGGGAGATTTTTGTCTACATGAGTTCAAGTTTGGCAGACAGCCATATTGTACTTTAGCTTTTCTTTGTATTTTAAAGGGTAAGTATGAAAGCCTATAGCTGGCATGCTCTTTTTTTTTTTCTAAAACGTCTGGGCAGCAATCAATCACAGTTTTAGGAGCTGCATTTACTTTTTTATGGTAGTTTCAGCAAGGGATGCGTTAAACAACTTGATTCAAACTGGAGCCGTGTGGATTTCAGCTTTGTTTGTTGAGAATGTCATTAATTTTTTTTCCCATGATCTGGGGATGGGGGTGGAGGGAATCTGTTGGGTTACATCTGAGAAACCAAGAGTTTATCACAGATTTTGAGAAATCCACTGTGGGGTTTGCTGGACCTGCTGTAATTGTTTCAAGAACTATATCAATTCTTAAAAAATGTTTTGATTCAATGTTCTTTGATCCAAGCAAAACAAATGGGCTTGTCAAATTGGTTTACAGTTTACCCTGTTTTAGTTTTAAGGAAGCACACACATTTTTCAGTCCTGCTGCATATTTCAAATTAATATATATGAAAAATGTTAATATTATAAACTAGCATTGGGATGGCAGATTGATAATGGATGTGGAGTGCTGGCATTGTGAGGAATCTGGACATCCTGTTTTCAGCTTCCCTAAAGTATAGGGTTACCATATGGCTCTAGAAAAAGGAGGACACATTGAGACATCTGGGTTTTACTTCCAATGTCTAAATCAGTCCTCCTTTTTCTGGAGCCATATGGTAACCTCACTAAAGCAGACACTTAGATATGCCTCAGAGCAGGTAAGCAAGAGCTGTACCAAATAGCATATTTTACTATTTGACCAAATACAAATAATGAAAAATATTATTCAGCCCAATATGAATACCAAATACAAATAGAAACATAGAAACATGATGGCAGATAAAGGCCAAATTGCCCATCCAGTCTGCCTATCCATAGTAACCATTATCTCAGGCTTTCTTGAATTCAGATTCTGTCTCCACCACTTCGTCCGGTTGACTGCTCCGTGCATCTGCCACCCTTTCTGTATAAAAATATTTCCTTAGATTACTACTGAGCCTATCACCTCTTAACTTCATCCTATGCCCTCTCATTCCAGAGCTTCCTTTCAAATTAAAGAGACTCGACTCATGCACATTTACATTTCGTAGGTATTTAAACGTCTCTATCATATCTCCCCTCTTCTGCATTTCCTCCAAAGTATACAGATTGAGATCTTTAATATACCTTATGATGAAGACTATGCACCATTTTAATTGCCTTCCTCTGGACTGACTCCATCCTGTTTATATCTTTTTCAAGGTACATTCTCCAGAATTGTGCACAATATTCTAAATGAGGTCTCACCAAAGTCTTATACAGGGGCATCAATACCTCCTTTTTTCCTACTGGGCATTTACATTACATTACATTAAGGACTTCTATTCCGCCTATAATTTGCAGTTCAAGGCGGATTACAAAAGAGCTAACTGGACATTTCCAGTGAAGTTACAACAGTATTGGTTGTTTTTTTTTTGGTTACAAGGGAGGAGAGGTAGCTGGATTAATTCCGGAAGAACTTGCAAATTAGATATTAAATTGACTTTAACATAGCAAATATTAAATGAAAGCAATGTGAAATCAGAGATCAAGTGTTTATTTCAGTAGGATTTAGCACAGTAGAGCCCCAGATTATTCATATTCAAATTTAAATCACAATTTGGCCAAATATGAATAATGCATTCGAAGCACTATTTGGCTGATGTTACTTTTGAACAACTATTGTTTGTGATCTGTTGGGGACCAATAAAATAATTTTCAAGTAAAAAAATTATTTTTAGAGTCACACAACAAGTGAGCACTAGAACATCAATATATCCATCGTAAAACTAAACAAGTCAGATTAATACAGATCAATCCTGCACAGTCAATGCTAATAGAAAAACCATGTCCTTTTCATATAAACAGAACACAAATATATCCTCGCTCAGTATGGAATAACTAATCACAAACTAAAAATAGAAATATGTAGACAAAAGTTAAACTGAACTACCAAGAAGCCAGACTCTGTATACAATGCACCACAGAAACAGTGACAATTACTGTGAAAAATATAAAGATAGCAAATGTAAATTTGAAAACAAACAAACTGACAAATAACAATCACCACATTACAAATTAACAAATATAAATAAAACAAAAAATGGAAATAAGAAAATATAATTTTATTGGACTAATCCATTTTTCAATTAGCTTTCACAGGCCAAAACCTTCTTCCTCTGGTCAGTACAGTATATTGCTGTTACGGTATCCTAGCCTGACCTGAGGAAGGGGGTTTTGGTCTTTGAAAGTTAGTAGTCCAATATAAAGAATACCTTATTTCCATATTCTATTTATAAATTTTTATCAAAAAAGCTATGATACTACTTTATTCTAACACAACAAAAAACCAACAACTTATTTTCTACATTTTTTCATTTCTGGTTTCTGCTTTCCTCATCTCTTCTTTTCATGCAGCATCTGCCCTCTTTCTCTGCCCTTTCCACCCACTGTCTGCCCTCTCTCTCTGTGCTCCTTCCATCCACTATCTGCCATCTCTCTCTGCCCCTTCTATCCACTGTCTACCCTCTTTCTCCCTTCCTTATGGCATCTGCCCTCTTTCTATCTCCCATCCATAAACTGTCTATCCTGTGCCCCTTCTCTCCTTTATACATAATTAATTTCAGTTTCACCCCCTCTCCATTTTTCTCTCTTGGTTTCCACCCCTCTCCCATGCTCTGCTATATCTCTCTTTTCTTTTCTTCCTTCCTTCCTTTCACCCCACCCTATCCCACCCCATGGTCTGGCATCTCTGTCTCCTTCCCTTTCCTTCCCCCATATCCTGGATTCTCTGTCTTTTCCTTCCCTTCCATCTCTCCCTCTCCCTCCTCTTCCATGCTCTGGCATCTCCTCTCCTTCCCTCCTTTCCAGCTGGTCAAGCATCTCTGTATTATTCCCTCTCTCTATGTCCTGGCATTTTTCTCCTCTCTTTTCCTTACATCTCTCCCTCTCCTTCTCCATCCCCCTCCCCCTTCATGTTCTGGCATCTCCTCTCCTTCCTTCCCCTTACCTCCCTTTCCCATGGTCTGGCATCTCTCTATCTTCAACAAACTCAAACTCAAAATTTCAAGCTTACTCAAAAAATATCATAGATATCCAAACCTGAAGAAAGCAAACTAATACAATATATTCCGATTACCCAGACCTGATGCACCTTGGACACTACTCACATTGCTTTCATGTCCATTACTGGGGTGGTGTATTCATCATTGGTCTGATAAGCATTAATTTTCCACTGTGTGATAATTAATGTGCAAAAAAGGTATGTACAACAAGAAGAAGGGCTAAAGTTAAGTGCTTCTTCTTGTTGTACACACCTTTTTTTGCACATTAATTATCACACAGCTGAATATTAATGCGTATCAGACCAATGATGAATACACCACCCCAGTAATGGGCATGAAAGCAATGTGAGTAGTGTCCAGGGTGTATGAGGTTTGAGTAATTGGAATATATTATATTAGTTTTCTCTCTTCAGGTTTGGATATCTATCTTCTCCATTCCCTTCCTTCTCCCTCTCTCCCAATTGGATGGCTTTCTTCTTTACTCCTCTTTCCATCCCAATTGGGTACAACATTTATCCCTCCTTCCCCCTGGGGCAGAGGCAGCCTTCACAACTTGCTGCTCTTGCTAGTGTCAGCCCTTCTTCTGTGCTGGTCCTGCCTACTTCCTGTTTTCACTAAGGCAGGGCCTGGCAGAGAGGAAGGCCTGAAGCTGGCAGAGCAATAAGTTTTGAAGGCTGCTACTGTCGGAAGAGGTCAGGTTACCAGATGTCCAGATTTCTACGGACATGTCCTCCTTTTGAGGACATGTCTGGGAGTCCGGATGGCTTTGCAAAACAAAGCACTTTGTCTGGGTTTTGAAAAGCTTCCGACATCGGGATGGCATCTGCGAATGCATGGATACAACACGGTGACATCATGTGCACACGTGCAACATCTTCACATTGCATGCATGCACGTGATGTCATTGCGTTGCATGGACAAATGCCGTCCTAACGCACAAACAAGATAAGAGATGGGGCTGTGGACAGGGTGGGGCATGACATGGGCATGGGCATTTAGAACAGTGTCTTTCAACCTTTTTACACCTATGGAACGACAGAAATAAAATAATTATTCTGTGGACCGGCATCGGTCCGTGGATCGGCGGTTGAAGAACACTGGGCTAAGTCGTGGGCCAGACCCTGCCCCATAATAGCACTAATTGCAACACTATTTTTCCATTCGTTTTTCACAGATTCACAATATAATCTTATTAACAACACATAATGATTAACCACAAAATTAAACTATATAAAGCACACTAACAGCAGATGTAAATTCTCAAAATTGACATAATTCAATCACTAAATTCAAAAATAAAATCATTCCCCCCTACCTTTGTTATCTCCCTCCCTCCATGCTATGCCTTACCTTCTGGCCTGCTCCCACCTGGCCATTTTATGCCGCCCCTGGTATTATCTTCAGGCCGGCTCCCTCTTCCTCACTGACGCAGTGCACAAAGCTGCAGGCAGCAGCTCCTTGTGCATTCCATGCCTCATCTGGAAGTCTTCCCTCTGACGTTGCAATGTCAGAGAGAAGGCTTCCGGTTCAGCCGCAGGATACATATAGGAGCCACTGCCCGTCGCTTTGTGCACTGAATCAGTTAGGAAGAGGGAGCTGGCTCGAAGATAACACCGCATTGATTGCACCGTGGACCAGCGGTTGAAGAACACTGTTTTGGGCCTGATGCACGTGTTGGCCCTGTGGACCGGCAGAAAATTTCTGTGGACCGACACCGGCCCATGGACTGGTGGTTGAAGAACACTGATCTAGAACATGTGTTTTTAAAACAACATATTGGAAGTATTTGGAAGAAAAATGTTCATCTGCCTCTTTATGTTACATTTTGGATGTTTTTCTTTTTTGAAAAATGAGCCCTATACTGGGAACATCTTTTCACTGTGCTGGTAACAGCTTTACTAGACAGTCTTTACCATAGAATTTCACTGAAACCTCTTCAGGTTTTGTACTGAAAAGCAGGGACTCCTCAAAATGGCCAAGCACTGTTGAACACACTAGATGAGGCTGGCACTTCTCTGAGAATCCCTTTCAGTTAACCCATACTTCTGTAACCTTTCTGTTATCAGCCAGACTCATTTTTGAACAACTTTCTTTAAAGTAAAGAATAAACACTTACAATTTGATGATTTCAAGGTAATCCAACTTTGTATACAGAATCTTATTACTCTGCCAGCACTCTTCTATCCAAGAGGAACCTGGGATTGTGTCCACACACATTGTGGGAAATAACACTGTGCTCCAGACTTAGATAGTGGACCTAAGCTGTATTAGGCTAGAGGAAATAAAGGGTGAGAACCTGGTTAATGGACAATGCTAGACTCAAGTTTTTATCCAGCCATGCAGTCTTACAAAATGGATACTATTCTCTCCCAGAAGCTAAAGAAGGGTGGGCTCTGGAGCAGCCTGGCTCTCTGTAGCATCCCCACTGCTGATGCTGTTTCCTGAAGTAGCAGCAGCAAACTGAAACAAACCAGCTTCGGGACCTTCTCATACATATCTGCAGCTGCCAGTTCTGTCCCAGAAGTAGGGTTGCCAGATTTCCTCTTCGAAAAAAGAGGATGCCTGGCCCCACCCCGTTCTGCTCCCAGTCCCACTCCATTCTGCCTCTGGCTCCATCCCATTCATCCCCAGCCCCGCCCTAACAAACCTCCCCAAACTCAAAGACCACATTTGGAAGCCTTGGCGCATACATTTGGAAGCAATGTGCGCATACATTTGACATCATCACGATGATGGCCGCACATGCACAAAGGCCTCCAAGCTCAGGATTTCCAAAACCTGGACAAACTGCCAAGTTTGGAAATCCCTCTGGGCTCCTGGACAGTCCTCTAAAAAGAGGATATGTCTGGGTTTTCCTGGACGTATGGTAACCCTAGGAAGAAGTAATGTCAGAGATGGTGGGTCAGCGCTGTGAGTATGTACAGGAAGGTCCCACTACTAGTCAGTTTCATGAAAGCAGCAGCAGCAGTAGCGGCAGAAACTGTTGGTTCCAACCACACCGGCTGCGCGGCAGGTCTGAATGACAGCCTCCTGTTAAAAGGTGTGCAGCTGCACAGCCGCACAGCATAGAGGGACCATTGCTTTGATGGGGTTGATGGGGTCTTTGGACAGAACTGATTCCTAGTCACTCTTGTCCATTCTAGCGTCTTCCATAAAATAATGCCCCTAGCGGTAGTGTACAAACAGCACCTAACTTTTATTGACATGTGGTAGGTGTTGTTTTTTCAGCTGCCTACCAAGTTAGGTGCTGTTTGTAGAATCTGGTCCTAAATATGACACCCCATAGGAATAAAATGGGCTTTTTAGCATTTAGCATGCGCTAAATCTGTTATTACACCTTAGTAAAAGGAGTCCTCCGAAAGTGAAGCAGGAAGGCTGAGCATTTAATTTAGAGTCCATTTTATTAAAGTACTAGTGTTTAAGCCCGTTACATTAACGGGTGCTAGTAAAGCCTCCTTCCCTTATGTCCCCTATTTTCAGCCCCAGCTCCAAACCCATTTTTCCTCCCCCCCCCCAAGGTCCAACAGCACCTCTTCCCTGCTCCCCCGGTTCCTCTTCCCTGCTTCCCTGGTCAGCAGCACCCCTTACCTGCTCCCCCGGTCCAGTATGTAGCCTTGTGAGCATCGCAGCCGGCTTTTACAAACCTCGCAGGCCGCTCTGCACTTCAGTAGCACGTTCCCTCTGACTCGATCGCGTACGTCAGAGGAAACGTTCTACTGCGAAGTTTCGTACAGCCGGCCGCGATCCTCAAGGAAACAGCACCTGATCCTCTGCTGCACTTTGGGGAGAGTCTTCAGTGGCTCGAAACCCTTCTTCTGGCAACCGCCGCCAGCGCCGCTCCGCACCGCATCAAGCCGCCGAATATGGCCAAGGAGGGCAATCGGGGCAGCCAGGATACAGGCAGGGAGAGTTGGTGAGTGAGGGCGGGAGGAGGGGAGTGGCCAGAGTGTTCCCTGCCGCCGCGTTCTAAAATAGAATCTGGCCAGGGATCAGAAAACACGGCAGCAGGGAACATGAAACCCTAAGTGCGCATGCGTGCTTAGGGTTTTATTATATAGGATGATAAGCACTGGTATACACTGTTACTTCAAGAGCGTGATAGCTGTTAATGTGGCGACACAATTGTACACATTAACTGCGTGCAACATTGGGGAAAGGAGAACTGGGCTGGTTATGGATAGATAATGGGATTGGATTACACACTACAGTTAACACATGGGCTATCACCTGTGCAGTTAGCACAGAGGCACTTACCGCCACCTCCTCCTCAAGATGACATGTCAAGTGCTTCCATACTAATTGTGATGCCTTTTTTTCCCAAAACTTTATTAATACTGAGAAGTGCAATAAAATACACACGTTACAATATTCAGAAAAAAAAAAAAATCAGCAAACATAGGGGCCCTTTTACCAAGCAGCTCTATAAGTACCTGTAAAATAAAATGAAAAGAATAATGAATAAATACTGTATACCTACTTTTGGTTAGCACCATGCTGACATATAGTTAATCTTTAGTGCTAGTTCCATTTTAATGGTTTCAAGTTTACCCACCATGAAAGGTAAAGTGGGGAGTAAGATTGAGTTAGGCTTTTAACCTTTTGCACTGTAGTTTGAGAACTATTATTGACTGTGTCCATCTGAGTAAAAGTTCACTTCTAGATATTTTATTGACTGATGGGACCAGAGTAGATCGAATTTTGCTGCTATGTCAGAGGTAGCATGTACATTTAAAGGGAGCATTTCTGCTGTTTGCTTATTTATTGTGTAACCTGAACATTGAAGGAATTGATCAACCAGTGCAAACAGATATGAGAGCGAGAGTTATGGATTAGACAGGTAGAACAATAAATTGAATGCATATACTGGCAATTTAAATTCAAGTTGATTAGTTTTAACAACTTCAATGTGCTGATCTTTGCAGACAGATACTATTAATAAGGGTTCCAATGCCAGATTAGAAAGCAAAGAGGAAAGGGGTTCAGCCTTCGCACGTCCCTCTTTAAAACAAAACGGACCTAGTCAGTGTATTACTTGCTAGTATTGTAGCCCAAGAATTGGAGTAGAGCAAACATTATAAATGAAAAATAGGATTCAAATCTAAAAAAAAATATTCCATTTCAACCCCAAATATGTCTTTTCTGTATACAGCAACAAGACAACAACAGGGCTATGCTTGAATTTGGCTTCATTTGTTAAAAGGTGTAAAAGAAACGCATTGTCCATAATTTACCAAATTCTCTATTCTATATAAGACACTCACCATATATAGCATCATGCTTAGTGACCTTATGCATGATTACCATTTAGGGCACCCATTTAGGCCAATGAAAACTAGGCCTAAGTACCTGCACTTAGGTTATGCATGGATCAGGTGTATTCTATAACACCCTATGCAATGGCCTAACTTTTAGGAAAGCCCACAATGCACTCATCGAGCTATACAGAATCCTGGCCAATATACCTACTAGAGAATGACACAGGGAAAAAATCTGTCCCCGTCATTGCCCCGTCCCCGGACCACCATCCCCTTCACCGCCCAGTCCCTGCCATCCCATTCACCGCCCTGTCTCTGCCCCGCCGTCCCCTTCACTGCCCTGTCCCCGTCCCCACCGTCCGCTCCACGGGGCAGTGAATGGCCTTGTCCCCGTAGCCACGGTGAACAATTTTTTCCCCACCATTTTGACGGGTTACTCGCGACTACCCACGGCTAACAGCCACCGTGTCATTCTCTAATACCTACCTAATGTGAAGTTGACCTGATTCTGTTGAACTCTGGTACTGATTTTGGTCCACATTTTAGAACCTAGGATTTTTTTTTCATATTAAATAGTTCATATTAAGAAGTGATATAGGTCTATAATTGTGTACCATCTAGAAGCCCTATTGGGTTTTTGAAAGACTAGCACTATTGCCTTTTGGTGAGTGATTCTGCTCTCTAGTTTGGTATATTTGCAACAACCAGAATGCCAATTCAGACTTATAAAATTGAGCTGAGAAACTGTAGTGTCCTGGTATCTTGGAATTTAATGGAAGCAATATTGTCTTCCATTAAACTAGAACATCTTGTCGAGTACAGTCAGGGCAGGGGATCCTAGAGTAACTCTTTATCTTTTGAACTCCATTGAGACTGGGTATGAAGGACAAGAAATATTAATTTATTCAATTTGTCAGGGGAGCTCAGAACAGTTTACTTAAATTTATTCAGGAACTTAAGCATTTCTTCCTGTCTGTCCCTGCAGGCTTACAATCTATCTAATGTACCTGGGACAACGGGGAATTTAATTAACCTGCCCAGGGTTACAAGATACAGCATGGGTTTGAACCCACATCCTCAGGGTGTTGAGGCTGTAGCTTTAACCACAGTGCCACTCTAGAAATCAAAATGTAGTAAAAGTGAGCCAAGTACAGGACAATCAAGCCATTGTGACATCACCGATGAGGTTGACTCTTAGGCATTTGTGGAATGAGATATTATGATGTCACAATGCTAGCTCTCAGAGGCTGAAACCTTTTACACTATTTATTTATTTATTCAGTTTTCTATGCTGTTCTCCCAGTGGAGTTCAGAACAGTTTACATTAATTTATTCAGGTACTCAAGCATTTCTCCCTGTCTGTCTCTGCAGGTTTACAATCTATCTAATGTACCTGGGGCAATTAAGTGACTTGCCCAGGGTTACACGGAGCAGTGTAGGTTTTGAACCCACCACCGCAGGGTGCTGAGGCTGTAACTTTAACCACTGTGCCACGCTTTCCTGGCCACTCCTTTGAAATGACATGGGACATGTCAGTGATATTTTCCATCATTTGTAGCAAAAAAACTCGGAAATGTGAAAAGCTAATAATATTGAAACAAACACTTTGCATTGGTGAAAGTGTTTGTTTCAATATCAGTGATATTTTCCATGACATTTTATTGACAAACAAAAATACACCCACACCCACAATTTTGTGTTTCTCATTTACTGTCAATAATGCACACTCTTTTGACAGAGTGAACACTTTTCACAAAGAATGTTCACTAAGGAAAGAGTGAACTCTGAGGGAATGGGTAATATAAGATAGTATAAGAACATTCCCTCATCAAGGCTAGAACTGAACTACCTTAAAGCAAGGAATAGCTTAGTTAGCCTGCTGAGCCAGGAGGGCAGGCTCAGGCTGAAAGGAAGTTAAAGCCCTAGAGTGGAGCAGAACAGGGTGTTATGACTTGTCTGTGGTACCTGAGGAGAGTTCCAGGGAAGAGGAGTGGCATAGCTAAGATGCTCCCACCCTGTGTAATGGAAAAACCCCTCAAATCTACTGTATGCCTCCAGGGAATATACTATATGTGAGGTAACTTAAACCAGCTGAGGTAATCCAAGTATCCCTTGCAACTGTGGAGCTAAATTAGGGACAGGCTGCTGAGACTATGTGAAGGAAACTGGGCTGGCTAGTTTCCCTTGTATATATAAAATATTTTGACTTTTATCTGCAACATAAGGGACAACCCTTGCACTGCGGAGCAGGTACCTGATATGCTAATAGCTAATTTAATGTTACTATTGTGTATATAGAGGCTATAAATTATATAAAGTCCCATTTTACAAAGAACAAAGAGATCAGAACTGAGACTTCCAGGTCAGGATCTATCGACACAAAGCCTTTTGTAAAATACCTGCAGAAATGCACAGGCACATGAAACTTTTTTTTTTTTTTGTAACTTTCCCCTTCTTTATCTCACTTGTACCCATTTTTGTTTATACGTTGGTTGTATTTTGTTTGTGTTTATTGCCTCCCTTTTATGTCTTTTTTTTTTATATATATATATTATTATTGTAAACCGCTTAAACTAGCTGTGGTTGTATTTGCGGGATATCAAATAAATTGAAACTTGAGAGAAGCTATGATACAAATACACAATGTTGAAAAACTGAATGTCACGGATAGAGCTGTTTCCACGTGGAGGTGTTGGCATTTACATTTTGCAAATGGTGGTGATTTTACAACTTCCACATGTCAACGCTTTTATATGTGTAATAACTGTCCTATTTTACAAACCTACATGTGTAAATGCTTCCAAATAAGTAATAAGATCAACATTTCAATGTAGTTTAATGACATAGGTGGACATAAATTACACGGGATTAAAGAGAATGATTTTCCTAATTCATTGTGTAAAGCCTTGATGAGTGGGTTTATAAGCTAAGAACCTAAGTATAGCCTTACTGGTTCAGACCAATGGACCATCTAACACATTAACTCATCTTAATGGTGACCAATCCAGGTCATTAGTACCTGACCAAAACCAAAGGAGTAGAACATTCCATGCTACCGATCCAGGGCAAACAGTGGCTTCCTCCATATCTGTCTCAATAACAGACTATGGACTTTTCCTCCAGGAACTTTTCCAAACCTTTCTTAAAACCAGCTAGGTAAATCTCTGGCATTGCGTTCCAGAGCTTAAGTGAAAAAATATTTCCTCCTATTGGTTTTAAAAATATTTGCCTATAACTTCATCAAGTGTAGTCTTTGTAATTTTTGATAGAGCAAAAAAAATCAATCCACTTGTAACAGTTCTACAACACTCAGGATTTTGTAGACATTAATCATATCTCCCCTCAGCCATCTCTTCCATGCGGAAGAGACCTAACCTCTTTAGTCTTTCCTCATATGACAGGAGTTCTATTTTCTTTATCATTTTGGTCATTCTTTTCTTCAAACTACAGTATTGATTTTAATCTAGCCCAAACCAAGCCATGCGTATGCCATATCCAATCCATGCCCCCCATAAAAATTCTAAATCAGTGCTTCCCAACCCAGTTCTAGGTGGCACACTGAGCTAGTGGTGTTTTTAGGATACCCAAATTAATATGTGTGAGATTAATCTTCATACCAAGTGACATTCAATGAAACATTTATCTTGTACATATTCATTGTGGGTATCCTAAAACCTGACTGGTTGGGTATACCCGAGAACTGGGTTGGAAATCCATATGTAAGTTTTGTGACAAACCAAGCCCCTGTGCTGGTTTTGCACCTAGAGCTGCCAAGAAGATCCTAGGCAGAAGAGCTGACCAGATCAGCTCTAGTGAGCAACTTGAGTCTGACCTCCCTTGTACATGCTATAAGAACAGTAGTAATCTGAATCAGGTTGGTTATGATACACAGGTTGGTTATGATACACAGCATTTGCACCCTGTCAGTTCAACAGATAGGACAGCTAAAGCCAAAGTGGCTGTGCCTATAAGGCAAAGCAGACAGGGGAAGCTTGAGCTGAGGCAGCCAGCCTGCAGTGGAACCAAAGCCCATCCCCTCTACAGGCTGAAAGGGAGTAGCTTTGGGCTGCTTAAAGTCAGGCTGAATTAAGCAGTAAGAGGAGTGGAGAGTGACGTGGCAGAAACACTCCAGCAGGATGAAGCAGGGCAGGAGCCTTGGAGAGAGCAGGCAGATTCTGAGATGGTAGATTGGCCCATGCAGGAGGTAGAAGAAAGTTGCCCTACTTCCAATTTTCATGTTCCAGAGGATTTTATGGAAATGGAAATCCAGGAAGCCTGCCCTACTTCAGAGGACCAAGCAAAGCTCATGGAACTTAACTAAACCAGTGAATAGCTGTGAGGCACCTGGTGGGTTTTTTTTCCTTTCAAAGTATGCTTTGATATTTTGAGTTTCTGGATTTATGAGCTGGTTATTATTGCTGTCTAAGATGTGGGTACTTACCTGGTTTTTACAATCTGCTACTGTATGCTTAGCTTGAGCCAAAAGGCATTAAGATAGAGTGAATGTTTTTGTATTCTGAAAACTCACTGTGTTTGCCGTGGTGAAGAAGCAATCACAAAATCCTGTTCAGCTGTGCTGCCTACCAATATGTGCTACAGTGACTAGAGAGCCTGAGGCAAAGCTTACCTTCTGTTTTGTGCCTGAGAGAGAATATTTAAAACTGTCTGCTGCTGAGAATTATAACATTCTTATATGCACTTTGCTGTGAAAACCTGGTTCCTACTTAGAAATAATCTATCACAGAGAAGGAAGTTTTTGTTTCCAGAAAGCCAGTATGTTTTGAAGTCTGAGCCAGAGTGGATGGTCTCAGGCAAGAAAAAATGCCTGTGTTTGCTTTTTTTAAATTTTCTTTCAAACTACGTTTGGTTGTAACTACCTGCAGTCAAGACTGAAGTCTATGCTTTCATGCAAGGAGTTGAATGCTACTGAATCACCATTGTAGTGCTGGACTAGAGCTGGATTTGAAGCTCATTATACTCTCTGTATTGTTTGCCAGAGACGTAGGTTTTCCTTTTGACTTGATTTTTGGAAACTGTTTTTTTTTTGGTTATGAAAAGCTGAATGTGTTTTGCTTCATGCTAAACCCTTTTGACCACTGAGGTCAAAATAAAGACCATTCTTGACTTTGAGAAATTCTGTCTGTTACCTAGGGCCAAGTGGAAGACCTGAAGATACCCCTGGTTCTAGGGGACATGCCAGATCACAGTTTTGTCACTTTTCAACTCTGTTCTGAGGAGTGTTTGTGACAGTTTTGGTTTTTATAATTATTATTTTTTTTTTTACATGAATATGTGAAACACTCTTGTAAATGCTGGTATTTCCACATGGAAATTACAGATAACATAAGAAAATAAGAATTGCAATCTCCGGATCAGACCCTGGGTCCATCAAGTCTGGTGATCCGCACACGCGGAGGCCCTGCCAGGTGTACCCTGGCATAATTTTAGTCCCCATATCACTGTATGCTTCTCAAGGGAGATGTGCATCTAATTTACCTTCACCCGTATCACTACTTAAAACATTTTGCCTTGTACAGTATCCCTCTAACCATACCCCTCAATCCCCCTTTCCTTCAGGAATTCATCCAATCCCTTTTTGAAACCCAATAACATACTCTGCTCTACCACCTCCTCTGGAAGTGCGTTCCAGGTGTCCACCACCCTCTGAGTGAAGAAGAACTTCCTAGCATTTGTTCTGAATCTGTCTCCCTTCAATTTTTTCGAGTGCCTCTTCTTTTTGTTGCCCCCACCAGTCTGAAGAATCTGTCCCTCTCTACCTTCTCTATACCCTTCAAGATCTTGTAAGTTTCTATCATGTCCCCTCTAAGTCTCTGCTTTTCCAGGGAAAAGAGCCCCAGCCTCTCAGCATATGAAAGGTTTTCCATGCCCTTTATCATTTTTGTTGCTCTTTTCTGAACCCTCTCGAGTATCGCCATATCCTTCTTAAGGTACGGCGACCAGTATTGAGCGCAGTACTCCAGATGCGGGTGCACCATCGCCCGATACAGCGGCAGGATGACTTCCTTGGTTCTGGTAGTGATACTTTTTTAAATAGTGCCCAACATTCTGTTTGCCTTCTTGGAGGCCGCTGCGCATTGTGCCGCCGGTTTCATCCACCAAGATCCCCAAGTCCCTTTCTAGGTTGCCTTCCCCCAATACCATCCCCCCCCATTGTATAGTTGTACTTCGGGTTTCTTTTCCCTATGTGCAAGACTTTACATTTCTCTACATTGAAGCTCATCTGCCATTTATTTGCCCAATCACTCAGCTTGTTCAGATCCCTTTGTAGTTCTTTACATTCTTCAACAGTTTTAACCCTACTAGAGAGTTTTGTGTCGTCAGCGAATTTTATAACTTCGCACTTCGTCCCTGTTTCCAGGTCATTAATAAATATATTGAACAGCAGCAGTCCCAGCACTGACCCCTGTGGGACGCCACTCGTGACTCCCTTCCAGTCAGAGTAGTGTCCCTTTACTCAGCCAATTTCTGATCCATCTGTGCACATCCCCTTCCACCCCGTGGTTCCACAGTTTCCTTAGTAGGCACTCGTGGGGTACCTTGTCGAAGGCTTTTTGGAAGTCCAGATATAAGATATCTATGGGGTCACCTTTGTCCAATTGTTTGTTTATCCCCTCATAGAAGTGCAGTAGTTTGTTTGGCATGATCTTCCTTTACAGAAACCATGCTGGCTGGTTTTTTCATCAGATTAGTTCTTTTTATATGCTTATTGATACTGTCCTTGATTAATGATTCGGCCATCTTCCCCAGAACTGAGGTTAAGCTCACTGGTCTGTAGTTCCCTGGGTCACTTCTGGATCCCTTTTTGAAGATGGGTGTAACATTCGCTATCCTCCAGTCTTCCGGGAATACCCCTATTTGCAAGGATAGGTTGCATATCTGCTGTAGGAACTCCGCTATTTCATCTCTGAGCTCTTTCAGTATTCTCGGGTGGATTCCGTCTGGGCCCAGAGACTTGTCAGATTTTAATCTATCTATCTGTTTGAGTACGTCTCCGAGGCTTACCTCCACTGACGATAACTTTTCCTCTTGATCCCCCTTGAAGATTTTTTTCCGGTTCCAGCACGTTGGAAGTGTCCTCTTTTGTGAAGAACGTGTTTAATCTGTCTGCTACCTCCTTTACCACTCTTTTTCTTTCTCCCACATCCAGGGGTCCCACCTCCTCCCTTGCCGGTTGTTTTCCTTTTACATATCGAAAGAATGGTTTAAAATTCCGTGCCTCCTTGGCAAGTCTCTCTTCATACTCTTTTTTTGCTGTTCTGACCCGCAGTGACATTCTTTTTGATGCTTCCTGTGTTCTTTCCAATTTTCCTCAGTTTTATCCTTTTTCCACTTCCTGAATGATTTTTTCTTGTCACCTATCACCTTCCTATCACCAGAAAGAGAATAACCAATTTCTGTTTTTATCCCACAGTTTTTACTTGTTATGTTTCATTTTTTAACCAACTGTAAACCGAGTCGAGCTCCTTAGGGACTAGATTCGGTATATAAACGAAGATTAGATTAGATTAGATAAGATAATGCTCTATATATGTGCTTGTATTTCTTGATTTTTTTACAGCACAGGTGACACTCCTTAATCAGGGAACTGGACTATAGGGGAAAAGCTCTTAAATTGAACTCTAAGGTAATGTTTAGCTTGCAGTCATGAAAACCTGGCATGGATTCTGAAGCCCAGTCCTCAGTAGCAAAGCTAAACTTGTCATGCATTTGTAAATATTTGATATGCCAAATAATGGGTCTCTCTATTACCCTCCTCCTAACACCCACAGTGATGAAGAAGGTAAGCAACAGCTTGTTATTGGATCAGCCCTGTTACATCTACAGCACCTTTGATCAAGACAGAACAAAGTTCTGTGCAAATGTGACAGTGGAGGAGAGCATGGGAAATGCAAGACTGTGTATGTTTCTTTAGATTATATAAACACCATGCATCCTTAATGGGATATTTTGCTTCTTGAGAAGCAACAGATTATCATCATAACTTTTCAATTCATGGCTACTACACAGTTCTGAGAAAATCTCCAACACGATTATTGATTTAACTCTAGTTCCTGTTGAGTGGGCAGATTGCACGCTTGCATCTTGAACTTCAGAGTCATGCTGTCTCTCACAGCTTTCACCGTACAATTATCCATCTATCTGTTTACGCAGCTATTCTTTATCCATCTACCAAGAACACATACACACACACTTAAACACTTCACACCCACCCACACACTGCTGGATATGTGTTTGTTTTCTGCTTTGTTTAGAAGAAAATGAAATATATAATTATTTCAAATAATGTACTTTATGAACGTTACAATTTGCATATCACCAGATAAACTACTGTGGGCCTTACAATAACAATAAAGCAAAGGAGAATCTTTAATTACCAAGTATTGTTGGTGAACTATCCTGCTTTAATTAGCTTAGAAAATGCAAAGGGAACTTTTGATCTACTGTGATGACAGGTGAAGTGAATTTGCACATACTGTGATTATTTAGGGCTTTTTAATATCTGCCATTATAAGAACATAAGAATTGCTGCTGCTAGGTCAGACCGGTGGTCCATCGTGCCCAGCAGTCCGCTCACGTGGCAGCCCTTAGGTCAAAGACCAGCGCCCTAACTGAGACTAGTCTTACCTGCGTACATTCTGGTTCAGCAGGAACTTGTCTAACTTTGTCTTGAATCCCTGGAGGGTGTTTTCCCCTATGACAGACTCCGGAAGAGCGTTCCAGCTTTCTACCACTCTAAACATCCATTCTTCTTTGGATTGATCTACTATAGTATTCACCATGGCATTCCGAATCTGTATTATATTTGTATTTATTTGAATATTTGCTATGTTGCCATTTGAACACAATAGACATCAAAGTCGTTTGCAAATCTATTAACATTTGGAGAATCAACAACAACAAAACAAAAACTAAAAACAGACAATATATCGGTTAGGGGCAAAAAAAAAAAAAAGGAGGCGATGGACAGAATTGTTAAAATAACCAAGATGCAATAGTATGATTTCACAAGCACTGGTTAGGGGAGGGAAAGGTCAGGATAAGTCCAGAGTTCTGTGTATCCAAAGCTTAAAAATTGGTAAAAGAAAGGTAGAGAAGCCTTAAATAATTTACTCCTCAAATATCACACCTGTCTTGAGGATAGTAGTAGAGAAAGACACGGGCACAAATTTTTCCCCGTCCTTGCAGGAACTCAATTTCACCGTCCATCCCCGTGAGTTTTGTACCTGTCCCATTCCTGCAAGCTCTGCCTTAACCACACAAGCCTCAAACACGAGGGGCATAATAAAAAAAAAACCACATCTAAGTCCCCTTTTGGCCTAAGGCCCTAAATGCTGAAAGTAGCAGCAGGGAAAATGTCCATTCTCAAAAAAAACATCCAAAATGAATTTTTTTTTTTTTTTTTAGAATGGCTTGCCTCTATGTTCATCAGTTTAAAAGGCCAGACTACCACTACGTCTAAATTTACAACACATAATAAACCAAAAAAAGCCTGTCCCAAATGCCCAAAACAAGAGCTTTTAGGCGAAGGAGGAGCCAGTCCTTCACCTAAAAGCTGGATTCTGTAACCGGCATCAGTCAAAAACAACACGTTACAGAATTCCCCCCCACAACGATTGCGGCAGGAGCGATGGCTCATCTCCCCTGCCACGATCGCCCCCGAATTAGTGCAGTTCGTGGCACCTCAGGGGGAGGGGGATGGCAATCAAGGAAGGAGAGATGCCCAATCTCTCCTGCCGCGATGGCTATCTACCCCCCACCCCTGAACCAATACTGGCAGGAGGGAGCCCAACCCTTCCTGCCGAGGCGTGAGCTCTGTGACTCCCCACCCCATTAAAATACAGGCAGGAGGGAGCCCAACCCCTCCTGCCCATGGCGCATCCCCCCATGAATCCCCCCGAACCTCCGATCGGCTCCAAACTCCAATCAGCCCCTGAACCCCGTGACCCTCCCAACCACACCCCCACCCCTGATACCCCACCCATTGACTTACTGTAAGTTGGACGGATGGATGGGTCCCAAGCCCATCTGCCCAGCAGGCCTGCCATCCTCCGAATGGTGGGCCTTAGGGCCTGATTGGGCCATGTGTCTAAGGCCCCGCCCACAGGAGGGGCCTTAGGCACCTGGGCCAACCGGAATTTAGTAGAGATGTAACAGCAACTACTATTTTAAGATTTTCAGATATGTTTTGTTTTATTTTGTATTTTTCAGCTCCCCAGCCTTGAGAAAGAACGAGCGAAACGCGTTGGTAAAGGGGATGCAAGATTTAAAACTGAAAAGCTAAGTTATTTAACTATCTATCTATTTAAAGAATGAAAACGTATTGAAATGGAGTAAATATGTAAATGATAAGTAGAATGGAATTAATAGCAAAAGAAGATACTAAATGAAACATTTAAGACATAACTATAAAAATATAAAGAGATATAAAGCAAAATAGGTATTCCATAATGGGAAGCATGAGGAATTGAACCTCCGAGGAACTTGGGTGTCCAGGTGCAGTCTGATATCCCTTGGCAATACCATTACAAACTTTGATAACCTATCACGGGTCTGAATGTAAACTTTTGTCAATAAGTGCGGCAGCATATTGTTGGCTGGCCCACTGAGCACAATTTCAGTGGTCAGGAGCCTCTCCAGCCTGCTTAAATCGCTTTGAATATTGACTGGAATGTGTACACAATGTGTAAATGTCCATATTTTAACAAGTAGAATTTACAAAACAACCCCACTGTGTTATAATCTCAAATGCGGTGTTGCACACAGCAGGAGGATATTAATTCAGCGGAGGAAAAAGCCTCACGTCAAAGAGAGCCAAGAAATGGCTCAACTTACAAACATCATCGACCTAAAAAAAACCTTGAATGCTACTATGCAATGAAATAAGGATAAGACAACCAAACGAGCACCATCTGAAAACTTCCCCTTCCTACGTGGACCTGCGTTTCATGGTACGTAGAGCACTTCTTCAGGACAAAAGAGCGAACGTGCTAGAAAAAAATCCTACATATACCAGCTGAGGTTTTGTTAAATGCAAAAGCTGTTATACAACACACATGAATATACTCACTGCTGCGCTGTTGCTTCCCTTGTTCGGCTTCATTTTTGGAATTTGTTTCATATTTTGAAAAGTACATAGGTATATTTCAAATCTGTCCTGTCACACTCGACTCCCTCCCCAGGAATGCCTATGTGCAGACCTCATTAAAGCATGCATGCTCTTCTTGCCACACAATTTTCTAAGAACCCCTTTCTACCTATAAAACATGTTTGAGATGTAGAAAAGGCTGTATGCAAATATTTGTTTTGGCAGATAATTGCAAAGTTACGAGCTACTTCTAATCATGTATACTCCAATCAATTTTGTACTAAGGAAAACCCACCTAGAATGGAAGGATAGAGCTAGCTATAAATATTTTAAATAAGTAAATAAATGGATGACATATGCCCCATCACACAAAGAACTTAGAATATGCTATTAGTGCATTAAACTATTGAATTATATTTTCTGTATGAACCTTTAATTCACTTCTGCAATAAATTATCGTGCTTGGAAATAAAAGGAGTGTAACATAATAACATAACTATTTTTTTTTTTTAAACGATGAAACATTCATCTTTTGACGTCCAAAGCTTGTAGGCACAGTTTCAGTTTATGAAAACCCTTAAATTTGCTGATGAAACATTGGTGACCGATACTATGGGCTCCTTTTACTAGCGTTTTTAGCGCACGCACGAAATTACCGCACGCTACACCGCGTGGTACACTTCTAGAATAACACCAACTCAATGCTGGCGTTAAGGTCTAGCGTGTGTGGCAATTTAGCACGCGCTAGTCTGCGCGTTAAGGCCCGAACGCGCCTTAGTAAAAGGAGCCCTATATATCGTATAAAGGATAAAGACATTTATTTGGGTTTTTAGATGAATGATAACATATGACAAATGCAAGCATTTTTGATTCATATACCTGTACATGAAATTAATGAACATGAGTCGTGAATGGACAAAAAAAAAACACAATTTGATTCAGCACCTCTGTGTTTTCTGAGACCAGGCTAAGAGTCATTGTTTAGCATGCAGCTGATTGAGTTCAAAGCCATCATCCTATGCTTTTTGAGTTCATTTAAGTCTTTTAACGTCAACCAAACACAAGCTTTGAAATAGGATATTACAATAATTGAGATGCCCAAGAACTAATGAGTGAAAAAGAATATGTAAAGCTTTTGTATCAAAACAGGATTTAACTGAGCTTAGATGGGGGGAAATGATATGAGGCTCCTGCAAAAACTTGGATTGGTGTGCGGTGAGAATCATGCAAAAACAGAGTTGTCGCAAACAAAGAGTTAAGAAACACATGGGTCAGGTTTCTCTTCCTGCAGCAAATGGATTGTTTTGAAATGCTAGCTGTGGTGTTTAAAAAACAAATAATTAATGCTGTAATAGGGATAGTCAGTGGTGCTGAATTTACATATAGATAACTAACTGTTAGTAACTAGTGCTGCCCGATTCAGGAAAAAAAAATTTGATTCGATTCAGCCCATTGAATCGATTTTTCGATTCAATTTTCCTGCCCAATTGGATGTGTTTTTTTTTTTTTTTTTTTTCAAAACACCCTGGTAAGTTTATTTTATAGCCTCTTCACCCCCTTTGCCTTCTCCTATCCACACTGGTGCTATGGTATAAACAAAATAAACAAACAAAAAAGACTCTTCCTCTCTCTGTTAAATCCTAGCTCATGTTTGTGGTCTAACACCAGCTCTGGCAGGATACATTCTGGCAGGATACATTCAAATATGACATATTCTAATCACAAAACAGAAAATAAAATTACTTTTTCTACCTTTTGTTGGTCATTATTCAAATCTTGTTGGTCCCCAGCTCTGGTTGTCTTCTGATAACTTGCTTGCCAGGGTATCCTTCTTTCTCCGTGCTAACCATCCATCTTCTATCTCTGTCCTCCCCTTCCATTTCCCTTCCCTTCCCCAGAGGTCTGGCATCTTTCCTTTTTTTCGTCTCAATCCACAAATCTACCTTTTCTCAACTATCCTTTCATCCAGCATTTCTCCCTCCTTCCCCACCACCCAGGATCCACCATATCTCCCTTTCTTTTCCCAACTATCCTATCCAGTATCTCTGTCCTCCCCTCCACACCATCCCTTGTGTCCAACGTCTCTCCCTTTCTATTCCTTCCCTCCCTAAATCCCATTCCCTAAATTCCTTCCCTCCCTAAATCCATTCCCTTGTGTCCATCATCTCTCTCCCTCTCCTCTGTTTTTAGACCCATTATTTCTTTCCCCCCAAAGTCCGGCATATGCACGTCTCTTTGAACCACCTTCCCTCCCTCCATCGGTATACTTCTATACCAGGGCCCCCCCCCCCACCCCTGAAGGCCTGCCTGTCCCCCCTGAAGGCCTGTACCCCACCCCTGAAGGCCTGCCTGTCCCCCAGAAGGCCTGTACCACCCCCCCAGAAGGCCTGCATCACCCCCCAGAAGGCCTGCATCTTCCCCTGAAGGCCTGTCTGTTCCCCCTGAAGGTCTGTACCACCCGAAGGACTGCGCACCCCCCCCCCTCCCAGAAGGCCTGTGTGTTCTCCCTGGCCTCCCGCACATCATTTACCTATTAGCAGCAGCCTGCAGAGAAGATCGCTGGGGCTAGTGATCTCTGCAAGCTGCTAAAGGTCTTCGGAGCTGTTTCCTTTGCCTGCAATCCTGCCCCTGACATCAAAGGAGGGGAAGGACCGAGGCAGAGGAAACAGCTCTGAAGACCTATAGCAGATTGCAGAAATCGTTGGCCCATCGATCTTCTCTGCAGGCTGTTGCTAGTAGGTAAATGGTGCGCGGGAGGCTAGTGGGGAAGCCGGACACCAACGGGAGGCAAGGGGAGAAACCGGACACCAGCACTTCCTGACTGACCCTTCCTCCTTGTCCTCTAAAGTAGGTGCAGCAGTGGCCGGCCAGCAAGAGGCAGCGCTGCCGCTCCTGCTTTAGGGGGGGAGGGGAGGGTCAGTTACCGAATTGGGAGGCCAATTTTTTTTGTTATAAATCAATTCAAATCGATTCACCCAAAGTGAATCGGTGAACCAATTCGAATCGTGAATCGGGCAGCACTAGTGGTAACCATTCACATAGCAGTAATATTCAGCAGTTATTCACATAGCTAAAAGATTTGGGGCTCCTTTTAGAAAGCCGCGGTAGAGATTTCTACCCACAGACCAGTGAGGTAAATGCTCCGACGCTCATAGGAATTTATGAGTGATGGAGCATTTACCTCACTGGCTTGTGGTAAAAGCCTCTACCACAGCTTTGTAAAAGCCAGCTTTAATTTAAGAAAGCTCTTTTGCTGGCCATCTTCCCTCTCTGACCCAGCTCTCATTGGCTATCTCTAAGATGAGAATCACCTTCTGGTCTCTTGACCCCCATCCCCTCATCATTGCTGAAACTGCCCACATACAGTCTTCTTTCACTTACCCTTAGCTTGATACCCAAATAGGCCTCCAGTGATCTTTCACAGCCTAATAATTATAGACTAGTTTCCAACCTATGCTTCACCTCTAAATTAACAGAAAGGATAGTCTTTGATCAACTAACTTCATTCAAGTATCAAGTGCATGCCCTGCACCCAAGAAAATATGGCTTTCATACAGGCCACAGCACCAAGACCATGATCATCCATTTTAAGTGAAATCTATTCCATTTTTGAATCTGGCAAGGTAGCTCTCTTAGTCTCTTTAGACCTCATTGCCACTTTAGACCTGGTTGACCACCATTTGCTGTTATACCATCTGTCAGATGTAAGTCTATCAGGTACAATCTACTCCTGGTTCCAATCATTTTGTGCAAATTAAGGAAAATTTCTGTTGTTTACCTGCAATTACATCACTTTCTTTTCCAGAGATAAATAATAATAATAAAAAAGATTTGACAATGATATGTGAACATTTCTTAAGAAAGAACTGAATATTTCATGAGGTGTCCTAATTTTTTCACATGACTAACTCATCTTCTGCTTCCATGTCTCTCTCATGTAGAACTCTCCAAGGTTCCCTCCTCTCACTTCTCTTCAATCTGTTCCTGTCTCCTCTCATGGTAATCATTTAGGAATTTAACATTTCCTTCTACACTTATGCTGACGATATCCTTCTGGTTTGCCCAGTCTATCATTCTTCAAATTTCTCCAAGCTCTATCTAAAGTCAGTGCCCTTTTGGTTCAAAACAACAGCCTTCTGGCTGACTGGTTACTCCATTCTCCCAACTGTCTTTTGACTCACCAGTAAAGGTGGTAGATTGTTTCAGATATCTAGGGATCCATCTTGACAGGGCCCTTACCTTTCATACCCACTTATCCCACATTATTAAATGGGGTTTCCTAGTTCTTAGCTAAGACCATTGAAGAACATCCTTGATCACTCATCTTTGCATACCCTTCTTCATGCTCTAGTAATAACTCACATTGACTATTGCAATATCATCCATTCAAGTCTCATGCAAACTGAAACGCCTCCAAACACTGGAAAACACAACAGCCAGGCTTTTTGCAATGCAGATCCACATGATTACTGTACCCCACTTCTGAAACAGCTTCACTGGTTACCACTCACTTTTCATTTTCAGTTTAACATCCTCTGCTTAGTCCATAAAGCACTTCATCAAGTGACCTTCTCTTAACTCTCCAATACACCCTCTCTAGAGATCTTCACTGCCTAGATGCCAATCGTCAAGTCCTTCCTCCTCCTTCAAAGGCCTTTTATGAAGCCAAAAGACACTCTACATTCTTTTTTATTGCTCCCAAACCATGGAATGTCCTACCGATGACCATTAGATTCCCATCATTCCCAGGATTTAAAAAAGCATTAAAACACACACTTTTTCAACCTAGCCTTTAACTCACCTAATTAAGGCCCTCCTTTACAAAGATGTGCTAGTATTTTTAGTGCCAGCTGTGGTGGTAAGAACCCTAATGCTCATATGAATTCTATGAGCAGAGTTCTTACCACTGCGGCCAGTGTGAAAAATGCTAGCATAGCTTTGTAAAGGATGGGGTAAGAGATTACTGGCTGGGTCCCCTACAGGGATGGGCATATGTCACTTTCTCCTACAGTAACTGTATGCTGACTGTGTGCTGATTTTTGCTGTCCTTTAATATTTTATGGAGTTCTTTTCTGTCTACTGTATATAGATTGTACACTACTTTGATTATAGGAATTATAGTATAGTAAGTACCAAATAAATAAAGGATGAATTCATCAAGGGGCGCTAACCGATTTAGCACACACTAACAATTAGGGAAAAATTCTGTATAGGACACCAGTTTCTGCAGCTGCCTAAGACCTCGGTACCGGGAGAGATGGTAGAGTCACTGATAAAGGACCGCTTCATTGGTCACCTTGACAGACATGGGCTGAAAAGGACCAGTCAGCACGGCTTTAGCAAAGGCAAATTGTGTTTGACAAACTTGCTGCACTTCTTTGAGGGAATAAACAGACAGGTAGACAAGGGAAACCTGGTCGACATTGTATATCTGGATTTTCAGAAGTCGTCTACTTCGGAAAATTGCAAGCCATGGGATCGAGGGTGAAATACTCATGTGGATTAAAAACTGGCTGGAGCATAGGAAACAGAGAGTGGGGATAAATGGACAATACTCGGACTGGAAGAGGTCACCAGTGGGGTGCCGCAGGGCTCGGTGCTTGGACCAGTGCTCTTCAACATCTTTATAAATGATTTGGACATTGGTATGACAAGTGAGGTGATTAAATTTGTGGACGATACGAAGTTATTCAGAGTAGTGAAGATGCAGGGGGATTGCGAAGACTTGCAATGTGACATAATCATGCTTGAGGAATGGGCATCAACATGGCAGATGAGGTTCAAAGTGGATAAGTATAAAGTGATGCGTATAGGTAACAAAAATATCATGCACATATACAGGATGTCTGGGGCGATACTTGGAGTGACCTCCCAGGAAAGAGACTTGGGAGTTCTGATCGACAAGTCGATGAAGCCGTCCGTGCAATTTGCGGTGGCGGCGAAAAGGGAGAACAGAATGCTAGGAATGATAAAGAAAGGGATCACGAACAGATCGGAGAAGGTTATCATGCCGCTTTACCGGGCCATGGTACACCCTCACCTGGAAAACTGCATCCAACATTGGTCGCCGTACATGAAGGACACGGTACTATTCGAAAGGGTCCAGAGTAGAGCGACTAAAATGGAAAAGTGGCTGGAGGAGTTGCCGTACAGCGAGAGATTAGAGAAACTGGGCCTCTTCTCCCTCGAACAGAGGAGATTGAGAGGGAACATGATCGAAACATTCAAGGTACTGAAGGGAATAGACCCAGTTGATAAGGACAGGTTGTTCACCCTTTCCAAGGTAGGGAGAAAGAGAGGGCACTCTCTAAAGTTAAAAGGGGATAGATTCCATACGAACATAAGGAAGTTTTTCTTCACCCAGAGAGTGGTAGAGAACTAGAATGCTCTTCCGGAGTCTGTCATAGGGGAAAGCACCCTCTAGGGATTCAAGACCAAGTTAGACAAGTTCCTGCTGAACCGGAATATACTTAGGTAGGGCTGGCCTCAGTTAGGGTGCTGGTCTTTGATCAGAGGGCCGCCGCATGAGTGGACTGCTGGGCACGATGGACCACTGGTCTGACCCAGCAGTGGCAATTCTTATACAGAATCGCATCTGCTCTAAGGGACAGGTGCCTAACCCTGCCTAACCACCCCGATTCTGTAATCGGTGCCCACATCACAGGCGCTGGTTAGAGAATCACATTGATGCTGAGCTGATCATGGCAAGGGAATCTCCCTGCCATGATCAACTGAGTAGCAGCAGCGACCCCCCTTGACACTGTCATTGCCAGGAGGGATGCCCAATTCCTCCTGCTGCCACCCCCAACTTCCCTCTCAAATAGGCAGGAGGGATGCCCACTCCTGCCATCATCTCCCCGAACCCATGACCCCCCCCAATCTACGACTCCCCATACCCATCCTGGCACCCCCCAGACCCAATCTCTCCTTCCCAGCACACCAAAACCCACCCCAAACCCCCATTACCTCTTGTATTATGGCAGGCCGGAGGGTTGTCTTCTCCCTCTGGCTACTAGGCCCGCTTCTTCACAATGGTGGGTCTTCCCCATTCTGGGGCATCATGGGGTGCACCGTGGAGGGGCCCAAGGCCCTGACTGGCCCAGGCACCTAAGGTCCCTCCCATAGGCTGGGCCTTGGGTGCCTGGGCAAACAGGAGTCTTAGGCCTCTTTCCAAGGACATTATGGTATGCACTGGGAGTGGCCTAAGACTTTGACTGGCCAGATACAAAAGGCCACAGTCTATGGGAGGGGTGTTAAGTGCCTGGGCCAATCAGGGTCTTAGGCCCCTCCCCAGTGAAGCCCATGATGCACAGGGAAGGGGAAGATCTGTTATTATGAAGAGGCAGGCCTGGCAAACAGAGGGAGTAGGCATCTCTCTGAACCGCTGAACTACAAAAGGTACAAGGGAGATGGTCCGGGGAGAACGGGTTAAGGTGCCTGGGTGGAGGGTTTGGTTCTGAGGGGATGTCAGGGTGAGGGGTTTGAGTGTGGGGGGAGTCATAGATTGGGGTCATGGGTTCAGGGGGGCCTTCTTGCAGAAGGTCGTGGACATCCCTCCTGCCTAGCGTGGTTGAGGGGGTTGTTTTGAGGACTCTGGCAAGAGGAATTGGGCATCCCTCCTGCCAGGGACAGTGTTGGGTGGGGGTTTGGGGTGGCAGAAGGAGGGAGTGAGCATCCCTCCTGCTGGATGACTTATGTTGTGGTTTGGGTATTTCCTGCCACAGCCACTCAGCTGATTGCAGCAGGGAGATTTCCTTGCAACAATCAGCTCAGCGGCTACGTCCATCTGAAATGTAGGCCAGTCTACATTTCAGACTTCTGTCGCAGCTCTAGGGAGGCACCTAGGGCCACTTAAATTCACCCAAGGCCACTTCTGGGTGAAATCATGCCCATGCCCACGCCCAGCCTTGGGTGAGCTTAGACATTCCATCACATCTCCCTAGACCTGCGAAAACACCTACAGTTATGAATAAAAAACTAGGTTGTAATTCATCGAACAGATCTTTTATAATTTCATCCTTATTGATCACTGATCTCGCGTTGACATATCCACACGGGGTTGAGTTGAGTATGACTTCATTAGTGTAAGTGGTTGGAATTCTTATTAGGTTGTCTGGATTTGATTGTGGCGTGGTTTTCGGTGTCTCTGTGATTCAACTAGGGTTGGGATTAACTATTGCATGTGGTCAGTGTGGTTCTGTAGCTAAAACATGTGAGACAAGTACGCGCCGACAATCGCACGCCGACAATCCTACACAGGACTTATGCACGCCAGATTAAAACAGTTGCTGTTAGTGCTCCGAGGGATGTGTGAGGGGAGAACTCCCCTAGTAAACTCAGAAGTGTTCGTGCTCAATAATGGGAACCCCCCATTACAGAGGAAACTGCTGTTTTCCTTCGTTTTTTGGGTATTTGACAGTTATATTGTAATGGGGGGTTCCCCTCACACCCCCTCCATGGGAGCGCAAACACTTGTAAGTTTAGTGGGGAGGGGAGGTCCCCCCCACACACACACACCCTTGGAGTGCTAATAGCAACTGTTTTAAACCGGCACGCACAAGTCCTTTGCGGGATTATCTGCACGCGATTGTCTGCGCGTTCTTGTTTCACGCGGTTTTGACGTGCCACTGTTCAGTGCAGTTTATCATAGGGTGACTCCATGTTGGGACTGTGTGTTCTGAAGGGTTCTCTGATCTACTGTTGGGATGGGTAAAATAGACTTTGGTTCGTTTGGTGCTGATCAGTAGGCAGAGAATTGTTATGAGATACCAATTCATTTTGGTTGGTTCACTGTAGAAGGTTGGGTGAGTGTTGTAGATGTGTTTTGAGTGAAATTACATTCAAAGATTAGTGCCCTATAGCAGGTAAGTTTGGTTAGATGCTGTAATTGTCTCTGAGTGTGCTCAGTGGTTGCACTATAGTCTGCATCTGTGGTTAATTGCTGTCAATCATTCGAGGGTGCCAGTTACAGAATCACAGCTATGAGGAGTCCCTGCCGCTCAGCTGATGAAGGAGGGGGGGGGGGGAATTCCCCTGCCACGATCGGCTGCTTCGGTCTAGTGGCAAAGACAGGTGGCTGAAATGTAGGCCAGGGTTTTCCAGGCGTATGTTTCAGCTGCCTATGTTGGCGTGACTCGCAGCTGGGTAGCCGCTTTAGCCCGCCTAATGCCACTTCCGGCATTGGCCATGCCTACTTTTGCATTCAACGGTCTAAAGTGGCTACCTAGCCACAATTCCAATGGCTATTTCAGGTGCCATTTATTTAGGCGTCGGCAGGAGCTTCAACACTGCCATTTCTGACTGCATTTTTCAATTGCTTAGGTATCAACAGGGCGCCTACCGACACCTTAATTTAAGTGCTAGTTATAGAATTTCCCCTAAAGTGCCTGCACTAAAGTGTTGTGGTGCGCGTATAGAAATAAATAAACTGCACTATCTGCCAAAAATGCAGGCTAAAACATTTCAGTGCACAGTGTTTGAAAGCAGCATATATTAGGAAAAATACAACAGATACAGAATGAAATTGTTTCTCATTTATTATTTCTATTCTGCCTTTTACAAGGTGGATCACAACAAAATTTTACAATAATAAATTTCAAAACAATAATGGTACAGAAAATGAAAGACAAATTTAGCTTATGCACTGCAATTCAGCGGGAGACAAATTTCAATGAGATCAATCTACCTAGGTAGATATCTGTTTACCTCCATAAATGTCCATGAAACGTGTTCTCCTATAAAATGTCCATCAAATGAAAATATTTGTTTATGGTTTATTCCTTTAAAAATGTATAATAATGGTGTTTTTTTTTAGAAAAGTGTCATTTCATTCACATTTTTTTCTTCTATGATAAACATACCCCCTGTTTTACAAAGGTGCGCTAAGTTTTTAACGCACGCTAAATATTAGCGTGTGCTAAGCGCGCACTAAATGCTAACGCGTGCATGTTATCCTATGGACACGTTAGCGGTTAGCGCACGCATTGCTTTAGCGTGCGCTAAATCTGCACTAAAACGCTTAGCACGCCTTTGTAAAAGAGGGCCATAGTAACATAGTAAATGACGGCAGAAAAAGGCCTGAACGGTCCATCCAGTCTGCCCATTAGTTGTACCCATTAAAAACACATGATTAATTTAACTTTTCTCTTCTTTGATATTTCTGGGTCCTAGACTGTAAAGTCCACCTGGTATTGTCCTAGGTTCCAAATGCTGAAGTTGCCGTCCAAGCTCACTCCAGCCTATCCAACCATCCTGTTTGCAGGATATCTTCCATAAAGTCTGGCCTGCAACATCCTCCTGTTCCAAGTTAATGGAGTTCCCATTGATGCCCTCCCCAGACCAATTCTATACGAAATCATCACATATGGGACACAGACCATGCAAGTCTGTCCAGTACCAGCCTTAGTTCTTTAATTTACGTTCTTCGTTTTCTAATTAGAGATCCTCTGTTTATTCCACGCTTTTTTGAATTCCATCACCGATAAAAAAGCATCAGAAGAAAATATAAAATGAGAAATCCCATCTTGTTTTTGTTGTTAATAGGAAAAGAGTAATTGGCTTTATAAGAACATAAGAAGTTGCCTTCACTGGGTCAGACCAGAGGTCCATCTCGCCCAGCGGTCCGCACCCGCGGCGGCCCACCAGGTCCGTGACCTGTGAAGTGGTTTCTGACCACTTCTATAACCTACCTCAAGTTCTATCCGTACCCCTCTATCCCCTTATCCTCCAGGAACCTATCCAAACCTTCCTTGAACCCCTGTACAGAGCTCTGGCCTATCACATCCTCTGGAAGCGCGTTCCATGTGTCCACCACCCTCTGGGTAAAAAAGAACTTCCTAGCATTTGTTCTAAATCTGTCCCCTTTCAATTTCTCCGAGTGACCCCTAGTGCTTGTGGCTCCCCACAGTTTGAAGAATATGTCCTTATTCACTTTCTCTATGCCTTTTAGAATTTTGAAGGTTTCTTTCATGTCCCCTCTAAGTCTCCTCTTCTCCAGATCATCATTTAAAGTCCCAGTGTGAAAATCTAAGTTAGGGAAACTGTCATAATCTATTAATACTGCAGTTTGTCTCAGGAAAAAGGCCTCTGAACTAGAAGATAAAATGTTTGCACATGGCTGAAAAGGGTAAGATCACTGATAAAGTTGCTAACTAATATTAAAGAGTACACACCAAGCAAGCCTCAGTATTTGGAAAACCAAAAAGATAGAGGGCACCAAGTGAACAAGAGATCCATTTTTATAGCATGCATGTTAAAGATGAAGCCTGTGCAAACCATCATTGCACCGAAAGGTAGATTAGCATTTTGTAGACATTTTAAAAGATCTTGCAGAAGCCATTAAGGGATTAGCACCTCCGATTTATGAAAACGAAGGATGATAAAAGGGAAAACAATAGGTTGACAGCATTGTATAAATGACAGTGAATCATTTCAGAGCAATGCTGCTAACCGAGAGAAATGAAGAAATACATGGAACAATGCAGAGATGCTTTTACCATCTCGTCATTAATTAGCAGAGTACAATCCTGTTATTGTTCTCCTTTTTCGTTTTGTTGTGTTTTTTTTTTTTTTTACCCTGGAAATGTAAATTTGGTGCAAAAACACAAGTGCTACTAGGCAGACAGATGATTCTGTGACATCTGCATTTTAGCTTCCTAATGCAGCTTTAATGCACTTTCTTCCTGAGTTTTTCAGCTCTTGGATAAGATCTTATTTTTAAAGCTTTAATTTTTCAAAAGAGATTTTTAATTTATATTAGTTTCAAAATTTATATGCAAAATATAACGCAATCAGTTATTTTATCCAGGTGCGATTTTTGAAAATGGCTAATTTCTTTTTATTATATATAATTCTCAGCAATGAAATCAAATCAAATTCTACTCTTTCTCTCCTATGTAATTTTGATTTCATTCCTACGAAGGACTGGATATAGAAAATTTTACTGTTCCAACCTTTGAGTAAATCAATGAGACTGTTGCGCTGAAGTGTAGATGAATTCTAGACTGGCATTGCAGTTATTCATGCAAAGAATAAATGGGTTAAGGCACGCTAACTGATTTAGCGTGCGCTAAATGCTAAGGTGCCCATAATATATAATGGATGCCTTAGTGTTTAGTGCACACTAAATCGGTTAGCGTACCTTAATAAAGGACCCCAAAATCAAAACCTTTACCTCACTCCATCCATTACCATGGCTCAGGGAAGATCCTTTGGCAAGAGACTGAGAATTCTGTAGTAACATTTTCTGAGGTACATTTGCATATAGTAGACTATTAAGAGGGGGCTCTTTTACAAACGCATAGCGGGGGTTTTAGCACCAGCAGTTAACACCGCTGCCTACGCTAAAACCCACGCTATGTGTGTGTAAAAAGGGGGGGATGTTATTTCATACAAAAACATGTATAATATTTTCAACTAAATAAAAGGTTTTGACCCTTTTTGTGTCTAGATATTTATTTCTTTTTTCATTATGTCTTTCCTTTCTATTACTTTTCTACTTCTTTTTATTCCTTTCTTTTCTCATCACATGCTCTTTACAACAATCTTTCTCCCTCTGTCTCAAAGATTCTTTCCTCCCCCTTCCTTATATCATCCCCTTTTCTGTTTCCTTTCCAAGTGTATTTGTTACTGCCTATTGAGATTGTCTAAGTAGTTTTTACATTTAGGTACTCAAGTATTTTTCCCTATCTTTCCCAGGGGGCTCACAATCTACCTAATGTACCTGGGGCAATGGGATTGAATCCACAATCTCAGAGTGCTGAGACTGCAGCTAATTTTTTTTAATTTTTATTCAATTTTTCTATACCGTTCTCCCAGGGGAATTCAGAACGATTTACATGAATTTATTCAGGTACTCAATCATTTTTCCCTGTCTGTCCTGGCAGGCTCACAATCTACCTAATGTACCTGGGGCAATGGGGGGATTAAGTGACTTGCCCAGGGTCACAAGGAGCAGCGTGGGTTTGAACCTACAACCCCAGGGTGCTGAGGCTGTAGCTTTAACCACTGCGCCACGCACTCCCCCTACGCTCTAACCATTCGGCCACTCCTCCCTTCATCATGTACATCTTTCTCTTCACCTCATCTATTATGTCTTCTCCTTTCTTCTAAGTTCCTCTTCTACTCTTTCATGTGTCTATTATTCCAGAGGAACTCTCTCCCTCCTGTGTTTCTTCTCTTATTTTCTCTGTTCCATGTCCGCAGCCCTTCCTTTAAGTAAAATACCTCCAGAAAGTGCTATTTTTCCTTCTCTGTCACCAGTGCAATATGTCATCTTTCTTGCACCCTTTGCCACCATCACCCACATGCCTTGTGTTTTACTTATCCCATGTAGCTATCTTTTCTCCTTGCATTCACTACCAACCATCTCTCTGGGAGTTCACCTACTCCATTTTCCCAGCTGCTGCCAACTGTATGATTATCTTCTGAGAACAAATACACTGCTGATACTTAGTAAGTAATGTTATTGGGTTGCAGGCATGTGGATGAATGTCACTGACTGGGAGAACAGAAGAAACCTAATTATTGGACTGATGGTTGTGAGGCAGGAATGTCAAAAAGCAGGCAAAAGTGTCTGCTGCAGTACAGAGTGGCAGCTCTGATTCAGTGGCATTTGCTGCAACCACAGAATTATGGTAATGTAGGCATTTTGAACTGAAAAGGAAAGAAAATGGAATTTGATATACCACCATTCTGTGGCTACAATCAGCGTGGTTTACATATTATATACAGTCACCTGCTTTATTACTTGGGCAATGGAGAGTTAAGTGACTTGCTTGAAGCCCTACTAACTTAAGAGAAGAAACATCATTGATCCGGTTCAAATCTAAATTAAAGGCATTTTTATTTACAGATGCATACAACGTATATCTGTCCTTATCAGGATGACCTGCAAGTTTGATAGGGTTTTAAGAAGAGCAAAGAAAATCAAAACTACCTTTCCATAAGCTCATACCTGTTATGTTTTTTTTTCTTTTTGATATTGTAGTTCTTCCCCCTTCTGTAAGCTTGTATGTCCTATCTGTGATACTTCATATGTATTGGTCTTTGTAAAGCAAACTATTTATTTTAACTGTACACCGCTTAGAAATTCAGTGTAGGCGATTTAATAAATTTTAATAAAACTTGGAAACTTGGAGCCATAAGGAGCTACAGTGGGAATAAACATTAATGAATAATAAAATGTATCCATTTTCTATCCTTACAAAATAGTGTTATACCTAAAAAAGTCAGGTTAGTATTCAATGGAACATATATATTTAGTAGCGACATAAACTTAATGGTTAGTGCAGTGGCCTGAGAACCAAGAGAACCTACAGTAGTTTGATTCCCACAGCAGCTCCTTATGACTCATGGCAATTTTTCAAAGTAGTTGTTCAAGCAGAACCTTGTCAAAACGCCTTCTGAAAATCCAGATATACAATGTCGACCAAATCACCCTTGTCTATCTGCCTGTTTACTCCCTTGAAGAAGTGCAGCAAGTTCGTCAAACAAGATCTTCCTTTGCTGAAGCCATGCTGGCTGATCCTCATCAGATTGTGTCCATCAAGGTGCTCAATGATGCAGTCCTTTATCAGCGCCTCTACCATCTTTCCCAGTATCAAACTTTTCTTGAAGATCGGCGTAACATTCGCTACCTTCCAGTCTTCCGGAATCCTTCCCAATTTGATTGACAGATTGGCTATTAGTTGAAGCAGTTCAGCTATAGCCCCTTTCAGTTCCTTGATTACCCTCGGATGGATGCCATCCAGTCCCGGGGATTTATCATTTTTAAGCCTATCAATCTGCCTGCATACCTCTTCTAGACTGACTGTCAACCCTGTCAGTTTCCCGCCTGCATTTCCCATGTGTATAGCCTGTATAGCTTGTTGGCTTCCAGTATGTTGTGTATATCCTCTTTGGTAAACACAGATGCAAAAAATGTGTTCAGTTTCTCGGCAATGACTTTAGCACTCCCTTTATTCCATGGTCATCCAACGGCCCCACCGCTTCCTTCGTGGGTTGTTTCCCCTTAATATATCGAAAGAACGGCTTGAAGTTTTTTGCCTCCCTGGTTATTTTTTCCTTGTAGTCTCTTTTGGCCCCTCTTACCTCCTTATGGCACCTGCTTTGATGCTGTTTGTGCTTTTTCCAGTTTTCGTCCATTTTTGACCTTTTCCATTCCTTAAACAAAGTCTTCTTGTCTCTGATCGCTTCCTTCACCGGTACAGTGAGCCACGCCGGTTCCTTGTTCTTTTTCCTCTTGGATCCCTTGTTGATATGCGGTATATATAGATTTTGCATCTCGGTGACTGTGTCCTTAAAAAGGAACCAAGCTTGCTCTAGCGTCTTTACAGTGCTTATTCTCTTCTTAATCTTCTTCCCCACTATGAGTCTCATCCCTTCGTAATCCCCTTTTCGGAAGTTCATCGCCATGGCTGTCGTTCTTGATCGATGTTTCGCCCCTCTGTTCAGATTGAAGTGGTTCATATTGTGATCACTGGTTCCCAGCATCCCCTCTATTTCTACACCTTACGCCGGTCCCCGTAGTCCATTTAGAATTAAGTCCAGAATTGTGTTTCCTCTCGTATTTTCCTTGACAAGTTGTTCCAGGAAGCAATCGCCTACAGCATCCAGGAACTTGGTCTCTCTACCGCAGCCGGAGGAGCCTAGGTTCCAGTCTATCCCCGGGTAATTGAAGTCACCTATGATAACTGCATTGCCTCCCTTGCAGTTGCATTTAATCTCGTCTGTCATTTCTCCATCAATTTCTTCAGATTGCCCTGGGGGTCGGAAAACTTGGCTTTTCTCCAAAATGTAACTTCCCCCTCCCCCCCCCCCCCCCCCTTCCTGTTTACCAAGCCCTCCTTCCTTCCATTGGAGCTCCTTTCTTTGCTTTTAATTCCTGTAAACCGTGTCGAGCTCCACTTCTGTGAAGATGACGCGGTATATAAACTTAAGATTAAGTTTAGTTTAGTTTAGTTTAAGTAGATGCCGATCTTCGTTTCTGTTCCATTTGTTCCCAGAATTTTGATCCACAAAGACTCTAACTTCTTCTTCATGTTCTCTCCGGTAAACTCAATTCCCATTGTCACTTAAACTCCCATTGTCCTAGGTGCAAAAAAAAAAGACTAAGGCCCTCTTTTACTAAGGTGCGCTAACTGATTGGCTCGCGCTAATTGAGTTAGCGTGTGCTAAACGCTAACACGTGCATGTTAGTCTATCGGCGCGTTAGCAGTTATCACACGCTAATTTGATTAGCACGCTTTAGTAAAAGAGGGGGTAAGAGCTCACCAGAGACAGAAAAAGTACATGTATATAGTATGTATATCACTTTGATTCTACCACAGAAAGGCAGTATATGTTGAATCCCTTCCCCTTTCCTTTTCTCTATATGGATAGTGCCACTGAAAGTCCTTGTAAACATCCACAAGGATGTTCTATCTAACAGTATTTATAGCAGCAATATTCAGTAACTAGCTCAGTGCTTCATGGTCTCTTCCATTGGAAAGAAAGCTCTGGAATGAGAGGGCATAGGATGAAGTTTTTAGAGGTGATAGGCTCAAGAGTAATCTAAGGAAATACTTTTTTACAGAAAGGGTGGTAGATGTGTGCATCACATTCTGTTTAAGGTCATGCTGCTCATATTTAAAACCTTAGCTTACAACGAACCCCAGTTTATAGCAAGAATGTTAATTCCTCATAACCCTGCACGTTCACTCAGATCATCTTCTCAAAATCTACTAGCTATACCTTCCCTGAAAACTATAGGTACAAGAAGATCTGACATGTTTTCTGTAATTGGCCCTCAATGGTGGAACTCTCTGCCACAACACATTAAAAATGAAAAAGATCTCTCTTTTAAAAAATCCTTAAAAACGCACCTTTTTAAAGATGCTTTTAACACCTAATATTTTTAGACTTTCATAATACTTTTAATTTTTTAACTACCCTGTTTCCTTCCATTTTTCCCATATTTGTTTTTCACGATATAACAGATGTAACTTTTACCCTCCTTCCCCTCCAACTAAAGTTTGTCTTGTCTCAAATTTTATGTTAATGAATTTGTTTTTTATAATCTTATTCTCTTTTATAATTGTGTACATCGCTTTGTAAATTGATTTAGCGATTCATCAAATATTAATAAACCTTGAACCTTGAACCTTGCAACAGTCTCCCGGAAGAGGTGGTGGAGGCAGAGACTGTGTCTGAATCCATGAAGGCATGGGATAGGCACATGGGATCTCTTAGAGAGAGGAAGACATAATGGTTACTGCAGATGGGCAGACTAGATAGGCCATTTGGTCTTTATCTGCCATCATGTTTCTATGTTTCTACAATTAATTAGGAGCATTTACACATGTCATTTTCTCAAATGACAGATATACACGTATTTGAACTTAAATGTGTATGTTCTAAGATACCTTTTTAAGTATCTGCATTTACATGTGCAAGTTGCTTGGTAGCCTCCATTGATGTTTTCCATGTTGACTATTATACATTTAATGATTGATCCCTCAGCATAAAGCCACAGAAAATATATGCACTACTGTTATGTATTTTTGGAAAATCCTTTTCTGAAATCCTACCGGAATAAGGCATATCCTGACCTGAGTTCTGATTTCCAGATTCTGTCTAAAGCAGATCTGAATCCCTTGCAAGAATTAGAGATACGGAGAGGAAAACTTTTAATTGCTTTTTCATTTTGCTTCATGTTTTTGTTATACTGAGTTTTATTACATATCAGTGCATTCACTTTTTTCTTAGCACATGAAATAGAACATTGTAAAACAGACTCAAGCCCATGCCTAGGAACAATTCAAGCAATTGCAAATGTTCCTTAATTTTTATTGATAACTTTTTCATACTGTGATACAGTAATATACAATATATGTATCATATGCAAGGAGCATTTGGAACTGTTTTAAATATTGGCACTTAGTTTAAATATTAAAGATTAAAGCATCTTCTCCTGGCTGGTCTTATTGAAGCAAACTTTGCAAGCCACAAACATCCAACTCACAGATATTTGATCTGTATTTATTGGGCAAGAAGTATGTACTTATTGTCCTGGGAAAGCAAATCTGTCTGAGCAGAGTCCATGAAGGGAAATAATGTTGACATGGAACCAAAAGAATCCACATTTAGTTTAACTGGAGTTCTGATATTCTTTGAAGATTAGTGGATTTAGGGGTCCTTTTACAAAGGCGCACTAACCGATTAAGTGCATGCTAACAATTAACGCGCACTAAATGTGTCCATAGAATATAATGGGCATGTTAGCGCACGCTAATCATTAGCGCACACTAAATTGGCTAGTGCGCTTTAGGGCTCCTTTTATCAAGGCGCGCTACGGGGGTTAGCGCGTCGGACATTTCATCACGCACTAACCCCCGTGGCAGCCTAAAATCCTAACGCCTCGTCAATGGAGGCGTTAGGTACTAGCACGGCAGGAAGTTTAACGCGCAGTATTCCGCTACCGTGCCTTTGTAAAAGGACCCCTTAGTAAAAGAGGGTGTTAATGTTTTATATTGATAACATTATGTAAATAAGTAGGTTTTAGCTCACAATGTGGGCAGCAGTAGCTATTGATAGATATAAGATGTACTGTTTTAAAAAGTTTTGTATGTTGACTGTTTAGTTTTGTAAGAGGTATATAAATGTTTAAATAATAAATAAATTACTGACAGGAACACTGTAAGTGCAATTTTCCTGTGCACATACAGTACTGTCTGGGTATGATAATAGTGCAATGTTTGCATTAAACTTTGAGTGTCTACTGCGGTGGGTTCCCCAGGGCAAGAGAGGAGACTAAGGCTTGGTAGTTCTTGTACCATTCTTGGCAGTTGAACCCATAGAGGCTAATTTGCCTTGTCATCTGCTCAGATTTTTGACTTTTGCTAAATGCTCTATTGTTCTTGTTGGGAGAGCCAAATTAGAGAACAAGGTGATCTAAAACTGACCCAAATGATCCAGAATAAACAGGTCATGTGAAATAAATGTGCTTTATGAAGAATGAAGTGAAGCCATAGGATGGGGATGGCAATTCTGAATTTAAAGAACCAGAAACAGATCTAGATGGGGGAGAGGGATTCAATGACACTTACAATGAAATTCAGTTGCATTAAATTATTGTCACATATGATTAATTTATGTATGATTGCTTTCCTGAAAATCTGGAAGGCTGAAGTCGACAGATCCATGGTTGGATTAACATTATCCCCCCCCTTTATTTTTACAGGAATTCTATGAGAATCAGAGCTGTTACCACCACAGCTGGTGCTAAAACCCATGCTATGTTTTTGTAAAAGGGGAGAAGGGGGTAATATTAGGCCCCAGGTAAGTATACATATTTGGGCCCCTAGATTCTCTTGCATCCTATTCATTAATCTCTGCAAAGCTGGACACTATCACAGATTGACTTATGGTAAATAAGCTCAAGGTTAACTCTAAAAAGACTGCAGTGTTGCTTTTTCCTCAAAGAATCTACCAGAAAATACATTACATTAACAGGTGCTAGAATAGATTAGTCTGATCCAGTATGGCTATTCTTTTTATTCTTACCCTCATATTCAGACTCCCATTTCCCCTTTTACCTTACCTATTTCCACCTTTTTTCACCAATTTAAAAATCTGTCCTCTTTCTCTGTCCTTCACCTCCATTTAACTCCCTCTCCATTCCTCCTTTCCCATCAACCTTTGCTTCTGCATCTTCACTTATTCTTCCAGCTCCTATCTTCAGCCCCTTTCTCGCACATGCCCCCTTTTTTTCATTCCCAGCTCCCTTCTCTCACACATTCCCTTTTTATAGCTCCCAACCCTAACCCCCTTCTCATACCTGCTCTTCCAGCCCTCAATTCTAGCCACAGTCTCCTTATCACACCTGTCTTCCTTTTCAGCCCCTAAATCCAGACCCCTTCTCTCACAACTCACCTTTTGCAGTCCAAAGCTCCAGTCCTCTTCTCAGAACTGTCTTCTTTTAACAGCCTCCTACATCAGGTTTCTTTCCCCAAGACCCCCCCTTTAAAGCCTCCTTCCCTCACATCCCCAGCCCCAGCTCCAAACCCCCTCCTCCCATCTTTTCCCTTTCTGCTTCCAGCCCCAGCCTCCTTTCTCACATGACCCTTTTGCAGCCTCCTTCTCACACATATCTCCTTTTCTGCCCCCAGCCCCCTTCTCTTACACATCCCCATCGTCAGCTCCCAGCTTCTTTCTCTAACATGTTCCCTTCTCCCACCTACCCTTTTTTACAGCCCCTAGTTCCCTTCTCCTATTTTCTCCTTTTGCCTCTGAAGTGTGGCTTGGACCCTGGTCCAATGAAATCAGTTCCTATTCACTCTGGAACACGAACAGCATATCATGCGCTGAGATGCTTCCTTGCTTGGTGGTTCTATTGTACTGCGCATGCATTTTAATGTGGCACGGAGGCATGGTGTTTCGATTTTAAATATATTTAGTGCGCATGTGCTAAGGTATTATTATTATAGATATGAAAGGAGTTCCCCTACAATTCTCATCTTAAACCAAAATTCTGGGTGTAACAATAGATAACACCCTAAGCTTTCGTTCACATATCTCTAAGTTGGTCTCTTCATCTTTCTACGCTCTCCGTCAAATTCAATCCATTCACTCATTTCTTCATCAAAGTTCACACCATATTCTAATACGCTCCCTTGTCTTGAGCAAACTTGATTATTGTAACTCTGTTCTCATGACCCCAAAATACCAATTACATCATCTACAAGTAGTCTAGAACACTGTAGTAAGATTACTTCATCACTGTTCTAAATTTGATCACATCAATAATGTATGGAATGGATAATTTCTTCTTAGTAGTTGTATAATTGTAGATGATGATGAGAGATTTCAAGTGATAGCCTTTTCTTGAGAAAGTTTGTTACTTCTGTTTGATTCCTAGTTTATATTGCTCATTCTTCCCAAATATTAGGGTCTAAGGAAGTAAATTTTTGAATATGTGCCTTGTAAAGATTTTTCCAAAGTTATGTTCTCACTGTTTTGCTTAAACAAGTTTTGGTTGTGAATCTTACTTTAAATTGTAATTGCTTACTGATTTCTTATTGCGTCCAGTTCAAGATTGTTTTTTTTATTGACACACAGAACTTTTTTACACCAGTATATTCCTCTATCCTCTCTGTTCTTTATGTATATCTATATTGAGAAGATAGGAAAAGAACAGAAAGAAAAGAAAAGAGAGAATATCTCTCATAAAAGATTCTCAAAGCTGGAAACTCAACAAAAACCCTATACTGGGTAGTATACAGATTATTAGGAAAAACACAGAAAGTGTCTACCACCGAATGCTCCCTAATCAGTAAAGAATTCAGCAATTTATTCACTGAGAAAATAAGAAAACTGCAGGAAGACAACAGATTAAGGGCTCTTTTTACTAAGGTGCGCTAGCGTTTTGTAGCGCGCACTAAAGATTAACGTGAGCTAATCACGCACTAAATGAAAAATACTAACGCAAGCTCTATGGAGGCATTAGTGTATAGCATGTACGGCATTGTAGCGCATGCTAAGCGTGCTCTGAAACCGCTAGTGCACCTTAGTAAAAGGAGCCCTAAATGACAACATATCTATACACAAACACAAAGGGGAAACCGGAGACATAATGGACGAGTTTGAACCCATCACAGAATTCCAAGTAAATAAACTACTGAGAAGAGTGAAGTCGGGCCTGCCAACCCTTGGCACCTTCCTGATCCCGCTGATGAGAGAGCTTGAAGGACCGGGACTCTCTTACCTCATAGACCTCATCAATGGCTCGTTACAGTCTGGAGAAGTTCTACTTAGATGGAAACTCTCCATCATTAAATCTATACTGAAAAGTAATGAAGAAGATCTAGAAAACCTCTCCATCTACAGACAGGGAGCAAATCTGCTGTGGTTATCCAAACTAGTAGACAAACTAGCGTGCCAACAAATATCAGATTTCCTGGAAAGCTCATCCAAACTTGACCAAGCCCAGTCAGGATTCCGAAGACACCTGAACACAGAGAACATGCTAGTAGTGGTGCAGGACTCCATCCTTAAATACCAGGCAAATGGTGAAGACGTGCTGCTGGGGTTCCTAGACCTATCGACGGCTTTTGACCTAGTCTAACACATGCTGCTAAAATCACGTTGCAGAGAATTATGCCTTGAGGGAAGAGCTATGGCATGGATAGGATCATTTCTATATAAAAGAGTAATGAGAGTAGAATGGCAAGGGGATACCAGCAACTGCAAAGAAACTGTCATAGGGGTACCACAAGGATCCGCCATGTCACCCATGCTGTTCAACATTTTCCTCCAACCACTTGGAAAATTCAACAGAAACCTGGGGTTGGAATGCTACATTTACACAGACAACATCCAATTGATCATACCACTGAGGAAACGGAACATTATGCCTAAACACAAGAATGAGATGGGCCTAGTGAAAATCTTTGAATGGTTTCAAGCAAACAGCCTAGTAGCCAACAAAGAAAAGACAGAACTACTACTTATAAACAAATGGGGAGGAAACAACCTCGGTTTCCACCTAACACTAAACGGCAATACCATAGAACCATCCAAGAATGGAGTGAGAAACCTAGGTGTATGGCTGAACCCGAGTCAAGACATGACAACGCAGATCCAATGGATGGTCAAAGATGCATATGGGAGACTCTACTGGGTTAGAGGACTGAAACCATACCTCTCCCACTGAGCAATGTCCAATGTAGTAATATCCCTGGTACTAACAATCTTTGACTACTGCAATGCAACCCTCCTGGGTTTACCAAAATACATGATCAGAAAGATCCAAACAGTACAAAATGTTGCAGCTAGGTTTCTACTAGGTAAAATGAGACAGACGAGTGCCACCCCGCTACTGAAAGAGTTACACTGGCTCCAGATTGAGAGCAGGGTGAAATTCAAAATCCTATTGCCGCTGCACAACACTGTTCACCTCTCGGAACCTCAACACCTAGCGGCCAGACTAAGTAACCATATCCCCCAGCGTGTTCTGCGCTCGAGCCAAGAGTCCTTATAACAAATACCTCCCTTGAAAGATATCAAATACAAAAGCACCAGGGCAATAATGTTCTCGGTAATGGTCCTGACATGGTAGAATGTCCTACCAAAAGAATTAAAGTTAGAAAAAAAGACCGGAAAATTCAAAAAAGGGATAAATACTATCCTTTTCTCAAACTACTTCAACTGAAATTATGAAGTTGACAGAGAAAGGAAACTAGAACTTTCAGGGATGCATATAAATAGATTATATTTAGTTGAAATGGCCAGCCTCCTTAAGAGGTATGTAAAAAAAAAAAAAAGTGTATAGTGTATTTAGCTGCAATAGTAAACCTAGTATTACATGTGTATATACATAAGACAACTGATTTGGTATAAACAAGTGCATATAAGTAGGATGATGAATTATGGCATAACCAAGTCGATATTAATAACTCTGTAACACCACCACAGAGCTCCGTATATTTCAGTATAGAGCCCATGTATTGTAACACCTCACATCTCCTTATGGTAACATCTCTACAGAAGCTAATATATCATAACACCTTTACAGAAGCTCATGTAGTGTAGCGCCTTTGCAGAGGCTCATGTAGACCGCTCTGAATTGACTCCCATTAATAGCAGTATAGAAGCTCTCAGTAATCAATAATCATTGTCTTATGTACCCCATCATTTTCTTCATTTCTAGTTAGAGAATATTATTCTCGTCCCACCTATTTCATATGCTCATCATGTTTCTAGTAAGTGTTTCACTTTTTCTCCAGCATCACTTTAAAAGGAATTTTCATATTTGAAGTTTAATATTCAGCTGAAAACATACTTTTTCACTATGGTTTTCAATATAGCCTTTATGACGTTTGTGCTAGATGCGGTCATTGAAGGGGGGGGGTGAGGGGGAGTAGAAGACATGATCATTACTCATATTAGATTTTTAACATCTATCACGTATTTTAGTTACTTTTTCCTTTTTTGTATTTTCCTGTTAACAATGGTGTTCCTTTCTTCTTTTCTTTAATCTTATTTTGACATGTAAATTGCCTTTTTACTCAGTTGAGAGGCGGTATATCAAGCATAATTAACAAAAACGTAAGGTAAAAGAAGAAAATTGAAGGCTGAAGAGTTATAGATGGAGAAAAAGAATACACACTATACGAAGATGGCTAGAGACACAGATTGGAAAAATAGTAGTAAAAATAATAAAAGAGAAGGATTGCTCTCAAAGACAAACATTTGGGAGAAAGGTAAGAAGGCAAGGAAAGAGAAGACACTGACCCCTTCTTATGGTCCAATGTATTAAATGCTCCAATGCCCATAGGGATTGAATGAGCATTAGAGCATTTTCCATGTGGCACTCACTCCTGCAGCTTAGTAAAAGGGGGCCTGTACATGGAAAGGGACCCTAGAAGAGGAATTAGGAAAAGCCTGAAACAGGGAAAGCAAAAGTCCAAGATCAACCCAATCAGAAAAAAATAAAATGACCAGACAACACTTGTACAAAAATTAATTTTATTTTGGAGTTTTTGTCCTTGTAATAATTATTTGATAGGCTGCCCTTTCATATGAACACTCTATCAGCATGGTATCACAAAATCAGCAATTAATTGGAATAAGGAACAATATAAAAATATAAATATATGAAACTGTACAACAAAATTGATGGAACTACATTGGCTGCCTATTGAAGAGCCATTTTTAAACTGTGCATAATGGTTTACTTAATATTACATGGCTAAGCTTCATTATAATCAACTAAGCAACCTTTCTGATACTGCATGGTCAGAGAATGACTAAGACAACAAATGTTAGATTTTTAGACCCAAAAACATTAGATACAGATCCATCTGAGTGCAGATATTAGAATACCAAGCTGCAAAAATATGGAACTTCCTTCCTAAAGATGTAAGGGAATATCTTGGATTATAAGAAATTTCAAAAGTTGCTTAAGGCTTATCTATTTCAGAAATATATGTAATCTTTTCATTGACTGTTATGATTATTATTTTACAAGCAGCTGCTGAAAAGTTCTCAGCCCAACTAAGAGAATGATGTGGAGCCATGAAACTTACATGTTATTCCACTCTTTTTAAATATATATATCATTGAAATGAAAAGTGTGGAATAACTTGTAAGTTTCATGGTTCCACATCATTCTCTTCTTGGTTGGGCTGAGAACTTTTCAGCAGCCCCTTGTATTTTATAAATTCTCAGAAATGTCTGGTTTATCTTATCTATGGTATATGAGAATTTTTATGTAATGCAAATATAGAAGAAAGAATGAGGTTCCTAGTCCTGGGTTGAGGTACACAAGGCAAACGATGGATGCCTAGAAAAAAGCCTGATCATAAAGCTAGGTTTAACATCCTTCCTGAACTTTTTATGAGTTCTCCAGCCTCAAATTTATTGGCAGATAGTTCCAAAGGGATGGAGCCAGACAACCAAAAGCAGATTTACATAAGGAATCCTGTCTTATTTTGGCAATTGAAGGGACCATCAGGTAATTGGCCTGGGAAGATCTATGACTCGTGGTGAGTGGTAGAAAATTAGGGCAACTGAGAGATAGGTAGGCAGACCTGTATAATAACATGTGGTAGGCCAATATCAAAATCTGTAACTTAATCTGGAAGCTGACTTAATTTAATATCAATATTTATAATCCCGCTTACAACAAGCATTAGCTATAAAGATATTTTTTTTTATTTAAAAAAGATATATACATGTATAAACAGAAACCAGAAAAAAAATTCATAAAATTACAAGCATCAATACTCCACCCCAATTTCCTTAGTACCACTTGAATATCATAGATATTTCTGAAATAACCATATTTTAAAAGCTTTCTTAAAAGACATATAGGGCTCTTTTTACAAAGCTACAGTATGCCTGAGAGGTGAATGCTCCAATGCTCATAAGAATTCTATGAGTGTCATATCACTTACCTCGCAATAGAAACCTCTACCGCCAGCAATAATTAGATAAGTCTCGTATTCCACATTTCAAATTATTCCAATATTCTGCACTTTTCCATATAAAGTTTTCTTCTTAGTGGTAGCAAATGTGCAACTTTTGAAAGAAGGTATAGCCAACAACAGCTCATGTGATGGAAGTAAACACCATCCTTCAAATACCTTGGGTATATCCCATATAAATTCTTAAAAATTAAAGTGAGAGAGACACTGTTCCTGAGCAGCACTGGTGACAGAGAGTGTTGACTTAAGTGCTTTTCTGATTACTTGCATTGCCTGCCTGCTGAGATTGACTTCCTGGACCCTGAAAAGTGCCATCCTGAACACCAGGCACTTTTTACAGCCACCTACCAGTCAGCGGGGGCTTCGCTCTTTAGAGTGAAAAAGTGGATGCTTTCGAATTGGACCCAGAGAAGCTGTTCCCGAGCAGCACTGGTGATGGAGAGTGTTGACTTAAGTGCTTTTCTGATTACTTGCATTGCCTGCCTGCCTGCTGGGATTGACTTCCTGGACCCTGAAAAGTGCCAACCTGAATACCACACATTTTTTACAGCCACTTACCAGTCAGCGGGGGCTTCACTCTTTGGAGTGAAAAAGCAGATGCTTTAGTGGCCCGTGGCAAAAGGGGCTCCCCTGCACCTTGGGAGTTCCTTATGAGCCACAAAGAGCCTGGAGAGCCAACCTGGGAAAACGATAAATGCTTATTGACTTTATTGTTTATTATGGGTAAATGTAAAGCTAAAATTTGTGTATCAATGCCAGTTCAGTCTGGCCCTATAGATCGACACCTGATTAATATAAAGTAACAGAAATTGCAGGTTAATAGAGTAGAATCAATATCTGAAGCCTCCCTTAGCTCTCTTGATAGGACTCCACCTCCTCCCCAAAGATATCTGTGGTTAAGGGATTAAGGCCTGGTACAGAGGAGGGTCTTTCCCTAATTCCTCTTGCTCCTCAGCCTTCTATGTGTATGAAGTATTTGGAACTTTCACAATTTATTAGTTCTTTTGGAATAGATGAGGAACAATAGGAAATCCACAGGAAGTTACATTGAGAGATTTGTGGAAACAAAATGTACAGATGGAGAATATGTTAAAATCAGTTACTAATCAAGTTCAAGTGTTTTCTAAAGAAGTGGTGAATAAACTTAAAAATGTTGATTCTAATATAAAAATTCTTGACCATAGAACAGGTTTAGCTGAAAAACATTTACATTATAGATTTACATTATTTTTCTGCATCATCAATTAAGGATTCACACAATATCTACCTGAAATTATAAATGATGGAGAATGTGACAAGGTCTAAGAATCTGCATTTCATAAATTTTCCTAAGACACATTTGATCTCCCCAGAGATACTTCTTAGGAAGTATCTTAAGGAGATACTGGGTATGGCAAACGCAAATTCATTGGTTTTTTCTAATATACATTACTAGTGTTTAAGCCCGTTACATTAACGAGTGCTAGAATAGATTAGTCTGATCCAGTATGGCTATTCTTCTTATGTCTTACCCCCATATTCAGGCTCCCATTTCCCCTTTTACCTTGCCTATTTCCATCTTTTTTCACCAACTTAAAAATTTGTCCCCTTTCTCTGTCCTTCACCTCCATAGAACTCCCTCTCCATTCCCCCTATCCCCATCAACCTTTACTTCTGCATCTTTACTTATTCTTCCAGCTCCTATCTTCATCCCCTTTCTCTCATATGCCCCCTTTTTAGCTCCCAGCTTTAGTCCCAGTCCTTTTCTCTCACATGTCCCCTTTTGTAGCCTCCTTCTCCCACCTCCCCCTTTTTTCATCCCCAACTCCCTTCTGTCACACATTCCCTTTTTATAGCCCCCAACTCTAACCCACTTCTCATACCTTCTCCCTCTACCCACACAAACATATGAAAAAGGCTATCATTTAGATGTGGTAGCTATGTCCACAAAGGAGATTGTAGATCATTCCATCTCTCTAACTGATGGTACTTGGTGTCATGATATCTGGTCTGATCATTTCACTTATTATTTTAACTTAATCTGGACTCACTTAAAATCTAAAACGCACCCAAGGATAAAAAAAAAGAACATCTCACAAGGGGCCACATCAATCCAGAGGAATATTGGTCACAATACGAATTACGAGCAGAAATAGAAGAAGGGGTTGATTTTTGGGATCACTGGAAAAAACGAGCACATCCATTTTAGATAAAATTGCCCCTAAACAAAATAGTAAAAGCTGCTCAAATAAATATAATAAATGGTTTGACACTGAACTTTTAAAAATGAAACAATTAGTAAGATGATTGGAAAGGATCTGGAAAAAAACAGGAAAATCTACAAACAATTGATAAAAGAAAACTGTTCAACTTGGTTGCAAATTTATTTGACACCACACGCAACACTCAACTCATGCATAATATCATCTTGCCTTCAGCAAATGACATAGCACAGCATTTTGATTCAAAAATTAAAAACTTAAGAATTAACATCAAACAGTTAATATACAAGGAAATAAAATTCCAGTGGATATGATCTGGAATTCCTTCCAAAATTTAGAATGGAACAATTTTATCAAATTATACAACAAATATACTAAATCATACTGCATTTTAGACTCCTGTCCCCCAGAAATTATGAAAGCAGCTCCATTAGAATTTAAACTAACTTTGTTGAATTATTTGACTGATAAGTTAAAAATTGGAAAATTCTTTATTAATAATGGTCACATTATAATAACCCCAATTCCAAAAAACCGTAAAGAATCATTAGCATCAGTAACCAACTATAGACCAGTAGCATCCATTCCATTTTTGTAAAAATCATGGAAGGATTGGTACATACCCAACTGATGAAATATCTTGACCAGTTCTCTCTTCTACATGAAACTCAATCCGGAATCAGACCTATGTTTAGCACTGAGACAGTAATTGCGGCCATCTTAGATAATTTACGTTTCTTGTTTAGTAGGGGCCTTAATGCCCTGATTATGCAATTTGATATGAGCTCTGCCTTTGACTTAGTGGACCATGGAAAATTGTTACAGTGCTTAGATGCAATTGGTATCAGAAGAGAGGTGCTAGACTGGTTCAGAGGTTTCCTTATGTCCCGCACCTATCAAGTACATTTTAATTACAATCTCTCCAATACCTGGAGTAATCCATCTGGTGTTCCGCAGGGGTCACAACTATCCCCATTGCTACGCAGATGAGTTTACAATAATTATCCCATTCGCTACCTCTCTCTCTGAAGTCACTCCTACGGCAACAGAAGTACTAGACTTGATGGAACAATGGATGACTGAATTTAGACTGAAGCTTAACTCAGAAAAAACAAAATTCATTGTAGCTTCATCTCACCCACTTGATACAAAAACATAACTGTGCATCAATAAACTTAGTTATCCTATTCAACCTACTATGAAGGTTTTGGGTGTAATACTGGACCAGGGCCTAACTATGAAAGACCAGGTGGACTCTTTGGTTAGAAAGGGTTTCTTTACTCTCTGGAAGCTTTGGTCCATCAGAGCATATTTTGATGCTTCATCATTAAGAATTCTAGTTTAGTTCCTTATACTGAGCCAACTTGACTACTGTAATATCGCCTATCTGGCAATTTCCCAAAAGAATATGCAGCTATTACAACTGGTGCAAAATGCAACGGTCAGACTGATTTTTGGGTTAAAGAAGTTTGACCATGTAATTCCTTCCTACCGACTCCTGCATTGGTTGCCAATGGAGGCACGTGTGAAGTTTAAGTTTGGATGTTTCTGCTTTAAGGTACTGTTCAGTTTAGCCCCTAAATATATAACGGACCTTTTCTCCTTCCCAACCAACAGACATAAGAGAAGCTCACACTTGAATTTTGTATCTCCAACGGTAAGAGGATGTAAATTCAAAAGTCATCATCAACATCTTCTCTCATAATCAAGCAGTATTATGGAGTAAAGACCTGGAACAATTACTTATGCTTGCTAATACTTATGAGAAATTTAGGAGACACCTAAAAACATATCTGTTCCTGAAGTACTTAGGCAACTGATTTGTACAACCTTTCCCACATTAACTGATCTCTAGAGTCGCTATTCACTAGTTTTAACTTGTCATTTCTACTCAATTTGTAGCATTTTTAATCATTGTAAACCACATAAAATTTCACAGTCCTGTGGTATATAAACTGTTATTATTATTATTAAACCTGGTCTTCCAGCCTTCAGTTCTAGCCCCAGTCTCCTTATCACACCTGTCTTCCTTTTCAGCCCCTAAATCCAGACCCAGACCCCTTCTCTCACAACTCACCTTTTGCAGTCCCAAGCTCCAGCCCTCTTTTCCGAACTGTCTTTTAACAGCCTCCTATATCAGGTCTCTTTTCCCAAGAACCCCCCTTTAAAGCTTCCTTCCCTCACATCCCCAGCCCCAGCTCCAAACCCCTTTTTAGCCCCCCCAGCCCCCTTCTCCCATCTTTTCCCTTTCAGCCTCCAACCCCAGCCTCCTTTCCCATGTGTCCCTTTTGCAGCTTCCTTCTCACACATATCCCCTTTTCTGCCACCAGCCCCCTTCTTTTACACATCCCCATTGTCAGCTCCCAGCTCCTTTCTCTAAAATGTTCCCTTTTTACAATACCGAACCCAGCTCTAGCCCACTTCTCCCACCTACCCTTTTTTCAGCCCCTAGTTCCCTTCTCCTATTTTCTCCTTTTGCCTCTGAAGTATGGCTTGGACTCTGGTCCAATGAAATCAGTTCCCATTCGCTCTGGAATACTGACAGCATATCGTGCGCTGAGACGCTTCCCTGCTCGGCGGTCCTATTGTACTGCACATGCGTTTTAACGTGGCACAGAGGCATGTAGGCACGGAGTTTCAATCGTAGTGCGCATGCGCTAAGTTATTATTATTATAGATATACCTCAAAAGAAAAAAGTAACGGGAGAGCATGGAATGGCCCAGATTGTGTCTGTTGATCTTAATTTGACAGAATTTATTGAGGACTCTCAAGACTTGATACAGGATTGGTCCACTTAATTGGTATCCTGCTTAAATGAAGTGGACAAAATATTGATTTTGAAACTTTTATTTTAAAAATAAAGAGGCTAAATTTTCTGGTGATAAGATTATGATGTTTCCCGATGTGGCCAGACCCACGCAGCTCCGGAGGAAGGCCTTATTGGTTTTAAAATCCAGAGCTCTAAGTCTGGGAGCTAAATTCTTTTTAAAGTTTCTTTGCAAGTGCTTGATACACTAGCAAAATAAGGATTATATTTTTTGGGGGAACCAGGGTAATGAGAAATAATTTGAAGTGATTATTCTGATTTTGACTGAAGGTCTTTAAATATTTTTCAGTGCTGAGAGTTTAAAGAGAATTCCTTGTGGGACTCGTTTGTCTCATTTAGAAAATTTTTCTTGTTAATATGCCTTTATTGTTTACTTTTGAAGTTGAAACAGTCTTCTCTCAATAATGTGGGCTTGATGGTATTTGAAAAATCTTTTTGTATCGTATTTGTTATTTGATTGTTCCATATTCTTGTTATGTGTATTACATTAGGGGTCCTTTTATCAAGCAGTGCTAGCGGGGTTAGCGCGTTGGACATTTCATCATGCGCTAACCCCCGCGGCCGGCTAAAAAACTAATGCCTGCTCAATGCAGGCATTAGCGGCTAGCGAGGCAGGCGGTTTAACGTGTGGTATTACACGTGTTAAACCCCTACCGCAGCTTGATAAAAGGACCCCGTAATGAAAAATTTCAAATTTTTTTTTTTTAAATTAAAGTCAGACTCTTGAATTCAATCCTCGCTGCTATTGTAGCCGATATAACTCACGTAAAAATGGAGTGGCGTGATTTGAATTTTCCTCCCGCCCAATCAATTTAAGAACATACTAATTGCCATACTGACACAGACCAAAGGTCCATGAAGTCTAGTATCCTGTTTCCAACAGTAGCCAACCCAGGTCCCAAGTAACTAGCTAGATCCCAAGTAATAAAACAGATTTTCTGCTGCTTATCCTAGGAATAAGCAGTGAATTCCCCCAAGCCATCTCAATAATAGCCATGGACTTCTCTTTTAGGAAATTATCCTAACTTTTTAAAAAAAACCTGCTAAGCTAGCTGATTTCCACCACTATCTATGGCAATGAATTCCAGAGTTTAATTACACATTGCGTAAAGAAATATTTTCTCCAAACTGTTTTAAATCTACTACTTAGTAGCTTCATCATATGCCCCCCTAGTTCTAGTATTTTTGGAAAGAGTAAACAAGGAATTCACATCTACCCTTTCCACTCCACTCAATATTTTATAGACCTCTATCATATCACCCCTGAGTCATCTCTTCTCCAAGCTGTACAGCCCTAGCTGCTTTAGCATTTTCTAATAGGGAAGTTGTCCCATTCCTTTTATCATTTTCGCCACCTTTCTCTGTACCTTTTCTAATTCCACTACATTTTTTTTGGGGGGGGAGGGGGGCGGGGGAGATACAGTGACCAGAATTGCACACAGTATTCAAGGTGTGACCCTAACATAGAGAGATAAAAGGACATTATAACATTTTCATCATTTCCTAACATTTTATTTGCTTTCTTAGCCGCTGCCGCACATTGAGCTGAGGGTTTCAATGTATCCTCAACGATGACACCTAGATCCTGGGCAATGACTCCTAATATGAAAAACCTGCACCACATAGCTATAATTCAGGTTCCTCTTTCCCATATGCATCACTTTGCACGTTCCAACATTAAATCTCATCTGTCATTTTGACACCCAGTCCCCCAGTCTCAGAAGATTCTCTTGCAATTTTTCACAATCCTTTTGTGATTTAACAACTTTGTATCATCAATAAATTTAATTTAATAAAAACATTTAGCAAATTTAGGCCCTCCTTTTACGAAGCCACGTTGGGCTGTTTATCACTGGCCATGACGGTATTAGCTCCAACACTCATAGAATTTCTATGAGTGTCGGAAGTAATACCGCCGCAGACAGTGATAAGAAAAAGCCTAATACAGCTTCATAAAAGGGGGAAGGGGGATATAATTTAATTTAGCAAAAAGATTTTGCAAAGTCTGCAGTGAATTTATATATAAAGACCTCCCTAAATTCAAGAAATTACTAAAAACTCAGTTGTTTGTTGATGCCTATATGCAGAGGTTGCATTAAGTTTCATATGTTTCAATTCTTGGAAACTTTATTATGCAAGCTGTTTGCTATTGCTTGTATGTCGGTTGCAGAAAATACTGTATGTTGTATGTGGACAAGATGGTGAAAGTCATTTAATTTTATGAATGTTTACTGCTTGGAAACTGCTTAGAACTTAGGCGGTATACAAATTTTTAAAATAAATAAACTGGAAGCCCAAGTAAATTACAATAGTCCAATGCTGATAAGTATACAAGAGGCCACTGAAAAGTTCTCAGCCCAACCAACAAAGTTGGGACAGTCTCCATCAAGGACCATATACTTATTCCAGCGATTTTCCACTTTTTTTCGTTCCATATTTTTCTGACGTAACAAGTGGAAAATCACTGGACTAAGTGTATAGCCCTTGATGGAGACTGTCCCAACTTTGTTGGTTGGGCTGAGAAATTTTTAGTGGCCCCTCATAACTACCTGAATGCCAGTACCAATCAAGAAGCAATGAGAACTCATGATCAAATTACTAGTATTATATACACTGTGAACTGACAAAAAAACCATACCATGATGTTTTTTGTTGTATCTTCCACAGAAGTTGGCCAATTCTTATGAAATTTAGTGTGTCGTATCCTGAATGAAGTTGATGTAAAATGTTGTAAATATTTCCCACTGCACTACAACCCTACCTTGTGAAAATGAATTGGGAACTGAACAAAAGCACATCAAAAGGTTTTATGGCGTATCTTGCAGAAAAATGTAAATTCAAAAAGTAATGTTTCAATTAAGTTTGAAGTACGCTCCCTTTGCATGAAGGCATACCCTCAGCCTTGGCCGCCACTGATCTATGGACTTGTTAATGATGCTCTGCTCATCCCAGAGATGAGGCACTATTTAAGGTCTCTGATGTCAGATATCACTCGCTGGTAGATGCGTTCCTGTATCAGCCCCCAGATCCTGTAGTCAACTGGGTTTAGGTCTGGTGAATTCACAGGCCAGAGGTCTGGACCAATGAAGTCTGGAGTCTCCCAATGTACAATAGCAGTTCTACGGTGTCCTTTGCCCCATGTCTCCCAACCTAAAGAAGGATATAAAACTGCTGGAGAGGGTGCAGAGACGAGCAACGAAACTAATAAGAGGTATGGAGAAATTGGAATATGAGGAACGACTCAAGAAACTAGGATTGTTCTCCCTTGAGAAGAGGAGGCTGCGAGGGGACATGATAGAGACGTTCAAAATACTGAAAGACATCGATAAAATAGAGCAGAAAAACAAATTATTTACATTGTCCAATGTGACACGGACAAGAGGACATGGTTTGAAGCTAAGGGGTGACAAGTCCAGGACAAATGTCAGGAAGTTCTGCTTTACGCAGCGAGTGGTGGACGCATGGAATGCTCTTCCACAGGAGGTTATTAAGGAATCCACTGTGCTAGGATTCAAAGGCAAATTAGATGCACATCTCCTTATGAGAGGCATAGAGGGATATGGGTGATTAGAACAATCAGGTGTATACCTGACTGGGCCTCCGCGTGTGCGGATCGCCGGACTCGATGGACCATGGGTCTGATCCGGAGATGGCAATTCTTATGTTCTTATGTTCTTATGTTCTTATGTGCTGGGACATTGGACACCTGTTGGAAGATAAAGTAGTCTTTTGATATGAGATGGATCACTAGCAACACTTTGTGCATTAATAGGATGTCCCAGTAGTATGTGCCATTGATCTTAATCCCAGGATCGATGAAGAACAGATCTGTGAATCTGAGTTTTGAGATTGCAACCAAGGCCATAGTAGGCGTTTGGCACTAACTTCATGCTTCAATGTTGTTGAAGGTGATCATTCTGTGTGTTAATCAGTGGAGCTACTGTAAATATCTTTTCATCTCCAGGTACTTGGTAAAAAGCTGCTTGCACTATTTCAGGCATGTGTCTTTGTTGTGTAGAGTTAACTCTTGGGCACAATGCTTTTTAAGACACTTTAATTTCAGATAGTCATGAATTATCCTAACCACAGTTACCTGGCTTATTCCTGCTTCTCTTGCTATTTGGCAAATTGTTTGGAATGTTTGTGGTGTGTCCTCCTAGCTTAGTACAAAATCGTGTACAACATCAGTGTGCTCTTGTGTGCGAATTGAGCACAGTTGTCCGCTGCCTGGTTTACGATTCACAGTGCTCATTGCTCGGAATTTGTGTAGTAGCACATCAAGGCCATTTTTGTTCCAACCCTTCTGTGAGAACTCTTTCAACAATTGTTGACTGCTGTAACCTTTTAGCAGTACCAAGTCCTTTATCCAAATTTGATCTTCTATAATGAAAACCATTTTTATACAGAGACTGTTTACAAACTATTGTCTGCTTCTGGGCATATCCCATAGCAACAATTCATTTTCACAAGATAGTGTTTTGGTGAAGTGGGAAATATTTACAACATTTTACATCAGCTTCATTCAGGACACGATGCACTAAATTTCATAAGAATCAACCGAGTTCTGTGGAAGATACGACAAAAAAAGATTTTGGTGTTGGGCAAGGGGCTCATTGTATAATACTTGACTACTACATTTTGAATCAGCTGTAATCACTTGAGATGATAAAGTGGGACCTCAGTTAGTACGGAATTACAATAATTGAGCTGATTTATGACTAAGGCATGTAACTGTGCATAGTCTTTGAATCCAAATACAGTTTAAGCGATCTAATCTTTCTGAGAGAGAAAAACAATGTCCTTTGGGAAAGTATATTTCTTAATCTTTGTATTTTGCCAACAAAGGAGGAAATGCCTTTCTGATTTTTATTCAAACACAATTTTATTATTTTCCATATAACCATATATTAATGCATTTCTGATTCTTGTTTCTTCACTCTTGTGTTGCATGCATGTTTTGGTTTCTGATGCTTGGCTTCTCATTCTGCATTGGGTGAAGGTATCTCGGAGTTCTGCATGTATGGCTGTGATAAAAGATTATGCTAGCTTGTAGTTTCTGGGTAGGAATTTGTCGTAGTCTGGTTTGTTCTATTTTCTCCCCCCCTCCCTTTTACTAAACTGCGATAGCGGTTATTAGCACAGGGAGCCGTGCTGAATGCTCCACACTGTTCCTGATGATCATAGAGTTCCTTTGAGCATCGGGAACAGCGCGGAGCATTCAGCGTGGTTCCCTGCACTGATATTCGCTATCGCAGTTTAGTGAAGGGGAGTTTTCCGCAAACATCTGAAAACCTGGCTTTTCTCAAAAAATGTAAGTCTCCCTCCAATTTAGGAATCAAGGAAACTCTTATATGTTGGCATCCCAAGTCCTCTAAATTTTCTTCACACTTCTACCTCTAACCCTCTGTTGTAGTTCCTTCCTATTTCTCCTACTGTAAACCGCGTTGAGCTCTACGAACGTGGAGATGATGCGGTATACAAACCTAAGGATTAGATTAGATTAGATTAAAAGATGTATTAGTGGATTAGGACTAGTCCTACTAGCACGGGGGATGCTTCTTTCTGACTGAAGAAGCTGCAGAAGTAGGCTCAAGCATTTCAGGTGCAGTAGAGGAATTGCTGATATGTATGAAAATATTTGTTTGTATATTTCTTTCATAGGTATTATAGTTAGATTGTGAGCCCATTGGGACAGAGAAGGAAATTACTTAAAGTAATTGATTAGTTTTGTGGCCATTGTATTAGTCAAATTTTAATTGTTTTTGTAAACCGCTTTGAAGCCTGTGTGGTGATTTTGCGGTATATAAACTCTGCATTAAATTACATATCATTTTTGCAATACTGTTATTTTAGTTTTGGTATTGCATATTTTCTTTTTTTTTTTTAAATTAATTTTATAAGATAAATGAACAGTAAATCAGGAAACAAATCATATGTACAAAACAATAAATATAAATATTAAATAAGACAAGAAATAAATCATATGTACAAGTCATTATCCCCCTCTTCTACAAAGCCGCGCTTGTGGCTGCTGTGCGTTAACGGCCCCGAAGCCCTTTAAATCTCTATGGGCTTCAGGGCTGTTACCACGCGGCAGTCGCTAGCGTGGCTTTGTAGAAGAGGGGGTATATATATATAATTACATAATGTATAGCAAATAAATATGGAGGGTACTAGCACATATATTATCAGCATATGGTACGCAGTGATCATATTAAAATATAATGGAACTTTCAATAGGCATCACTAGCTAAATAAGATAAGAATAGCAATATATTCTGAAACTGTTTGTCAGTGGTCTAAAGCACAGTAAGTTTGAACAGGGCTCCATATTTTGAGGAATGTGCCAGTGGAATGATGTTTTTCTGCGATTACACTTTCATATTTGTTATTAATACATACTGTGTTCCACCATACCATGATTTCTACTTTGGATAGATTCTTCCAACAGTGCAATATATTTTTGATGGCCAAGAACATTATTATGTTAAGCAAGCGAGCATTGGGCTCCGAAAGGAGGGTCTATGAGACCCTGTCGTCCTAAAACTTGAATTTTGAGATTTAGCGGCTCTTGGATCATTAAGATAGAGGAAATGGTATTCAAAACCATTAAGTCTTGAGCAGAGAACATTGAAATATCATCTGAGGCAATGTAGCCACAGATTTCTCACACAACCAACATAAATTAGAGACTTTATGTGAGAATTTAGCAATCTTATGCAGAGTCCATTGAGCCCGGTGTAAAAAAAAAAAATATTGATTGGAGTACTGAAGCAGAATGAATTGATTTAATTAATCTTATCCATACTACTTGCCATACTTCATCATTTATGGATATATCTAAGTCAGGTTGCCAGGGACTTATCAGTATTGATACAGATACCAGTAATACTTTACGCAGTAATCCATACCATTTGGAGGCAATGCCTTTAAGAGGAGTAATAGTAATACTTTGGAGCAGAAGGTCAGGTGTAGACTTTAATTTATTCAAATCTGGAAATGCTGCACTAGCACATTGCGGTATTGCTAATTTTCTATATAGATTCCTGGTGGTCCATCAGAGAAAGGGGAAAAGCGATGCCTACTTGCTCCTGCCCATCACAGCTCCCTTCAGAATTGCTGCTGAGACCTCTAGCTGAAGCCTTGCGGTTCTACTGAGGTATTACTAGAGGTGTCGACCATTTTGAAGAGGGAGCTGCAATGAGCATGAGTGACTGGAAATTACATCTGCCCTTTTCTCCACTAGACTACCAGTTATACTTGCAGTGCGACTAAGTCTAGGTCAGCCCATATCCTGCCCAAATCCTGCCCTCACCATTCCTCCTAAATCCTGCTCTCACCACTCCCCTTTCAGCTCTGGACGTACAGCGGCACTGAAAAAGCGTAAGCTGTTTTTGGATATGGCTAAAACCTGTTTTGATTATCGGTACTTGGACGATTTGTCTTTTTGATCGTCCAAGTGCCGATTTAGGCAGGATTTTAGATGTATTTCCGTTTCGATTATGAGCCCCATATTGAAGAGATATAGATGGCAGTGACAGGAACAGGGTAGAAAGGTGAGTAAAAGATATATGGCTAGTTTTGGTTTAAGTGTGGAAACTAAGGGCTCCTTTTACTAAGGTGCGCTAGCGTTTTTAGCACATGCTGCCCCCGTGCTATGCAGAAAAACTAACGCCAGCTCAATGGAGGTGTTAGCGTCTAGCATGCACGGCATTGCAATGCACGCTAAGCACGTGCTAAAACCACTAGCACAGCTTATAAAAGGAGCCCTAAATTGTAGACAATTAGAAAGGAAGAAAATTGGGCAAAATGGGTGGGCCAAATGTCCTCATAAGCATCATTTACTATCCTTCAGAGCAGCAGAAGTTGCTAGAAGAGAAGGAAATTTCTTCTAGTGGAAGTTTCCATTCTTATATTTTATGACAGAAGAAAGTGAGACAAGCTGGTTAAATAACTACTGGGATCTAAGGGCCAGGCTTGCTGGAGGCAGATATAAGCGAGTAAGAGCTTGGGAGAGTGTGGTGCAGTGGTTAAAGTTACAGCCTCAGCACCTTGAGGTTGTGGGTTTAAACTCATTTTGCTCCTTGTGACCCTGGGCAAGTCAATTAATCCCCTCATTGACGTGTGGATTGGGGCCATCGGCAGCGCCTGGGCCTTCCCTCCGTGACGGCTCACTTTTGCGGCGAGAGTCCGCCCACGTGCATCCCGCAGGCACCCAGCAGTTGACAGGGTGCCTCTGGGTGAAGCGGGTTGAGCCCATGCAGCTGTGGGATCGTGCCGTGTTTGCTGACAGCGTCCACGGGTGAGCAAGTGGTGCGACGCTGGCCCTGTGCTTTCCTGTTGGTGGGCCGCTCACTCATGACTCAACAGCAGGGCGGCGGGTAGGGGCCTCCAGCTCATCTTTGGCGGCAGGGCCTGTGGTGCAACGCTGTTTGTGCCAGCTTGGGGGGGGGGATCGCAAATGTGCAGGGCATGCGGGAGTTTGGGAGTAGGGGTGAGCGAGATCATGGGGAGTCTTCGACAGTTGCTGTCTCCCCTCCCAGCAGCTCTCGTACTTGCCAGCGCAGTGATTCACTTCCTCTTTCCTCAGAGGCGGAGCTACCCATCAAAAGACCCAAGGCTGCCTAAGTGGATCGCTGCAGCAAGCAAGTACTGAGAGCTGCTGGGAGGAGAGTGGAGGGGAGGAAGCCACTATTGGAGGCTGGGAAGCTGCTGGATAAAGGGAGAGCTGCTACTGGACCTGGAGGGAGGTAGAAGGGAGATATGCTGCTGGGAGGGGAGGAGGAAAAGGGATAGGAAGAGAGTTACTGTTGGACAGGGGGAGGAGGGAAGGGAGAAGGAAAAAAGAAAGGAAACAGCTGGCAGGGAGCTTAGAGGAGGGGAAGGGGTCAGGGTGGAATGGAGAGATCAGATGAGGGAAAGGGGAGAGACAGAGGTATGAGAAAGTAGAGAGAGATTGATGCTGGAAAGGAGGTCAGCAGAGGAATGAGAGAGAGATAAAGATGCTAGATCTGGTGTAGGAGAGATAAAAATGAAGAGAGCTGTGAAACTGGAATGAATCATGTAAAAAGGAGAGAGGGCGCACAAGCTGGATGGAAAGGGGAGAGGGGCATAGAAAGAAGGCAGATACCATATGGAAGGGGGAGAGGGCAGACAGTGGATAGGAGGTGCAGATGCTGGATTGAAGAGACAGGGCAGACACTGGAAGGAAGAGAGTGAAGAGAGTGAAAAGAAGATGAAAGCAGAAACCAGAGACAACAAAAGATAGAAAAAAATAATTTTATTTTGTCGTTAGAATATATCAGATTTGAAATATATATACCCTGCTAGAGATATAACTGGGGACTGCAAAGCCCAGGCAGTGCTTCTTTATTGAACTAAGGCCAGTACTGGGCAGGCTTGCATGGTCTGTGTCTGTATATGGCCGCTTGGTGGAGGATGGGCTGGAGAGGGCTTCAATGGCTGGGAGGGTGTAGATGGGCTGGATTAAGTCTTAACAGAGATTACGGAAGTTGGAACCCAAGCACAGTACCGGGTAAAGCTTTGAATTCTTGCCCAGAAATAGCTAAGAAGAAAAAATTTAAAAATTTAAATTGAATCAGGTTGGGCAGACTGGATGGACCATTCGGGTCTTTATCTGCCGTCATCTACTATGTTACTATGTTACTATGTATATGTATTGTGAGCCTGCCAGGACAAATGGGAAAAAAATGCTCGAGTACCTGAATAAATTCATATAAACCGTTCTGAGTTCCCTCTGGAGAACAGTATAGAAAATTGAATAAATAAATTCAGCACTCAGCATTTACTATGCTTCTTTGGGCTCTACATAACATATCAAATTTACTTATATACTGCAGTAACCTCACAGTTCAGTGTAGTTAACAACAACCAAGAGACTGTATAAGCACAATGTATTATAATCACATTCAGAAGAATTTGTCAGATAAGTAGGTATTTAGCATATTTCTAAAGGAAAGATAGGAGTTAGAGTTTGTTATCAGGACAGAAAAGGGTTTATCTCATGATCCAACTTGAAAAGATAAAATTCTATGGAAAAATCTTTTGTATTCATCCTTTTACAGTAGGAAATGTAATCTGAACTGCCGAGGAAAAACGTTTTCTGTTAGTAAATTTAAAGTGATCAATTATATAACCAGGTATAAAGCCAAACAATGTCTTGTAACAAGTACAACCTAACTTGAATAATATTCTTGTCTCGGCTGGGAGCCAATGGAGCTCACTAATGTTTTGTTCTAAAAGTCCCCAAAGATTTCTTCATGCAGAGGAAGCAACGATCAAGCTGACTTAAATGAGAATAAATATACAGCATAGTCCCTCTTTTTTCCTAAAAAAAAAAAAGAAATCTACTTCTGTGGTTAAACTGCAAAAGCTTTAAACACTTTGTTTTTCCTATTGTGGTTTTTGGTGAGCTTCTTTTTTTAAAAAAAATTCCAATGCTTGGCATTACATTTTGATGATGTGTCACACCCCATTACGCTGGCATGTTGTGTTATATGACTGTAAATTGTTTTCTAAAACAGAGCTAGGAAAGCTTTGAACTGCAGACTGGAAGTAGAAAAGACAAATTAGAGCTCTGAGAGGCCCTGAGCTCCTAAATTACAAATCTGCAAACCAAGCCAATGTAAACTAAAAGCAGTTCTGAATAGTACAGCACTGCTACCAACTGGCAGACTGTACTTTGGGGGTGAATTCAAAATCCAACATCCCGTACTTCTGGTGAAGGGAGATCCAAGCAAAAGGGAAATTAATCCCAACAGCACTTATAATGGTCTAATGATCCCACCACAGGAGAACATGAACCACAAAGAAAACAGAAAGATATACATTTCTCTACTCTTTTTTTCTGACTATGAGAAATCCAGCTATTGGGTAGTAAAATGAGAAGCTCCTTGTTTCTCAAATATGCAGGCAAGCTATACTAATCAGCAGTGTCATAACTAGCTCAAATCATGCGTTGGACAAAGATTAGACACTGCATCCTTCCTCTCTCACTTATTAAACACTTGGGCCAGTATTCAAAAGAAGTGAATTGAGATGGCTGGAGAATGCATAACTTCTCTATCATAGTTTTAAAAATTATATGTAGAAATAAAAAAAACAAACAAAAACCAAACAACCCCATAAATCAAAACAAAAAGATTCCAAGTTGTACCTTTTTTATCGGACTAACTAGAGCATTATTAGATAAGCTTGTGAAATATGTTGCTTACTGCCCCCCCCACCCCTGCTCCTTCCCCACCCCCTCCTTCCATGCACATTCCTCTTCCCTTCCACCGTACCTGTTTAGCTCACCGGCACGAGCAGCATCTCTAATTTGCTGCCTGCGCCAGCATTGGCTCTCACTCTGATGGCATGTGGGATGTGGAAGTAATGTCAGGTGGGAGCACCAAGGTAGGCACCAGAAGCAGGTTGGAGCTGCTGCTCATGCCAGCAAGAGCTAGAAGTATGGTGGTGGGGAATTGAAGTGCATGTGGTGGAGGGGGGGGGTTTGAGGGGTTGAGAGCAGGAAAGGCACAGACACCCTCACCAAGATGCTGCCCAAGGCGGTCCACCCCCTTACTATGCCACTACATAGTTGACAAAAATTGTAGATATTTACATGAGTTCTAGATACCTTTTTTCCTTATAAAATAGGCTTTACATAGTTAATCTATGCTGAATATCAACATCCATGATTTTATGATGGTTGCAGGAGAGGATAACTAAGTATATAAGATACATGCTGCTAGTATGTTCGTCTAGTTGGAGAAAAAGAAAGGTTATCAATGTTGTGCATAATAACATAATAACATATGTAAAACATAATATAATGGTTATAAAGGGACAAGGTTGGGGGTTTGAGGTGAAATTTGTGGCTTAATAATTTCATTTAGGGTCTCCATTACCAGCATAATGAAGGGAAAATCTAGAGACAAAGAACAAAGCTCATCTGATTTCTCGGAGTTGCATTGGCTAACGCCTGGAGAAGTGTAATAGTGCAGTGTTAAACTTGGAAAGAGTGGTAATGCTGAAATATTACAGCAAGTTTAACACACAATTAAATCACACACTTCTAGTATACTCTTACAGACACATCTTCCTCATCTGCCATGATGAAATGTACGAAGTTCATCATCTTGCTGTAACCCAATAATGAAGACTATGACGGTCCAACTGCAGGTTCGGAAACGTCGATGTATGAGCTCCACAAGAACCAGCACAGAGTTGCCAGTCTACTTCTTGGAAAGAAAAATAAAGGCAGTTTCATTCCTTTTCAATCAGCCCGCATAGCAAGGCTTATAAAAGGTTTGAATGCCAAAAAGAGTCCACCAAAGGAGAAACCTACAAACGCAATGCAAACAGGGAAAACAGTGGTACTGAATAAAAGCTTTCACAAAAACCAGCAGGATGAAGTCGGTGATATTTATTTCAATCCAAAGTATATAGTAGTGAAGACCCGACACAGCATCAGGGGTCACTGTAAACTAAATATCGCTGAAAATGGCATTATTCCTATTACAGAAGATAAACATCAATCCAAGAAGAAGACGAACCAAAACTCACAATCGCATATATATGCCGAAACACAGTGCTGTGTCGGATCTTCACTCCTGCATACTTTGGATTGAAATAAACATCATTGACTTCATCCTGCTGGCTCTTGTAGAAAGCTTTTGTCCAGTCCCACTATTTTCCCTGCTTATAAAAAGGTTTGAAAAAAACCTATGATATTCCAAAAAATAATAACACCAACCAAAAAACAATTGCAATAAATTATGAATTAGAGAATGACACGGGGAAAAAATCTGTCCCCGTCACCGCCCCGTCACCGGCCCACCATCCTCTGCACCGCCCCGTCACCGCCGATCCCTTCACCGCCCCATCACCGTCACCGCCATCCCTTTCACCGCCCCGTCACCGCCACTGCCATCCCATTCACCGCCCCGTCACCGTCCCCGCTGCATCCATATAAGCCTTTTTCCTTTCACTCCCTCCTTCCAATTTGAGCCGGGAACACTAGCGATCGCACGGTCCCCGCGGCCACTACCTGCCTGCCCGGTCGATCCTGGTGTTTGGCCGGCTCTCTCCCTTCTCCTCACCTTGGTTTGTGGGTTTTCTTTTTCGGCAACCTGCGCGCTTTCCCAGGGAGCCGCACACGCGCGGCTGCTCAGTGTTCGATCTTCTGCTCTGCTGCAACTTCCTGTTTCCGGTTGCGTCAGAGCAGAAGATCGAGGCTGAGCAGCGGCGGGTGTGCGCGGCTCTCTGGTAGCGTGTGGGTCGCCGAGGAGGAGGATCTGCGGACTGGGGTGAGGAGAGGGGAGAGAGCTGGCTGGACACTGGAATCGATTGGGTGGGCGGGTGTGAGCTGCGGGGACCGCGCGATCCTTCATGCCTCACTGCGGGGGACAAGACCATTCACCGCCCCGCGGGCGGTGAATGGCCTTGTCCCCGTCGCCGCAGCGACTGCTAGTTTTCTTCCCCGTTTTCGGCGGGTGACCCGCGGCTAAAATGCGGTGGCCGCGGGTAAACCGCCACCGTGTCATTCTCTATTATGAATCCCACTCAGAACAAACACCGGCATCTGGATTTATAACTAATATTAATATTAAGACTTCAGTACAGGTAAACCAAACACATAATTTTCGGTTTCTTTTACCCCGGGCAGAAAACTCATAGGTGACAAGCACCAGACTATAAGCCCTGGGGCAGGACTTATTTAGACCTATAGTCTGGTGCTTGTCACCTATTATTTTTATTATTATGGTGGGGGGGGGGGTAGAGAGTGGGCAATTCTGCACTAATAAGTTAGTGGAGATATATTTTCACCTTCTGACTGATTAATGCTGAATTACTGCATGCATTCTTTATCCCAACCAAAAACAAAGAAATTTAAGAAGGTTCTGCATGATGGCATAATATAGGTATAATATAATATCCTATTCAACTTCTGTCAATGACACATCACCTTTCCACTGTGGTACTTATGAGAAATAAGCTCTTTCTTTTTATGGGCCTCAAAGACTGGAACTGAGTAGCCCTGGTATGCAATTCTATCTCAGCATTTTCATTGGAATTATCCTGAACACCTCCAGGACAGGTTACTTTTTATTTTTATAAAAATAATTTATACAAAATAAATAAATCAACATTTATGTGATAATAGAACTATTCTTGTCAATCCAACCACTTCATGAGCTATCATAGGTCTGTTATACCCCCTAAGTTGAACAACCATGGGCACTTGAGGTTACTGTTCCCCATAATTTAAAAAATTAAAGAATTAAAAGAAAAATTTTAATACACATAAAAAGAAAGAGCTTACTTCTCATAAGTATTACAGTGGAAGGATAATATAGGTATATGCATAGTGGCACCTCTCAAAAACTTTGGGAAAGTTTTTTTTTAAAGATACAGGGCCTTAACTGTGTGGGTTGAATCAAATAACATCATATAGTTATGAAGATATCATACTTGCCATCTAAGACATTATTTATACTCATAAATGGTTTTAAACATTTTCATCTCAAAGGACATATCTCCTCATACTTAAATATATTGCATGCATATTTATTATAGATATAATGAAAAACTTGCTGGATGGTACTGCAAGAGCTGAGTCAAGCAGGTTGAAATTTCCACAGAAAAGCTTAGTAAAGAGCCAAGCTAGTGCTGGTTCGGAAAAATGGCCAAAAGCCTAAAGCTCAACTTTGTCATTAATGCTTTGCCATCTCTAATTAGTGGCATCACCATCCTAATTCAATACGGCTTTATGAGCAGATGCTTTAACATTCATTCCAGATTAGACTGTTTCTAGAACACTGTAATTGAACTGTAGAGTGCTCTCAAGACTGCTTGTGAATGAATGGAGATATATCCATGTATCTATATCTATATACTGTATCTACAGTATATATGACAGCTGCAGAGTATTTATTATATAGAACTATAGAAACATGATGGCAGATAAAGGCCAAATGGCCCATCCGGTGTGCCAAACCACAGCATCCACTATATCTAAATCTATTACATAGTAGGGAGCTCTTGAGATTGCAGATGAATAAATGTACAGTATATATAGATTCAGATATAAATATATACATTCATGTACAACCACAAGAACTCCTTACTATATATCAGATATATAGACATTGATATAGTAAATATTCAGCAGCTGGACATCAAGATATATATTTTCAGCAGACTAAATTCACAAGTACAGTAATTTAAATATATGTCTTATCTATTTAAAATAACATATGTTACTTATCCGTCAACACTTATCCATCACACGTATGTAATGTAATGTAATGTAATGTAATGTAATTTATTTCTTATATACCGCTACATCCGTTAGGTTCTAAGCGGTTTACAGAAAATATACATTAAGATTAGAAATAAGAAAGGTACTTGAAAAATTCCCTTACTGTCCCGAAGGCTCACAATCTAACTAAAGTACCTAGAGGGTAATAGAGAAGTGAAAAGTAGAGTTAGAGGAAAAATAAAAATAAAATAAACATTTTAACAAGACAGCATTGATCTAAATACTTTGGAAGGTAGAAGAGAGGAGAGAAAAGAATAGAAGCATGATGAAGTGATGAAGTGGAGCAAGTAAGTTTAGGAGGAGCGATTGACGTTTCCAGAAAGGGCTTCTTCAGGGAAGAGACTTGGCCGACAGTCCCAGGATGCCTATGTCTCCTCCCCTGAGATGTTCTCCCATCCATGCATTCCCTCCCAGACACACTGCCCGTGCCCCAGCCGCTCCAAGGAGGCTGCCCCAGATGAGGCCCACGGTGAATGCAGGATTCTCTCCTCTGCGGGAAAGCCGCCCGGAGCTGACAGTCGATCTTCTTAGCGGATTGCAGGGGGGAATAGTTAACACTCTTGGTAGTATCGGGTCTGTGTGTTCTCGGTGGTTGTGGCTGGTCTCGTTGCTGCTTAGGTGTAATAGCAGTTGATCTCCACTGCTGCTGATATTTAAAAGCAGGCAGATTGATCTCTCCAATGGACTGCAGGGGAAGGAGTTCACACTCCTGGCAGGATCGGGTCTGTGGGTTCTTGGTGGTTGCGGTAGGTCTCGCTGCTGCTTGTATGTAAAAGCAGTTGTTTTTCTACTGCTGCTGATATTTAAAGCAGGTAGATTGATCTCTTAAACGGGATATAGGGGGAGGAGCTCACAAGCCTGGCTGGATCGGGGCAAGGGCTCCTATTATAGGCAGCTGGTCTTGCTGCTACTTAGGTGTTAAAGCAGTTGATCTTCCTAGCGGACTGCAGGAGGTGTGGAGCTCACACTCCTGTCATGATCTGGTCTATGGGCTCTTGGTAGTTGCGGTTGGTCCCAATGCTGCTTAGGTGTAAAAGCAGTTGTTCTCCCACTGCTGCTGATATTTAAAAGCAGGTAGATTGATCTATCCAATGGAATGCTGGGGGAAGATCTTATATGTCTGGCTGGATCGTGGCAAAGGGTTCCCGGTAGTGGCGGCTGGTCCTATTGCTGCTTAGGTGTAAAAACAGTTGATCTTCTTATCGGATTGTAGGGGGGGTGGATCTCACATTCCTGGCAGGTTCGGGTCTGTGGGTTCTTGGTGGTTGCGGATGGACCCGCTGCTGCTTAGGTGTAAAAGCAGTTGTTTTCCCAATGCTGCTGATATTTAAAAGCAGGCAGATTGATCTCTCCAACAAATTGTATGGTGAAGAGCATACACGTCTGGCTGGATTGGGACAAAAGCTCTCGATAGTGGCGGCTGGTCTTAGTGCTGCTTAGGTGTAAAAGCAGTTGATCTCTTACTTCTGATGATATTTAAAAGCAAGCATATTGATTTTTCCAACGGAATGCTGGGGGAAGAGCTTACTTGTCTGGCTGGATCAGGGCAAAGGGCTCTCGGTAGTGGTGGCTGGTCCTGTTGCTGCTTAGGTGTAAAAAACAGTTGATCTTCCTAGTGGACTGCAGGGGGAGGTGGAGCTCACACTCTTGGCTGGATCGGGTCTGTGGGCTCTTGGTAGTTGCGGATAGTTCCGTTGCTGCTGAGGTGTAAAAGCAGTTGATTTACCATATGAATATATATATATGTGTTTACCAGATGAATTTCATTGCTAAGGGGTTGGGGGGGGAAAAAATTTATCAACAGGAGCTACTATTGAGATATGTTATTTTGCTGTTGACCTCAGTAATTAATAACTAGATCTCACAGCATAAAATAGAACCTGTGCAACAACAGTACCAGTTAGTAGTAAAATAACACATCTTAACTGTAGCCCACCCTTGAATGTACACAGTCAACTAGTCAGGTTTTCAGGATATCCACAAGAAATACTCATGAGATTGATTTGCATGCACAAGGTCTACTCAATTCCGGTCCTCAAGGCCTCAGGCAGGCCAAGTTTTCAGGATATCCACAATGAATATGCATGAGAGAGATTTGCATTCCAAGGAGGCAGTACATGTAAATCTCTCTTGTGTAGATTCATTATGGGTATCCTGAAAACCTGGCCTGCCTGTGGACCTCATGGACCGGGACTGAGTAGCCCTGGCATACACTGTCACCTTGGTATGCAAATCTATCTCAGCATTTTCATTGGAATTATCCTCAACACCTGCAGGACAGGTTTGGGAACCTCTGATCTAGAAAAGAGGAAAACTATGGGCTCCTTTTAAGAAGGTGCGCTAGTGTTTTTAACGCACGCACCAGATTAGCGCGCGCTAGCCGAAAATCTACCGCCTGCTCAAAAGAAGGCAGTGGCGGCTAGCGCACGCAGCAATTTAGCACACACTCATCCGCGCGTTAAGGTCCTTTGTAAAAGGAGCCCTATATGTGACGGCCATCCCCACATTCGTGTAAATAGCCTATTTTCTAAAATGGCTCTTAAATACAAAAGCCAATCTACATGTGTAAAAGCTACTAGTTATATGCGGGGATACTTCTACAGTATCACTTGTACAACAGAAAACAGTTGTATTTGTGGTACAAAATCTAAGCTACTTTCTCATGGTCTTACTTTTGATTAATTAGCTAAGAAATTAAAGTCATTTCTATTGTAATTAGTTTCAGCACACAATCAGCCTTCATCACACGAGAAGAATAGTTACTCCATCAAAGGACTGTGCACTGCATATGCATTGCATTGTTTCCAATGACTAATTCTTTTCTAATCCGTTTTGCCGTTCTGTAAACGGCTACCTCTTTGGCTCATGAGGCGCTCGCTAGACATTTTCTGGCCTGGCTCACTCTGCTGTGCCTGTTAAGGATGGTGAGTCATGTCACGTCTTATTTAGATTTGATTAACATCATTAACCTATCATACACTAAAGCGAGCTGCAGAGCCAATTTCGGCAAGCGACATAAAGCATAGAACAGCTTGGATTGTCAGATAAACATGCCCAGAGGTGTAGTTAGGATGCTGAAATTATTAGGTGAGTGATAGGAAGCCAAAAAATCAGTGAGCCACTTGAGCAGAGAGTATAAACATAAATATCCAAACACACATCATGCTGCATGTGGATTTTATGGTGATGCGTTAATACATTATCTGCTATGGGTTTATTGAAGCCATTTTTGAATTCCCGGCAATTCATTCATCTGCATAAAGAAGAGCTTCAAACAGGACAGTTGCTTATGAACAAGTAGCCCCTGTGTGTTTTCCACCGTGTTTATAATCCTTCATGCTCATATCTATAATTCATGAGCAAACTGGTTCAACAAACGTTTCCATAAAGGTTGAGCAGAGTCTGCCGCTGTTAACGCTCACACTGTCATGCACGGAATTGAAATGGGTCCACTTTCCCTCTATTCATCACAGCTCAAAGACATCCTGGCAATGATATTATCCAAATATTATTAAAACTTTGAACCCTGTCCTCGTAAATTATGGCAAAATGGCTTCAGAGCCATTAGGCACGGAGGATGTATGGGCTCCAGTTGCTTTGGAGTAATTATGTGCTTAAAGGGAAGCGTGGCTAAGCATTCTACTAGTAAAAGAGGAAAAGCTATGATCATTTGTAACTGCTTCAGTGCTGTACACAGCACTGTTCACACAGGTCAAGTCAACCTTACAGCAGGACAATTATCTGTCTAGAGAGACCAAACATCTGTTGTTAAGTATGTACAGGCACCACTGCAGCATGCAAAAAATCTTGTCCACTTCATTGGTTTGGCTTACAATAATGTACTTCAAACACTTGGCTAACACTGTACAACATCCCCCTATCTTATTGTTGCTTCAGCAGTTCAGCTTTGAAATATGCAATACCTTCACTCCCCCATGCCTTCCCTTAATACATACACACAGCTGTTGAGGATGCTGAAATATTAGCCAATCCTTTTATTAAAAAAAAACAAAAAAAATGCTGCATTCTTCTGCATTTATAAGTTACCAAATAGCAGTACTGCAAAGATAAGGGACAAAAACACAAGGTCAGTATGTGTTTACCTTAGAAAACAAATCTTTCTTTGATTTTTTTTTTTTTTGGGGGGGGGGGGAGTTTCAAACTTCCAAAGGGGTAGTAAAAAGAAAATTGTATGGTGATTTGTAGGAGCCTGTTTCCCCACCACCAACAACAATATTCAGCTGATAGTGGTCAGCATTTTTTAAAATGTCAGCAATGTGGGGTTTTTTTCTACCTAGATATTAAAAGCTGGTATCTGGATACAGGCTGACCATGAATACCCTGGTCTAGATTGGCCAGTACCCAGATAGGTAACTAACCCCCTCTTTTACTAAGGTGTGCTAATCGATTAACGCGTGCTAAACGCTAACGCATCCATAGACTAACATGCACGCGTTAGCGTTTATTGTGCACTACATTGATTAGCGCGTGCTAATTGGTTAGTGCACCTTAGTAAACGAGGGCCTAAATATCACCCCTAACCAAGCAACTCCCAGCTCTGCCCAAGATCTGCCCCTGGACAGTGTTGAGAAAACCAAAAAAAACTCTGTGGAGTGACGATGTTCCTAAATGGACTTTATTTGAAATTGTCAAAGTTCTAAAGGTACACTGAAATCATCCACATAAAATAATTCCATCCACGTAAAAGTAAATCATCCACATAAGAGCCTTAAAGGACCTAGTCCGCTAGGGATACAGGACCCAACACGGTCCGTGTTTCGACAAAAAGTCTTCTTCAGGGGTCCTATAAATAATGGACAGTGTTGGTCAAGTTAATATATCTTATGGCTTATTACAATTTAATATACTATCTTTCCTAAGGAGATAAGAAAACAATGCATAGGCAATAGGACATGTTTTTATTTGGAGGGGGGGATTAAAAGCTCTACACTAGCCCCAGCAGGATCCTGCGGCACAACAACTCCCCATCTTACTCCCTGGTCACTGTAATTTTAAATCTTCAGGCAATGCCGCTCAGCATCAATGAGCAGGCCTGACCCAGAAGTCTTTATTCTACAGTGACGCTGCATAGCGGCTGCCGGCAGATTTTAAATTACAGCGGCCATGAGAAGGTGAGTAGGGGAGTAGAGCCATAACTGACTCTTCTGACCACCAATTTTGGGGAAGGTCATGGCCCTTTGGCCTCCCCCATTCTGATGCCTATGAAGTAATGAATAATCTGAGAGGAAAAATGGCAATTGCCAAAGGAAAGGAAAAAAACCTGAAGGAAAGGGTAAGAAAAATAATAGTACTGGTTCCTCGAGGTTTGATCATGTCGCACCAATTCTAAGTAATTTGCATTGGCTGCCTATTAGTGCACGTATTGAATTTAAGGCTCTCTGCTTGATTTTTAAGCTTTTGAAGCATGACGGGCCTTTGATACTTTGATCCTTGTTACAGTTTTATCAGCCATCACACAGTTTACGGTCCATGGTCAAGCTGTGTTTGGATGTGTCATCTTTGAGTGTGGCTAGACTTTTAGGGTAACGGAAAGCTATGCTGACGATACAAGGAGTGATGTCTTGGAATGAGCTGCCCATGGAGATGAGAAGGTTGTCAGGTACAGTACTCCCCCGAAATTCGCGGGGGTTACCTTCGCGGAGTGATCGTGAATGTTGAAAAACTGCAAATATTGGAAGAGTACTGTAATTGGCACTCTCCCTCCTCCGCCTGTCCCGGCGCTTACTGCAGTCAGACTCCCCGAGCTCGCGCACGCCAGCCCCTTATGAGTCCCCTGTCGAATGCTGAAGCGAGGGAAAGTGAAGGCTAGCTGAGCGGAACTGGTAAGAAAGCTTTTCCATTGGTCAATCATTCGCGGTATTTTCTGACTGGAAGAGGTGCTCAGAAAATACCATGAATGACTGAGTACGTGAATCGCAAACTGCGAATTCACGGGGGTATACTGGTTTTTAATGTCATTTTTCGGTATGTTTTGGATTGTTTTTTTTTTTTAATTTTTTTCTACTGAAATGTTAGTAGTTCTAGATTGTAGCAGTTCATTTTTAATGTTAAATGTTTGTATAGTTTTTAGCTGCATTTAATTGCATTTTATTCTATTATGTATGTTTCACTCTTACCTGCTTAGAATTGCAGGATATTGGAAATGTATCACTGGTAATATAATACTTTTAAAAGTAACAAGTAAACAGTGCTTTCCAAAAGTAATATAAACAGTCACTAGTTTCATTAGGAAACAGGAATATTAGTCTAGATTTATAAAAGTCATATATTACGCCCAACTCTGCCCCTGGATAATAATAATTTATTTTTGTATACTGCTATACCCAAAAAGGTTCAAAGCTAAATACATACAATCAATAAAATTGAAATGACATAATGAAAAAAATCAATTAAAATTGGAATACATCAATTAAGAATCAGTTAAAATTGAAATGCATCAGTTAAGAAACAAAAGAGAGTTAAACAGTTGTAGTACTAGGATATAGACATGTCAAAAAGACGGGTCTTTAATGTTTTCCTAAAATTAAAATAAGAAGTGGCCTCTAATATAGGTTTTCCTAGCCACATATTCAGTTTGGCGGCCTGGAAGGAAAAAATTATGTCAAAAAACTTCTTATATTGGCAGGATTTTAAAGGGGGTAGTTGAATAGATTTATTCTACGTGTACTCTTGTTGAGATAATTCAAAGAGAAGTGGGAAGCAAGATAGTCTGGTAACATCCCAAAAACTGCTTTGTAACAAATACAGGAAAGCTTAAACAGAACTCTGGACTCTACCGGCAACCAGTGAAGTTTTTGATAGAAGAGAGCAATATGCTCCCATTTTTTTAGTCCAAAAATAAGGCGAACAGCAGTGTTCTGGATCAGTCTAAGTTTTTTGAGTGTTTTTTTATAAGCACCTAGGTAAACAATATTACAGTAATCTAAAATACTCAAAATGGATGACTGCACCAGTAAACGAAAATAAGCTTCATCAAAGAACTTCTTAATGGTGCGGAGCTTCCAGAGAACTGAAATACATTCCTTAAACAATAGATCTGTATGTTTTTCCAAAGTCAGATGTTTATCCAGGATTACACCCTGTATCTTTATGGATTGTTCAATATAATATTCCAGCCCGCTCACTTGGATCGTGGCTTCTTTTATCTTTTCGTTGGGCGTTGCTGGATATTGCTGAGTCAATCTGATCAGATATTCGAAAGCATTATCCAGATAATGCCTCTGAAACTCTGGGTAAGAATGCCTCCTACCCACATAAGTTCCACTGAATATCAATCCCCATGGAAATAAAAATATATATCATTTTATTTTTATGGATTTTTATTTTTGCAAAGAGCATGGTTCTGAATTATTAAGGCTTTTTTTCATATTGTGCAAGGTGGATGCACTAATCTGTGAGATTTCCTGCAGGTTAGCAGCCTCATTGAGGAAGCCTTTTACTAAGCCGTGGTAAGCAGTAATGCATGCTTACCGCAAGTTAAAATGCACTACAACGGGTCACGCTCAGGCATCCTGTGGTAGTTTTTGCAAGTGCACATGCTGTTCATGCACTAAAAAAATAAAATTTATTTTATAGCACTTGATAAAGAATAGTAAACCAATGATATTGAATTAGCAGAGGAGTCACATGCTCAAATGTTTTTAGCATAAAAATAAGCTGAATTGAGGTGTTGTGGACTGACTGTACATGCTTGGTAAGAGCAGTGGTTTTGAGGCAATCAGGGCCTTCTGCCCCTCCCACTTCATCCCAAGATGCAATGGGAGGGGAAAGCCCCAGTCATTGCATCACGTGACCCTGTAGGCAGGATGGAGTGAGCTTCCCTCCTACCCTTTGCTCTTCTAATGGTATGGGGAAGGGCAGAGATATGAAGGGAGATACGGGATATCAGGGGGATTTTGGGATGTGAGGGGAGATGTGGGGGATATCAGAAGGATGTCGGGATGTCAGGGGAAGGAGTATAGGGCTCTGGGGTTCAGCTGATCCTGGCAGGGAAATCCCCATCAGCTAAGTCACCTGGAAAGGAACCCCCTGAAACTGGCTCAGCTGATGGAGATTCCTTCTGCCGCAATCAGACAAGGTAGTTGGTGGGTATGTCTATTAAATTTGTTTTTGCAAATTTTTTACATGGAAATTTTTATATTTGAAAATGGGCAAAAAGAAGGTAAACGTCCTAAGGACTAAAACTTATACTTTGCTCATTTTCAAAAATAAAAGATAGACGTTTGGCAACTTTGAAAATGCACATTTTTCCTGCTGGGTTTCTGGACGAAAACATCAAACCTCAGACTTAGGCACATTTATGATTATGCCCCTCCACATATCCTAGGTAGAAGATATAAGTCCCAAGATCAATCTTTTTGAAATAGAAGTTGGATCACACCCCCTTACCTGATGCATGTCATTCAGTTTTGGACATGTAGGCCCTGATTATACAAAGCGCGTCTAAAGTTAGGCATCATTTAGATTTCTAAGATAGGCGTCCTTTGTAGAATCACACTCAGTGGCGCTCATCACTGTTTAGATATCTAAATTTTTAGGTATCCTTTAGAGCGGTGGTTCCCAACCCTGTCCTGGAGGACCACCAGGCCAATCGGGTTTTCAGACTAGCCCTAATGAATATGCAAGAGAGAGATTTGCATATAATGGAAGGGACAGGCATGCAAATCTGCTCCATGCATATTCATTAGGGCTAGAGATTAAAACAATGGGAGTTAAGTGATAGGGTTAAGAGATTAAAACAAAGGGAGTTAAAGATGGATTCATCTTCTCAAAAGTATGTACCCTTTTGGCCTCAACACTACATTAGATTGGTCAGTATTTATATAATATTTAGTTGATCTAAACGTTCTTGTTATTCAATTGTCATTGAGAACCATTTAAACCAATGAGAATAGCACAACACTTTACATCTCAATGCGCATGTGCTAGCGTTCTATCAATATAAGCACCACTTTTTATTCTGCGCTTGTGCTGTAATCAACTATCTGCTAACGCTAAAAGTAAGTACGCTGTGTTTTAATTCAAGAAGTTAAAAATCGGAATGTAATGTTTACCATCTTTTTTTATATTCTTATTTTTTAGCTCGTATCACAAACCCTGAGGAAGCCGCTTCTTAACGGCGAAACAGGTTCCCGTCGGATATAATATACGGGACTAAAAGCGGCGTTATATCCAATGTCGCTTTACAGCATAAATCAAGTTGAAAGATAAGTGCCTAGTTAAGACTTAAAGTATTATTGTATACATAAGTTAATACTGTATTTTTGCAAAGCTATTTTGCACAGCTTTGAATATTGCAATTTGCACAAGTGAATAATGTTATTTGCAGTTTTGAAAAAAAGAAAAAAATTTGTTTTCAAACGAGTAGTATAGTTATAAATTCAAAAAAGTGACAGATTTAGTCACATTGATATATGAAGGTTTTGGATTGATGAAAGATACCCATGCCACAATTCCTTAAATGGATAATATCTATTATGATCCTTGGAGTGGCAATTCTGAGATTCTTTCCTTCATTTAATTGGATGTTTACCTCTTAGAACATTACCCAGACTGGCTATATCTTGAGTGGAAATTCATGTCCCCGATGAGACTGTCTCATATATTAAGTATTAAAATACCTAGGTACACTAAGGATAATGTGATTTTATTGGACACATGGAAAACAATTAAATGTATTGATAAGTTAACAGATGTTCCCATAATAAAGTCTACTTTGCAGTCCTGATGAAGCCAACCGGTAAAACCTGGGTTGGGGGGTCGTGAACATGCATTTTGTGCAGCAGTGGTGATTAAGAATGTACCCGGAGTAGCTGTAAAGACTACAGTTCAGGTTGAGAAAGAAGTTCTGTTTTGAGTTTTTTATGATTCTTAAGATGTTGGGAGTCCAATTTAGTAGTTAGGAGAAGCAGCATCTTTGAAGTGGATACAAGGTGGATACAAGGTGTTCGCCTGTAGATTGGTTAGGTTGTGAGGTAGTTTTTGTTGATCTATGTATTATGTATGTGGTTATATTTCAGAGCATTGGAATTTATCATATAGTAACATAGTGGTTTTCTTTTTTTGTTTAATTCTTTATTGATTTTCAAATTTTGACAGTGCAATACAACTATATTAAACATGAGCACTATACATAACGCACTTAAAATACACAAAATTAATACATTACCAATCCTTTTCTCCCTCCCTTCCTCACATAACTATTACACTGCATATGCATATATTATTGCAATATTATACATAAATACCTTTAGCAATTCCAAATACCTTCCCCTCCCCCTTCCCCCCCCGGATGTGTAAGGAATCTGTAAAAAGGGAGATACCTGACATTCATTGCAATTCAACATATGCAGTCAATGGGCTCCACACCTTATTGAATATCATACTAGACCCCAAACACTCTGCATTCATTCTCTCATTTATACGTGGAACAAATATTTGCTCACCAAAATGTGTAATTCAATCTGTCGTAACTCTTCCAGTTACGTGTAATCATCTGGATGGCTATTCCGGTCAAAGTCAAGAAGAGCCGGCTTTAATATCTATCTAAAGGCTTAATATGCAATATTGTACCACAAATTATGGCTTCATAGGTTAACGGGATTGATGACTCAAGAATAATATTTATTTGTCCCCAAATTGACTTCTAGAGATTAAGTATCATTGGACAATAATACAACAGATGATCCAAGGTCCCTATATCAATATGACAATGCCAGCATCTATCTATTAGACTTAGAACTATCTACCTTATTCAAACGAACTGGGGTCCAAAAAATCCTATGTTAATAAGAATAACCAAGTTTGTCTCATAGATGCTGACGCTGTACATCGTAATCTCCAAGTCCAAATTTGTGGCTATCGAGATGCAGAAATATGCTTCTTAATCTCAATGCTTCTTTGTTTTTTTGTTCAAAGTTTCCGAAATTAATTTATACCACCTGGCGGCCTGATGTCCTAACAAATCTGTCTGCTAACATAGGATCTGCAAGCTATAATAAGTTTTTAAGTTTTTCCATTCGGGGAACCCACTCCGAATGACCTGCATCAACTGCAACCATCTGTAATTTTGAGACTTTAAGAGACCAAATACTTGTTGCAGTCGTGAAAAATCAAGCAGTTTTCCATTAGATACAACATCATCCAATGTACGAATGCCTGCCTGATCCAATTCTTCCAAGCGATCCCAGCACCGCCTATTTGAATCTTGGAGTTCAACCATAAGGACTTAAAAGTAGAATTCATTATCGGAATATATATTAATTTATCAATAAATTTAATTGTTTTCCATGTGTCCAGTATTATAATGTTGTCCTTAGCATATCTAGGTATTCTGATACTTAATACATGAGATAGTTGCATAGGGGACATAATTTTCCATTCTAGGTACAGCCAATCTGGGAGATGCTTCATGAGCTCGGGGAGGATCAAATACATTCCCTGGCGCATTATATAGGCCTGATGGTACCTATAAAAGTTGGGGAAATTTATCTCACCCTCTGCAATCGGCTTTTGTAAAGAAACTAGAGCAATTCTTGGATTTTTACCCAGCCAAATAAATTTAGTGAGGATACTATTTAATGTCTTATAAAATGACCCTTGAAAATATAATGGTAACATACTCATTTGGTAGCAAACCACAGGCAATATCATAATTTTAACGTTCTGAACTCTCCCCCACCAAGACAGATGTAATGGGTTCCATTGCTCACACAATTCAGAGACCTTTAGCAATAAAGATTTTTCATTTACTTTCATCGTCTCTTCCACCGTATTCAAAATCCAAATACCTAAATATTTTATACCCTCTGCTTTCTACAGAAAAGGGAATTTATCAAATAATCCTTTTGGACATTGCACATTCAATGGAAACACCTCTGATTTACTCCAATTTATCTTATATCCTGAAAATTTTCCAAATCTATTTATTAACTCTAGTAAATGTGGAATGGTAGTTTCAGGAATTCTCAAATGAAGCAAAATGTCATCTGCATAAGCAGAGACTTTGTATTCCCGGCCTGTGTATGGAATACCCTGAATCTCCTCTGCCTGTTGAATAGCCAATAACAAGGATTCCAGAACAATATCAAACAGCAAAGGAGATAATGGACATCCTTGTCTAACTCCCCTCTCCAGACAAAAACGTTCTGAAAAAGTATTATTAATATATAATCTAGCAGAGGGAGAACTATACAAAGTTTGAATCATTTGTATAAATCCTGAACCAATACCAAACCAAACCAATCCATTGCTTGATACATGAAGGTCCATTCCACACAATCAAAGGCCTTCTCTGCATCCAAGGATACAGAGAAGGCTGGATCATCCATGACTTTTGTTAAATTTAACATATGAAAAAGCCAATCTGGTGTTATTAGAAGAATGTCTCTGAGCAATGAACCCCATTTGGTGCATACCAATAATGTAAGGGAGAGCCTTAGCCAAACGTAAAGCCAATAACTTAGCTAATAATTTTCCATCTACATTAATTAAAGAAATGGGCCTGAAATTTGAAACCAATATGGGATCTTTATTTGGCTTTGGTAAAACTATAGAACATAGTGGTTTTCTGATTTTTTCAAAATCTAAGGTAGCTGGGTTCCATCCTAATTATTGTTAGTAGGCTGTTCTAGGTGAATAACAGTAAATGATGGCAGATAAAGACCTGAATGGTCCATCCAGTCTGCCCATAAGTTATACCCATTAAAAAATACATAATTAAAATAACTTCTCTCTTCTTTAATATTTCTGGGCCATAGACTGTAAAGTCTGGTATTGTCCTAGGTTCCTTTGGATGATGAAAGGGTCAGTTGTGAAATGTCAAAGATACTAATGTACCTATTAGTGTCATAGGCATGGCGTTTGACATCGCAAGTATAGGGTGAAGCAACCTCCCATGTCTGGGGCCTCCAACTTCTGATGCACAGTGCAGCGTTGGTTGTTCTCTTCTCACATCTTCCTGTCAGGTGAGGCTGGACTCATTTAGAGCACTGGTCTGTGACTTGGGGGGCCACCGCGTGAATGGACTGCTGGGCACGATGGACCACTGGTCTGACCCAGCAGCAGCAATTCTTGTGTTCCTATGTCCCACTGGATCCGCTTCCTCAGCACCATCTTGTCTGATCTGGGACTGCTCCTAGGTGGTGTGGAGCAGTTCAGGAGTGTTCTGGTCCCACCTCCCTGCTTCTTGGTAATGTGTGCCATGTCCGACGTCACAAGTGGCCTGGCCGCTTGAGGCCTAGCCTGGTGGTTTTACCGTGTGTCCTTCTTCAGTGCTGTGTCTGGACTGAAGGTAGTTCCTGGGAATAAGGCATAGGGCAGATACACTGCCAATTAAATGCCTGCTAATACCACTTATTGATTGTCATCACCAATTTAGTCAATTACTTTGCATGCAGATCTGTGATCCATGTCCAAAATTGAGAACCAGAGTTTGGAAGACAGAGTCCAAAGCAGAAAAGGTGAACTTGAAAAAGTGGTCTCTGTTACTGAGTTCTAGAATATTAAAACAAGAATTTAGAGCTATGCATAAGGCCATCCATTAGAGTATGTTTTTTTGAATATAAAATATGCCCACAACAATTTTTTATTTTGATTTGAAAAGAGTAAGCTGATATTGATAACATTAGTTAATACACATAACATGGTAACTAAAATATGAACATTTGATACAATCTATGTGTGTATATGAAAGGCTGCCTTTTTTCACCAGTTTTTAATGTTATTTCAAAATTAGAGAGTTTGGTCTGATTCATTTTTGGTCAGTGTTGGAATTTGTCATGTTTTTGTAATTGTATGTTTGTTATTTTATGTTTTTGAAATTTTTAACTATGTATATAGTTTGTTCTCCTCTTAGAATGTTAAGATAATATAGAATATAGATTTTTTTTTAATGTTCAATATATATATATATATATATATTTTTTTTTTAGAATTATTGAAAATTATTCTAAAGAACAATAACAGAAAATAAAGAAATACCGTGTAGAGTAAAGTAACAGAAATATACAACAGCAGTTATCCAATGTCCATCAGTATAATGAGCAATCAGAAAATGTACATAACAATGCAGTAATCAAAAGGTAAGTACAGTCACAGTTATCAATATCAAAAGACTCAATGACAGTGTACAATTAGAGGGATTCTATATATAAATATATAAATACATGACAAAGAACTGAAATAAATGATTACACTGGAAGTCTGTATATCTATAGTGTCTTATGAAGACATATAAGTAGGGCATGTTATTGAACAGTAATCAGAGAGGGGGGATCCAATACAGTATTAAATTTATGTACAGAGCCATGCTTCTTTGCAAAGATGCGCTCATACTTCACAAAAAGACAAACATTGGACCACCAAGCAGTATTAAGACACATTTGAAAAATTGTTCCAGTTCAGCAAGATGATTCTCAAAGCCACTAGTAACAGGGCTCTCAATAGTATAGCAATAGGTTCAGAAACAGAAGATTTCAGGGCCACCTCTCCATAAATATAGATTTTTAAATAAATAAAACAAGTAAATATTACCAGTAAGACATTAATACTTCATTTTACAGGGTGGCAGTGGATGTCCATTTAGCAGAGGTGTTATGAATTCTCTAAAGCCTTTACAGTATCAATGTCTTATTCTTTCTACCTGCTGGCTAAAAGGCTAGTCTCCTCAGATCCTATTGGTTATAGATTTCAGTTGTCAACAGTGAAAAGTAAAAAGAAATTGGGAAGGGGGTCTGAGGCTTCTTTCAGGGAATACATGCAGTAACAATGACATATGATATACCATTTAACCCTTGGGACTGCTGAAAGATGCACAAAATTCAAATGCAATAGCATTTCCCTTTCCCAAAACAGAATTAAAATAATAGTCTGTGTGCTATATATAAAAAAAAAAATAACAACAGCAGCAATGCAAGTTTGCAAAACTTCATGATTAATCATTAGAACCCATCTAAAATACAATCACGTCTTAGAAGGAAGTAATTTTTCCTCTTGCTTGAAGGATGGTATCACTCTATCTCTGTCACCTACATAAAGAAGGGAACAGTGTCGAGGCACAGATTAGATCATCTATTATCGAGTAGGCAAAAGATAGACCAAGAAGACACCTGCAGTTTAACAGATGTTCTATCAATTATGGGAAGTCTTGTGAAAATTGACTGCATTCCCGATTGTGGACTTTTTCTGAAACAGACTGAAAGAAGTCATGCCAAATTTTGGAGGGCAGGTACTATTCAGTGAGTGCTTTGTTTAAAGTAGAACCCAGATACTGTATTTTCAAATATATATATATATATATATATATACAATTTTGCGACATTTCTGAAAATTCTAGATAAATTGGCAAAATAATTTAACTTTAGTATTTCTGCTATATATGAAAATGACCTCATTTGTTTTATATTTTTAATTACGACAAAATGTTGCTAAATTGGTAAATTACACGTCTCCCTTCTTTCATGAAAAAATCTAGCAATAAAAGTTTGCAGCAGTAGTGTTCAAGTTTATGTTTCAATCCCCTCTCCCACCACCACTGTCTAAACAGTTTGGTTTACAGGAAGGATATCGTAACAAATATAATTGAGATCTAAGGGCTAGATTCTTTAAAATTTGCATTAAAAACTAATGGGCCGCTATCACAGCCATTATAGTCGTGATTTTAAAGAAGCGAGTCATTCTCCAAATGCATATGAGGTTGGCAGAAAGTAGCGAAGATTCACTAAATTTGCAGGTGTTGGGCCAATTAGAGCCTTAGGCTCTTTCCCGGTACATCTGGAGAGGGACCTTAGGCTCTGATTGGCCAAGACATATAAGGCTCCTCCTATAAGAGGGGCCTTAAACAACTTGGGCCAGTCAGAGCTTCAGGCCCTTCCCCGGTGCATCCCAGGATGCACTGGGGAGGGGAAGGCCTTCCATTTTGAAGAGGTGGGCCAGCTGGTCAGAGGGAGTAGGCATCCCTCCAGCCAGCCATCTAAGTAAGATAAGGGGAAGAAGGCGGGGGTCCTTGGAGGCACAGGGGGGGCTGCTTTGCAGCAAGAGAGAGTAGGCATCTGTCCTGCCAATCTTCAATTTGGTTTTTGTTTATTTTGTTTTTTATTATAATTTTAATTTTTTTTTGGGGGGGTATGAGCAATCAAACCTTACTTTCCTGTCAGTGTCTGAGCCAATCAGCACTCAGGCACTGATAAGAAAGTAAGGCAATGACAGCTCAGACCTGTTGATAAATTTTAGCTACAAATGTGGCACAACGAGGTTAGAGAATCACTTGGCTATTATAGAGAATCGCTCAAAGTGATCATTTTAATATTAATGGCTTTATTGTACTATATTTGCAGGGCAGTATTGGAGACTGCTAGAAAACTCAGAAAAGACCTCAGTAAGCCATTTTGATAATCTGCCATTAAAACACTTGCACACTAAATCAGCTGGAAACAGTTTAGCGAGCACGTTAAAGGCAGCTTTTAGTTTTGAGAATCTGCCCCTAAGTGCATACACTGGAGGGAACCTCAGAGAAGCTCTTCAGATCTGCACCAGCACTGATGCAAAAGAAACAGATCCCGAACATAAGAACATAAGAAATGCCTCTGCTGGGTCAGACCTGAGGTCCATCGCGCCCAGCAGTCCGCTCACGCGGCGGCCCAACAGGTCCAGGACCTGTGCAGTAAATTTCTATCTATACCCCTCTATCCCCTTTTCCAGCAGGAATTTGTCCAATCCTTTCTTAAACCCCAGTACCGTACTCTGCCCTATAACGTCCTCTGCTACAAAACAAAATCTCTTCTCAAACCAATAATTGTGCTCCTTCAAAAATCCCATTTCCTTATTCAGTTTCTCCTTTGTAGATTCCAATATTTTGTTGGATGTCTGTATAATTAAAATCATCAAATCCAAGGAAAATTTTTTTAAAAATTGTTTCCCATTTGTTAGGAAAGTCCTTCATCATCCATATATTAGTTTGGAGCTTTATCTGTCTTTAGGCTATGAGGAATTCTTTAAAACCTACAATCGTCTAATAGAGTAGAAAAATGTAAAGAGATTTTGTTTTGGAGCAGTTTATCTGGGATCTGTTTCTTTTGTTACACTGGAGGGAATGCATGCAGATATATTGTGTGAATATTCATTATGGATATCCTGAAAATCTTACTAACCTCCATTTGTTCTATGGCAAATAATTTAGGTACCATTTTACTTTATTTATTTATTTATTTAATTAGTTTTATATCCTGTTCTCCCGAGAGCTCAGAACAGGTTACATAATATTTGGACAAACATTTAAATATAAAAACACATGTGAAGGAGGGGTAAGGGGAAACTCCCTGGACTACAACTCTGTTCTGCTCTGAAATTATAACACAACAGAAAAAGAGGCGTCTTCCTTTGCCCAGCACAGCGAGAAGCAAAACAAAAGAAAGGCAAAGCTGATGTCACAATACAACACAAGGGATTTTATTGAAAGTTCCTATGGGAAGTCTCAACTAGGATCCTGGTTTTGGCAGAACACTGCCTTCCTCAGTGGACATACCAAACTAATAACAAGATTTTACAGTGGTATCTCTACTTCAGGTAGTCTTGAAATAGACCTTTAGGAATGTACTGAAAGTAGTACTGACAGCCAAACTTCTAAAGAAACTTGTCAAGGAACTCGCAGTGATAAATAACATTGTCATTGAAGAAGATGAATCATCAAAATAATCATACCAAACAGAAACATTTATAGAGCTCAAACTTTACACCACCTTGTTATAGCAACAGATTATTGTTGATACCCTAAGATCTGACTGACATCCAAATCTCAGTTTGGACTCAAACTTTCTGACAAGGTGGTTTGTGCGATCTATCCATAGACATTTCTGTGGACTGCATATTTACCTCTGTGCTATGTGCAAAAGGGTTCGGGGACGGGGAGGGGTGTGTGAGACTTCAGATTTATGTGATATGTGCATTGTGTGTATGTGTGTGTGTGGGGGGGGGGGGGGGGGAGATGACTGCATGTTTATGAATATAATATAATGCACAGACATCCCAGAAGCAGAGATTGAGTTTAGTTGCTGTGGAATTGGCACTTATGTGCACAGTTCACATACGGGCCTCTTCTTTCGAAAACATATGTGCATAATTACAGTTGCCTCAGGGCAGGAACCCCCTCCCCTCCCCCCCCCCCCCCCCCCCCCCCCCCCCACACACACACATACACACACACACACTCTCTCTCTGGGCTAGCTTATGAACTGCTTACTAAAGCTCTTTGACCCAGATTCTATGTGGCACTGGGATTGGCAGCCGCCCACAAAAATGGTTCTGATCAAATGTCAATCACGTGACGGCGCCATTTATAGAATCACAGCCATGTCACAGATAGGCGCCAGAAAGGTAGGCCATGGTTTACAAGGCCTACATTTTCAATAACAATCCTTGATGAGAATCGTGACTATGAATGTGCCTACTGACACCTAAGGGTACTTCTGGCACTAACCACACTTATTTTACCCTTAGGTGCCAGTAGGTGCTTCCATAGTCGTGGTTCTGGCACTGTTTGTGGAGGCACTGTCTTTTTTTTTTTTTAATGACTGTTTAATTGCTTTTAAACACCACAATCAATTATCATGTCAATTAAAAGTAATTAAACCATTTATGTTAGGCAGCGGTAGGGCGGCTACCATCGCCTAACTTTCAGGGGCTCTTATAGTATCTGGGTCTTTATGTTCATATAGCATGCAAAAACAGAGTACCATACAAAAACATGAAAGCATTTTGCAGTACTTTCCCTGTTTCCATGCACTAATTTCTGTGGTAATGATTTCTTTTTTTTTTTTTTTTTTAGAATTGTCCTATGAGGAGGCTGGTGGGGAATGAGTATAGTTGGCACATTATGATAAGTGCATGATAATTGGATAATGCAGAAGCAGATAGCGCTCCTTAAATAGAAGGTGCTTAGTGTAACAGTTTTTGCGGGTTCTGCATACTAATGTACCTGCAAAAAAACAACCCAAAACAAACAAAATATAAATACCCTAAAAAGTGCTTCATTAAATCTTGGCTTATTGTGAGGGAAAATCCCATGCTACTAGACGTTAAGTCCAGATTCTAGCACATTTTAATACTAAGGCCCCTTAGTTTATGTGCACTTGGTAGAGTACTAAAAAACAGATTTCACAAATAGGTACATAACCCCACCTTGGTAAATAGACTTTTATGGTGAGATGAAAGGAATACTCTCCTTAGAATATAAGAATGGCATTAATGGGTCAGACCAATGGTCCATCAAGCCCAGTAGCCCATTCTCACAGTGGCCAATCCAGGTCACTAGTACCTGGCAAAAAACCAAAGAGTAGCAACATTCCATGCTACCGGTCCAGGGTAAGCAGTGGCTTCCCACATGCCATGCCATGCCATGGACTTTTCCTCCAGGCAATTGTCCAAACCTTTCTTAAAACTAGCTATGCTATCTGCTTTTACCATAAACTCTATGTTACAGAGCTTAATTATTCTCTGGCTCTCTCAGAGGATCCCAGTCAGTATAAACTCAATGGGTCTGTAAACTTATAACATCATCAGACTGGACTCTGAATTCCTCAGTACCTTTCCTTTAATTCAACCTCAAAACAAAGAAAATAAATAAACTTACAATTCAGTTGCTCTTAAGGAATCTTGCTTTCCGTAAGCAGTTCAACCACTCTACCAGTGCATCCCAGGGATTGGAATAGCTAGGAGTGTATTCAACACTTGATGAAGATAATGTGTACTACAGAATTTAGCAGCTATTAATCTCTACATAGAGACTAGCAGCTCCAAAGGTTAAAAACTAATAATATTTATTTAAAAAATTTCTCACCCACTTAAACCAAAGTGGTTTACAAAATACATTCATAAATATGACAAGACAAGTACATAATTAGTACATTACTAAGATTCTCTTGCAACATATTTATTCAGTTAGTAAATGCTTCACAAATAGGGTTGTTTTAAGTATTCTCTTGAATATTTGCATATCTGTAAGTAATCTCAAGGATCCCTTCAGATTATTCCATAGAGACACCCCTGCTATCGAGATTACTGATGTTCTTGTGCTTTCATAATGTATGCAAAGAAATTCATCTGTATATAATCACATCATTCCCTCAGACCTCAGAGACCTAGATGGCTGATATAATTCCATCACCAGTGTCAAATACCAGGGAATTTTTTGATGATTACTATGAAAACTAGTATAAGGGTTAAGAAAATGATGTGACAAGGCACAGGCAGCCAGTGAAGTTTTTTTTCAATAGTGGCAAAACATGATCAAATTTGTTTCTGCCGCATATCGGGCATCATACTGCCGCATTTTGAATTGTTTGCAATGCTTGCAATTGTGAAGATGTTATACCCAAGTAAAGGGCATTATAATAATCCAACCTTGAAATAATTGTGGTCTGTACCACTAACTGAAAGTCATAGCCAGATAACATCGGCTTAACTCTGCTAAGCAGACACATTTGGTAGAATGTAGATTTAATTATGGCCAGTATTTGGGTTTTCATGCTCAGTGTCGTATCTATCCACACTCCCAAGATTTTCAGTTGTTTATATATCTCAAGTTGCATATTGTTTACCTCTATACACTGAGGTCACATGAGATCCTCATATCTGCCAATCAACATTATATCTGTTTTAGCTAGATTTAATGGCAGTTTATATGCTATCATCCAATAACTCACAGCTGCCAAGCACCTCGTTACCTTTGTACGTAGTTCTATTTTCCAGTCTGACATTGGGGGACAAAACCTGAATGTCGTCAGTGTAGAGTCGATAGCTGACGTTCAGTTTTTGAAATACAGAGCCTAATGTGGAGAGATACAAATTAAAAAGCACTTTTCCTATGGTCATGTGGCTACCTAAAATAGTCTGCTCCCTGAACTTCATAAGCACACAACTCAGAACAGACACGAGAGAAGCAGAAAAGGGAGGGGGACTGCCCAGGCTTGCTTAAAGCAATGAACACTGGGAACCTGCCTTATAAATGGTACCAAAACTAAAGCGCGCCAGACAAACACACCGACAATCCTGCACAGGACTTATGCGCACGGCCTTAAACAGTTCCTGTTAGCGCTCTGAGGATGTGTGTGTGTGGGGAACCCCCCAGTAAACCCACAAGTGTTTGCGCTACCATTTGGGGGGGGGGGAATATGTGGAGGAGGGAAGGGGAAACCCCCCATTGCAGTGGAAACTGCCATTTTCCTTCGTTTTTGGGGTATTCAGCAGTTTTCAGTGTTGGGTGTGTGTATGTGGGGAACCCCTCCACAACAGGAGCGCAAACACTTGTAAGTTTAGTGGGGTTCCCCCCTCCCAGACACACCCCTCAGAGCGCTAACAGGAACTGTTATAAATCCGCACACATAAGTCCTGCACGGGATTGTCGGCGCGCTTTTGTCCGATGCGGTTATGACGGGTCACCTTAAAAATAATAGCCATTATTTACACAGTTCAGTACAAGTAGTTTGCTCCCTTCTCTCTGAATCCCCAACCCCATTTCCTGTCTATCATAAGTTTTGTTTCTCTGTTCTGTATCTGCTGAAGGTCAATGACCTGCAATTGCTGTATGTGGTCTGCTCCAGAGCCTTTCTTTTCACCCATCCCACCTTCTCTGATGAAACTTCCAGTTTCTGCATGGGTGGAATGGCTCAGAAAGAAAGCTCTGGAGAAGGCTATAGGCAGCATATTCAAATCACTGTTGCTGCCGCTGCTGAGAGCCTCCAGAAGATATGAAGACGATTGTCTCTTTCCACTTTGTATAGGAAGCAGCAACAGCAATGACCAGATGAACTATTTGGGTGATACGATGTTATATGTTCTTTATTGGCAAACAGTACACAAGGTACAGATGTTTAAAATCTACAACAGACTCAATACAGGCCAGGTTTCGGCATGGGTACCTTCATCAGTACCATAGTCTACATGCTTATTACTGTATAATATCCTTGTAATATATAACAGGTTAAGAAAACATTTTTCCAAACCCAATCTACAAGAAAATTCTATCTTCAGAGCACCAGCATGACAGTAAGGTTTAACATCTGCTCCTTGTACATTGTTTGTCAATAAAGTACATATAAAATTATTGGATCATCCAGACTGTTCGTCTTGTCATCCACACTGTTGCTTCCTGTTCTGATACTACATGGGTTCCTTGGTTCTTAACTCTTTTCTTTCTGCACCTTCACTTTGTGGTCATTTATTTTTTTTATTTGGTGAGTCTAGCTGTGTATTGTGCATTCAACCAAAGCTGGATATTATGTTAGATCCATATAGAATGCTGGGAAGTTTGGTTTCTACAGAAATTTGATATGGTTAGTGGTGTCCCTGTTATGTACTGGCCTTAAGAGGAGGCAGTGGGAGGCAGAGATTGTATAACATTGATGTGGAACCAGGCTGCATACACTAGCCTTTAAAAAGGAGCTTTTAAATGAGACTATATAGGTAAAGCTCATAGTCACTTCAGAGTGCATGGTTCAGAGTAAGGTATGTTCAGCAGATATTGGAAAAACACAAATGTTAGAATATCCTGCTAGAGGGATGATAAAAGCTGAAATAGCTGAGAAACATTTAAATAAAGATCAGACAGAGATAAATAATTTCAAATTATTTCAGTCAACTGCTATGTAGATTGTAAATACAAATAAAAACATGCATTAAAATGCTTGTATGCAAATGCCAGAAATCTAAAAGAATAAGGTAGGAAAGTTAAAATGTATGGCAGTACATGAATAGTTTATTTATTTATTTATTTTTAAGGTTTATACCCCGCCTAGATGCTAGGCAGCTTACAATAAAATAACAATCATAAAATACACCATAAAATATATAATATCAAGGCATCATAGTTCCATTAAACAGTAATATTTATCTTCCTGCTGGAAGGAGACCATTGTGATACTAGAATACAAATTATATCAAAATGAAAGGGTGGCTCAAGCTGGTGCAGAGCTGATGCATTATTTTAAGAATGCCATAGAGTAAAATATAAAAACTTTTGTAACAAACAAAATATAATATTGGATTTTTGTGAATAGAAATTCCATGTTTGATGGGGAGAAACATACTGATTGGTGGCAATCTGTCATCTACGTTGATAGGGTGAAGAGACAGATAATGAAGCCTAACAGAAATTAGGAAAATATCAAACTTGATAGCATTAATAATGATGTTTCAAGATATTAATTATCCCAATATTGATTGGGTAAATATTTATTTATTTTGATTTTTATCTCGTCCTCCCAGTAGCTCAGAACGACCTACAAGCTAACATTCATAGATGAGTATATTTGGACAATACAAAGATTATACAGTAGCTTAAGTACAAGGATTATACAGCAATTTGAGTACAGGTTAAGAATGGACTATAGAGCAATTTGAGTACAGATTAAGAATGGACTATATAGTAATTTAAGTAGAGATTCAGAATGGAGAAGGGAAGGTAGAAGAAAGGGGGAGTTTAAGGGAAAATTGAAGTTGTAATTTTAGTTGAAGAGGAAGGTCTTTACTGCTTTCTGGAAGGTCATAAATGAGTTCTGTAATCTGATTTGTGGGGGGAGTTGGTTCCAGAGTTAGGGGATGAAATGGCTTTAGGAGCGTTTGCAGGCGGTATCTGACAGGAGAGAACTTCCTGGGGGGATGCATAGGCGTTTATCCATTTCCGAGCGGAGGGAGCGGGTGGGGGTGTACAGGGTCAGCTTGGATTCTATGTAGGCTGGTGTGGTGGCTTAAATTCTTTTATATGCTATTACCAGGGCCTTGAATGTGCAGCATTGGTTAGTCGGAAGCCAGTGCTTTTCACGGAGGGCTGGGGAGATGGGGTCGTGGTAGTTGAAGCTGTGTAGGAGGTGGATTGCTGCATTTTGTACCCACTGGAGGTGCTTGAGATCTTTTTTTGGCTACTCCATTAAATAGGGAGTTGCAGTAGTCCATCCTGGAGAGGACATAGGCGTAGAGGAGTTGGGCCAGGTCAGATGTGGAGATGTAGGGTTTGATCCTTCTCAATTGGTGGAGGTAGTAAAAGGAGGTGGAGACTACTTGAGAAATGTGGGTGGACAGGGATATGTGGCCCTCTAATGTTACTCCTAGGCTGCGTACCTGATCTGCTGCTGTTAGTAAGGTGAAGTCCCATAATAGTGTTTGACGTGTGTATTTGGTGCCTTTTTTCCTGATCCATAAAAGTTCGGTTTTGGAGGCGTTCAGCTGTAGTTTGTTATTAGTCATCCAGGTTTTCATTTTTTAGAGGCAGTGTTGGAGGTTGACGATTTGGGATGATCGTTTTTTGCCTAGTGGGATGAGCAGCTGGATGTCGTCAGTATAGGAGTGGATTTTAATGTTGTATTTCTGGGCTTTATCAATGACAGGTTTGATGTAGAGGTTAAATAGGAGGGGGAATAGAAGGGCGCCTTGGGGAACACCATATTTGATAGGCTTCGGGTTAGATTTGTGCGGCCCTAGTAGGATTGTTTGGATCCTTTGGTAAAGGAAGGAGGTGAACCACTGGAGGGCAGAGTCCTTGATTCCAAGGTCACAGAGTCTGGTAGAAGGAGGTGGTGGTTGACAGTGTCAAAGGCAGCGCTGAGGTCAAGTAGGACTAGTAGAGCATCACAGCTGTCATCAATGATATCCCGGAGCAGTGGCGTACCTAGGGTATGTGGCACCCGGGGCCCATCATTTTTTGACACCCCCCCCCCCCCCCCCCTCATGTAAAATTTTTTTTTTTTTTTTTTTTTTTGCAATAACCATGAAATGGAATAAATGGTCAGAATAGAAACAGGCAGTGAAAATTTTCTTTTTTTTTTTTTTTTTTTTTCCAAAGTATTTTTATTGAGAATGGCAAAAGGTCCAGACAAGCAACCATGGTCTGTACAGAAACTTATACATTATCAAAAAGAACACAGAATGAGAGTAACAGCAACAACAAGCATGAACAAGCCTCTCCCAAGAGAAAATTGCCAATGAGAGGCATAGCAATACACAACAAAAGGCCAAAACTTGGGGCAAGCAAACAAATCCCACCCCAGAACCCACAAGAATAATAAGCCGGACTAGACCCTCAGCCATATTTTATAATGAAAAAAACCCCCACAAGCAACAACACCCAGACCGCTCACCAGACACACCAATCCGCACAACAAGCACCCAAGAAACACCCAGCCACCACCCAGACAAAACTACCAGACACACCTACCCCACCAAGCCCAGACCCAACCCCCCCGCCCCAGAGAGTGCAAGCGCAAAGTGGACCGTGAAAAGGGCAGCTGCAGAAGTGGAAAGCCCCAGATAAGTAGGTTAGCTAAAGAAAGCCCACAGATAGAAGAAATCAGGATAACAGAAGTTCCAACAAATGCTCCCACAGAAAATTTTCTTTTATTGAACCTCATTTATGTAACCATTATTCCAAACATAACATAACATAAATTATGTCTGAATTGTCATGACATCAGAAGTACATTTGGAGTAGTTGCAGGTGATGCTTGGGACAGTTCTGATTATGTTAGTTTGGTTTTATGTGTTTTTTTAATAGAAGGGTTTTTATTTCTTTTTTTAAGGTTTTGTAGTTTGTGGTCGAGGTCAATAGGTTGTAGAGTTGGGGGTCAAGTGTTGCAGCTCGAATGGCTAGGAGGTTGTCGAACAGTTTTTTTTCTTTTGACGTTTTTGGTTGGAGGGTGTGTGAATGGTGCGTGAGTTCTCCTATGTCTGTTTGAAGTGGATTGAATTATTTAGCTGAAGAAATTAGTTACCCCCCCCCATTCCACACACATTAATTCTCTTCCATTTTTGTTCCCATTATAAAAAAACACTGATAAGTTCCCAGGAAAAAAATACATTAAAATAAGAAGTGAAAACAAAGGCCCCTACAGATGAGAACATAACATAAGAATAGCCTAACTGGGTCACACCAATGGTCCATCATGCCCAGTAGCCCATTCTCATGGTAGCCAATAGTGCTGCCCGATTCAGAGAAAAATATTTCATTCGATCCGATTCACCCTGTTGAATCGATTTTTCGATTAGATTCACTGTTAATGACACCGCTTTTTAAGTTTAAACAAAGTATAACAATAAATTTCACAACAACAATAAATTTCACAAAGTACTTAAAAAAAAAAAAATCACATTTTTCCATTAAAGCAGTTCTGGAGACATTTGCTTGAACAGTCTTTTTTCCCAGTCCATAAGCAAGCAATATGAAAAAGATTTCCTTAATTATCTACTCAAACATTTTTGCTATTTACTTTCATTGTACCTATACTATTATTCAGTAGAAAAAATGGACTTAACTGTGCAGGAAATGAATCTCCTCATACACCCACCATATAGTGCAAAAATGTGCAAAGGTCTGTTTTTTTCTTTCGATCACTACATAGCCTAATGCCACACAAGCAGCGCTGTTACAAACATATTCTGAAGGTCAATGCTAAGGTTGACAAAGTTTCCTTCCTTGGACCAGAAGGAGATACTGACAAACCACTGGAAGAGATTCTAAAACAACTACCCAGAAATAACACCCAAAGACCCACTCAGTGTGTGAACCAGTTGAGTGGAGTGGACTAACTGGGGGTGGAAATGGGCCCAGAGTTTGCTCAGCAGAATTTCCCAGACTACCTCTTCCTCTCAACACACTGACATGCTACCACCACCACCAACACTAGGAACACCTCACCGAGTATGCCAGCAATGCTTATAAACTTTATAAAACACATTATTATATTTTCTTATAAAGCATATATTTTAACTGAACTCAGCCTTGCCATTCACAAAAATAGAAAAGTTCCCATTTCAAGCTGTCTCATGTACACTTTTCAAATCTAACATATTGTAATCACAAAACAGAAAATAAAATTATTTTTTCTACCTTTTGTTCTCTGATCAATATTCAAATCTTGTTGGTCCCAGGCTCTTGTTGTCTTGCTTGCCAGGGTCTCCTTTCTCCGTGCTAACCATCCGTCTGCCATCTCTGTTCTCCCCTTCCGTTTCCCTTCCCTCTCCCGGAGATCTGGCATCTTTCCTTTTTTTTGTCTCCATCCACAGATTCACCTTTTCTCAACTCCCCACCACCCCAGGATCCACCATCTCTCCCTTTCTGTTCCCAACTATCCTCCTATCCCGTATCTCTATCCCCCCTCCACACCATCCCCTGTTTCCAAGTTCTCTCCCTTTCTGTTCCTTCCCTCCCTAAATCCCATTATGCACCATCTCTCTCCCACTCCTCTGTTTTTAGACCCATTATTTCTAACCCCCAAAGTCTGGCATATGCATGTATCTTTGAACCCCCCCTTCCCTCTCTCCCTCTGTGTACTTTTACACCAGGACCCCCCTCCCCCGAAGGTCTGTCCCCCCTCCGAAGGGCTACACCCCACCCCTGAAGACCTGCACCCCCCGAAGGACTTTACCTCCCACCCGAAGGTCTGTCCCCCTCTGAAGGCCTAAACCCCACCCCTGAAGGACTGCACCCACCCCCGAAGGCCTGCACTCCCTTGAAGGTCTGCACCCCCCCGAAGGCCTGTCCCCCCCCTTGAAGGCCTGTCCCACCCCCTTGTAGGCCTGTCCCCCCTTTAAGGCCTGCCTGCCTGCCTTCCCCCCCCTTGAAGGCCTGTCTCCCCCTTGAAGGCCTGCCCCCCCCTTGAAGGCCTGCACCCCCCCTTGAAGGCCTGTCCCCCCCCCTTGTAGGCCTGTCCCCCCCCTTGTAGGCCTGTCCCCCCCCCCTTGTAGGCCTGTCCCCCCCTTGAAGGCCTGCCTGCCTTTCCCCCCTTGAAGGTCTGCACCCCCCCGAAGGCCTGTCCCCCCCTTGAAGGCCTGTCCCACCCCCTTGTAGGCCTGTCCCCCCTTTAAGGCCTGCCTGCCTGCCTTTCCCCCCCTTGAAGGCCTGTCTCCCCCTTGAAGGCCTGCACCCCCCTTGAAGGCCTGCACCCCCCCCTTGAAGGCCTGCACCCCCCCTTGAAGGCCTGTCCCCCCCCCTTGTAGGCCTGTCCCCCCCCCTTGTAGGCCTGTCCCCCCCCCCTTGTAGGCCTGTCCCCCCCTTGAAGGCCTGCCTGCCTTTCCCCCCTTGAAGGCCTGCACCCCCTTGAAGGTCTGCACCCCCCCCAAAGGCCTACACCCCCCCCCCGAAGGTCTGCACCCCCCTGAAGGCCTGCCTGCCCCCCTTGAAGGCCTGCACCCCTTGAATGTCTGCACCCCCCCCGAAGGCCTGTCCCCCCTTGAAGGCCTGCCTGCCTGCCTGTCACCCCCCTCCCCCTTGAAAGCCTGCTTGCCTGCCCGCCCGCCCCACCCTGAAGGCCTGATGCCCCGACCCACCCCGAAGGACCGCTCGCCCCCCTGGCCTCCCCGCACCACCTATGAACAGCCGCAGCAGGATCGCGAAGTCAGCGTCGGGTACCAGCCCTAAGGGGGTGTTCCTGGCCTTGCCGTTCAGTCCCCCGCCACCCCCGAAGGACCGCTCGCCCCCCTGGCCTCCCCGCACCACCTATGAACAGCCGCAGCAGGATCGCGAAGTCAGCGTCAGCGATCCCTGCTGCTTCCTGCGCCACGGTCCCGCCCCTCCTCTGACGTCAGAGGAGGGGCGGGATCGCGTCGTAGGAAGCAGCGCAGGGATGCTGACGCTGACTTCGCGATCCTGCTGCGGCTGTTCATAGGTGGTGCGGGGAGGCCAGTGGGGCGAGCGGTCCTTCGGGGGTGGCGGGGGACTGAACGGCAAGGCCGGGAACACCCCCTTAGGGCTGGTACCCGGGGCGGCCCGCCCCCCCCCGCCCCCCCCTAGGTACGCCACTGTCCCGGAGTACCTATACATGCTAAGAAGACTAGCTGCAATAATTAGCTGCTTTATGGAGTAGTTGGCCCAGAGATGGACCAAAGAGAAACTACTTTAGTTCACTCTGAATGAATGATTTAGCTGGGAAGTTGGTATATAAGAATTTTTAAATAAACAAGTAAGATCTACCCCTCTTTTATGAAGCCACATTAGCGTTTTTTATTGCCGGTCATGATAGTTAAATTCTAACACTCATAGGAATTCTATGAGCGTCGGACCTTTTACCACTGTGTCTGGTGATTAAAAAATGCTAACGTGGTTTCATAAAAGGGGGGCTAGTTATTACTGGTACAAAGGATCTGGTACATGGAATGGCGGGGTTCCTAGGCAATAATACAAACAAAGTCAACATTACTGGAAGAAAGATGCTAAAGGAGATTACTGTGTAGCACTTAATTTGAAATGGAAGACTGAACAAAAAATTGGGAACATAGAAAAATACTAAAAGTGACAGTCTCCAGGATTAAAACTGTGCAGGTTGTGTGAACATTATTGTAAAATTTTGGAAATCTAGATAAAACATTTTCTATCCATCAAAAAAGGTTGACACAAGGTCAAATGGAAGCCAAAGTGTTTCAAGTGAAGTGGAAAAGGTAAAGTGGAAAAGGGGGTCAAAACCAAAAGGGCATATTTAAATACACAGAAAGCTGACCCTAATGAACAAAATAAATAGGGATGAGCAGTATAAATAATAATATGGTAGGCCAAGAGAAATTCTGAAAGAAAGTTTGCTATAGAGGCAAAAACATTTTATTTTTTTCATGTTAGACAAAGCAAAGAGACAGGGACTCAGTTGTGCCACTGGTTGACCAAAAAGTTAAAAGAATGCCTTGGAATGATAAGGTAATAGCAGAAAACTAAGGCCTTGTTTTTTAACTAAAGGAAGTTAAGTCGTTGCTCTTGTTGTTCATACAATAACAGTGTTCATACGATAAATCCACTGCTGCTCTTTTTGATAGAATACCCATGTGATGTTGCCTCAGCATTGAGAGGAGGGGAAAACATTCAAATTCCACATAAATGCCTTGTGCAATTAAGAACCGTGACAACTTGTGTAACAATGAATGTAATCTATGTCCTGATTTGCCCTTGTCAGTTGAGTTACATTGGACATAGCACATGTCCATTGAAGGTTTGGATGTGTAAGCATTGGTACAATATCGATCATCATCGGAATATAGATCATCTGGGACTGCACAGCACTGAGGCTGGGCACTCTTTCAAAGAATTTAAATGTACAGTCATTGACTCAGTATTTCTCTCTCAATGCTGAGGTGACATCAAATGGATAATTTGCTATTGCTTCAGTGACTCCACTATCTGAATAATAATAGTCAAGGTCAAGGTAGATGGTGTCATTTCTCTTGACAAGAGAAAAAGATACAACCAATCAAAGAAAAAAACTCAGTCTTGGTCAGGAGAGATGAAGTAAAGTGGCTTATCCTGCTGATATAGAAACATGAGGCAGATAAAGGCCAAATGGCTCATCCAGTCTGCTTATCCATAGTAACCATCATCTCCTCCTCTCTTCAAGAGATCCCATGCGCCTATTCCATTCTTTCTTGAATTCAGACACAGTCTCTGTCTCTACCACCTCTTCCAGAAAACTGTTCCACGCATCTACCACCCCTTCTGTAAAAAAGTATTTCCTTAGATTACTCTTGACTCTATCACCTCTTAACTTCATTCTATAACCTCTCATTCCAGAGCTTCCTTTCAAATGAAAGAGACTTGACTCATGTATTTACGCCACATAGGTATTTAAGCATCTCTATCATATCTCCCCTTTCCCGCCTTTCCTTTAAAGTATACATATTGAGATCTTTAAATCTGTCCCCATACGCCTTATGGCAAAGACCATGCACCATTTTAATAGCCTTCCTCTGAACTGACTCCATCCTTTTGATATCTTTTTGAAGGTGCAGTCTCCAGAATTGTACACACTATTTCAAATCATCTTAAACCTCCAACTGCCTTTTCAGTAGTAGCTGAAGATGATTGCATTCAAATACACTAGGTAATTCCTTTTCCCAGAGGGTTTAGTAATTATGTACCAGAGAAAGTAGAGTTGGGCTTTCAAGCAACATTATTTTTTTACCATGAGATTCAGCAACCTCTGCTATTGAGATATTGCAAGTTGCTGAATCCCATGATAAATCAAGATGTGCTAAAAACTTACCTTGTATTGTACCTCGATAACTTCCTTCTTAGATCCAGACAGATTCCTGAGTTTCTAGATTCACAACTCTAGCTTGATTTTAATTTGCATAAGTGGTGGATGAGATTTCTTCTAAACATTGTTGCAGCTTAAGAATGTGAAAGACACATTCATGTTTTATGGATTTGTTAGAGATTTTGAAACGTAAAATGAAGTTCTTCAGAGAAAATGGCACATGAGTAAAATGATGGTAGAGAGATTGATGGCAAGGTCACATCAAATTTTATAAGAAATCACTTTGGCAGAATAAGTGAATTTATGTGAAGTAGATGGTACAGCAGCTTCTTCCAGTAGTCAGCTCAGAGAACCTTTTCCTTTGGTTAGAAAACAGATTTGATACCAGATATGTGATTAATGTTAACTCTATCCATTATGTATGCAATGGTTTTGCTGGAGATTTTAAAGTAATATTGATCTATAGTGGCTTTCCATATGTGTCTATTGATTCTGCAGTGTTGGATACAGTTTCCATTATTTCTCAGTATTTGTTTTATTACATATGATATGCCCCATATCAAACTAGATAGCTATGCAGTTTACAATATAATAAAACAAATAAGAAAATAGTGAATAATTTTATTCATATAGGAAGTGGGGAGAACTCAGGAATTAACGAAGAAAGAAGTTGGAGGCAGATAGCCAGGCATTACTGCCAATCCTGCATCAAAAATGGAAACTTATAAACTTACAAAGACCCTAAAGTTCAAATTCCAGCCTGAAGAAGAGCATCATCATTTCAAAACTAAACCTTTATATGGTTTCTGGGATCCAGTGGATTGCAGGACCCAAGATAGCATGGTTTCACTAGCGGCAAGTCTTTTAGAAAAATCTGAGGGAGTTGATCGAGGGAGTATGCTAGAAGTGGTGCACTTAGATTTTTAGCAAAGCCTTTAAAAGTTTAAAGTTTCAAGTTTATTAGGTTTTTATATACCGCCTATCAAGGTTATCTAAGCGGTTTTACAATCAGGTACTCAAGCATTTATGTTCAAATCTATTTTTATTAAGTGAATAAGAAGGCAACCAATAACAACAACCACACTGAAAAGGGCTAAGCTTCCAAAATTGCCCAAATCCGTGCAGTAATAAGTCGTACAAAGCCAACAACCCCCCAACCCCACCCTCCCCCCCCCCAAACAGCCCCTCCCCCCACCCCCAACAAACAGAAGCCAAAAGACGTATCTTTCAAACACTGAAGGCCCGTGTTCTGGTGGCCCCCAGCTGACCCAAGGAATCACCCATCCCTCCCTTAACAACCCTAAAGAAGAAACTAATAAAAAGAGAAAAAAGAAAAAAAAAAAAAAAAAAAAAAAAAAAAAAAGAAGAAAAGAAAAAAAACAAAAAAAAAAAAAAAAAAAAAAAAAAAAAAAAGAAAAGAGGGAGCGGTGCTCGAACCCAGGAGACGCCCAGAGCCTCAGCCCAGCTAAACCAGAGGATTCAACAGGAGACTACGCCCTCTAGGAGTTAAGGAGTCCAAATAAACTCCCCAGACAAGCAAAAAATGGCGTCGGCGACGAGGGTGGCCAACAGCCTCGCGGGCCTCCCACATGGCCAAATTATGCACCAGCGCTCTCCAGGACCAAAAAGAGGGAGGCTCCGAGACAGTCCAAGATTTCAAAATGCATTTGCGAGCAAGGAGACACACCTTACGACACCAAAGGCTACCCCCTCTAGGAAGACCGCGAAAGGCCCCAGGAAGATCAAGAACCAGCTGCTCTACAGTACCCACAATAGCACTCACAAATAACCCACGGAAATATCGAGCAATAGCCCTCCAAAAAACCTGTATAGTCCAACAATCCCAAAAGGAGTGAACGAAAGTATTGGGGGCCCTGCCACATTTCAAGCACCAAGGGGAGTCAATACCTCCCATTTTATGCAATTGGACTTGAGTAAGATAGGCCCTATAAATCACTCTAACATAACACTCACGATACTCCGCCCCCGTAATCAGAGAAGGGACCCCACGCACCGCTCGCAAAACATCCCAAGCACCAAGATCTAGGCCAAGTTCACGACCCCAGCTTCGCCTAAGCTGCGACACCTCCTTAGTATCCATAAGCTCCAACAAGGCCCTATATAATGCCGACACCGAAGTAAAAGCCACTGCCACCCCATCAAAAAATAACCGAAGCCGCACCCCCATCGGGAAAGCAAGGCGATCCTGCGGAAGGGAAAGAATATAATGCTTAACCTGCCAATAGGCAAAAATATCTCCCCAACCCCCACCCAATCGACCCCTCAAAGCGTCCAAAGGCTGCAGACCGCCCTCCTCCGTCAACAGATGTTCCAAAAGATGAAAACCTCGGGCCGCCCAGTCGTGAAAAGCCCGGCTATCCCGGCCTGGCGCAAAGGCCAAATTCCCCCGAAGGGGAAGTTGATTCGACACCCTCGGGTCCCCTCCCAGTCTGCCGACCAGGCTCTCCCACACAGCACGCATAGACTTCAACGAAACACACGCACGGAACTCCGGGGGAAGATCCGTAGCGGGCAAGTGTAAGAGACTGTTCAAGGTATGAGGAGCATAGAAGGCCCGTTCAAAATCCAACGGAGTATACTGATGTTCATCCAGGAGCCAGTCTTTCAAATGGCGCAGCAAACAGGCCTCATTATAAAGGCCAAAATCCGGAAGTCCCAGTCCTCCCTGTCGCCAACCTCCCACCAAATAGGATAAACGAACCTTCGGTTTGCGCGAATTCCAACAAAAACGGGACAGCAAACGATATAAACCGTTGACATCCTTTTTCAACAAACGAAGCGGCAACGTCTGCATCACATACAGCCAGCGCGGAAAAATCACCATGCGAACCAAAGAGATGCGGCCCAACAGGGTCAGAGGGAGGCCTTCCCAGGCCTCCAGCTGGACCTTAGTATCAGCCAAAAGCTTGGGAATATTAAGCGAATAAAGCTGAGACGTGGAAACCGAAATGTTGACCCCCAAATATCGAAAGGAGCCCTGGGCCCAGCGCAAAGGAAAGGAGGCGCCCCACCGAACCTGCAGTGCCTGTGAGGACGGCAAGGCCTCAGATTTAAGCAAATTCAAACGGAAGCCTGCATAATCCCCATACTCTCTCATGGTCTCCAAAAGAGCCTGCAAAGAAGAAGAAGGGTCCGTCAGAAAAGCCAAGAGATCGTCTGCAAAAGCAGCCACCTTAAAGCTCTGATCCCCCAACTGAGTCCCCCTAATAGTCGGATTCGAATAGATATCCCGAAGGAGGGGGTCAAGCGTCAACACGAACAACAAAGGGGATAGCGGACATCCCTGGCGAGTTCCCGTATGAATCTCAAACAACGCTGAACGACACCCATTTACCCACATAGAAGCCTGTGGAGAAGCATATAATGCCCGTAGCGCTGATACGAAACGACCCCCGAACCCATATTTAGCCAAAGTAGCAAACAAAAAATCCCAACGGACGCGATCAAACGCCTTCTCAGCATCAAAACTAATAAGAAGCGAAGGCGCCGCAACTCTCGAAGCATACTCCAAAGAAATCAAAATTCTGCGCAGGTTCTTAGCCACCGATCGGCCCTTAACAAAACCCACCTGAGACTCATGAAGAAGAAGCGGCAACACCCGTGCCAATCGGTTAGCCAATATCCTCGCCAGCAGCTTAACATCAAAGTTCAGTAGCGAAATAGGTCTATAGGATTCTGGCAGAGCAGGGTCCCTACCGGGCTTCGGAAGAACAATAATCTGCGCTACATTAAGGTGTTCAGGCATCGCCTCAGCATTGATCACCACATTAAACATGTGAGCCAGTGGCGCCCCAATTTCAGATTGCAAAAGTTTATAGAATTCAGCTCTATACCCATCAACTCCAGGGGCTTTCAAGGTAGGACTCTGTGCTATAGCCAATTCCACCTCTTCCACCTCAATAGGCGCGTTCAACTGACCCGTCTGCTCCTCCGAAAGACACGGGAGATCAAGCCCCTCCAAATAGAGATCCCCAGAAAGTCCCAAATCCGGAGGTGGAGCATAAAGAGTTGCATAAAAACGGCGCAAGACTTCACAGATGTCCGCGTCACTAGTGACCCGCCCAGACTCTACCGTATGGAGGTGCAATATCTTCTTACGGCTCTCCCTTTGCGAGATTAAACGCGCTAAAAGTTTCCCTCCCTTATTGCCGTGGACGTATAAGCGGTATTTATAGTAAGCCAAAGACTTAATTGCCCGTTGATGCAAAAGTGCATTAACCGCCGCCTGCAAGGAAAGCAGACTCTGTCTGTTTTCCGACGTAGGACGCAAAGCAAAGGTACGCCGAGCTCTCATCATCAAGTCCGACAGACGTAACAACTCTCTATCTCTGGTCTTCCGCACCCGGCTAACATAACTAATAATCAGGTACTCAAGCATTTAAACAGTTAAGCATAGACAACTTATAAATAAAATAACCTTAGTGCCCTCAATATGGGCTCCAAAGTGATTGACAGAGTTAGTGGAAGGTAATAAAGTGTAGTGGTATATGGAGCTCACTCTGAAGAAAGGGATGTTGCCAGTGGTGTGCCTTAAGGTTCAGTTCTTGGTCTGGTTCTTTTAAACATTTTTGTAAGTGATATTGCTGTCTGATAAGGTTTGCCTCTTTGCAGATAATACCAAAATCTGCAATAGAACAGACACCCCTGATGGTGTGGATGATATGATCTCAATAACTATATTCTGTAAGAAAAGCAGGAGAGGGGAGATATCAAGTTTCAAGTTTATTTAAATTTTGTTACCCCGCCTTTTCAAAGTTTCAAAGCGGCTAACATTCATAAAACATTTGAGTAGGATAAAGACAATTAAGATAGAAAAATAAAAAGACATCAAGTTTGTCTAGTTTTAAAAGTCAACAATATTATTGTATAAGTGATACGATGTGAGATTGGGAGCCAATGGGATTTAATCAGTAAAGGTGTTACGTGATCAATTTTTTTTTTGCATTATAGATTATTATGATGGCTGTATTCTGAATTAATTGTAGGCATCTGACTTCTTTTTTTGTAATTCCGTTATAAAGAGCATTGCCATAGTCCAGACAGGAAATGACTAGTGAGTGGATAAGGACGTTGAGAGATGCTTGATCTAGAAACTTAATGAGAAAACATATCATTCGTAAATGGAAAAAGCATTTTTATACCACTGAACTAATTTGATCATGAAATGAAAGTGTATCATCTAGGATAATTCCCAGAAGTTTAATAGTTCTTACAGATTAGATGGGAGTGGATTTAAATTCTATAGGTGAAAGCAGTGCTTGACCCTTTTTGAGTGGGAAGACCATAAATTTAGTTTTTTTAATATTTAAGTGAAAGCATGTTGGAATTAAGCCACCTACTTATTTTTTCCACCTTTTGGTTGATAACTGATATGTCATTGGGATCATTCAAATCGATTGGATGGATTAGCTGTATATCATCAGCATAAGCGAAGACAGTAAAGCCAATCGATTGTCCAAGAGTGAACAGAAGAGCTAGGAAGATATTAAAGAGTAGGGGAGACAGGATAGACCCTTGGGGAATACCAAAATGATTAGGAAACCTGTCTGAAGAAGAGCCATTAAATGAAACTGTAGATGAGCGATCTTTGAAATATGAAATAAACTAATCTGTGCTATTATACCTATTTCTTGTAAATGGTTGATATTAGTCTATAATCTATAGTGTCGAAGGCTGAGGACAAGTCCAGTGAAATTATAATTACTGAGCTATGGTGGTCCAAATGATATATGATGTTGGTAACCAGTCCGATAAGTGATAATTCAGTGGAGTGGTGTTTTCGAAAGCCAGTTTGGTTAGGGTGAAGTACATTAGTATTTTCCACAAAGTCAGAAATTTGGAAAAACACAATCTTTTCAGTGACTTTGGCTAGGAACGGTATGTTAGAAATGGGATGGTAGTTAGATATTTTGGAGGCAGTTGTTTTGAAGTCTTTAATTGAAGGATAGATTGTTGCCTCTTTCCAAAGTTTTGGAACAGAACTCGATGTTAGGCTAGTGGGCCTACCCTGAAAATAAGCCTTAGCGTGATGTTTTAAGATGCTACTAATATAAGTCCTACCCCCAAAATAAGCCCTAGTTAAGATTGACCCTGCAGCCCCCCTGAATGTGCCTGACACTCCCTGACTCCATCCCTAGTAAAAATAAATAAATAAAAATCTAGACATATATAACATAACTTAAGAATTTATTTCTAGATCATCATTACCGTAAAGTTCAATGTGGTTTACAAAAGACTATCTATGATACATAAATCAATGTGAAGAATGTGATAGTATTAAGAGCTAAGAAATTTAATAAACAAGAAAGTCTTAAGTTGTTTCCTATAATGAAGGTAAGAAATAGATGATGATGAAAGCCGCTTGAAATCCTTGTCCCATAAAGCAATTTGAAAATAGAGGGTTTTATCATGATATCTTTTGTACCTACAGACCTTAGATGGAAGAAAAACAAAAAAGGTTTCCACTATTTCTGGGCTCCCATCCCCCTGTGCAACAGAACCCAACTGACCCTCCCACCGGGAGACTGACAGCGGCGACAGCAGCGCTCTGAATGGGCCTCTTCATGGCCTTCCCCATTGATGACATCAAATCCCCCCTGTCAAGCTCCTCCTGTGTCATATAAGCCCCTCCCACTGTCCCCAACCCAGCCCTCCTCCATACCAGGACCTATAATTTCCTTTGGGACATACCCAGAGACAACGCTTAGTCCAGTGGCAAGGAATAGGTGAGGTCTGCCTCCACTCCTATTGTGTCCTGTATCAAGTTCAAAAAGGCATCGCTGGCCCTTAGTCTTGATGTACTACTGCTACTACTTATCATTTCTATAGCACTGCTAGACGAATACAGTGCTGTACATTAAAACATTCAAGAAACAGTTCCTGTTCAGTAAAGCTTACAAGAGTGTGGCACAGTAGTTAAAGCTACAGCCTCAGCACTCTGAGGTTCTGGGTTCAATGCATGTTGCTCCTAACCCTGGGCAAGTTACTTTGCCCTGAAGGTACATTAGATAGATTGTGAGCCCACTAGGACAGACAGGGAAAAATGCTTGAGTACTTGAATAAATTCATGTAAATCATTCCTAGTTCCCCTGGGAAAATGGTATAGAAAACTGAATGAATGAATGAATAATCAAACAAACAGGACAAATAGGGGGTTAAGCAGTTTCTCAGGTATGGGTGCTTTACAAGCAAATGGGGTTTAGGAGTTAAAAACAACTGAGGCTTTTCCTTGATTTTTCTAGTCAGTAGTGCTTTGTTCTTAAGAATTAAGGTTCTTCTTTATGAAAATGATTTGTTTCAATTATAATAAAAATACCCACCCCCTCCCCCCTTAATGTCTTAAAATTTTATACAGGGAAGAATATTTTTAATCTTTACAATAATCTATTAATGGCCTCCACACATCTTGAAATTTGTTATAATTTCCTTTTTGGACAGCTAGTGTCCTTTCCATTTTATATATATGGCATACAGAGTTCCACCAAAAACAATAATTAAGTCTATTCCAATTCTTCCAATTGTAAGTGATCTGTTGAATGGCAACCCCAGTTAAAATTAGGAATAACTTGTTATTATTAGATAAGATTTGTTTCTTAGCCCTCATTTCTATACCAAATAAATCATTTTCATAAATAAATAAGGGAGGAGGTAATATTTTATATTATGATGATCAATTATAGGATTTCAAGTGTATTTGAATGCTTAATTGATAAATGTCAATATTGTACTTGATTTAAGATTTGAAATGAATAAAGATTTTTTTTTAAAAAATAATTAAATTATTTTCCTTGAGTCTCTACAGTTGACAGTATGACATCATCTATTCCAACACTAATAAGAGGAAAAATAAAAAACAATGACTTTATAAGCCAGTAATTGGCGTCCTGCTGTTCTGAGCCGCCATTGAAAGTTGGTCTATGCACTTTTGTTTGTGTAATTTCCCCTGAAGCAGCTGATATATTCAGCGAAACAAGGTACCCTGTTGGGATTTGTCTGGAGATTTATGGAATATTATGGACTGAGCAATGACGGGGGTCATGACCCAAGTTGGAAGTGAAGATTTTTTGGGTGCAGCTTCATGTGTGCACACAGAGGGTTTGTTTTTCATTTTTCCAAAGAACAGTGGAGGTTTTTTTTTAAAATGTTGATGATGTGAATAAACAGCTTGACTTACTTTGCAGTAAAGTGCTGTTGTATGCTTTGAGGCTTTTTTCTCTACTTTTTTATGTAGTGCATATTTTCTCTGATGAGCACCCCCCTTTCCCCCCCCCCCGATGGACATAAATTAAAACAGTATACATTGTTGGATTAACAAACCATAAATCAATACTAGAAGTAGATTGTAAAAAGCAGATATAAGTAACCAGTGGGTAACTTTTCTTTACATCTTCAAAAATACACAGAAATGGTCATATTTAGAGAATATCCTTGGGAAAGAAATTATCTCCCTCTCTACTTAGCAATGCAAGAGATAAATGAGTTTGGAATTTCTGAGAACTAATTTCTTTTAACCATTAATGTTTATCACAGTGTAATTCTGCTACAAAATTATTTGCAAATGTTCCTCTGCTTTTGGGGAATATTTTAAAGCCAATCTGTAATAAACCAGAGCAGTTTGACCCAGATTAAAAGATACAATTAGTCTGTCTGAATGGCAAACCGAAAGAGTACTACTTAAAACAACTTATTGTTTTATGACAAAAGGAGACATACTGGCAGAACAATAAAGCAGTTGCCACTGATAAGATCCTGTGTTTTCCCACTGTAATGGTTTACTTTCCTGTGTAATTTACTCAGCCTACTTAAAAGGGCTCAGTGAGTAATATATCAGCTCCTCAAAATGTGCATTTTTGTTCTCATCAGGGAAAGTCTGAAATGGTATCAGGTTTAGATACTATATTCAAGTACAGACCATTATGTTTTGATAAAATCAGTTCAAGCTCTTTTTTTTTAAAGAAAAAATAGTGTTATTACTGTTTTAAAACCAAGATGCACTTACATGTAAAGAATGGTTATAATGAATCCCTGACTTCCAGTAAAGCAAAGATAGGTAGACTTGGAGGGGAATGGTAATAAGGCATAAAAAGAAATATTATTCATATTTTATTTTTATACAATAGAATTCAAGGTTTTGCAAAATATAGCCCCCCCCCCCTCTTTTACTAAGCCTTGGAAGAGATTTCTACTCTGACCCAAAGCGCTAAATGCTCTGATGCTGCACCGTCACTCATAGAAATTCTATGAGCGTTGGAGCAGCATTGGAGCATTTAGCTTTGATGCTTGGTTGGAAGAGTGTGGGTACACCTCTCCGACGATCTGAGGCTTTTTCTTTCGCTTAGCATAACCATTCTAGGCACACAGTGGTTTATCTTTAATGGAGTGATTTTTTTTGTTTGTTTGATTATCTTCCCTTCATTCCTCACTTTTTTTAGTATTGTAAGCATATATAGCAACATTCCGTATATGAACTCAATATCTTTCATAGGCACAAAAAAATACTCCATATAAGTTATACAACTCAGCACATAATGAAATTGAGTAAATATAAATAGTGAACCAGCAATTTATGGCCCATCTCGTTTCACATACAAGCTTCTTCAGGGGATCCAAGTGCTGTGTATAAAACAAAAAAGATGCTGATTAAAAATAGGTAGAAAAATGACAGTAGAGGCACAGCCACTTGGAAAAACATGTCCATGTAGCACCAGCATAAACACTAATATGAATTCTGTCTAATATGCTGTTGCCAATAGTAAATGCAGAAAATCTCACCTTCTAAGAAAGCTTAGTTGCTAGTGCAGAAAATCTCACCTTGAACGGTGCTAACTTGGTCCATGCAAACGCAATGATTCTCAAGGCAGTTCTGGGGACACATCTGGTCAGTCGGGTTTTGAGGACAGTCACAGTCATTATGCATGAGACAGATTTGCATAGAATAGAAGTAGCATATGCAAATATATTTCATAAATATTCATTGTGCCTATCCTGAAACCTTGACTAGTTAGGTGTGTTTTGAGGACTGGTTTGACGATGCTTGTGCTAAAGTGAATATTGCTATTTTACGCTGGCTTTTACAAAGCAGCAGTGGAGGTTTCTACCGCAGACCAGCAAGCTAAATGTTCCAATGCTCATAGAATGTCTAAGAGCGTTGGAACATTTACCTCACCAGTCGGCGGTAGAAACCTCTTTACCCTAATTCATTATCAAACTATCAACCAGAGCATCTGAACCACCATCTTCCTCCTACAGCCATACAGTCTGTAACTCTCAAACTAACGTACTCCTCACATCTGTTGACCTAGACTCTTTTGGAGCATGCCTCAAATCGATCCAATTATATGCGAAACTAACTTTCAATCATTCAACTACAAGTGAACTACACGTGAAACTAGCTTCTCGCTAGAATTTCTAATGTGAGATGAACTGCCCATAGGTTATAACTCTCTGTTCTGTATCTCCAATTTAGGATAAACAACTGTGTTAGACAATTTCCACTATACAGTGGAACCTCGATTTGTGAGTAACGCGATTTGCGAGTGTTTTTAAAGACGAACAAACACTCCCGCAAATCTTAACTCAAAAACGAGCATGTCCAGATAAATGAGCACCCCCCCTCCCGCTCTAACCGGCATCACATCCCCCCGCCCATGAATGCCACCCCACCCCCCCGAGAACCGGCATCGCACCCCCGTGCTGGAAGCGGCATCCGCCCACCCAAACAAGCTCCTTACCCCATCTGCTGCGTGCCATGCCAGTGATGCTCAAGGCCCAGCCCCGGCAAGAGGGGGGATCTTTCCTTCACTGGCACAGCACGCAGCAGATGGGGTAAGGAGCTTGTTTGGGTGGGCGGGCGGATGCCGCTTCCAGCACGGGGGTGCGGTGCGGTTTTCAGGGGGGGCGTTCGTGGGCGGGAGATGCGATGCCGGTTTGAGCAGGGTGGGATGATGGAGCAGCGCCGGTAGCCTTGGGGGTGGGGGGAAGAGGTGGAACGTATCAAATGAGTTTCCCTTACTTCCTATGGGGAAACTTGCTTTGATACACGAGCAATTTGGTTTACGAGCATGCTTCTGGAACGAATTATGCTTGTAAACCCCTAATTACTGTAAATGTTGCCTTGTAACCCGTTCTGAGCTCTCTGTGGAGGACAGGATATAAACCAAATAAAATAAATAGTGTCACTGGCAGATTCTGCTAACCAATTTAAAGCAAAAATGGCCATCAAGACTGAATGAATTCTCCTCTCTTGCCCGGATTGAAAGTTCTTAACCAGTCCCCATTCTGAAATTTCTCACCCTGCCAGTCCCTATCTTCCCAGTTTTGGTCCTCCCCAAAGTCCATCGAGTGTCCCCTAGTGTTTGGAGTTTTGGCCATTTTTCCAAAAATGTCCAAAATTGGATTTTAGACATCATATTGAAAATGCCCTCCACATGGACTATCTCTGGTAAGTCATAACTTATGATATAATAGCCTTTGCTACCAGCCCACCTTGATTTTCAGATAAATCCAGGCAGACTGAGCAAATGGCTGCGTAGTACATATTAGGAAAACAAATTGCATTTGACTTTGCATTCCAAATTTAATGCTGTCAGAAAGCCAAAATAAATTTATCCAAGGTTTTCTCTGTTAAGGTTTATATATAATACTGAAACAAATTAGACATCTACTGTATGTTCCATGGGATTAACAATAGATGATAACTTTTTGCAGATACTAAACGAATAGTAGCAGATGTAGATTTAGTCATAAAGGTTAAAAAATGTACTCGACATATTTTTTTAGTTTAACATTCATCCTATGAAATTGGCCACTTTAGATGATTTCAGAAGCTATCAATAGGATTTTTATTTTCCTTTCTGATCTCAAATTGCAGTGCTGAGTCTGAAGCTGAGGCAGAAGCTGGACTATTCATGACACATGAGCCCAGATGTATAATTAATTTGAACCCCACCTGTAAATTATGGGAGTGAATATCTTGGCTATGTACAGTAGTACAATGTGGAGGAACATTAAAAAAAATGTCTAAGTTGAAAAAAAAATTAGTCTGCTCATAATGTCCCCCAAAATGGTCTTCTCACAGCCATAATCAAACAGGAAAAACATCTAGATTTTCTGTTCAATTATGGCTGAGAGATGGACATTTTTGCAAATGAAAATGTCCAAAATGAATAGCCACTTTGCAAAGTGAAATGTCCAACTTTTAAATAACATATAAACAGGGACTTGAAGTTCTGTCTGGCATCATTTCCAAAAACATGGCCATACTGGTGTCCCTGCAAAATACAAGAGTAGCATAGTGATTAATTCTGTGGACTGTAAATGTGATCCCTTCAGGACCTGAAAAATGTCTACTGTACTTAAATGTATACCATGGGGGCATAATCAAAACTTCTAAACTTTCCAAAAACATGCCTAAGTCAGCACTAGGATGTCCTAAAAGCAAGGACATCCAAGTGCCGATAATAAAAAACAACTTTCTGGATATGCAGCAGCACTTCTAAGCTGCTGTGCGTCCAGATCTCAAAAGGGCATTTTGGGAGGTGTGTTATGGGTGGGAATCAGGTGGGCTTAAACCTGGACATACTGCAGCGATAATCAAAGCTTTCCTACAGGGAACTTAGACATGTTTTAGTTATGTCTAAATGCCCCAAAGCTGCCCAAACTGACCAGATGACCACTGAAGGGATTAAGACATGATTCCCCCATTACTCCCTCAGTGGTCACTGACCCCCTCCCACCACCCAGAGATGGGGGGAACAGCATATTGAAGGCTTTCCATCAGCTGATCGGGGCAGAGGAATCCCTCTCAGCTGAGCCGGTTTTGGGGATTCCTGCCAGCTCAGCTGATGGGGATTCCTCTGCCATGATCAGCTGAACTGGCAGGGAGATTACTCTCTCCCTCCCTCCCTCCCTCCCTCCCTCACAGGTACCGATCCCCCAGCCATCTCCACACAGAGCCTCCGCATTATACCCCTCTCCCCAACATCTCTCAACGCCACCGACAGTACTAGCAATATCTCCCACATCACCCATCACCCTGACATCACCCAACACTCCCATACCTTGCGCTGCAAAATCAGCAGGAGGGAAGCCCACTTCCTCCTGCCTACAAGGCTGCATCCTGCAAATGATGGGCCTGCCCCCCTCCTAATGAATTTTGGTATGCAATGGGAGGGGGCCTAAGTCTAGGGTTACCAGACGTCCGGATTTCTCCGGACATGGCCTCCTTTGGAGGACATGTCTGGAGATCCAGATGGCTTTTCCAAAGGGCCTGGGATAGGCACATGGGATCTCTCGGAGAAAGAAAGAGGTAATGGTTACAGTGGATGTGCAGACTAAATGGGCCATTTGGTCTTTATCTGCCATCAAGTTTCTATGTTTCTATTATGTTCCTATACGAATCTTTAGCATTTAGCCCGTTCTAATCATTAACACGTGTTTAACATGCAGTTATGCAGTAGCGTCCGCTGATGAAATGACTGGAATACCACCTTCCTTACAAAACCACAACCTCTCTGCTTACCCTGCTTTTGTGATAGAACATTTTAGTTTTATTGTTTGCTTTGGCTGTGTTTGTTATATTTAAAAGCAAGGTTAATAATCATGACCAACTAAAAAATAGCTTCTTTGTGCAAGAATTACTATTTTTGTACCTTAAAAAAAAAAAAGACACATCTAGGATGGTCTCTGGACTTAAAGATCTCCCATATGAAGAACGTCTGATCAGACTGCGCTTGTACTCTCTTGAAGAGCGCAGAGAAAGGGGGGAAATGATAGAGACATTCAAATATATCACGGGCTGCACTGAGGCGGAGGAAGAAATCTTTTATCTTACGGGTCCCACAGCGACAAGAGGGCATCCGCTAAAACTTAAGGGGGGAAGATTTCATGGTGACACCAGGAAATACTTCTTCACCGAAAGGTGATTGATCGATGGAATGGTCTTCCACGCCAGGTAGTTGAGGCCAGTAACCTGCTCGACTTCAAGAGACGATGGGACAAACAGGTGGGGTTGCTGCAGAGTTATACTTAAAAGATGGATTCTCAAAGGAAGGAGGGATCTTGAGTGGGCAGACTTGTTGGGCCGCCGGCCCTTTTCTGCTGTCATATTTCTATGTTTCTATCTATTCTAGCTCAAACCCACAACAACGTAAGCATTAGAACATGTATACATAAAGTATACTGTATACTATGGGCCCCTTTTATCAAGTTGTGCTAGAGGTTTTTACCACAAGTCAGCATGGTAAATGCTCCGACACTCATAGAATTCCTATGAGCATTGGACCACTTAACTTGCCAGTCTGTGCTTCAAACCTCTAGTGTAGCTTGATAAAAAGGGGGCTGTGTTTCTAATAGTTCTTTGTAAAGCATACAGTATATGGAAAAGCTGATTACATATATTTCTTTTCACAGAATTCCATAGGGACCATCATGTTGCTTAAATGCAAAGTTCAACTTTCAGTTTCATTTGATTGATAGCTGGATGCAATGTACAATAATTATCAGTTCGCAAGAATTTAGAATGCTAAATGACACTGCACAGGGTTATGACTTCACAAGTCAAAGAGCAAGGGCTGAAGAAGTCATCCTTTTTACTGCTTTGGAGAAATTGAAGGAAGGGAAGCAAGCTGCTTTCTTCTTCAGTTTAATGGCTTCAGATTCAGCTGGTAACTTGGTGAAAAATTACAGCAGGTTTCCCTGTTATGATTCTTTCATGCGTCTTTGTCAATGGCAGTTTACATTCTGGGATTGAGATCATTTGTTTCTTGTTTTCTTGCAGCTTCAGGCTCTTCTTGTTTGCCACCATGGATTTACAACCCTCCCTCTTCCCAGTGAACTGCATCTAAAGAAATGAAGGATTATCAGGCTTCTGACCATGCAGTTAGCAGCTCTGCATCTTATGGCAAAAAGTGAAAATCCTTCTGAAGGTGACTAAATGCTTCTATGAAACAAGGAAGTAAGAGGGGGAAAATTGAGTGTCAAAATGCATTCTCGAGAAAAAGATCATATCTAATCAATTAAGGGGGATGGGGTTATTTTATAAGAGAATGCCTACCTCATTTTGCAAAAATACACCTTAAATGGCATCTATTTTGTAAAAGGAAGTTGTGGATACATCTGCTTCCCCCTGGGAAGCCCCTGTACACAGGTATGCTTGTTCTGAGGCATGTACAAATGTCCTGCTAATTTTATATGCTTATGTATTCATTTTATATACACATAAATTACACTCTTCTCCAACTCTGCCCATTGGAATGCCTTTATTCATTTAATGTAAATATATGTGTTAAGGGGCTGTTAGCACAAATTTGTCTACATGTCTAACCATATGATTTAATCTAATCAAAGAAGCGTGGGATGAACACAGAAGATTTAGAATCAGAAAAAAATATTAAATATTGAACTAGGCCAGTTATTGGGCAGACTTGCACGGTCTGTGTCTGTGTATGGCCATTTGGTGGAGGATGGGCAGGGGAGGGCTTCAATGGCTGGGAGGGTGTAGATGGGCTGGAGTAAGTCTTAACAGAGATTTTGGCAGTTGGAACCCAAGCACAGTACCAGGTAAAGCTTTGGATTCTTGCCCAGAAATAGCTAAGAAGAAAAATTAAAAAAAAAAAAAAAAATTAAATTGAATCAGGTTGGGCAGACTGGATGGACCATTCGGGTCTTTATCTGCCGTCATCTACTATGTTACTATGTAATCTCTAATCGAATCTGATATTCAGTGCTATTTAATGGTCAGGTATGGCTCCTGGCTGGTTAAATAGCGCTAAGTTGGCTAACGATGAATATTCAGCGGGGGGGGGGGGGGGGGTAGGCACTGAATATTCATGGTTAGTGGCTAGTCCAGTCACTGGCTATGTTGTGCAACATACAGTAGCCAATTAGAGGGAAATTCTATAAGCAGAGCCTAAATTTAGGTGTCAGTAGGCACTCTGCCAATGGACAGAAAAGGCAGGTTGAAGCGCCTACCAACGCCTAAATGAAAGGCAGCTGAAATGGTCACTGGAATCACAGCTAGAAAGCTACTTTAGGTCGCGGAACACCAAAGTAGGTGTGGCCAACCCCCAAAGTGGTGTTAGGTGATCTAAAGTGGCTACACAAATGCATTTTTAGAAGGACATGACAAATTGTAATTTACAGAGCCAGGGAAAACTGTTGAAAAAACAAGTTGACTGAAAAATTTTGACTCGCACATCTTATGGGAAGTCTTTTCAACCACATTTTACTGATATTGCTCCTACATGCTGACTGTGAAATACAGTGGCCTCTTGGTCATCTGCATGGAATACAGGCAACAGAATATTAGTAAGGAAGTCTGGCATAATGCTATTGGTCCACTTTCCAAACCTTGTGAACCACACTCAAATCTTATAATGGTAGGCTGTCACACAAATATGAACATAAAGGTAAGTATTACAGAGAGAAACCAGGGGTCTCAAGTGCTCCCAGCCAGAAGCCCGATATATGTTACAGGGCTAATGGCTAATGTGGTGAGCTATCATCGTTCCCGTTTATTTTCTCTGTAAAATTTTTAACTTATTTTTTGCTTTTTAACTTTTTTTGCTTTTAAACTTTTTCTGTATTGTATATGCTTTTTACTACATTTAGCACGACTGTGTTGCTGATCTATTACTCTTCCACTTTATACATGAGTAACTATTGAGCAAACTTTAGCAACTTCACTTAACTTTCATATTGACTTGACGACGGATGATCTCCGTTTCGCCCCTATATTTCAAACAGGGGCTTCATCAGGAAAGAACGCCAAAGGCAACACTAGAAATGAAAATGAAGCAACTTTTATATCAAATCTTTTTTACTTTAAAAAGTTTTAAACCTTATTTATTTTAAGACCTTATTTTAAAATATATTGTTCTTACTTAAGAGCAATAACTAACACATTTAAATAGGTGTTAAATATCTGTATTAAACAGGGTGCTACAGCGTCAGCTTATGTAACTGTGTAACGTCAGGGAATTAACAGGTATGGCGTATGAAGTTTGTTGTCTGTTCGTCAAAGCTAGGTCCTCTTTTGAGGCTTGAGGTGTAGTTGAAAATTGCGGTTCTAGTGTTGGTTACTTGGTTGAAAAACTCTTTAGTTAAAGATAGTTTAATAATAGTCTAGAAAAACTCTATAATAAGATCTTTAGTTAGGGGAAGGTTCCCCTTAGCGACGCTGTAGCACCCTGTTTAATACAGATATTTAACACCTATTTAAATGTGTTAGTTATTGCTCTTAAGTAAGAACAATATATTTTAAAATAAGGTCTTAAAATAAATAAGGTTTAAAACTTTTTAAAGTAAAAAAGATTTGATATAAAAGTTGCTTCATTTTCATTTCTAGTGTTGCCTTTGGCGTTCTTTCCTGATGAAGCCCCTGTTTGAAATATAGGGGCGAAACGGAGATCATCCATCGTCAAGTCAATATGAAAGTTAAGTGAAGTTGCTAAAGTTTGCTCAATAGTTACTCATGTATAAAGTGGAAGAGTAATAGATCAGCAACACAGTCGTGCTAAATGTAGTAAAAAGCATATACAATACAGAAAAAGTTTAAAAGCAAAAAAAGTTAAAAAGCAAAAAATAAGTTAAAAATTTTACAGAGAAAATAAACGGGAACGATGATAGCTCACCACATTAGCCATTAGCCCTGTAACATATATCGGGCTTCTGGCTGGGAGCACTTGAGACCCCTGGTTTCTCTCTGTAATACTTACCTTTATGTTCATATTTGTGTGACAGCCTACCAGTATAATGCTATTGGTACCAGAATTACTACCAAAAGGCTGATTTATTAAATATACCTCCAGGGCCAGCATATACATTTTTATTAGATCAAAGCACACTGAAGGCATCTTTTACTAAAGTACAATAAAAGTTTTGCATTTACCATGCTTTAGTTGCAAAAACTAATGGTCAATAAGAACAAAGTCTTTATGGTAAATGCAAGGGACATATCAAACATCTGCTCTATATTTACCACACAAGGCAGACACTTATCGTATAGCACCATATCACATACTGTGTCAAAGTATGGGTGGTTGTGTTGTTTGCCACTGCAGGGAAGGTGATGCTGGGTCAAGCATAAATACACGAAAGCACTACCACAGTAGCATAGATACTCATGGTATCAACTGCAATATGATTCTCTCCCCAATGTTCAGCCCCCTCCTGACTCACACCCTCAATGTTCAATCCTCTCTGGCTGATCTCCTCTGATGTCTGATTCCCCCCTTCCCAACTCATACCCCTACCATCTCAAGATTCAAACCCTATCCACTGAATGTCAAAGACTTACCCTCAGGATTAAAACCCCATCCCCTACCCAATCCTCCTTGGCCCTACCAAAGAGTCTACAGTAGAAAATGACAGGGTGACAGAATTCATCACCGTTCTCATCCCCACGGATAACCATGGGAAACCATCCTCATCTCATTCTTTAAGAGGAGAGGGAAGAATCATAGTATGAATGGGCACAACCACTGACCCTCAAGCCTTGCATTGAAGAATGCTGGTGTAGAAGTACTGAGGTTGAGATAGTAAAGAATGACAGTCTGGTATCCAGAGCAGATATTGTGATGCCATAATGCCTCATTCCACTAATGCCTAAGAGCCAGCATCATCAGTGATGTCACAATGGGTTCATCATCCTATAATTTGCTCATATATAAATCAGAGTATGAATGGGCACAGTCACTGACCCTCAGATCTTGCATTGAAGAATGCTGGTATAGAAGGCCTGAGGCTGAGATAGACACTAAAGAATGACACAGGATGGTTTCTTGTGGTTATCCACGGGGATGGGAACGCTGAATAATTCTGTCACCGTGTCATTCCCTAGTCTGAAGCAGTAGCAGAGTAGCCCTGGGTAGATTGGTTCACCTCTGCTTCTGCTTAGTCCTCAGCCTGAATTGAAATGGTCATCATGACACTTAGCAGTCTCACAGTACTACTGAGAAGTATCCTTGCATATAAGAAAAATATAAGGGAGGGGGATTAGCTGAGTGAACTAGACATATGGGGGAGAGTCAGGAAGGGATCAAACATATGGGGCAATGGTGCCACATCTATAATGAAAGCATCTATACTATTAGATGGCTGATAGTACAGTGACACCTACCTCCTCCTCTTGGGGTAGCAGCAAGTATACCCTGCTATTGGCTGTCATGATAGCCTTGTCAATCCCACTCTTCACTCCTGCCTGCATTAATCAGATAGTGTGAGATTTTTGTCATGCTGGCTGGTTTTAACATGCAATTGCTGCTAATGTGAGTCCATGCTAATGGCTTCTGTACAGTAAAACCTGAATTAGGTGTTTAGTGCAGTGTAGTGAAAGGGCCCCCGAGTGAACATAAGAACATAAGAATTGCTGCTGCTGGATCAGACCTGTGGTTCATCATGCCCAGCAGTCCGCTCACGCGGCGGCCCTCTGTTCAAAGACTAGCACCCTAACTGAGACTAGCCCTACCTGCGCACGTTCTAGTTCAGCAGGAACTTGTCTAACTTTGTCTTGAATCCCTGTAGGGTGTTTTCCACTATGACAGATTCCAGAAGAGTGTTCCAGTTTTCCACCATTCTCTGGGTGAAGAAGAACTTCCTTACATTTGTACAGAATCTATCCCCTTTCAACTTTAGAGAGTGCCCTCTCGTTCTCCCTACCTTGGAGAGGGTGAACACCCTGTCTTTATCTACTAAGTCTATCCCTTTCAGTACCTTGAATGTTTCGATCATGTCCCCTCTCAATCTCCTCTGTTCGAGGGAGAAGAGGCCCAGTTTCTCTAATCTTTCGCTGTACAGCAACTCCTCCAGCCCCTTAACCATCTTAGTCACTCTTCTCTGGACCCTTTCGAGTAGTACCGTGTCCTTCTTCATGTATAGCGACAGTGCTGAATGAGTATTCCAGGTGAAGGCGCACCATGGCCTGGTAAATAATTCTTATAACAAATAATAATATTGGATGACAGTATCAAGTTTCTTTATAGTAAGATTTCTTGAAGGATTCAAGATATCTGGCATATACATGGACAAAGACTAACCATGAAAATTGGGAAAAGGGAGGGGAGGGGTGGGTTTAAGAAATTTTCTAATAAATGTATGTATGAACATAAGTGCTGTGTTTTTATGATATTCTATGTGTGTATACTTGTTGGCACTTTTTTCAGTTTTAAATATGAATAAAAAATAAAATAAATAAAATAAAAAGACTGCCTGTGAAAACTGTGAGCAAATACTGAAGACTGTATATGATGGAAATGTTACAAAATATGCAATATTATTTTTCAACAATGCTTAAAAAAAAAAATTAATATCTACTGCTTTAACAAAAAATCTACTGTTTCTGACATAAAATACTTTATTACGTTTAATAGTGACTTGTTATAAGGTATGAAAAACCAAATATGTAGAGGGATATAATCGTATATTTCCAAAACAATTAAATCCAAAACGTATTGTATATTGAATACGTAGAAGGGTCTCATTCATACCACATCAAAAAGATCACGGACAAAAAAAATAATAATAAATACAAAAACGGAGACTAAGCTGTTGCCTTTACAACTGTTTTAGATAGATTGGATTTCTATTCACACTTTATGATACACAAGACTAAGTGAACTTTGAAAAGAAAAATTATTTTGATATGAATGAAATGAAATGAAAGCATATTTATATATTTGTATGGAGTTTTTTTCCAAATCAGTGATGATACAGGTGCTTAGGGTACTTGTATAGACCCGGCTGCCTGTGTATGAGGGTTTTTTTCTCAGTTTTTGTATTTATTATTATTCTTTTTGTCCGTGATCTTTTTGATGTGATATGAATGAGACCTTTTTGTTATAAAGGTATTCCATGTGACCCCTGAGGAAGGAGTGTCTGCCGAAACTCAGACCGTGTAGGGTCCCCTTTTTCTTCAAGTCTCATGTGGGTTGCTACTGTTTGAACTTTGGATACAACAGATATATTGTTATTTGTCTGTACTTTAGAACATAAGAATAGCCTTACTAGGTCAGACCAATGGTCCATCAAGCCCAGTAGCCTGTTCTCACAGTGGCCAATTCAGGTCCCTAGCACCTGGCCAAAACCCAAGGAGTAGCAACATTCGATGCTACTGATCCAGGGCAAGCAATGGCTTCCCCCATGTTGTTCTCAGTCAGAACATCGCTTTCCACAGTCTCTTTTGCTTTGGATTCCATGTGACAGGCCATTTTCAGGTGATCAGATCCACAATCTCAAATAGTGTTAAAATTTCATGATGATACCCATAGAGTACCTTACTACCATCACTAAAGCATCATGAAATGCCTTCTCAGTCAGTGTTTCCAGATAACAGATGAGATTCATTTATTCATTTATTTCTGCCTTATTCAGAACCCATGCTTTCTTTTTAAGTATGTCTCATCCAGAAGTTCATTGTTCTGAATTGACTGATGGATTGCATAAAAGGTATTGATAATAGCACGTTTGATGGGAAAAGGAGCCATATGGCAACTAGAATCAGCTGCAGTTCAATAAGCTCAGGTCACATGACTATGTTCTTCAGTTACAGTCCCATGAACATCATCTCACATAAAAATACAATATCATATGATGAGACCATTTGAAGTTGTAACTGCCATATGTTACTTTGCTGAAAAAGGTTGCCTTTTTATATTTCCTCAGGCAACAGACTAGTCAGGAAGATAGAAAAAAAATATCTGAGAAAACTCCATCAATATTTTACAGTCTGGTGTCATTGCCTGATGCTCACATACTCTATTGGCATTACAGACAAAATTGAATCCATGAACCTGCATTAGTTATTGTCTAAAACAGTGTGTGGTTAAATTTTTCACTCTGGGCCAAAGTTTCAATGAGTCAGACAGCTGGTTGGCCATCAAAGTTGCTGAAAAGGCTTTTTTACATGCATCCATCCACAAATTTTAACTGGGAGTACCATAAGAAACTTGGATGTACACCAGAAATACTTGTCCCTTTTAAAGTACCCCTTTATAAATGTCAAAACTTGATCAGATGATTCATGGATTATGCATTTGATATACTGGCTTTCTGTGGTGCAACCAATGCAGTTTATTTATTTTTCAATATTCTATATTGTTCTCCCAGGGGAGCTCAGAATGGTTTACATGAATTTATTCAGACACTCAAGCATTTTTCCCTCTTTGTCCTGGAGGGTTCACAATCTATCTAATGTACCTGGGACAATGGGGGGGATCAAGACTGGAACACATTCTCAGCAATAACTTGTAGTAGCAGGAGGATATTAACGTCCATGAAGGGAGTACAGCTCAAACAAATGGTACTTGAGCCCACTAGGGCCCAGGCCATCCTGGACCTGGTACTTACGAACAGGGAAAGCGTCACGGAAGTCTCGGTGGGAGAAACGCTGGCAACCAGTGACCATAACATGGTATGGTTCAACCTTAGAAAGGGCTTCCCTAGATCACAAACAAAAATGAGGGTACTCAATTTCCGGGGCACTGACTTCGCAAGCATGGGTGATTTCATCCACCAGACGCTACAGGCTCAAGAAACAACGGATGATGTGGAAGCTATGTGGTCAACACTGAAAAGGACACTACACGAAGCAACTATCCGCTACATAAAATCGGTAAATAAACAACAAAGAAAGAAGAAACCCCTTTGGTTCACTGATGAAGTCTCACACCTAGTCAAGGACAAGAAAAGAGCATTTCTTTCATACAAACGCACCGGGGAGAAAGAAGCTAACATTGAATACAAGACAAGGTCTGCAGCGGTCAAAACAGCAGTCAGGGAGGCCAAACTTCGAGTGGAAGAAACTCTAGCAAAGAACATTAAGAAAGGGGACAAATCCTTCCTAGTATATTAGTGACAGGCAGAAGAACACAAACGGGATAGTACGCCTTAGAACAGCAGATGGGAATTATGTGGAAACAGATTCCGAAAAAGCCAAACTACTGAACGATTACTTCTGCTCAGTCTTTACCTGCGAGGCACCTGGACACGGGCCACAGCTGGAAGCAAAGCCAAGCAAGGAAGACCCATTTCAGAATTTTGGGTTCTCACCAGCTGATGTTTACAGCGAACTGTCAAGACTCAAGGTGAGCAAAGCCATGGGACCAGACAAATTGCACCCAAGAGTGCTCAGAGAGCTGTGTGATGTCCTGGCGGAACCGTTAGCCATGCTCTTCAATCTCTCCCTGAGTACGGGGAGAGTCCCCCTGGACTGGAAAACAGCTAACGTCGTTCCTCTGCACAAAAAGGGCTGCAGAGCGGAGGCTGCGAATTACAGACCAGTGAATCTCACATCAATAGTGTGTAAACTCATGGAAACACTACTTAAAGGTAAATTAGACACGATTTTGGATGAGGGGAATCTAAGGGATCCTAGTCAACATGGATTCACTAGGGGTAGGTCATGCCAATCCAATCTTATCAGCTTCTTTGATTGGGTAACAGGAAAGCTGGACTCGGGAGAGTCTCTGGACATAGTGTACTTGGATTTCAGTAAGGCTTTCGACAGCGTCCCACACCGTAGACTATTAAACAAGATGAAATCGATGGGGTTAGGTGAGACACTAATTGCATGGGTCAATGATTGGCTGAGTGGAAGACGTCAGAGGGTGGTGGTCAACGGCACCCTCTCTGAGACATCGGAGGTGACCAGCGGAGTGCCACAGGGCTCGGTCCTGGGTCCACTCCTTTTTAACATATTCATAAGGGACTTGACCCGAGGGCTTCAGGGTAAAGTAACTCTATTCGCTGATGACGCCAAACTATGTAATATAGTAAGTGAAAGCAATCTGCAGGATAGTATGACGCAGGATCTGCTTACATTGGAAAACTGGTCCTCGACATGGCAGCTGGGCTTCAACGCTAAGAAATGTAAGGTTATGCATCTCGGTAGCAGAAATCCATGCAAACCTTACACCTTAAATGGAGAAACACTAGCTAGGACTTCAGAAGAAAGAGACTTGGGAGTAATCATCAGTGCAGACATGAAGGCCGCCAAACAAGTGGAGAAGGCCTCATCCAAAGCAAGGCAACTTATGGGATGTATCAATAGAAGCTTCGTTAGCCGCAAATCTGAAGTCATAATGCCACTGTACAGAACCATGGTAAGACCTCATCTGGAGTACTGTGTGCAATTCTGGAGGCCACATTACCGTAAAGACGTGCTTAGAGTTGAGTCGGTTCAGCGGATGGCCACTAGGATGATCTCGGGGCTCAAGGGTCTCTCATACGAAGAAAGACTAAACAAATTGCAGCTCCTCACTCTGGAGGAACGCAGGGAGAGGGGGGACATGATTGAGACATTTAAATACATCACGGGACATGTCGAGGTGGAAGAATACATCTTCTTTCTCAAAGGACCCTCGGTCACAAGGGGGCATCCGCTCAAACTCAGAGGAGGGAAATTCGATAGCGACGTAAGGAAGTATTTCTTCACAGAAAGGGTTGTAGATCACTGGAACAAGCTTCCAGAGCAGGTGATCAAGGCCACCAGAGTGCTTGACTTTAAGAATAAATGGGATGCCCTAGTGGGATCCTTACGAGGGTCGAGTTTAGGAAATAGGTCATTAGTACTCAGACTTAATGGGGTGGGTCATTAGAGTGGGCAGACTTGATGGGCTATAGCCCTTTTCTGCCGTCATCTTTCTATGTTTCTATGTTTCTAAGTGACCTGCCCAGGGTCACAAGGAACAGTGTGGGTTTGAACCCAAAACCTCAAGGTGCTGAGGCTGCAGCTTTAATCACTGCACCACCCTTTTAACATAGCATGGCAAACATGGTAAAACATAATGTGACAAAACATGTCATGGTGAGACATAGAATGGCGAGCATAGTATTACAAAGCATGGCTAACATAGTGTGACATGATTTGGCAATAATGATAAGGCAAGCGTACATGATGAAACATAGCATGGAAGACAAGTTTACATTATTACTGTACATGCAACTACTTTCTCTGTCTTTAGTGGGCTCATAATCTAACTTTTCTTGTATCTGGGGAAATGGAGGGTTAAGTATCTTGCCCAGGGTCAAAGGAGCTTTAGTGGGAACAAAACATTAAGATACTCTTCCACTCAGATAGTTGAAAAACTGGATTTTCAACCAATTTTGGCCTGATTCAGTGAGAAGGATTTTCTGTGTCCTAAAAGATCTGAGCCAATTTGCAGTTGGCCCATCCACTCTTAATTCTAATGATGTAATAATATTGATAATAATAATAGTTTTATTTATATCCCGATATACCTTTTCAGTTTAAGACTGTGTATAATAAAGGAGAGATACAATGTGGATACTGTGGGTACAGGTATCGATACATGTGAGAAGAATAAGGTAGATGAGAGCGGTGAAGCAGCAGGGTTGGTTAAGAGAGGGAGAGGGAGGGCCCAAGGGAGGCGAGAGGCAGGGGAGGGGGAGGAGGGGAGGGGACGAAGGGTGAGTTAGACTAGTTGGAAGATCAGACAAATTTGTCAAATAAGTGGGTTTTCATGTTTTTTTCTGAAGGAATGGTATGATGGCGAATTTAAGAGGAGATTACTTAGGATATTGTTCCAAATGCTTGCTTGGAAGGACAGGGTCCTGTCCAGGAATCTTTTGTAGTGGCATCCCTTGGGCGTTGGGAACAAAAATAGTAGTGTTTTGCGGGAGAGGCCAGGATTGACCTGTAGGACGAAGTGTTTCAGGAGGTAGGTAAGGGAGGCGCCAAATAGTGTCTGGTAACATAGGCAGCCAAATTTGAAGATGATTCTGGCCTCGACTAGTAGCCAGTGGAGCTTTCCGAAGAATGGGGTGATGTGGTCTGATTTTTTCAGGCCAAAGATCATCCAAACTGCCGTGTTTTGGATCATTCTCAGTCTCTTAATGTTTTTTTTTTGTAGGAATCTAGGTAGATTATGTTGCATTAGTCCAATGAGTTTAGAATTAGAGATTGAACTAGCAGTCTGAATGAAGTGAAGTCGAAGTAAGGTTTTAGAGTGCGTAATTTCCAAAGTACGTTAAAGCATTTTTTGATTAAGAGGTCTGTGTGGGCATCAAGTGTGAGTTGTTGGTCGATGGTGATGCCTAGGATTTTTATAGTAGTGTGGATTGGAAAGCTTCTTCCATCTAAGTTGATTGAAGAGTCGATGGTTATGTTAGTCGGGGTTGCTATTAAAGGCTTACACTAGTGATCAGTTTTTATAAAATTTGCTAATGGGCCCCAAATCTCATTACATTTTTTATAATGTCCCATGTTTTTCCAAATTCATTCACTCATATCGATAAAATAGGCACAGGGTTTCCCACCAAAAGATATAATTCAGTCTATCCCAGTTTTTCCATTTTTTTGTAATCAACTGTATAGCAATCCCCGTCATAACAAGAAGTAATCTGCTCTTGCTTGCATTAACTAGACTCTTGTGTTGTAATATAGTTCCAAATAAAACAATGTCATACGACATACGATATTTACTTTATGATCGGGATATGAAAAACAAATAAACTTGAAACTTGAAACTTGACATTGGGATAGAAGTTTCCAATATCCTATTGATTGTACCCCATATAGACTTCCAAAAGTTGAGTATCAAGGGACAATAATACAACAGGTGATCCAGTGTCCCTATTTCAAGATGAACAATGTGAGAGAGAGAGAGAGAGGAGCCTTGTGGGACGCCGCATGGGTTGATCCATGGTTGAGAAAAGGATTGATCACTGACGACTTGGTAGGATCGGTTTTCTAGGAAGCCCTTGAACCAGTTTAGTATCTGGCCCGAGATACTGATAGCATCTAGACAGCTTAGGGAGGAAGCATTAATAAGGGCTTCAAGTATAATGGATTATTTTACTGTTAATCTGGGTTATTGGTAACTAGGTCTTATTGCATAAAATGAGACCTGTGCTAAAATGACATGTTTTAATGGTAGCCCACTTTTATAACTTTTCCCCTGAAGGCCATTACTGCCAATCAAAAATGACTAGGAGAAAGGGCAACATCAATATAGTCACCCAGGCTGAGACAGAAACTTATCAAAAATGGATAATTTAAGTGGTTTAATGGGTTCCAATTCTTATCTTTTAGCTTTTGTATTAAAAAAAAATGGCAAATTGGTCATCTCTGCCTTCATTGCACTTCAAATACTTGGATGTTAAAATTTAAAATGCACTAAGTAGAATTTTGGAACACAATTTTGACTTGAAAATTATCAATTTGCAGATTTATTGTCTTTATGGAAATAGTATATAAATTATATTGGTCAGAATCTATCAAAACAATGAAACCCACTCCAACTCACAATTAAGTCCATAAGGTTCGACTGAATTAAGAAAAAAGATGTTTCTCTGCTCTCGTTCATTCAACTTAATTAAATCTTTAATTAAGATTTAATTAAGTTGAATGAACGCGAGCAGAGAAACATCTTTTTTCTTAATACATATTTGTGAGTTGGAGTGGGTTTCATTGTTTTGATAGATTCTGACCAATAGGGCTCCATTGTTTTGACCGATTCTGACCAATAGGACTTAGGGGGAGGAGTTACTGGCACGAATGGGAGGACACTATATAAACACCGGCGTACACGCCGATGCCATCTTGCTCTTTTACAAACATAGACAGAGTCGGATGACATAGGCAACCCGGTAAGACACTTGGATTTTAAAGTTGGGTAGTAATTACTCATAAAACTTAGCGGGTGGGGTGATGTTATAGAATAAGCACTAATGTCACCTTCCTGTTACTATTTTAGGGGGACCCTTGATACAGCACAGATGGTGCGAAACATGTCGGGTCATGTTCCCAGGGGTTTAGCTGGCATAAGATAAGTACACTGAACCTCAGTATTTCTTACTATTACCTAATAAATTATTTATTTAAACATACTATTTAAACAAAAAGCACTTATAAATGAATGAAATAGCCAGTGATGATTGCACCACGTAATTTCTTCCCGCAGTAACAAGATATTACAGCGGTGGAGTGATGGGGCTGAGGCTTTTTCATTTATCCATTCATGAGTCTGCAAAGTTAAGATTCTTATCCAGTATACACTTTTTATAATAGTTCTGGACTTATACTGGAATAAGGACTACTGAAACTAGTGCCATAGTTCTAGTGAGCTTTAAGTCTGAGGCTGGACATTTTGTGCAAGACAACCACAAACCCAGCAGGAAAAATGTCAATTTTCAAAGCTGCCAAAAGTCTATCTTTTATTTTTGAAAATGAGGTAGGTATAAGTTTTGATCCTTAGGACATCTACATTTTTAACCCATTTTCAAAAAATAAAAACGTCCATGCGAAAAACGTATAACAGCAAGTTTTGTACCAACTACCAATCACCAACTACCTTGAGTCATTTTGAGCAATCAGGGTCTTCGGCCCCTACCACTGCATCCTAAGATGCACTGTGAGGAGGATGCCCCCATCATTTGCAGCATGCGGCCCTGTAGTGAACTTCCCTCTTGCCATTGCTCTTCTGAAAGTATGGGGGAGGGACAGAGATGTCAGGGCAGGTCCGGGATGTCAGTAGGATATCGAGGATGTCAGGAGGCTGTCAGCAGGATATCAGGGATGTCAGGTGAAGGTCTGGAATGTCAGCAGGATATCAGGGATGTCAGGAAGATGTGGGGGATGTCAGTGGGATATTGGGGATGTCATGGGAAGGTCTGGGAGTCAGGGAATGTCGGGGGAGGGCTGTAGGGCTGTGTGGCTCAGCTGATCCTGACAGGGGGATTCCCCATCAGTTGAGCCACCAGAAATCTCCAAAACTGTCTCAGCTGATGGGGATTCCTACTGCCGCGATCAGCTGATGGGAAGCCTATGGGGGTAATAATAATAATTAAAAAAAAAAAAACATCTAAAAAGTGTCCTAAATGGCTACTTGGACGATCAAAAAGCCTGATCGTCCAAGTACCCATAACCAAAGCTGTTTTTTAGACGTATCTAAAACCAACTTAGGCCTTTCCCCTGCCTCTAAACGCACAGAGAGAAAAGAGGTGTGTTTAAAGGAGGGGAAAGGGCGGGCGGTGGGCGGGAGGTGGGCCGACCTACACCTAGCCGTACAACAGGTATAACCAATACAGTTTAGTCGGCACTTAGACCTTTTTCACTTAGACGAAATAAAACCAGGTCTAAGTGCCGAAAAAGGGCCCGCTGGCGCGATCAGTTCAGCAGCATGGTAACCTAACCATTGCGGCAGGAGAGATGCCTGGGCTTGGGTTCCCTCCTGGCCCGATCGAGTCAGGGGGGTCGCGGCTGCCGCAGGGCTTGGGCTCCCTCTTGCCCCGATGTTGTCAGGGGGGGAGGGGTTAGTGGTTTGACATGGCAGGAGGGCTTTGGCACCCTCCTGCCTGGATCGTTGTTGAGGGGGGATTCTGTAACCGGTGTTGTTTTTGACAGACACCGGTTACAGAATCCAGCTTTTAGGCGAAGGACTGGCTCCTCCTTCGCCTAAAAGCCCTTCTGTTGGACGTTTGGGGCTTAGGCGTTTTTTTGTTTCATTATGGCTAAAAAGTGTAGATGTGGTGTGGGTGTACATTTAGACGTAGTGGAGATTGGGCGTTTAGGCAGAGGAAGGCCATAATCAAAACATGGACGTTTGTTTTGGTTATGGACACTTTCCCTGCTTCTGGGTTGAACGTTTAGGGACTTAGGCCAAAAGGGGACTTAGACGCTTTTTTTGATTATGCCCCTCCACGTGTTTTTGTTTTGGGGTTTTGTTTTGCTTTTTATGTGGTAGGAATATCGATTAGCAAAATGCTGGAACCAATTACCACTTACACTATGAACTTGTGACCACTATCTCAGATTCAGAAAACTTTTAAAGGCATTTCTATATGAAGACAGGGAGTCAACCATGAAGTAACTGAAAGGGCAATTGTATAAGCCCATTTCTAAACTATTTAATGCAACTCTTTGGACTCAACAATAAATGAACACTGACCTACTTGAACTTGTAACTATCTATCTATTTGTAACTATGACCTAACTGTACTGATCTACCTGTAGTAACAATTCTATTGAATGTCCATTGTAACTTCCTGGGTAACTAACCCCTCTGGTAATCTGACCTTGAACTGAACAGGTAAAGGTGGAATAAAACCTGATTAACATAACATAACACAATGTCTCTAAACTGTTGTGCAAGTATCAAAAATTAAATTTATAAATGGAAAACTGTCGGTCCAATGGGGTTAAACTGAGCGATGGAGTGGCAGGCATTTCTCTGTCTTGTGATTTATGGGGGAGTTCATATCTCCCAAAAGAGATTTTAATATCAGGTGTACGCCCACTTGTGTTAAGGACCCACAATAATTCAATTTTATGACCTAACTGTAGTTCCAAATGTCTTCAGTCTCATCTCTCATAGCATTTTATAGACTTTCAGTTGTGCCTCATAAATGTGCCTTAGGAGCTCATTTTAGAAGGGTTAACATGTTAACCGATCGAGTCAGGGGGGTCGCGGCTGTCGCGGGGCAAGAGGACTTACATATGGGATCTGTAGCATATTTCAAGGGGGTGTGGTATGGGTAGATGTTTAAAATACATGTGTACTTCCCAGTTTACAAAGGAAATACAGCTTGTATTACAAAAAACTACACTGGCTGCCCGTGGAAGCAAGGGTTATTTTCAAGTTTGCTTGCCTTTGCTTCAAAATCATAACAGGTTCATCCCCAATCTATCTATCCCATCATTTCGAATTTCCAGGCACAAATTGTACACGTAGTGCCTACTTGTTCGCTTTCCCATCCTTGAAGGGCTCTACCTACAAGAGATTCCTCGATAGAACACCATCATTCCAAGCAGGCAAATGGAATAAATGTTTAACCAACTGTATCTCAAACGCACTTTGTTACCAAACTTTTAGGAAGTCAATCAAAACTTATCTGATACATTTATCTGACTCCACTTCTGCCTTGGTGTACTTCTAAAACACTTCCAGGAAAAATTTGATTAATCTTCCCATGCTAATGTAATTTTGAAAGTTTTTTGTAATATCGCTTTCTGTATACAGTCTCTTCCTCAGTAAACTGCTCTGAACTATTTGTGGTATTGCGGTATTTAAAAATAAAGTTATTATTATTATATTTCAAATTGTTTTTCATGTATTAAAATTTAAAATTCCTCTGAATCATGTCTAAGTGCAAGCTAACTTCTCCTGTTGGACTGGATTTTTGAGGAGTGAGAACAATTGTGCTTAACCATATGATCTGAAAAACAACTTCAAAAAGCCTAAAATATGAGGTTTAGAACTCAGTTTCTTAATTGGCTTCTATTTCACACACCCTAACCCCCTTTTACTTAGACACAGTAGAGGTTTCTACTGCGTCCCGGAGCACTAAATGTTCCGACGCTCACAGAATTCCTATGAGCATCGGAACAGCATCGGAGCATTTAGCACTCTGGACTGTGGTAGAAAACTCTACCGCGGCTTAGTAAAAAAATTAAGAGGGAGGGATATTTTTGTAAGAGCCAGAATATGAACATGTATTTTCTGGCATTTACACCTGTAAGTTCTGCTTATACTGTATATGTAACACTCTACGTGAGAAACACTCAATTTTATGCAGTTCATTTTTGTAAAATGGTTGTTCCTACTTTACATGACAGTAGGAATACCTGTGTATTCCAGCATGTTCCTGTATGTATTTTCCTGCAAACCTTTCGAGAGATTGTGAACATCCTGGCTGGAACATCCCTTTTCTGATCTAGATGAAAAATAGGGTTTTATGTGACCCTAGGAAACATGTCAAATCATGAATATATAGCTTATTGTTAACAAAATTATTTCCACTATCTCTTTGAGATTATTCTTGGAGAATGATTCTCTTTGATGATTAGATTCAAGTTGATACAGACGTGGTTTTTTGGGTTGTTTTTTTTTAATTGCAACTATTTCTATTTATGGTCTCTGAAAACATTTGGTACACTACCAATGGCTTAAAATCAGCAGGACTACTCGGACACATAAAACATTTTACATGTTGTGATGAATAGCCTGGGGGTAGCCACTCATCCAGTTGAAACATCAGAGAAAACAAGGAATTCTATATGTTTAAGATCAGTCAAGTTTAAAGAGTGGGTCACTTTAAAGGGGGTTTTGACTGTAAGTCCCAGAAGCTCAGGTACTCTGAAGCTAAGAGGGCTATGTTAAGGAGAGCCGAGGAGGCCAGTGATTCATCAAGCTTCCAGCTGGGCTAATTAGCTTACACCTAAACTATACCCCCAGAACAACCCATGTGCACATCATGTAACAGTAGATGCAGTCTTGCAACAAGCCTACTTATATGTGTATCTTCTGTTGTTTTATAAAAGACATTTTCCACATGCAGAACATGCTTTACATTTGGAAAATGCTTTATAAATTTGCCTCTATAGAACATGTATTCTCAGCATACACATGTATTCTGTGCATACGCTTGGAAATTATAGATGCAAAAGAATCCCAACTTTTTGATGCTATAAGGAAGAAAAGGATTTCACATTAGTATTTTGTACTGGAGGAATTACAGTACAGTAATTGGCAGCCATAAATAGTAATACCATTTAATGAACAAGGATGAGGAAATCCTCTTGCAGGTCTGGGAAAGAAATCATTCCAGCATGGAAATCCTTCTTTTTATGGTTTTGTTTATAATTTCATAAATGAAATCAGTAGCCTAAGCCGAGCTCATCACATCTTCCACTTTGAACATGGGTTACTGATGGATAACTGACCTCCGCTCCCGCTTTTATCAACAAATGTCAAAAAATCCAAACAACGGCAATGATATCCTGCCCAAATGGTCAAGAGTGTTTCATTTTCTTTGCACTTCTGTTTCCTCTGTGCCTTTAATCAGGGCCAAGGGATGTAATTGCTGTGTCTGGGCACAGCTTTAGGCATGCTGTGCAACTAACAATTAGTTTAGAGGCTGTGATCTATAAATTTTGAGCAAAGACTAAGAGGATTTGGTGTGCTTGAGCCATCTTTCCTAATGAAGAAAAATATCACACCGGAAGGGACCCAGAGCATTATACAAGCAGGTTAATATCATCTGGTAGTGATTTGTAGAGCAGGATAATCTATTGCGATCATGTCGTAGAAAGAAAATAAAAAGTCAGCTTGCTTTGTGTTTATGAGATTTCTGAAATGATGGCCGCCATCTGTGCAGACCCTGCTAATCGAGCCACTGTCTTCCCAGTAAATGGCTGCAAGCACTGGTCTGAGGGAAAGAGACACTACAGGAATGCAGGGCTATTTATTGTTTATAAAAATAAACCAAATGGACTTAGATGTATGCAAGGAATTTATATCACACAGCTGCAAAAGCAAGTCACTCAATTTGGTGGGGAGGGGATTCATGGGTGCTGGGGATTCTCGGAGAGGGGCAGCTGTACTCCTGATACTCAGACCACACAAAGAAAATCATCTTTACATTTGCAATTATAGAGAGGTCAAGTATGTATTTCATGAAAACAAAGGTAAGAATTAGGGCCATTTCTCACAGAACAGAAAACACGCTGATTGGCTTTGAAAATATTCCTACATTGGACTTGAGGTACTTGTATAACAGGTCACCTAACTTGTGAGGCAGATATGTACATAAATCACACCAAATTTCTAAGGGAAAGTATGTGCATACATTCCTTTGAAAATTGTCCCATGGAAAGTATTTGTACAGTATACAATTACACCTGCTGTTTAGTAGAAACACATTTCCTGAGATTTTTAACATGAAGGTGTTCTTTTTTTTTTTTAAGTACATATTTGAATACTAACCCCATCTCAATCCCACCCCTAAGAATGCCTTCACTTGTGTCAGATTAATGTCTGCACACATTGGCTGATGCACATAAATTTATGTAGCCATATTTGGGCAAATTAATTAAAGGATATTTTTGAGTTTAAAGCACTATTTTATGCAACTCAAGGTAGTGTAATATGACAAGATAAAAGATACGTCACACCCCTCATATCATTCTAAAATTGGTGGTATATATATATATATATAATTTGTGTTTTCAGTTATTACTGGAAAGCTATGTACTATATTGAACAATGATGTTACTTGAGATTTGCTTGGACCAGGGGTAGGGAACTCCGGTCCTCGAGAGCCGTATTCCAGTCGGGTTTTCAGGATTTCCTCAATGAATATGCATTGAAAGCAGTGCATGCAAATTTATTGGGGAAATCCTGAAAACCCAACTGGAAAACGGCTCTTGAAGACCGGAGTTCCTACCCCTGGCTTAGATGTTGTTCTGTTGAAGATGTGATGTTATACTATCCTGCTCTGTGCTTTCCCTACTTAATGTATGTCTCCTTTGAAATGTGTATTTTATTATGTATGGAAATTTTATGAGCCACCTTGGAGAAAGGTGGATTAGAAATGTTTTAAATAATAAAACCATGTTGTATGTTTGGCATTTCATTATCTATTAGTATGCTTGATACACAAACACACACAAAAAAAACCCATCCCAAACAAACATGCATTAAGGACAAAAAATACAGGATTAGCATGTTTTGCAAAAACAAACAAAACCTATGTTATTTCCTTAACACATGTTAGTAACTAGATCCCTTAAATTATAAATCCTCCAGTACCAAAGATATACTGGCTGCACCTAAATCTATTTTTTCATTTATTTAAAACTTTTAGTTGCATCCTGCTCTAGGTGACTTACATCAGTACATTTATAATTAAAAATTCACAAGTACAGCATATAACACTTAAAACATCATGACAATTAAATATATAAACTTTCATACTCTGAATTAGAATCTTAATGGCCTTTCATAGAAGGGCTCCTTGATTTTAAGTCCTTTAGGCACAGGGAAATACCTACTCTCTCTTTTACGAAACTGCGATAGCAGTTTCTTTCGCGGGGAGCCGCACTGCTCCTGACGCTCATAAGAACATAAGAACATAAGAAGTTGCCTCCGCTGAGGCAGACCCTAGGTCCATCCTGCTCAGCGGTCCGCTCCCGCGGTGGCCCATAAGGCCCATTGCCTGAGCAATGGTCTATACCTATCTATACCCCTAAATCCCTTTTTCTTCTAGGAATCTATCCAAACCTTCTTTGAAACCATTTAATGTTTTCTTGTCTACAACAGCCTCTGGAAGCGCGTTCCATGTATCCACCACCCTCTGAGTGAAAAAGAACTTCCTAGCATTTGTTCTAAACTTGTCCCCTTTCAATTTCTCCGAGTGCCCCCTTGTACTTGTGGCGCCCCTTAATTTGAAAAATCTGCCCCTGTCTACTTTTTCTATGCCCTTCAGGATCTTGAAGGTTTCTATCATGTCTCCTCTAAGTCTTCGTTTCTCCAGGGAGAAAAGTCCCAACTGCTTCAATCTTTCGGTATATGGGAGATTTTCCATTCCCTTTATCAGTCTAGTTGCTCTTCTTTGTACTCCCTCAAGTACCGCCATGTCCTTCTTGAGGACTTCTTTCGTCCTGGTTGTAATACCCTTCTTAATGATACCCAACATTCTGTTTGCTTTCCTTGAGGCCGTGGCGCATTGCGCCGATGCCTTCAGTGTTGCATCTACCATCACTCCCAGGTCTCTCTCCAGGTTGCTGACCCCTAGTGGTGTTCCCCCCATTTTGTATGTGAACATCGCGTTCTTTTTCCCCACGTGCATGACCTTGCATTTCCCCACGTTGAAGCTCATCTGCCATTTTTCGGCCCACTTTTCCAGCTGTGTTAGATCCTTTTGAAGATCTTCGCAGTCTTCCCTGGTTTGAGCCCTGCTGTATAGTTTGGTGTCATCTGCAAATTTAATGACCTCACACTTGGTTCCCGCCTCTAGGTCGTTTATGTAGATATTGAACAGGAGTGGTCCCAGCACTGACCCCTGCGGAACTCCGCTTGTGACCCCTTTCCAGTCTGAGTAGTGGCCCTTTACGCCAACCCTCTGTTTCCTGTTTGCCAACCAGATTTTGATCCATCGGTGGACCTCCCCTTGTACCCCGTGGTTCCATATCTTTTTAAGCAGTCTCTCATGTGGCACCTTGTCATAGGAACTCAATAAGCATCGGGAGCAGCGTGGGCCATTAAGCGTGGCTCCCCACGCAAGAAACTATCGCAGTTTCATAAAAGGAGGCCTTAGTGTATGTACTTGAATATAATTTGCATTGAACTACCAGTAAAACAAAATGCCAGCTAAAACTAATAAAATAAACTGATATAGCATAACTCAAAAAGGTTCAGAAAAGTGTGACAGAAATGATAAAAAGGAATAAAGGCTAAACAGGGTAGAGCTCTTCCTTCTAGACCTGAGTTAACTGAAAAGAGGTATGATAAAATAAATTTATCTGCAAAAAAGCAAGTCTAACTTATTTGTAGTAACAGTGATGAGATTGCTATATATGTATATTCAGTGATAGCATCACTGAATATACAAATAAAGGGGGTTGATTGATACATATTGTTGGGTTGGAGATGGGGTGGACAGTATTATATTACTTGCATTTCACCTTGTGCTATTATCATAAGGTACATTTTTAAACCACACTGATGTTTTACTTTATCTGGATGCTTTGGCCACTGAAAATTAGGTTCAAATTTAATATGTATTTGTGTGTGTGTGTGACTTCCTAGCTTTCAAGTTAGACTTTAGTACACTCCCAAATTAATCTTAACTGATAAAGAGGGAACAAAATAAAGAGTAGCATATCCTTGTTGATGTCAAGCCTCCGATGCCAATTTCCCAGATACAGTATGACATTAGAGACATTCTCATTCTCACTTATTTAGCCTTAACAAGCAGGCACGTCTGTGGCAACCTCTGAGAAATCTTTTTCCTTTGGTCAGTATGCTCGAGAATGGCTATCATGAAAGCTGTACGAGCTTTGAAACACCTGCCTCCAGAAAAACTCTCAAAAAGACCAGATCTAACATTAAAATGAATTCTGGCTGTTGTATGGACATGCTGAAAGGAGTGTTGCATAGCGCACATTAGGTTTTTCCACTATGTGAACTGGCTAGGATTGCTCTTTGGAGATCTCTGCACAGCTGGAAATCAAACTGCTCTGCATGTCAACTGAATACAAGTCATGTCCCTTCTCTCAAAACAAACATCCAGCTTCCCTGAAAGGAAGACTAAAGATTTCGATTTAAATCATTTCTTGCATTAAGAAAAACCCAGAGCAGCAGAAATCTACGAGAATCTGATAACATTACGAAGTACATTAAATGCTATAAGAGAGCATTAAAGGCATGGGTTCATTTAATGACTCAGTTTAGACTCTCATAAGATTAAAAACCTCAAATCTGTGCATAAACAAGCAAAGAAGATGCAAGAGAAAGATCAATGTAAAATGCAAACTGTAAACCAGAGGATTTGCTTTATGGAATGGTTTCAGAGTAATTAGATACACACAGGGGTTGAATGTGTATGCTACCATATGTCCAATGTGAGGTACATTTTCAGCTTCCTCAAATTCATAAGACATTTTTCCCATACATATAAACTGGTTATACTAATAATTTTATTATATGGGAAAACAATGTTTAACATAAAGATCCTTATATCTTGGATAATAATCACATGCAGATAAGTATATATTCATCCATCAAACTGTACATATACTCATTCTAACTTAGCCATAGAAAAAGTGGGGGCCTGATTCTGTAAACGGCACCATGAGTTAGACAGCAGTAGGTACCCTATGGCCATCTACTGTTTTAATTGGCATTAATTGGCACGGTAATTGACTGCACTGTTAACAAAAAAAAAAAAAAAAAAAATTCACCTAATGGAGCCTAAGGTCAAAGTAGCCATGGCTAGGAATAGAGATGACCGTAGGCGCTGCTAGGTGTGATTCTCAAAAGATCCGAGGCATCTGCAGTGTAGGCCGGTAAAACCCTGGCCTACATTACCGGCAGCTAAGGTTTGCGATAGGCACAGTTTGCAACAATTCTTTCAACAGCGTCTAGCTGGGATCAGAAACAGATTTCACAATGAATGAAAGCCAGCTGATTCAGATGAGTACCTGGGAAGAAAAACACCGACTAGCTTGTGGAATCTAAAGCGGAATTGGGAGGAGGGGGGGAAATAACAAAAGCTTGGTGGAAGAACAAAGATGATGTGACAGACATAATGGACTTACAAGGGAGGCCAGGTAAGGTGGGATGTTGGAACAAAGATCTTTATGCATCAAGATAAGGAGGTTATATTTAAAAATATAAATGAACTGGGACCTGATGATGTTGGTAGAGTAATAGGGAAACATTATCATATTTTCATGCATAGCACAAAATCCTAATTGAAGTTTTCTGGACTACCTGAAGGCATTTAAGTGATGCTTGAGGAAGACCAGAGAAAATGGCATTTCAATAGCTTAATATTGATGTAACAAATAGAACAGAAAATTATTTGTTGGCTAAATATGTCTAAGAAACTATGGATAGACCAAAATTGGTAAAGGGCATAAAAAGCATTTCACAACAGCAGATGTATGTGTTGAATAGGGGGCAAGGTTAACATAAAATCAGATGGGTGTGAGACACAGGTGATCAGTCAGGAAGCTGTGGGCTTGGTAGAGTTGAGTACTGGTAAATTCTTACTAATCAAATTGGAAAATTGATTTAGGTAATGCTGCAGATGTAATAAATTGGGATAAATATAGATGTCAGTTTAAAATTCTTTGTTTAAAATTTAAAGTTTTACACTTTAGGGTTTCCTCTTGTTTGTCTTCTTTCACCATCCAGTATACTCCATCATGTACTCAGTGCTCATTGCATTCCCAAAAGCTGGCTCTCCCTTCCCCTAAAATGTTCTGTTACAAGTCCACTCATTCTGTAGCCTTTTTTTCTATCTCCCACATTTTGGAATGGTCTCCATCTATACCTCTATTCTGAATTGGGGGTTTTTTGTTTTCAGAATTCAAAGACATGTTGAAAGCTTCTTTTTTATTGATATTTAATATATCATTGTCCTAAGAGGGTCCGGTTGCTGTGGTGGCCTATTATTGCAGTATAGCATATCCCTGTTCTTGTGAGATAGGTGTCTACCTTGTGTGATTTGTCCCTTTCTTTCCTCTCAGAATTGGAGTTCTCTGTTTTTCTGTTTTGCTTGCTTTTATTGTAACCCACTTAGATCTTTAATACTCTCAGTACTGTATCCAGTTCTGAATCCAGATTGTCTGGAGAATAGAATATGTGTTTACTCAACAAATGATGATGTTGTTTAAAGGCTAGGGTTATTTTTTTTCCAGAATTAGAGAGATGCAGTAATTAGGCTGAGCACTGGGTGATAACTGGCACAGAATGAAGCGTCTAGCTATGGGTTCTTGAGATGAGGGTAGACCAAAGCCTGGTTCTAGCTCTCTAGGAAAATACTGAAGTAAGGCTGCTGGTAAAAATTTGAAGAATAAATGGAAATAGATCTAGTCAAGAGACATTAATCCAAGTCAGATGGAAAGGATCATTACTACTACTACTATTAATTATATTTGTATAGTACAACCAGAAGTACATAGCGCTTTATAGAGTCACAAAGAAGACAGTCCCTGCTCAAAAGAGCTTACAATTTAAACAGACAAGACAGACAAATAGGATGTCATGGATATAGTGATGGATCATTAGACTGTAACCCCTTCAGGTACAAGGAAATACCTACCCCCCCTTCTATTAAACTGTGCTAACAGTTTTTAGCATGGTGAGCCGCACTGAATGGCCCGCGTTGCTTCCGACACTCATAGAGTTCCTATGAGCGTCGGGAGCAGCGTGGGCTATTTAGTGCGGCTCTCTGCGCTAAAAACTGCTAGCGCAGTTTAATAGAAGAGGGGGGCTAGTGTACCAGAAAAAGATGTGCGCAAAATCCTAATAAATAAATCACGTATTGCAAGTTTGGAAAATGAAATGATTTTGTTACCAAAAATAAGGGTAGGTAAATAAAAAGAAGACCAAGTGGACATACAATGTTAAGTGAATGAGAAATGGAGTCAGAATAAGAATTTGAATTGCTAGGTGGTAAAAATGAAGAGTTCTTCAAAGAAAAATCTGATTAGAGTCCCAGGACCTTTGATTCAAACACTTGTGTCAGATTTTAAGCTGTTGGACAGGAGAGAAAAATAGACTGAGATCTCAATGAAATAAGACAGAAAAGATTATAAAACAATTTTTTGGGACAATTAGGGCCTGATTCTATATAGGATGCCTGGTCTCAGATGCTGCCTAAGTGGCTTTGGAGATTCACCAATGGGTGTCCTATATAGAATTGCATCTATCCTAACAGACGAGATGCCTAACCCTGCCTAACCACCCCAATTATCTAACTGGCGTCCATGTCACAGATGCCATTTAGAGAATTGCATTGCTGCTCAGCTGATCATGGCAAGGGAATCTCCCTGCTGCAATCAGCTGAATGGCTGCGGCAGGGAATCTTTGAACCTCAACACAAGTCGGCCAGCAGGAGAGATGCACACTCCTTCCCACCTATTGTGGTCCTAGAGCAAAGCTTAGGGCCACCTAAGTTCGCTTAAGGCCACTTCCGGGCAAAACCATACCTACACCCAGCCTTGGATGAGTTTAAGTGACCCTACACATCTCCCTCAACCGTGACAGGTGCCTATAGTATAGGCAGCCTGCCTCAGGTTGTTGTTTTTTAAAAATGTGTGTCCCAATTGGCAGGTTAGACATCTGTAGGATGCCTACCAATGCCTAAAGTCAGGATGTCATTTATAGAATATGGCCCTTAGAGACTGGCTTGAGCATTGAGAAGTAGTAGACTATATTTTGATACAGGTTACAATGATGAAACTTAGAAATGTCTCTGTCATCATTAATCTTCAGCACCTAGATTATTTCATATGAAATATAGAAGCCATAACAGTCTGATGATGCAAGTCATGTTTATATGACAAATGAAAAAAGAAAAAAAAAAGCAGCACAATGAACAAATAACCAATCAGACCTGAAACAAACAGCAAATGGGCACAGATGGTAGATGATTTTCTCCTGCTTTGGAAAATTTATCTGCTCGTGCTTTTGAAAGGAGCTGCTTGCAATATCTTGTTGTTCGAAGGGTTTGTACTAAATTGCAGGATTTATGTTTCCAGTAAGTGTGAATACTTTTCATTAATTACCTCATTATTATACATTTTTAGCAAGCTAAAGTGATTTAAACAATTCATAAGTGAAACAGGATAAGATATACTGTAGTATTGGATTTTTACTTTCTTTACAATGCATTTCACAATAGCATATACTTTCATTATTCTCTACTTATAAAAAGAGAAAATATAATGATTTTTGAAATTCTGCCAGTCAGGGAACCCACTCTGAATGGCCTGCTTCAACTGCAACCATCTATAGTTTAGAGATTTTGAAATACCGAATCATTGTTGCAGTCGTGAAAAATCCAGCAGTTTCCAATTAGATATAACATCATCTAATGTACGAATGCTTGCCTGCATCCAATCCTTCCAGAAGATCCCAGACCCGCCTATTTGAATTTTAGAGTTTAGCCATAGGGATTGATAAGTGGATTTCTCTACTGGAACATCTGTTAATTTATTAATAAATTTCAAAGTTTTCCAAGTATCCAATAAAATACCATTGTCCTTAACATATTTAGGTAACTTAATACTCAATACATGAGACAATCGTAATGGGGACATCAATTGCCACTCTAAATATAACCAATCAGGGAGGTGTTCCATGAGCTCGGGGAGGATCCTGATACAGTATATAGGCCTGTTGATACCTATAAAAATTTGGAAAATTTACCCCTCCCTCCGCAATTGGCTTTTGTAAAGATACTAAAGCAATTCAAGCTGCTTTACCCAGCCAAATAAACTTGGTAAGTGTACTATTTATTTTTTTTATAAAAGGACCCCTGAAGAAACACTGGCTACATACCCAATTGGTAGCAAGCCACAGGCAGAATCATCATCTTAACTGTTTGAACTCTCCCCCACCATGACAGATGTAAGGGGTTCCATTGCTCACACATTTCTGTGACCTTCAGCAATAAAGATTTTTCATTTACTTTCATCCTCTCTTCCAGCGTTTTATGAATCCAAATTCCTAATATTTTATACCCTCTTCCTTCCATAGAAAGGGGAAAGAGTCAAATAATCCTTTTGGACAATGTACATTCACCGGAAGAACCTCTGATTTACTCCAATTTATTTTATATCCAGAAAATTTCCCAAATCTATCAATCAAATCTAGTAAATGTGGAATGGTAGTTTCAGGATTCCTCAAATGAAGCAAAATATCATCAGCATACGCAGAGACTTTATATTCCCGACCTGCATAAGGAATACCCTGTATCTCCTCTGCCTGTTGAATAGCCAATAAAAAGGGTTCCAGAACAATATCAAATAATAAAGGAAATAGACATCCTTGTCTAACTCCCCTCTCCAGATGAAACCGCTCTGAAAAAGTATTATTAATATATAATCTGACAGAAGGGGAGCTGTACAAGGTTTGAATCATTTGTATGAATCCAGAACCAATACCAAACCAATCCATTGCTTGATACATAAAGGTCCACTCTACCCGATCAAAGGCCTTCTTAGCATCCAAGGATAGAGAGAAGGCCGTATCATTCAGGGCTTTAGTTAAACTTAGCATGTGAAAAGCCAGTCTGGTGTTGTTTGAAGAATGTTTTTGAGCAATGAACCCCGTTTGGTGCATACCAATAATATAAGTGAGAGCCTTGGCCAAGCGTAAAGCCAATAACTTACCCAGAAGTTTTCCATCCACATTAATCAAAGAAATAGGCCTGTAGTTTGAAACCAATGTAGGATCTTTATTTGGCTTTGGCAAAACTATAGTTAAAGATTCTGCCATAGTACCTATAATACAACCTTTAGTTAGTTGATTCTAAAATAAATTTAATAAATGAGGTAATACGGAAATTTGGAATGATTTATAAAACTCTACAATGAAACCATCCCCACCTGGAGTGGATCCAACTCTAAGGGACTTCAATGCCACTTGTAGTTCTTTCAATGAAATAGGCACCTCAAGGTTTCCTTTTATAAGAACGGGAATTTTTGATCCCTTGATTGAGTTTAAAAACCCTAAACCCTCTAGTTCTTTATTTGAATAAGGCTCGGAAGAATACAAAGCTTTATAAAAGTTCAAAAATAGTTTTAAAATATCACCAATTTGAGAATGAGTTTTACCCTTCTCATCTTTAATAGCCACAATATTTACTTTTCTTTTTATTGCTTTAAAATAATTAGGTAATACTCTTCCCGCCCTATTCAAGTTTCCATAATACAGAGCTTGTTGAGAAAACAATTCTTTCCTAGCCAGTTGAGAGGACATCTCATTGAATTTATATTTAGCTTTTAATAGGGCCTGTAAAGTAAGATGTTCCCATTTCAAGGCCAATTGTGACTCCAAGTCTTTAATATTTTGTTCCAATTTAGTAAATTATTTTACAAGTTGTTTCCTACTATGTACCAACATTTGCTGGGGCATCAGGCCACCCGGAGGTATAAATTAATATCTGAACTGTTGAATAAGAAACAAAAAAATGGTCTTAGAGACATTTGGAGCATGGAGATAAAGCAGTATATTTCTGTATCTCGATGGCCACAAATTTGGACTTGGAGGATGAAATGTACAGCGTCAGCATCTATGAGACAATGTTTTTTTTCTATTACATAGATCTTTTGGACCACTGTTAGGTTACATAAGTTGGACAGTTCTAAGTCTAATAGAAGCTGGCACTGTCATCTGGACATAGGGACACTGGATCATCTGTTGTTCTATTGTCCTTTGATACTCAGCTTCTGGAAGACAATATGGGGACAGATTGACCTCATATTGGAATCAACTATCCCTTTGATGTATGAGACAATTATATGTGGTACTTTGCTGCATTTCAAGCCACCTATGGATCGTTACAAAGGCAGGCTTTTCCTTATTATGACAGGAATAGCGATGCAAATGATAACATGCAATTGGAAAAATTGTGACTGCCTCAATTTTGCGTTTTGGTGGGCTAGTTTATGTTTAGGCTATAAATATGAAAAGATGAATGCAGATATGTTGGGGAATAACAAAGTTTTGAAATTGATATGGGGACCGTTGACATCCTTTATTAATTCAACATAATTGTCTTTATTTAATTTCTGTCTATTTTTATGCATATCCAGGGTGGAGTAGGTGGGGGAATATTTTGTTGGTTTATTTTTTGATTGTACTATTGAAAGGATGGGGTGGGATATTTTTCTTTGTATTATTATTGATGGAATTTAAGTGCTTATGTTGATTATTAATGTTTGTAAAATTCATGGCACTTGTATTAGTTCTGAAAATTAATAAAGATTTTTTTTAAAGAGAAAATATATATATGTTTCAACTAAATTGAAGAAATGCTAAGTTGTAAAGTATATGATGTCTGTAGACATATTTTCAAAGAGTTGCTCATACAAAGAGCAATTTTGATATTGCCCAAGGGACTACATGTACTAAAATGTGATACTGCATTTCCTGCGCCCTAACACAAATTAATGCATTTTATGCCCCCCCCCCCCTTGTATAAAACTGCAAAAGAGGTTTTTAGCACCGGCCACTGCACTGAACAGTATTTTCATTTGAAACAAAATGTGCTATATTAAGTCAAGCTGTTTAGGAACATACCCTGACTTCCTAAGCTTTACAAGTCTTCTGTATACAGCTCAGGGATATTAATACAGCAACCAAGGTAATGAAATAATTTAGAATATATGTCCCTAGATGGAACTTATACGTTGTGACTTAGGCATCTAAAAACAAGTCTAAGTGCCCAGAAGGTATCCAAAGTGACTAGATAACCATTGCAGGGACAAAGTACAGACCCTTACACACTCCCCCAGTGTTCACTGACAACCCCCTCCCCCCACACACACCATCATAAAAATTGGAATAAAAACGTACATGCCTGCCTCCAGAACATCAGCATCTGGCATAGAAAAGCCTAGTAGAGCTGCACAGAGGTGGCTTAAGCAGTCTGGTGGTAGAGAGGAGAACCCAGGCCCATAAGTCACTCCAACCACTGCATTCATGGTGAAAAATGTGCACCCTACAAAACCCTACTGTACTGCCATATAGGTGCCACCTGCATTATCTTCCAGAATTCCTTATCTTCCACACACAACCTGATCCTAGGAGACATCAACCTCCACTTAGAAGACCACACCTCCAATCAAGTAGCAGACATTCTTTCATTCCTCAACACCCTATCTTACCAATTACTCAATCCTGAACCCACACATGAAAAGGGTCATCAACTTGACATTGCCGCTTACACATCTCCCAACCTCAACACACAAAACATCCACATCACCAACGGCTCTTGGAATCCAACCTTATGGTCCGACCACTACAAGTACACCTTCACCATCAATTGGATGTATAATAAAATCAAACCTATTCCAATCACAACCAGCTTCAAATCCAGACAGAAAATCGAACCCATTACTTTCTGGGACACAGTAGACCCATTACTAGACTTAAACAACCACAAGGAGTTCATAAACACATGGCGTTACATTAGTGAAACCACTTTGAACAAACTAGCACCACTAAAAACAAAAAACAAAATAAGCAGACCATCAGACAAATGGTATGACACTGAACTCATACAACTAAAGAGGCAATGCAGACAACTAGAAAGATCATGGAAAAAACAGAAACAAGACCACATTAAAACAGAATGGAGATCCCAAATCAAACAATATAAAATCAAACTGAAGGAAAAACGTAAAGACTATTACTCCAAACTCATTGGCACTGAAAAACTAGACACCAAAAAACTTTTCAGCATTGTAAAAAACCTCACAGATACCAAACCCTTCCTCGCCACCCAAGGAACCCAGACTCCAACAGCTTCACAATTATCAGACTACTTCAAAAATAAAATCACCACAATCAGATCTACATTCAACAATTCCCAAAATATCATTGAAGAGATACCAATAAAACCCACAAATGACGAAGCCATCTCAGCAGATAGGACCTGGACCAACTTCCCAATGACACAATGGTCAGACCTGGACCTGCTATACAAAAAATACAGCAAATCCTCCTGTGATTTAAACAACTGTCCTCCTTACCTATTAGCAACAGCATCTACCAAATTCATTACTTGTCTCACGTTATGGTTGCAAACCACTCTCAAGGAAGGTCAATTCCCTCCAGAACTTGGAGAAATAATAATCACCCCCATATTAAAAGATCCCAAAGGCTCAATAGACAACCCAACAAATTATAGACCAATTGCTTCTATCCCACTATACATCAAAATCATCGAGGGTCTAGTTGCACAATATCTATCCAATTACCTTGAAGACCACAACATTCTACATCCAACTCAATCTGGTTTCAGAGCCAATCACAGCACAGAAACATTACTGGTATCTTTACTTGATATAGCCCGACAGCACCTCAGCAAAGGAAACAAGTTACTAATCATCCAACTCGACCTTTCAGCAGCATTTGACTTAGTAGATCATCTAATACTTCTTCAGACACTAGATGCCATAGGAATAACTGGTAAAGTTCACAACTGGTTCCAAGGCTTCCTTCAAACAAGATCATATAGAGTTAAGTCAAAAGATATTTTATCTGAACCATGGACAAACCCCTGCGGAGTACCACAAGAATCCCCACTATCGCCCATACTATTCAACCTCTTTATAGCTTCCTTAGGCACTGCCCTAGACGCCCTAAATATAACATCTTTCAGTTACGCAGATGACATAACCATCATTCTCCCATTTGACATACAAGACCCCAGCTCCAATGAACACCTGATAACAACACTAGAAACTGTAGAAAAATGGATGAAGAACCATAAATTGAACCTGAATGCAGAGAAAACCAAATTCCTACTACTAGAGAAGGAACAAAAGCAATCTATAACAGAACTGGAAGTAAATACAATCAAATATCCCATACAGAGCACTCTAAAAATTCTAGGAATACAATTAGATAGACGCTGCACTATGCAGACACAGATACACAAAGTCATACAGAAGGCATTCTTCACCATGCGAAACCTAAGAAAAATAAGAAATTTCTTTACCAAAGAACACTACAAGATCATTGTACAATCCCTCACACTCAGTAACTTGGATTACTGCAACAGCCTCTACCTAACATGTCCTAACAATATGATAAAACAACTACAGACAGTTCAGAACACTGCCATCAGACTCATCTACTGTCTCAGCAAATTTGACCACATCACTCCCGCCTATATAGACTCTCACTAGCTTCCGATAAAAGCAAGAACTCAATTCAAGTTCTATTGTCTGCTGTTTAAGATAACCCATGGAACTGCCCCCTGTTACCTAAATAACCGCCTAAACCATTACCGCTCATCCAGATCAAGAAGAACTCAAAACCTATTCACCTTCCCACCTAATAATGGAACCCGTCTTAAGAAACTATACGACAGCCTTCTAGCGACACAGGCAGCAAAAATTGACCCCACAATCACCAAACTAATGATCAATACAACAGACATCAAAGTGTTTCGAAAAGAAATCAAAACATTTCTATTCAGAAAACACGTCATTACCAACTAATATCCTCCCTTTATGCACAAGCTCTCCCTCAATAGAATAACACATTAATTCAATTCTTAGAACCTTTACTATCATACATACTCTGATTCCTATATAAACATTTTCCACACTATCCAATAAATTTCTTACTTCATTATTAGGTAACTTCCAATCTGTAAACCGTATATACTGATAATCTCCACTATATTCTGTTATCACTTAACTCCCTTGATATGTAATTCTCAAAATTGAATCCTCTACCACACCATGTAATGTACACGAATCACTGTTATGTAATTTATCTAGATAATCTTTATTACGCAATTCTTTTGGTAATTCCTATAATTTGTATTCCGCCTTGAACAATATATAAAGTATAATGTATTCAAAATTAATTTTCCTATGAACTGTTTTCCTACCTTCTTCTACTCTATGTTTATAACCTAACTAATTTATTTTTCTCAAGTACTTTAGCAAGAATGTGAGCCTTTGGGACAGTTAGGGAACTCTAAGTACTCTCTCTTCATCTTAATTAATCTTACTTATTGCATTTCTTCTGTTTCTACTGTAAACCGCTTAGAACCTCACGGTACAGCGGTATATAAGAAATAAAATTATTATTATTATTATTATAAGGGCTATTGGGATGGTAGACAGGTGGGTATAGTAGGTTTGGGGGGGGATGTTTGGGGGGGCTCACCATGACCTATAAGGGAGTTGTGGTGAGATGTTTATGTGGCACCCTTTTTGTAAAGTTCACAGCAGTGCCCTGTAAGGTGCCCCACTACTCTGTTGCCATGTCTGGGTGGCCAGTCCATCACTTTGCTGACCCCATCTTTGTCCAAAAGGTCTTTTCCTAGGTGTTTTGGACCTGAATGATGTTGTTGGATGAGAATGCAGTATAAAGATAGATGACTTAGTGGTCTGGACGATCAAATGTCTGGCCGTAGAAGTAAATGAGTATACAATGTCAGGTGCAACTCTGGGGAAGAGTGAACAAGGAAAGGACCTGGGTGTACTGATAGATAGGACCCTGAAGCCGTCGGCACAATGCGCGGCAGCGGCAAAGAAGGCAAATAGAATGTTGGGCATGATAAAGAAAGGAATCTCGAGTAGATCGGAGAAAGTTATAATGCCGCTTTATAGGGCAATGGTCAGACCACACTTGGAATACTGCGTCCAACATTGGTCTCCTTACCTAAAGAAGGATATAAAACTGCTGGAGAGGGTGCAGAGACGAGCAACAATACTGGTGAAGGGTATGGAGAGACTGGAATATGAGGATAGACTTATAACACTAGGATTGTTCTCCCTTGAGAAAAGGAGACTGCGTGGGGATATGATCGAGACCTTCAAAATACTGAAAGGAATCGACAAAATAGAGCAGAGAAGATTATTTACACTGTCCAATTTGACACGGACTAGAGGACATGTAATGAAGCTAAGGGGGGACAGGTTCAGGACTAATGTCAGGAAGTTCTGCTTCACTCAGAGAGTGATTGACATCTGGAATGCCCTCCCAGAGGAGATTATTGCGGAATCGACCGTCCTAGGCTTCAAGAGCAAACTAGATGCATATCTCCTTAAGAGAGGCATATAAAGATATGGTGGACTATAAATTACGCCAGGTGTACACCTGGCAGGGCCTCCGCGTGTGCGGATCGCCGGACTTGATGGACCGAAGGTCTGATCCGGAGATGGCAGTTCTTATGTTCTTAAAAAAAAAAAAAAAAAAAATTATGGACGTATTCTTCGAGAATGGACTTTAGATGCTGCTGACTTTGGATTACTAGCACCTTAGGCCCAAAATGGACTTAGACCTTTTTTGTTTATGCTGCTCCACGTTTGTTAACCGGAACCCGTTCTGAGCTCGTTGGGGAGAATGGGATAGAAAATGTATTAAATGAATACAGAATAATATTTGTGTTCTACTTGTTAGCATGTAGTCTAGAACAGTGGTTCTTAAATCTGTCCTGGGGACCCCCAGACAGTCGGGTTTTCAAGATATCCCTAATGAGTATGCCTGAGGCAGATTTGCACATACACTTCCCTCCTCCATATTTGCGAATTCCGTATCTACGGATTTGCTTATTCGCGATTTTAGATCAAAAAATACATTTTCATTTTTCAGGCTATTTTAAGCCCTGTAAGCCCCCCCCCCCCCCTCCCTTAAGCCTTACTTGGTGATCTAGCATGTTTTCGGGGCAGGAGCGATCTTCCTATGCTCCTGCTCCTTGCAGATAGCTCACAGGAAATGGCTCAATAGACTACTGGAGCTCAAGGTAGCCATTTCCTGTGAGCAATCTGCATGGGGCAGGAGCATAGGAAGATCGCTCCTGCCCCGAAAACCCGCTAGACCACCATGTAAGGCTTAAAGGGGGGGGGTGGCTTTCAGGACTTAAAATAGCTGGGGGAAGCGGGGATTAGGGGCAGAACCGGCCCAAATATTATTCGTGTTTTTTAATATTCGCGGGCCCGCTCTGCCCCAAATCCCCGCGAATATGGAGGGGGAAGTGTAACAGAGGTGGCAGGCGTGCAATTCTGCCTCAAGCATATTCATTAGGGATACTTTATCTTGAAAACTTGATTGGCTGGGGGTCCCTCAGGACAGGTTTAAGAACCACTGGTCTAGAAGACTGAATCTTCTCTTGTATAGTATAATCATATGCTATGCACAAGCACATTTTTCTGTCCTACAGCTCAGTTAGAGCATGGTTCCTGGCGCTCCAGGTGCACTATTTGATAAAGATCAATGTGCTACAACATTTTATGTTCTGAGATTAATAGGAAATGTAATGAATGGCCACTCAACTTACAGATCCTGTTTTCATATGGCCTACTCTCATTGTATGCCTACAGCAAAATTAATCCTGAATTTAGGCTCCGCAGTAGGCGATAGGACTGCTTTCAAATCTATGTATTTATTTATTTGAACTTGATATACCACCTTTAGCATTCATGCACAGCAAAGCATTGTTTAATATTTGTCCATCTCTTCCTTCTCCCCGGCGTTCTCTTAAGTCAAGCTGTGCAACTAGATATGTTTTCTATGAAAGACATACAAGTTAAACAATAACACAGATTCAACTTATTTGATCTTGTTGGAAGTGACTTGGTCTGCTCAGTTAGCAAAAACTTTTTTCATATTTGAGTCCAGCATGGAAGATCAATCTTACACCTCAAACATATCAATCAATGCACAGCTTCCAACATTTACTGCACAAAGGGCAGAACATATGATCACATCAGCCCAGATTGTTCTCTTCTGTTTTCCAAAGTCAACATTTAACTCTAAATAGATTGAACTACTTTCTATATGCTACACAGGAGGCTGTTTAGATATACATTTGGTCCTTCATTTTATCAGCATTTTTCCCATTCCGGGCCTGAGGCAACATGCTTGTGAAAATAGCTGTCATTAAGCTCTATTAGATTAGTTGTGATATGCTGTATCTAAAATTCCTTGCAACAGAATATTACTATTTTCTTAAAGATTTATTTATGAGTTTACAAAGCAGTGCTTATCTCTTGAAGCAGCATGAAATATACAGGCTGAAGAAATGAAAAATAAGGTACTATATCGCACAACAAACCAGATTTATCAGGAAGTTAGTACTTCCAAGATGAATATAGATCAAAATACAGACACGTAAGCGTGAATTAAAATAGTAGTAGTATGAACACAATACACAATACTACACTAGATACACACTTGTAAATATAATATATATATATATATATATATATATATATTATATTTACAAGTATGTATGTATATTTGTATGTATGTATTTGTATTTGTATGTATGTATGTATTTGTATGTATGTATATTTACAAGTATGTATGTATGTATGTATATTTACAAGTGTGTATAAGAAGGTATACTATGAATGTATTTGTACGTATTTGTATGTATTTGTATGTATATATGTATGTATGTATATTTGTATGTATGTATATTTACAAGTATGTATATATGTATGTATGTATATTTACAAGTGTGTATAAGAAGGTATACTATGAATAAATATGCTGTATATTTTATATTGGTATGTACAAGTAGGTATGTATAAGCAAATAGATTGATTATATATTATAGACAGAAATAAGAAAGAGGATTGATTATGGTTTAAGAGGGCTATATTGAGAACTGACTCAGAAAATGCTAACTCTGTATTGTAATACCTTCACAGATGCTCCTGTATTGTAACACCATTACAAAGCTCATATAAACATCTCTGAATTGACTTCCCCAGTCTTATTTCTGACCTATACAATCTTAGTCCTCTACAAATGATCTTTAGAATTGTTAATCACTAACTCTGAATTTTGTTAATTCCACTCAATCTGTAGCATCTTTTAATCATTGTAAACTGCATAGAACTTCACGGTCCTGCGGTATATAAACTGTTATTATTATTATTATTAGCAGCAGTATAGAAGCTTTCAATAAACAATAAAATGGATCTTTTTTACTAAAGCTTATCATAAGCAAATGAACACAAGTGTGCGATATGGGCCATATTCTATAACTATACTAAACTAAACCTTCACATTTATATACCGCATCCTCTCCATAAAGATAGAGCTCGGCACGATATACAGGTACTTTAATAAATGAGGGAAAAATATAATAAGAATTAGTGGTTATAAAGAGGTTAGTGAGCTTTACATTTTAGAGAAAAGCCAAGTTTTCAAATGCTTTCGGAATAATGCCTAAATTATTGGCACCAAAACGATGGCACTTAGCATAATTCTATAAAACACCTCTATAGTTATTCATAGTTTATAAAATCACGTTTATCACCCGTACACAAGACCATCATGTAAGCATACCCATTTAGGCCAATGAAAACCAGGCCAAACTATCTGTACCTAAGTTGTGCTTGGTCAGTTAATCAATTAAAGTAGGAGTGGTTGCGACCCCTACGGCGTTCTTTTAATAGAAGTGATGTCATTAGAGAGCACAGTAATTTGCTGAGAATGATGGACATGTAATATACATTTAAAAAAAAAAAAACCACTTGTAAATAAGTGTGGACACCATTTCCTACCACATATCTTGGAGAAAATTTTTAAAAAGTTGCATTAGAACTTATGGGTAGCTACAGTTTGGTAAGCAGGGAGTGGATTACATAAGAACATAAGAACATAAGCAATGCCTCTGCTGGGTCAGACCTGATGTCCATCGTGCCCAGCAGTCCACTCACGCGGCGGCCCAACAGGTCCAGGACCTGTGTAGTAATCCTCTATCTATACCCCTCTATCCCCTTTTCCAGCAGGAAATTGTCCAATCCTTTCTTGAACCCCAGTACCGTACTCTGCCCTATTACGCTCTCTGGAAGCGCATTCCAGGTGTACACCACACGTTGGGTAAAGAAGACCTTCCTAGCATTCATTATGAATCCGTCCCCTTTCAACTTTTCATATCAACTTACATCAACCAATGGCCCAGTATCTAGAGCAGGGGTGTCCAACCTTTTGGCTTCCCTGGGCCGCATTGGCAAAAAAAAATGTTTCTGGGGCTGCACAAACACTGCAGCAAGACAGAGGAGGGAGCTGGCAAGACGGTAAACACCCAGGGGCAGCAGAGGAAAACACTGCATCGCCCTCGACCAGGGCCGCACAAAATATTTCATGGGGCTGCAGGTTGGACACCTCTGCTCTAGAGTATAAGAGTGTCCTTTCCATTTCGATCTGTAAATACTCCAGCCTAAGAACATCATCCCTTGGCTCCCATGAGGGCACAGCTCATTAGCTGAGAGTGCAATTGGTTCATGAAGATATGGACAGTACCCATAGACCAGCTGGGTTGAACGGGAGTTACAGAACAAACTGACCAATTTAACCTGAAAACTGTATATTATGTATATTGGTTTTAGATCCTTTAGTTTGATTGAATGCAAATATATTACAAAATATGAAAATTGAATATATGCTGGTGCCTTAACCTCATTTGCATTTTGTTTGAATTTTAAATTCATAGATTTATAATTAAGAGTGTCACAAGGCAGCTACAATGGGCAAGCAACTCCTGAAGAAGCATTAATAGTGAAACGGGGCAACTCCGTTGAGCAGAAGCTGCCCAGTTACTAAGATAAAGATGTTTATAAAAAATTTTTTTCAAAGAAATAATATAAACATGGAAAAATAAAAGGGAAGTTTTTATGACTAATGATAGTTCTGTAAGCATATTGGGAATTAGGAGGGACAAATTCTAAACCCTATGGGGTTCATAATAAAAAAAACACAAACATCTAAAAAGTGGCCTAAATGGGTACATAGACAATCAAAAAGCCTGATTACACAAGTACCCATAATCAAAGCTGGTTTTAGACGTATCTAAAACCAGCTTAGGCCTTTCCCCTGACTCTAAATGCATAGAGCGAAAAGAGGTGTTTTTAGAGAAGGGGAAAGGGTGGGCGGTTGGCAGGAAGTGGGCTGACCTATACCTATACAGCAGGTATAACCAAAACTTTTGGCAGGTTGCCTAGTCAGCACTTATACGTTTTGACTTAGACCAAGTTAAAACAGGTATAAGTGCCGAAAAAGGGGCCGCTGAGCTGATGGCGGTTGGCACGATCAGCTCAGCTGCCTGGCAACCTACCCACCCCTCACTGCAACCATCGGGGCAGGAGAGATGCTTCATCTCCCCTGCCACAATAGCGATACCACCAGGTGCCGCCAAACGTGGCACTTGGGATCGCTAAAGCCGCAGGAGAGGTGACCCATCTCTCCTGCAGCAATCCACCCCTCTCCCCCGATCCGATTGGGCCAGGAGAGAGCCCAAGCCCTCCTGGCCCTGCCGACAACAATCGGGGCAAGAGGAAGCCCAAGCCCTCCTGCCCCGCTGAAAACCCACCCGCCCGACACGATCAGGGCAGGTGGGAGCCCAGGCCCTCCTGCCCTCGATGCAACCCCCCACGACTGCCCCCCCCACGAACCCATGATTGGCCTCCCCACCCCACCCCCAATCCTCCTCCCCATACCTGAAAATCATTGGTCGGATGGACGGGTGCCAAGCCCATCCATCCAACAAGCCAGCCATCCCCGGAATGGCTGGCCTTAAGGCCTGATTGGCCCAGGTGGCTCAAACCCCGCCCACAGGTGGGGCCTCAGGCACCTGGGCCAACCGGAATAGGCCCAGCAGCCTTAGGCCCCTCCTGTGGGCGGGGCCTTAGGCACATGGGCCGGGTTGGGCATTTCTAAAAGTTAGTTGCACTATTATAAATATGTTCATTCCATGTACAACTTAAGTATAGGTATTTAGGCCTAGTTTTCATTGGCCTAAATGGGTGCACCTAAATGTTAGTAACATTTACCGGCACTAAGCATGATTCCATATATGGCGAATGCCTTTTATAGAATCACACTAAGTACAGTGCTGGTCTGTGCCAGTTGTTTTAGGCACCATATATAGAATTTGGAGGTATGTGCATGGTTTTTAGGTTGCTGGCTCCTCCTCCCAAATTACATCAGCTTGCATAGAGAAAATCGCTGATTCCAAGCATTTACAGAGAAAATCGCTGATTCCCAGCACTTTGTTCACCGTGTTTTGCCAGGTCTCCCACCATGTTATTCGCGGTTTCACCATATTCACAATGGTTCTTAATAAGAACATAAGAACATAAGCAGTGCCTCCGCCGGGTCAGACCACAGGTCCATCCTGCCCAGCAGTCCGCTCCCGCGGCGGCCCAAACAGGTCACGACCTGTCAGAATCATCAGAAGGGGCTCCATTGCCACCCTGGCTTCCCATTTAAGTCCTGCCTTCCTATCGAAGCCCTAGCCCTCCGGTCTTTCACATGCACGACCTGGTTGGTTTTTACTCATTACCTGGTTAACTTTCTATACTTGCGTTACATCCCAGCTCCTTCAGTATCCCATGATCCCTTTATCCCTCAGGAATCTGTCCAATCCCTGTTTGAATCCCTGGACCGTACTCTGCCTGATCACTTCCTCCGGTAATGCATTCCAAGTGTCCACGACCCTCTGGGTGAAAAAAAACTTCCTTGCGTTTGTTTTGAACCTATCTCCCTTCAGTTTCTCAGAATGCCCCCTCGTATTAGCTGTCCCCTTCAGTCTGAAGAATCTGTCCCTATCCACCCTCTCTATGCCCCTCATGATCTTGAAGGTTTCTATCATATCTCCCCTGAGCCTCCTTTTCTCCAGAGAGAAGAGCCCCAGCCTATCCAGCCTCTCGGCGTATGGGCAGTGTTCCAGCCCTCTTACCATTCTCGTTGCTCTCCTTTGGACTCTTTCAAGTACCGCCATGTCCTTCTTGAGGTGCGGCGACCAATACTGAACGCAGTATTCCAGATGTGGGCGCACCATCGCTCGATACAGTGGCATGATGACTTCCTGTGTTCTGGTTGTTATGCCCTTCTTTATGATGCCCAGCATCCTGTTGGCTTTTTTCGAGGCTGCCGCGCACTGTGCAGATGGCTTCAGTGATGCATCCACCAGCACACCCAAGTCTCTCTCGAGTCTGCTGTCTCCCAACAATACCCCCCCCCCAATTTATAGCTGAACAGCGGGTTCTTTTTCCCTATATGCATGACCTTGCATTTGTCCACGTTGAAGCGCATTTGCCATTTGTTTGCCCAGTCTTTCAGCTTGTCCAGGTCCCTTTGCAGGTCCTCACACTCCTCCCTGGTCCTAACTCTGCCGCACAGTTTGGTATCGTCTGCGAATTTTATAACCTCACACTTTACCTCCCTTTCCAGGTCATTGATGAATATATTAAAGAGTATTGGCCCCAGCACCGATCCCTGTGGCACACCGCTCGTGACTCCCCGCCAGTCAGAATATTGACCCTTTACTCCGACCCTCTGCAGTCTACCTGACAACCAGTGCTTGATCCATCTGTGCACATCCCCTCCCACCCCGTGGCTCCACAGCTTCTTAAGTAGCCTTTCATGTGGCACCTTGTCGAAAGCCTTTTGAAAATCGAGGTAAATGATGTCTATGGGCTCCCCATTGTCCACCCGACTGCTTATTCCCTCAAAGAAGTACAGAAGGTTCGTTAGGCATGATCTTCCCTTGCAGAATCCGTGCTGGCTTGTTCTCAGTAGGCCATTCCTCTCGATGTGCTCGCAAATGCCGTCCTTGATCATAGCTTCCACCATCTTCCCTATAATTGAAGTCAGGCTCACCGGCCTGTAGTTCCCGGGGTCACCCCTCGATCCCTTCTTGAAGATAGGTGTGACATTTGCCACTTTCCAGTCCTCTGGTACCTCACCAGTTTTCAAGGATAGGTTGCAAACATGTTGGATTGTGCCCGCTATTTCCTGTCTTAGTTCCTTCAGAACCCTTGGGTGGATCCCGTCCGGGCCCGGTGATTTGCCACATTTTAATCTGTCTATCTGTTTGAGGACATCCTCCTTACTTACCTCTATGTGCTCTAATTTTTCAGCCTGTTCCCCACTCATGAGCTCCTCTGAGTCCGGTATATTAGTTGTGTCTTCGCTCGTGAAAACCGATGAGAAGAACGTGTTCAACCTCTCAGCTACCTCTTTATCATCCTTAATCACTCCCTTCCTGTCCCCATCGTCCAACGGCCCCACCTCCTCTCTCGCTGGTCGCTTTCCCTTAACGTAACTGAAGAATGCCTTGAAGTTTTTCGTCTCCCTGGCCAGCCCCTCTTCGTATTTCCCCTTTGCTTTTTTTACCTCTCGGTGGCATTCCTTTTGGCATTTCCTATGCGTCTGGTGATTTTCCTCTGTTGGGTCCTTTTTCCACCTCCGGAAAGATACTTTTTTGTCCTTTATCGCCCTTTTTACTTCTGTTGACATCCAAACCGGGTCCTTTGATCGTTTGTTCTTGCAGCCTTTCCTGAAATTGGGGACGTACATTCTCTGCGCTTTCTGCAGGGTGTCCCTGAATAGGGTCCAGGCGCTTCCCACAGTCTCCATCCTAAAGATGTTTCTGAGCTTCCTCCCCACCATTTCCCTCATAGCAGCATAGTTCCCTTTCTTGAAGTTCAGCGCAGTTGTTGCAGTCCTCCTAACCACGGGTGTCCCTCTTTCTAGTGTGAATCTAATCATGTTGTGATCACTGTTGCCTAGTGGTCCTCCCACTTCTACCCCTCTCGCTGGCCCCCCTAATCCGTTTAGGATGAGGTCAAGAGTAGCACCCCCTCGCGTCGGTTCTTTGACTAGTTGCTCCATGAAGCAGTCTTTCACCGCTTCTACAAATCCTGTCTCCCTAGTGCAGTTGGAGTGACCCGTACTCCAATCTATCCCCGGGTAGTTGAAGTCCCCCATCACTGTTACACTTCCAGTCCTGCACTCCTGTCTCAATTCCGCTTCCAAGTCATGTCCGACTCCCTCTGGCATGTCAGGTGGTCGATAGTACAGCCCCAGTTTTATGGCCGCACCCTTGTTTCTCGGTAATTTGACCCATAGTGATTCCAGCCCTTCTGTCTTCGTTGCCATATCCATCCCGATCGAGTGGATAGAGTCCTTTATATATAGTGCTATGCCTCCCCCCTTCTTGTGGGTCCTGTCCCTCCTATAGAGCTTGTACCCCGGCAGCGCTACATCCCATTGGTTTTCCTCTGTCCACCAGGTTTCTACAATTCCAATTATATCCAGGTCCTCCTCCCTGGCCACGACTTCTAGTTCACCCATCTTGGCCGTGAGGCTTCTTGCATTTGCGTATAAGCACCGCAGGTCCCGTCGTTTTTCTTCCACCTCTGCATTTATCTGGGCATAGAAACAGCAAACAACATATAAAAAAAAGTTATTTGCGGTTTTTCAGCATTTGTGGTTCTGTTAATCCCCTATCACAGCGAATACGGAGGGAGAAGTGTATGACTTTCTTCAGCGGCCTGCTTTCATTTAACCTAGAAACTGTACAAATGTGAGTAGGAGGATGGTATCCAAAAAGGGATAAGTTCTACTGTGTGGTGTCTTTTTAAACATGCCAAATCTGCTTACAAATAGGCTTTGAACTGCCAATTCCCAAGTAGAGCCAGCAATGCAAACTAGACTTTCAAAGTTGGTTTTACCCTAACACAACAAAAGAAAATTTAGTTCCAGCCATTCAGACACATAACTCAGAAAAGCAGAGGGAAACAGAGTTAAACTGAGGTCAAGATAAAACCCTTTTGTGACACAGATTGTGACAACAAAATTCTAAATTGCTTCAGGTTATAAAAAGTTATGATTTATACCCTAATATGCTATATGGGAGTAATATTGTTTCAATTAGGTATCAGCTGACATACTGCAGTGTGAGACTTGCTATTTGTTTGATACAGAATTTGAGCTAAGAGGAAAACAGGCATGTTTATCATGGCCTCTCATATCTTTGCTGTTCTGTAAGTCATTTGCATACCTAAAGGGAAATGGCCTCTTTTAATTTCTTCCCCTTCTCTTAATCATCTGAGCCTTATTAAGGAATACTGTACTCTATATCCTGTAATCAGACAATTTATACAGCATGAGCCCTTAGGCTGGAGCCATTATAAACAGGCTGGAGAACTCCTTTACTATAAATGATTAGCTTTGGCATGGGCCACTGTATCACTTCATTGCATTTAAAATAGGACACAGCTGAACTTCCAGTGTTCCTGAAGTCTCCTATTGATGGCTAATTACAGTAGTTTTATCATTCCTATGTGGCACATGATCCCCAGGAATCAACACTCCATCTTTACTTTTCGTTGTAAGCAAAGATAGCAAAAGACAACTTTATTTATGTCTGTTTCCTATTGGCACATGTGGTCTGTATGAGCTATATGGCATGACAAGAAGGCCTCGTCTCTCAAAGATTTTAATGTGTGGGCTCGGTTTGGCCAAATCCACAGATGTGAGATATAACTGCGATAGCGTTTTTTAGCATAGGCTGGTGCACTGAATGCTCTACCTTGCTCCCGACACTCAGAGTGCCTATGAGCGTCAGGAGCAGCGCAGAGCATTCAGCGTGCCAGCTTGTGCTAAAAACTGCTATCGCAGTTATGTAAAAAAAAGGAGGGGGGAGGTAGTAAGCCTTTTAGTTAGTTACTCTAACTAGATACTCTAAGTCAGTGGTTCCCAATCCTGTCCTGGAGGACCACCAGCCAGTCAAGTTTTCAGGATATGGAGCAGATTTGCATGCCTTTCACCTCCATTATATGCAAATCTCTCTCATGCATATGGATAAGGCAGTTGTTCAGGTAGGCTGCGCTGTCTCCGTTTAGGATTTTAAATAGTAGGCAGTAGAATTTGAATAGTATTCTTGCTTGTATTGGGAGCCAGTGTGAGTCAAGGTATGCCACAGTGATGTGGTCATGTTTCCTCAGTGAATTTTTTAATCATTTTAACCTATTTTACAAAGTACCAGACTATTTATTTTTTTGTTCCCCTCCCTTTTGTTTTGATCCTTTTCCCTCTCTTTCTCATTATACAAATGTATTTCTGCCCTTTTTGATTTTGTATCGGTATGTTAATGTTTGTCTGTGCGTTTGATTGTTTGTAATATTAATTGTAATTTGTTTTTAACTCATGCCCTTTTTATTCTTTGTTTTTATATTATGGAAAACCGCTTTGAATTTTGATAAGGCGGTATATCAAATTTTTAAATAAACGTGAAACCTGAAAAACCTGAAATAGATAAGTCTTTGAGCTATGTTTTGAACTGTTTGTAGTTGTTTTGTCATGGTTGCAGGGCAGGGGAGATAGATAATGTTGCAGTAGTCTAGAAGACCTAGTACTAGGGACTGGACCAAGAGCCGGAATTGTGTTCTGTTGAAGAATTTTCAAACTTGCCTTAAGTTTCTCATGACAGCAAATGATTTTTGTATTGATTTGTGGTTGCATGGTACAGCATCTGTCTATCATCATTCCTAGAAGTTTTAGAGTGGGTTGTATGGGGTAAGTGATTGAGTTTATTACTAGATTTGTTATGGTTAAGATTTTATTATTTTTGAGGAGAATGAATTTTGTCTTGTCTGGGTTCAGTTTCAGTTTGTGATTTTTCATCCATGTTGCTACTGTTTCAAGTGTCCTGTGTAGTGTGTCAGTCATGGAGGACATTGGTTGGTCAAAAGGAAGGAGAATGGTGATGTCGTCTGCATAGCTATAGGACGTTAAGCCTAATTTGTCCAGGCAGGTGCCGAGGAAAGCAATGTAGAGATTGAAGAGAGTTGGGGATAGTGGAGATCCTTGGGGTACGCCGCTAGGGTTGGACCATGGTTCTGATTTTTCTTTGTTCAACTTTACTCTGTAAGTTCTGGACTGTAGGAATCCTTGAAACCATGTGTGTACCTTATCTGTGATTCCTATTGAATCTAGTATTTGTAGTAGGATGTTATGTATTCTGGAGCGTCTGAATGCAGTTAAGCTGGGACTGGGGTAAACCCGCATAGATGGGGTTACAGTAATCAAGACAAGCTATTAGGAGGATATAATGTGAAGTGCCTGGAAATCAAAGCAAGTGAATCTTTTGAAATATGTGAAATCATGTTCTTATTACCATAGAGATGTGTATATGAAACAATAGCTGGGCATCCAAGATTACTCACAGATATTGGAAAGAGGAATAGAATTTGAACATATCCTGAGTGAAATTGCAAGTTATAAACATATTGATTGAAATTCAAAATGATTTAACCAGCCAGAAACAATCGCTGACCAGTGAAATTGCTTGTTTGGCACTATCCACTAATTTTCAATGATGATAACCACTTAGGCCCTCTTTTACAAAGGTGCGCCAAGCGTTTTAGCGCGCGTTTAGCATGTGCTAAATCAACACGTGCGCTAACCGCTAATGCGTCCATAGGATAACATGCACGCATTAGCGTTTAGCATGTGTATAGCATGCACTAATATTTAGTGCGTGCCAAAAAGCATAGCGCACCTTTGTAAAAGACGGGCTTAAGTGTCACTGAAAATTAGCAGTTAGCCCTTAAGTGAAAGCTATTTTTGGGGTGTTCCAGGGATAGAGTCCGCACTTGGCCAGTTAAATGCCAATATTCAGCACTTAACTGGCCAGGGTAACCACATAAATGGAGTTGCATAAAACACAGTCCTATCTTTATGTGACAACCCATGGTGCTAAAGTTCTGAATATCGACTTAAGCAACCATGTACTTGCTGGCACAGTGATAAACCAGATATTCATACTGGAATTGAATATCTAGGAATAATGCTGGAGAAGGTAATCAAAATGCTCACAATTGCATGTATTGTACAAGCAACCATTTACACCTTCTCAAGAGCAGACGTAATATCTGTATCATCAAGCTACAATTTCTGCACGGTTTGTGCATGTATTTTATAAAAATATAATTTACCACTCCCTTGCAAATTAACCAGCACAAACTTCCCATGACATATATGCTGGAGCGCTGACTATAGTTTTCTTAATTTAATTCAACTGATGAATTAAGTTTCCAGCAAACATCAACTAAACCGGAAAACTGGTCTGTGCAGCCACCATGACATTACACAGAGTGCATTTGTAAGAGAAAGTTAGCATCTTCACATTCTGAGGCAGCCATCGTCGATGTGCAGTGGATTAATCTAATAGAATAGTATTTGATCTCATGCTTTCTCACCTGATATCTTAAGTTTATTAGATGTCTTAAGTCTCTTGCATTGAACAAAGACTTTTTGGTTAACAGTCCAATTGAGGTTTTTTTATGCCGATGAGGTGCTCTTACCCCTCTGTAAGGTTCTTCTATCCTTTGAGCCAAGTGTTTGGTTGGAATGGGAGGGGTTAAGAACATAAGAATAGCCTTATTGGGTCAGCCCAATGGTCCATCAAGCCCAGTAGCCCGTTCTCACGGTGGCCAATCCAGGCCACTAGTACCTGGCCAAAACCCTAAAAGAGTAGCAACATTCCATGCTACCAATCCAGGGCAAGCAATGGCTTCCCCCATGTCTTAATAACAGACTATGGACTTTCCCTCCATGAATTTGTCCAAATCCTTTCTTAAAACCAGACATAATATCCACTTTTACCACAACCTCTGGCAACGTGTTCCAGAGCTTAAGTATTCTCTGACTGAAAAAATATTTCCTCCTATTGGTTTTCTAAGTATTTCCCTGCAATTTCATTGCGTATTCCCTAGTCTTTGTAATTTTTGACGGAGTGAAAAATCGATCCACTTATACCTGTTCTACTCCACTCTTTTCAAAGCTGAAGAGCCCTAACCTCTTTAGTCTTTCCTCATATGAGAGGAGTTCCATCCTCTTAATTATCTTTGCCACTCTTCTTTGAACCATTTCTAGTGCCGCTATAACTTTATTGAGATAAGGAGTCCAAAATTGAACTTAATACTACAGGTGAGGTCGCACCATGGAGTGATACAGAAGCATTATAATATCTTTAGTCTTGTTAAACATCTCTTTTTAAATAATTCCTAGCATCTTGTTTGCTTTTTTGGCCGCTGCCACACATTGGGTAGAAGGTTTCATCGTACTGTCTACAATGACACCCAAATCCCTTTCTTGGGTGCTAATCCCCACGGTGGACCCTAGCATTTAACTGTGATTTGGGTTATTCTTCCCAATATGCATCACTTTGTATTTGTCCACATTAAATTTCATCTGCCACTTGGATGCCCAGTCTTCCAATTTCCTAAGGTCTGCCTGCAATGTTTCACAATCCACATACGTTTTAACAACTTTGAATAGTTTAGTGTCATCTGCAAATTTAATCACCTCACTTGTCGTTCCAATTTCCAGATCATTTATAAATAAGTTAAATAGCACCGGTCCTAGTACAGATCCCTGCGGAACTCCACTGGTTGCTCTCTTCCATTGAGAAAAATTTAACCCTACCCTCTGTTTTCTTTTTTTCTTTTTTTATAATACTTTATTCATTTTTAAAACTTTCAATAAATGAAACATAAAATACAATCATTTTATACTTCAATGTCACTTAATATACCATCAAAATCTAGTACACAACAAATATCCCTCCCCCCTTTATATCCAACAATTGTTCTAAGCATATGAAAACATAAAGTATCCCCACCTCCCTCCCCACTCTGGATGTATATGAACATTGGGAAAAAATAATATTCATTCTGTATAATATTTTGTTAATGGCTCCCATACATCCCTAAATTTCTTAAAATGCCCCTGCATTAAAAATTTGGCATAATGTATTCCACCAAAAATTATAATTCAGCCGATCCCAATTTGCTGTATGGCAACCCCTGTCATAATGAGCAATAATTTATTATTATTAGAAGAGATTTGACTCTTAGCTCTCATGGAAGTACCAAATAACACAGTGTCATATGATAATGCCTACCCTCTGTTTTCTATCCGATAACCAATTCCTAATCCACAACTGAACTTTGCTCTTTCATTTTCTCAGGAGCATCTCATGAGGAACTTTATCAAAAGCTTTCTGAAAATCTAGATACGCTATATCAACCGGTTCACCTTTATCCACATTTTTATTTATACCTTCAAAGAAGTTAAGCAAATTGGTGAGGCAAGATCTCCCTTGGCTGAACTCATGCTTAGAGAATGACACGGGGAAAAAATCTGTCCCCGTCACTGCACCATCCTCGGCCCACCATCCTCTGCACTGCCCCGTCACCGCCGTTCCCTTCACCACCCCGTCACCGTCACCGCCATCCCTTTCACCGCCCCGTCACCGCCACTGCCATCCCATTTACCGCCCCGTCACCGTCCCCATCTAGCACCCATCTTCTTCCCTCCGCTCCCCCATAGTCTGGCATCTGTCTTCTTCCCTTCCAGCGTCTTCTCCCCACTCTGCCTTCCACATTTCATTTCAGGGTCTGTTCCTCTCTACCCTCTTTCAATGTCTGTTCTATTACTTTCCACCACCACCCTTCCCTCCCTCCTTTACCATCTGTTCCTTTCCACCACCCTTCTTTCATATCTTCTATCAGTCCCCTCACCATCACTAGCAGTCTCTCTTCTCCCTTACCATGAGCAAATAGAACTTCTGAAAATTGTATTGCTGAGGCATTATTTCTAGTACGCCTTTTTTTCCAGATGGATAATGACATCAATTTTATAATTCTTACTGTCTGCTCTGATTTCATTCACAATTTGGTTTGTGTTTTGTACCTGAGGATTCCATGAGGCATTTAACCTTTTCCTGTCTCTTCTGTGATTTCAAGTTGATTCCTTCAATAATGGAGTCTCAAGGCAGTAGCAGTTTTCTATTTTGGGCTCTTTTGACATTGTTTAAGGGATTTCTTGTACATTTGGTGCTGGTCTTCTTTGATGAAGTCACTTCAGAATCTATTTCCAAGGAAGAGAAACTTTTTCCCTTTCACCCCTCCTTCCTTGTGTGAGCCGGAACATGCGGTCCCCGCAAGCAAGTAATTTTATATCATTTTCATTCTATTCATTCATAGAAATTAAAGTCTAGATAATGCCAGTCACATAACAAAACATGATTTTACAAAAATAATTCGCTGCACAGTCAAGCCTGCAAAGATTACTAGATGTCTTTCAGCAGCTCCCCTCCCTCCCTCCCCCTTACCTTTGTGGCCAAGTCAAAATGATCTACCAACAATAAAATTTTAAAAACACAAAGCACGCTGTACGCAGAGAAAATGTTAATTATCATTTATATTCTGCGGGTTTTCAAAGAGGTCAAGGCAGATGACTTTATGCAATGTCACCTCAGTAACAACTATACAAAAATAGACAAATATCCCCCCTCCCTTTTTACTAAACTGCGATAGCGGTTTTTAGCGCAGGGAGCTGCGCTGAATGCCCCACGCTGCTCTTGACGCTCATAGGCTCCCTGCGCTAAAAACCGCTATTGCGTTTTAGTAAAAGGGGGCCATAGTGCAAAATATAGACAGCAGATATAAATTCTCAAAACGGACACATTTTGATCACTAAGTTGAAAATAAAATCATTTTTCCTACCTTTTTGTCTGGTGATTTCATGAGTCTCTGGTCCTTCTTCTTTCTTCTCCTGCCCCCACCCCATCTTTCTTTCTCTCTCCCCCTGGCTCCCCTCTTTATTTCTGCCTTTCTTTCTCTCTCCCCCTGGCCCCCCTCTTTATTTCTGCTTTTCTTTCTCTCTCCCCCTGGCCTCCCTCTTTATTTCTCTCTCCCCCTGGCCCTCCTCTTTCTTTCTGCCTTTCTTTCTCTCCCCCTTGACCCCCTCTTTATTTCTGCCTTTCTTTCTCTCTCCCTCTGGCCCCCCTCTTTATTTCTGCCTTTCTTTCTCTCTTCCCCTGGCCTCCCTCTTTATTTCTCTCTCCCCCTGGCCCTCCTCTTTCTTTCTGCCTTTCTTTCTCTCCCTCTTGACCCCCTCTTTAATTCTGCCTTTCTTTCTCTCTCCCCCTGACCCCTCTTTATTTCTGCCTTTCTTTCTCTCTCCCCCTGGCCCCCCCTCTTTATTTTTTCCTTTCTTTCTCTCTCCCCCTAGCCCCCACAAAGCCATCGTGCCAATTTCTCCACTTCCATGATTCTTTCCCTACCCTCACCCCCAAGCCAGCAGCCGATTTCTCCCTGCTCCTTCCCCGATGTCCTGAACTTCATCGGGCAGCAGCAGCATTCACAATTCACTGCTGTTGCCCGCTTCAGGCCTTCCTCTCTGTCGGGTCCTGTCTTCATGAAAACAGGAAGTAGGCAGGACCCGGCAGAGAACAAGGCCTGAAGCCGGCAACAGCAGTGAATTGTAAACGCTGCTGCTGCCCGAAGAAGGTAATGGAGCACGAGGCAGACCGCTTTTCCCCCCTCCCAGCCGAACCCCCGCTGACCCTCCTATCTCCCCCCCCTCCGTGAACCTTTCCGACCCTCCCAGTGAGAGCAGCAAACCTCCTTCGCGGCTTTCTCCTCCCTCTGCCGCGTCACTGATGACATCATCAGTGATGCGGCAGAGGGAGGAGAAAGCCGACGCTACTGGAGGGAGGTTTGCTGCTTTCGCTGGGAGGGTTGGAAAGGTTCACTTGGGGGGGAGAGATAGGAGGGTCAGCGGGGGTTCGGCTGGGAGGGGGGAGAAGCGGTCTGCCTCGGTGCTCCAAGGCCTGGCGCCATTACCTTTTTTGCCCCTCCCCTCCCCTTGGTACGCTACTGCTCTCCAGCTCTCCTTAGTTTGCCGGTTTTCTTTTTCGGCGACCGGCACGCTTTCAAAGAGCCGCGCATGCGCGGCTGCTCAAAGTTCAATCTTCTGCTCTGCTGCAACTTCCTGTTTCCAGTCGGGTCAGAGCAAAAGATTGAATACTGAGCAGCTGCGCGTGCGCGGCTCTTTTGAAAGCGTTCCGGTCGCCGAAAAAGAAAGCCGGCAAACTAAGGTGAGGTGGAGAGAGGAAGCTGGTTAAACGATCGAGCTGGCGTGCGGGTGGGCGGGTGAGGGCTACGGGAACCGCACGATCCTTTATGCCTCACTGCGGTGACAAGACCATTCACCGCTCCATGGGGCGGTGATGGCCTTGTCCCCATCCCCGCAGAGGCTGCTAATTTTCATTCCCCATTTTTGGCGGGTTACCCGCGGCTAAACGCAGTAGCCGCGGGTAAACCACCACTGTGTCATTCTCTACTCATGCTGACTCTGTCTCATTAAATCATGTTTGTTTACGTGTTCCACAATTTTATTTTTTATAATTGTTTCCACCATTTTGCCCAGTACTGAAGTCAGGCTTACCAGTCTGTAATTTCCTAGATCTCCCCTGGAAACCTTTTTAAAAATTGGCATAACATTGGCCACCCTGCAATCTTCAGGTACTATAGATGATTTTAGTGACAGGTTAAAGATCACTAATAGCAGATCAGAAATTTTATGTTTGAGTTCCTTTAGTATCCTGGGATGTATACCTTCTGGTCCAGGTGATTTATCACTTTTTAACTTGTTGATTTGGCTTAGTACATCTTCCAGATTCACAGAAATTTCTTTTAGTTCCTCCGCATCATCACCCTGGAATACCATTTCCAGTTCTGGTAGATCTCTTACATCTTCAAGGTTCAAATTTATTTATGGCGTGATATACCGACCATCACATGTATCTGGACGGTTTACAATATTAAAAATTAGAAAAATCTAATAAAATTTAAGATTTAGTTGAAATAAAATAAAAGGAGGGTAAAACTAGAACTAAGACAGATTAAGAGTTATTAGAGATGAAAGGTGTTAGGGGGATAGGAAAGTTTTAATTACAATGTGTAATTAGAAATTTTTTTAAGACCGAAGCAAAGAATTCATTCAGTATTTCTGCTATAGCCTTATCCTCCCTGATTGCCCCTTTTGCTCCTTGATCATCCAACGGTTGTACGGCTTCCCTCGCTGGTTTTCTGCTTCTGAGAAATTGTTATGAGTTTTTGCCTCTTTGGCAAGTTTCTCTTCATATTCTTTCTTAGCTTTCTTTATCAGTGCTTTGGATCTAACTTGCTAGTGCTTGTGTCTCTTCTCATTTTCTTCATTCAGATCCTTTTTCCATTTTTAAAGGATTTTTTTTTTTTTTAATCTAATAGCCTCTTTCACTTTACTTTTTAACCATTCCAGCTCTTGTTTCCACCTTTGCTAATACGTTCTGAGGCTTTTTCCTACCTCTTGGACAGTTTTTCAGTTTAGTCAATGTTTGCTGGAAACTTAGGGGTCCTTTTATTAAAGGTGTGCTAACCAATTTAGTGTGCACTAAATGCTAAGACGCCCATAGGATATAATGGATGCCTTAGCATTTAGAAAGTGCTAATCTTTAGTGCGCACTAAATTGGTTAGTGCACCTTAATAAAAGAACTCCTTAGTTCATCAGTTGTATCAAATTAAGAAAACTGAACGAGTATTTTTGAAAGCAAACTACAAGTTTTTTAAAAAAAATTACTGGTGCTAGCTCTCAAGCTCTTCCATCAGTACTACTACCATTGCATGCCATTGATGACATTGTCAGATTTGCACATGCACTTTTAAAAGCATAAGTCTAGACCAGGAGTTATAAATCCAGTCCTTGGGACACACCAGCAGGATGCCTACAATGAATATGCATGAGATAGATTTAAATATGGGGAGGTTCTGCATTCAATTTTATCTCATATTCATTTTGGGTATCCTGAAAACCGATCTGGCTGGGCGTGCCCTGAGGAGTGAGTTAAGAATCCCTGGTCTAGACACAGGATAAGCAGGGGCAAGACTTTGAAAATTGTTGCAAAGCCTGAATGTAAAAAGTATAGTTATAGACAACTCATCATGTTTTTATCGTTCCACGATATACCTGAAACAAGTACCAACAATATCCACATGAAGTTTACTAGCTGAAATGACAGACCAGTCCAGGCTTTTTTTTTTTGCATAGCCACATATAGATTGTGCATTGAATTGATACTTGTTGAAATTTAGTTTTACTTGAATACCTCTGAAATACATTTGAACAAATATTTCAAGTATATTTTGATTCCTATGAGAATTAACACAGTTAAAGATAATGTCACATGGAGAGTAAACTAGCTACTCTGTACTATGTTTTGACAAGCAATAAAATGTAATTAAAGTTGCCTTTAATTAATCAATATATTTTGCAGTGTAAAAATATTCAATGGATGAGAAATAGCGTAGCATTAATATAATTTTTGAACATTACAGTGGATAATATATAACAGTTTCACAAAATCGTCTTTATCTAAAACTCGGTGCTCAATGTCTTAAGGGTTGTCCTAAAGTGTCTTAATTCTGTGCTTCTGTTCCAAAAGACAAACTCAGATTAATGGGTTATCTGGACTGGCATTTCAGCCCAAACCCAGCTAATGGGAACTAGCATAGTAAATTGTGATTGCAAAATGAAGCATCCAAACACTGCATACTAGTCTGTCGAAACAAATCAACTCACCACTTACAGCTTTAGAATACAAAGTGCAGAGGAAGAAAATAAGAATTCAACAAATCCAATGGTATCTTTCAGATAGCACAAGCCTCCTTAACAAATCAATTGGCACAGTGTTGCCAAATATATCATGTTACATACCACATATTACATATAGAGTTAGAGAATGACTTTTTAGAAAGGACATCCAACTCAGAATAAGAACGTCCAAGTCAGTTTGTAACACATGAACCCCCATATCTCATGCAGTTTCTCTGCAGAGATACCTCCTATTCTAAAATATATGAGAAATGGACATCCATATGCTGGTGACATCCAGCATGAACATCAATTTCACAAACCAAAATATCAAAATAGTGAACAGAGCAGAACCAGGAAAATACTGTGTTTACCCAAAAATAAGACAGCGTTTTATATTAATTTGGGGTCCAAAAAACACATTAGGGCTTATTTTGGGGGATGTCATTTTTTTTCACCCTAATTCTTCCTCTTTCCTTTCTCCCCCCCCCTCCCCTCCCCCCAATGTTATTTATTTATTTAATTTTCTATACCGTTCTACCAAGAGAGCTCAGAACAGTTTACATGGATTTATTCAGGTACTCAAGCATTTTTCCCTGTCTGTCCTGGCGGGCTCACAATCTACCTAATGCACCTGGGGCAATGGGGGGATTAAGTGACTTGCCCAGGGTCACAAGGAGCAGCGTGGGTTTGAACCCACAACCCCAGGGTGCTGAGGCTGTAGCTTTAACCACTGCGCCACACACTCCATGTGCAGCATATTTCCTCCCCTCTCACCAATCGACTTGTGCAACATCTTTCTATCCCTCCCTCCCTCCCTCCCATCTCCCTATGCAGCAGAACCTCACCCACCCTCCTACCATGAGACTGGCATACCTCTGCTCCGAGGCCTCCAAAAACAGCAATGCCATCAGTGATGCGGCACAGGGAAGGCCCCCGTGAGGAAGACCACAAAACAGCCCATTCAGAATGCTGCTGCTGCTGCTGCTGCTGCTTTAGGAAGCCTCAGAGCAGAGGTATGTCAGATCTCACTGGGGTGGGGGTCGCTGAATTGACGAATCCAATTTTTTCACCGAATTGAACAGCACTAGTGTCAGGGATGGATTCGGGGAGTGTCGGGACATTCGTGGGGGCTTCAGGGGTCAATCTTAACTAGGGCTTATTTTGGGGTAGGGCTTATATTAAGAGCATCTTTAAAAATCATGCTAGGGCTTATTTTGGGGATAGGTCTTATTTTCAGGGAAACAGGGTAGATCTTTTTGTGGCATAGAAATGCCTATGTTATAGGATAGTTTCAAATTTAGTCAACTTTATTAGTTATTTATATACCACCTATCAATGGAGATTGTCTAAGTGGTTTTTACATTCAGGTACTCAAACTGCAAAGATATCCAATGTGGTGTGGGGGGAGGGATAGTTTAATGAATAGAAAAGTGGGCTGAGAACTAGGGGGGCCAGATTCAAATCACACTTCAGCTGTTAGTTATTGTATTTTAATTGTGAGCCCTCCGGAGATGGGGAAAAATCCTATTGTACCAGAATATACATCGTTTCAATGGCCTTCAGGATTGCAGACTTCTTGCATATTCAGGCACAGTAGATATTTTTCTGTCCATGGAGAGCTCACAATTAAAAAAAAAAAAAAATCACAAAGAGGTGCATTGGAATTTGAACCAGAGATGGTCAGTCAATTTGCAGCCATTTATGCAAGCAAATGTCAGTTTCCTTGTGTATATATATATATGCATTCAAGTAGTACCCACTGCACTAACCTTTAGTCTATGCCTCATCTCTACATGAACATCTCTTAAGAAGTTAATTTAAACAAGTGGAGGGGCATAATCCAAAGAAACGTCTAAGTCCGATTTGGATTGTAGGGTGTTAGTCGCCCAAAGTTGGCAGAGGAAAAATGTCCATTCTCAAAGTATGTCCAAATATTTTTTTTTTTAAATCGTCTATCTATACGTCCATGCATTTGATCGTCCAGACCGCCACTACATCTATCTTTATATTCTTGACCAAAAATCTGTCCAAGTCTCAAATGCCACGAACAAGGCCTTTTGGACATGGGAGGGGCCATCATAGTGATGGACAGGCCACCCAGACATAGCAAGAATGCAGTGGGGCACCTTATAGGGCACTGCTGTGAACTTCACAAAAAGGGGACCACATAAACATCTCACCACAATTCCCTTATAGGTCATGGTGAGCCCCCCAAACCCACTATAACCATATGTCTACCACCCCAATAGCCCTTATGGCTGAAGGTTCCACCTATATAACAGTAGAGGATTAGGGTTTTTTTGGTGGGTTCACATGCTATAGGGTTTTAGGAGGCTCACATATTATAGGTTTTGGGTTTTTTTTGTGGGCTCACATGTTCCACCGTGAATGTAGTGGTTAGAGTGGCTTATGGGCTTCCTACTCTCTATGGCTTACTAGCCAACCCCCAGACTACTTAAGCCATCTCTGTGCAGCTCTACTAGGCTTTTCTGCTGATGTTCAGAGGCAGGTATGTATGTTTTTATTCTGAACTTTGTGGGGGTGCAACAGGATCGGTGAACAGGGAGGGGAGGGGGTCTTTACTTTGTCCCTGCAGCAGTTCTCTGGTCACTTTGGATAGCTGTTGGGCATATACGAGTCTTTACCTATTGAATAATAGTAGAAGTTCTTTATTGTCTAGTTATGTACGATGTGAGCCATTTTGTCTAAGAGGTTGACAAGAGGCCTAGAAAGAGTAATTGTAGCTCCAAAGGATGCATAGAAGAAAAAGATGATAGGAATGCCGAATGTCTACTTAAAATCACTCTCTTCGCTTTTCTGCTTTTCATATATCTTCTACTAGCAGTTGCACATATCTTGAATTCTTTTTATTAATCCGGTTATATGTTACTGACTATAGACATGGTCTTATTTTATGTCACTGGTTCTCAGTCAGATTTTGTGTGTTTACACTGCTTTCTGTATATTTCTTGAAATATTCAATAAAAATCATTGAACAAAAAAAAAAAAAAAAAAAAAAAAAAAAAAAATTTTTGATACGAACAACTTTCTTGGGAATAAAGCCTATGAAGTGAAGGGAGTGGTAAAGGAAAGGAGAAAGAGAAGATGATTAGGTAATAATCTGTCCAAGGCTGGAGAAAGGCTTTAAAATGTGTGAGAAAGATTAAATCTTCAGAACAGGAAAGAACTACATGTATCCATGAGCATAGGTAAAAAAATGAATTTGATGGGAAAAAACCCCAAGGGTGTCCAGCAGAGAGAAAGTCAGTAGCAAGGTTGGAAGAAGAGAAACAATGTATTTATTTATTTATTTAATTCTCTTGTAGAGACTGAGGTTTGGTAATATAAAATTAATATGCAAGTTGAATAGCAGATAGATTTAATAAACAGAAATGTATTTTAGGAAATACAGGTAAGCAAATTATGTTCTGTTAAATCTAGAGACAATACTCTACTGCCCTCCCCAACACATACCCTTCAAAACAAAATATTCAAAACAAAATGTTTAAGAAAAATAAATTTGAGCATTGCACAAAATGACAGCACCCTGTATTTATCATTTTTACTCTTCCAAAAGGTACTCAAGCATGATGATGATTGCATTTGATGTCATAACAGAGAGTACTGTAAGGAGAGCATGACTGACATGAGGAAAACACAGTATAGCATTCCGCAAATCGATTATTAATTTACCTTTCTTTGCCTACTACTATTTTCCATACATAATGCAAGGGCACAGTTAACAGTGCCTGAGAAAGCAGAAAACAGAACCAGTACTTTACAGGCTCAGTTTTCAAAACATGCTCGGTATTTGAATTGATAGGGATGAATATTTATTTGAAATGAAGGGCCCCTTTTTCAAAGCCTTGGTAGCGATACTGCCACGGCAAATACACCAAATCCCATTCAATTCCTATGGTCTTCGGTAGGGTTACCAAACATCTGGATTTCCCCAGACATGTCCTCCTTTTAGATCAGGGGTGTCCAACCTGCGGCCCAGTGAAGCATTTTGTGTGGCCCCGGTCGAGGGCGATGCAGTGTTTTCCTTTGCTGCCCCTGGATGTTTACCGTCTTGCCAGCTCCCTCCTGTGTCTTACTGCAGCGTTTGCACGTTTGTGCGTCCCCAGAAACATTTTTTTCGGCCAATGCAGCCCAGTGAAGCCAAAAGGTTGGACACCCCTGTTTTAGATCATAATTTCCACAGTTCTGTTTTGTTTTGGGTTGCCTCCTTCTTACTGTGGAACCATTTGGTGAATGCTTCTCGTTTTGCCTTAACAACCTGAAAGTGTCATCTCTTCTCCAGGCTAAAGAGGCCTTGCTGCTTTAGCCTTTCTTCATAGGGAAGCCATCCCTTTTATCATTTTCCACCACCCTTATCTATACCTTTTCTAATTCCTGTATATCTTTTTTTGAGATGTGGCGACCAGAACGGCACACAGTATTTGAGGTGTGCCCACACCATAGAGCGATACAAAGACATAATAACATTTTCATCTGTTTTCCATTCCTTGTCTGATAATTCCTAAGATTTTATTTTCTTTCTTAGCCCCAGCTGCACACTGATTTGAAGGTTTCTACATATCCGCAACGATGACAGCTAGATCATTTTCCTGGGAATGACTTCTAATGCGGAACCCTGCATCACATAATTATAATTTGGGTTCCTCTTTCCCACATGCGTCACTTTGCACTTGCTCACATTAAATGTCATCTGCCATTTTGATGCAATTCATTTTTCTAGATTTAAGAAGTAGTTTTAGAAGGATCAGATGCTATTTATGAATATAAAAATCTGATTTACATTAGATGGACTGTGAGCCCACCAGGACAGATAGGGAAAAGTGCTTGAAGTGCCTATATGTAAAACTGCTTTGAGTGAAGTTGTAAAACTACAAAAAGGCGGTATACAAGTCCAAATTCTCTACATTTATATGTGTAAATCAGAATACATGAATAAGTAGCAATTTTAGAAAGCATTTTTTTTTAATATGAGCCCCATATTTTCCATATATTATACCAACAATATGCATATAGGTGGAAATTTACTCTGTCTGTATTTATACCTTCTTTGAGTCACATATAACCATCAGCTAATTCTCCTCTCCCCTTTTATTAAACTGTGGTTTATAGTACAGGTAGGCGCGCTGAATGCTTTGCACTGCTCCAAATGTCATAGGAATTCTATGACCATTGGAGCAACGCAAAGCATTCAGCGAGTCAGCTGGCGCTAAAAACCACTTGTGTGGTTTTCTAAAAGGTGGATTTCTGTTTGGGCCTTGATTTGGCAGAAGTGCTTGAGTGGGAATTATTCTTGCTTCTCTGACGTTGAAATTCAACTTGAATGGGAAAAGATTAGATTATTGGAGGATGGCTTTCTAATGATTTCCCCATAGAAATGCTGAATGCCAGTGCATGTAAATAGTGCAAATACAGTAAAACTATATGTTGCTGATTCAGGATATGCAACGTTGGTGAATTTCAGGACAATGAGATTAGTGGTCAAGAAGTGTAATTATTAGGATCTCTGTAGCTACTATTTAGAGTCAAGCACTGCCCTTAGGGGTATGCTTTCTTTTTTTTTGTTAGTCTGTAATCATGTGGAGGGCCATTTATGATATGATGTCTAAATCCAAGTTTAGATTTTTTGCAGAACACGTACAAAAATTCAGTTCCAAACATAACCATTTTCAAAAATGCAAAATGTTTTTCCAAAAATGGATTTTTCTTTAAAAAAAAAAAAAAAAGCCCAACCAAATAACAAATGCACAGAACAAGCCATTGGGATATAGGAGGGACAGAATTTGTAGTAGACTGGCCACACAGAGCAGTGGGGCACCTTAGGAGGCAATGTAGTGAACTTCATGTAAAAGTCCCAGGTACAGATTTCATCATAACCCCCTTATGATGTATGGTAAGTCTCGACCCCACTGTATACCATATCAATAGCCCTTATGCCTGTAGGTGTCACTTACATGTAGGTACAGTGGGATTTGGGTAGATTGTAGAAGGCTCATATATAGTGGTTCACTACATTGTCCACTAGGCTACCTGAGGAATCTGCTTGTTGCTGTACTAGGATTGGCCATAACCTCTGAAGCTCTCATACAGGCATGTATGTACTGTTTCATTTACACCTTTGAGGGGTGGGAGGGGTCAGTGACCACTGGGGGAATGGGGTGAAGTCATGTTTACATCCTTCCAGTGATCATCTGGTCAGTTTGGGCACCTATTTGATACTTATTTGTTATTAAAACAGGTCCAGCCCCAGCATGATTCAATAAAATGCCTCTGAAGTTATGTGTAGTTTATAGAATCATGTTCAGCACCCATATGCATGACTAATACATAGGCGTATTTATTTAGACCAAAATACCTGTGCCTAAGTTGTGCACAGTTCAGACATATTATATAACAGTGTGCATAACCTTTAGGAGCACCCATGTTCCATTCCTAGGAGTGGCCTTTGGTATCTGGGCCAATTGGAATCTTAGGCCCCCCTCCTAGTGCATTCCAGGATGCACCACAAAGGGGGGTCTAAGGCCATGATTGGTACAGGTACCTAAGACCCATCCTATGAGAGGGACCTTAGGTATCTGAGACAATCAAGGCCTTAGGCCCCTCTCTGGTACATCCCAGAATGAACCAAGAAGGGAGAAGGCCCACCATTTTGGAGAGGTGGGCCTATCAGCAGGAGGGAATGGGCATCCCTCTAGCCGGTCTTCCTAAAGAGGTATGAAGGGGTATTGGGGGTATCAGGGAGGGGTGTTAAGGATTTAGGGTGGGGTGTCAGAGGTTCAAGGAAGCCCAGTGGCAGAAGGGAGTGGAAATCCCTGCTGCCAATCTCGGGGGGGGGGAGGGTAATTGGGGCATGAGGGAGTAGGCATCCCTACTGTCGATCTAAGGGGTATCTATGGGCTGTCTGTACACTGCAGGCAGATGGAAACCCCAATCAGCTGAGCCAGAAGGACTCCCCAAAGCCATGGTTTCGGAAGTCCTGCCGGCTCAGATGACTGGGTTTCACATGTCATAATCAGCTCATCCAGGTGCAGCATCTACTTTTATGTTTGGAAAATGTAGGCCAGTATTTTTCAGGCCTACATTTCAGGTGTCTGTCCCTCGCCAAGGAGACATGTAGGGACACTTGAACACACTCAAGGTCACTTCCAGGTGAAATCACACCCACAGTCCACCTTGAGTGCGCTTAAGCGTCCCTATGCATTTCCCTAGACTCACGACAGACACCTACAGTGTGGGTAGTCTTCCTCACCTGAGTTTTTTATTTTTATACGTGCGTTCCGATTGGCTACCAGATGGTGGTAGGATGTCTACTGCTGCCTAAAATCGGGATGCACAATTTAAGAATCAGGCCTTAACTGTTTAACACAAGTTAGTAAAAAAGAGTTCATTAATGAAAATGCAATATTATGCATTAGGGGCCAAATTTAATAAAAGGTACTCTTTATACAATATCATTGGTTGCCAAATTTTGCACCCAACTTTAAGTGCAAGGAGTTACCAACTGAAATTCTGGTGCACAAGTTGGGTGTGTATCCTTGGTATTATACAGTATAATACTATATGCATTTTTCTGGAATACCCCTGACCCATCCATGCCCCTCCTATGGGAACACCCCCTTTGCAGCTAGTGCCGCTAGAAAAGGTTCAAAGAAGAGCGATCAAGATGATAAAGGGGATGAAACTCTTCAGCTTGGAAAAGAGACAGCTGAGGGGAGATATGATTGAAGTCTACAAAATCCTGAGTGGAGTAGAATGGGTACAAGTGGATCGATTTTTTACTCCGTCAAAAATTACAAAGACTAGAAGACATTCAATTAAGTTACAGGGAAATACTTTTAAAACCAAAAGGAGGAAATTTTTTTTTTTTTCACTCAGGGAATAGTTAAGCTCTGGAATGCATTGCCAGAGGTTCTGGTAAAAACGGATAGCATAGCTGGTTTTAAGAAAGGTTTGAACAATTTCCTGGAGAAAAAGTCCATAGTTTGTTATTGAGAAAGACATGGGGGAAGCCATTGCTTGCCCTGGATTGGTAATGTGGAATATTGTTACGCCTTGGTTTTTGGCCAGGTACTAGTGACATGGATTGTCCACCGTGAGAATGGGCTATTGGGCTTGATGAACCATTGGTCTGACCCAGTAAGGATATCCTTAAGTACTGAATGGAGTGAAACAGGTAGATATGAATCACTTGTTTACTCTTTCCAGAGGGCATGCAATGAAGCTACTAAGTAGGAGATTTAAAACAAACCAGAAAAAAATATTTCTTCACTCAATGTGCAATTACATTCTAGAATTAGTTGTTGGAGAATGTGGTGAAAACAGTTAACTTAGCAAGGTTTAAAAAAGGTTTGGATAATTTCCTAAAACAAAAGTCCGTAAGACATTATTGAGATGGCTTAGAGACATCTACTGCTTATTACTAAGATAAGCAGCTTAAAATCTGTTTTACTCCTTGAGATCCTGGGTTGGCCTCTGTTGGAAACAGGATACTGGGCTTGATGGGCCTTTGGTCTGTACCAGTATAGCAACTCTTATGTTCTGTAGCTAGGGGTGTAGGTGTATTTCATCACAGATCTGCTTTTTAGTCCCATATCAGCACCTTGCATCCATTGGAATCAGTTTCTGCACTTAAATTTGGGCTCAGCATTAGTGACTAGCTTTAGATGTCGTTTCCTTAAAGAAAATGAAATATGATATTTTAAACCTCAATGTTTTCTGCTTGTTCTAATTTGTTGTGGTTGGTTATTTTGTGTACTGTATATTCTTTGCATTATTATTTTTTATGAGTTTTAAAATATTTTTCTAAAGAGTTCTTCTACAGATAAATTCAAAAAATATCACAAAGATCACTAATGCAAATACAGCAAAACCATATGAGAAAAATAAGAAAACGGGCACAAGCTTTAGATATAATTTATAATACAGCATTTGGAAATGAGAATCAGGAGATTTCTGGAGCTTGTCTATGCCGACTGTCATCATTTATTAACTTATGTACTTACACCTCCTTGGGGAATAAGACTGTTTCTATAAATTCCTGAACAGTTTCCTTCACAAGCCATGAATTTCTTGATTTAATGGCATGGAACTGCTCACTCAGACACCCAGCTGTTGTTTTTCTTCTAGACCACAACTTGGTGTAGATCTTTACATTGACTAGTAGCTGTAAGTAATACAGGCCAAGACACTGCACTCTTTGGTGCCAACACTTTGAACCAAATTACTTCCTTTACACTCCACTGCCTTAATTATGTGCTGGGAAACATAAAGTAGATCAGACAATTTGTACTGAGAAATCATAATTCCATCAATAGAATGCTAATATTACCAATGATTTATAATGGAATGTCATAATTATTTTTTTAGCAAACAGATCAGGTCTCTTTAACAGGTGGGAGAATGGAAATACTAATTACCTCTTTGTAGTTTTACTTACCATACAAGACTTGTATGGAACTTGTGACAAAAACAAGTTCTCACAATTTACTTAGGATATATAATTGAAGCAGATGTTCCCATGCAAGTGCAGTGTGGGATTAAAGCATCTCTGAACTTAATTCCATTTTGCTAACTACCTTCTGTCTTCACCTTACCTTTCATAATTCTAGGGACCAGTGCTGAATGAAAAGTATTTTCATTGCAAAATAGAGGGAACATTGATAAAAATATTTGTGGTTTGAACATTTAGATGTTTGACAGTTCAGCTTCTTTGAAAAAGAGCTCGGTTAACCGGGTGACTACACACTGGTGCTGAAAAACATTTCTGATTGTATCCAGTACTAATAAAGGAAGATATTCATATTAAATTTTGTTATAAAATGTTTCTGATCTTTAGACTGTAGAGGGGTAGAGTTAAACATACTGGGTTATGCTTTAACCTTCAGGTAGTGAAAACAACTTGTTTATCCATGTGTGTTTTGTTTTGTTTTACTTATACAGAATGGACCTTTTTAACTCACTAAGGGATCCTTTTATAAAGCTGTGGTAGAGGTTTCTACCGCGGGCTTACAAGATAAATGCTCCAATGCTCATAGGAATTCTATGAGCTTTGGAGCATTTACCTTGTCGGCCCTTGGTAGAAATACTTACTGCAACTTTGTAAAAGCCAGCGTAAGGATTACTTTTACAAAGCCACACTAGCAATTCCCATATGGCAGGGGTGTCAAACTCAGACCTTCAGGCCAAATTTGGCCTGTAGGGTAATTAGATTAGGCCCGAGATTTGGCCCTCTGTTCCTTCCCTCTCTCTATCCTGGCTTCCCGGTCTCACCTTCAAAGTAGCCTGCAGAGGATTGTAGGTTGGCTGTAGCGAACCTATCAGGCTACCATCGACCCTCCCGCAGCACGTTCCCTCTGCCGCGGTCCGATACGTCAGAAGAGGGGTGATCCTCTGCAGGCTGCTTTGAAGATGAGACTGGAAAGCCAGAGGACACTAGGAAGAAGGCGGGCCCTGGTGTAAAGAAGGGGAAAAACATACAGGCCTTTGGAAGGGGGGGGGGTGCGGTGGCAGGCCCTGGTATAGAAGTACATGGAGGGAGGAAAGGAGGGGTCCAAACAGACATGCATATGCTGGACTGAGGGTGTGGTGGGAGGGGGGGGGAAGAAATAATTGGTCTATAAACAGAGGAGAGGGAGAGAGATAGTGAACAATGGTTTGGAGAGAGGGAAGGAACAGAAAAGGAGAAAAGTTGAACACAAGCAATGGTGTGGAGGGGGGATAGAGATACTGGATAGGAGGATAGTTAGAAAAAGAAAGGGAGAGATGGTGGACTTGGGGTGGTGGAGATGGAGGGAGAGATGCTGGATGAAAGGGTAGAGAAAATAAGTAATATTATATAGTGAATCATAGCTAAATATTGGAAGCCTAAGAGAACATATTCCTTAAAATTGGCTCAATGATTTTCAGGCAACCACCATTACACTTAGAAATAATTACACATCCATCATCCTCTCCAAACTAGATTACTGCAAAGCCATCTACTTAAATCTATCAAAAAATTCTAAGACTCCAGCTAATCCAGAATACTGCAGCCAAACTGATCTTCTCAAAACCCAAGTCTGACCATGCCTCCCCACTCCTTGCCAAACTTCATTGGCTCCCAATAATCTCCAGAATCCATTTCAAATGTTCCTGCCTGGCTTTCAAGATCATTCACGGAATCCTGCCTCCTCTTATCCCACTGTCTTTCAACTCCTCCAGTCCCGACTCCTCCAGAACTGCCCAAAGGCTTAAACTAGCCTTCCCCTCTCCACGCGGCATCCACTATTCAGGCAAACTGGGAAAATCCCTTCTCTTCAAAATCACAGGTCTTTGGAATGACCTCACCACCCCGCTGCGGAACCTGAGCTCCCTTCAGTTATTCCGCAAACAACTGAAAACCTGGCTTTTCAGCAAATTGTACCTCTATCCTTCCCCCCTTTCTCTCCCCCCTTCTACACATAAGTTCATGTAATCCTTTTTCTTCTTCTCTACCCACTATTTTAAGTTCTTGTAAAGCGTGTCGAGCTCCATTCTCATGGAGATGATACGGTATATAAATTTAAGGTTTAGATTAGATTAGATTAGATTAGTTGAGAAAAGGAGAGATAGTGGATATGGGGCTGTTGGGGTCCATTGCTGCAGCTGTGGGGATGGGGACAAAAAAATGGAAAGATGCCAGACCTCCGTGGGCGGGAAGGGAAATGGAAGGGGAGGACAGAGATTGAAGATGGATGGTTAGCATGTGTATCCTGCCAGAGCTGGTGTTAGACAGGGAGTGTGAAGTAGGACCTAAAAGAGAAAGGAAAATTATTTTTTTATTTATTTTGTTTACATCACAGAGTCTGCATGGGGCAATTTATGAAAAGCAATTCACAAAAAGCAATTTATAAAAAGCAATTCATAAAAAGCTTTTTATTAAAAGCAATTCAGACTGTTCAGACTGCCCTGCTCTCAATCAGGTCCATGGACCCACTATATATAAATACACACTGCAGACCTCACAGCATACCCTGAAAAAAGCCACAGCATGATGCCTGAAATGTCAGTTCTTTCTACATAGATGCAGAAAGACCCAGAAAACTGCTACAATCATGATGTCTGCTTGGAAGCCTAAGAGAACATATTCCTTAAAATTGGCTCAATGATTTTCAGGCAACCACCATTACACTTAGAAATAATAACACAGTTCCATTGATCTTTCCTTTTTTTATTGTTTGTTTTTTGTTTATTTATGAATTTATATATTTATGTTTGCTTTGCCTCTACTTTCTAAACTTTCAATTTTCTGGTTATTTTGTAGTGGATATTTATTGGGAATCTGAGATGGTATTGAATGTGCCATTACTAATTATAAAACTGAAAAAAAAAAAATCCCAAATTGATTAAGCAGTAAATAATTTGGATAATATTTAGCTATGATTCACTATATAATATTACTTATTTTCTCTGGAAGTTATTTTGGGAGAGCAGCAAGAAGCAGAACTGGGAGGAAGAAAGGAAAAGTCTGCAGCTGCAGAGATAATGCACCTAAAAAAACAACTTGTGAAGGAGAGCTCTACCACCTGAGGAGAACATGACCAATGATCTCTGCATTCTAGGGACAGGCTGGTGATTTAGCCTGCAGTTCCATATTTCTGATCAGAGTACTGGGGTGTGAATTATGGGATATGTACAGAGGAGGATATATATTAAGGATTCCTAATGGTTAGAGGATGGAGCTTCAGCTGAGAACAACAATGAAATTACTTTTGCACTTCTAGGAAGACGTTGAGGGTACCTGTTCAGAATGGTTGTTATACCTCTAGAAAAAGCACTGGGGAAGCAACTTGTACAGAGTGGCAGCAACACATTAAAGAAAGGTATTGAGATTGGGGGTAAACTGCATGGAAGGTCAATTAGTGCATAAGTACAGAAGCATCGCCCTACTGGTGATAATTGCTATTCATGCCAGTTCTGATCTCAAATTGGCTGTTGAACCACCCACAGCAGTCTCTGGCAGCCATTTTGACTACAGAACTGGCATGGGCAAGAGTGAATGGGCACTACTTCTACTCTGATGAGACCACTAGAGACCACCAGGGCTTCTAAGGTAGGCCTGGGGTAGCCCTACAGGTGGTGGGAGGACAGCAGCATTTGGTCGAGGGATGCCGCAGTGGGGCCAGCTTTATAAGAACATAAGAACATAAGCAATACCTCCGCTGGGTCAGACCTGAGGTCCATCTTGCCCAGCAGTCCACTCACGCGGTGGCCCAACAGGTCCAGGACCTGTGCAGCAATCCTCTATCTATACCCCTCTATCCCCTTTTCCAGCAGGAAATTGTCCAGTCCTTTCTTGAACCCCAGTACTGTACTCTGCCCTATTACGCCCTCTGGAAGTGCATTCCAGGTGTCCACCACACGTTGGGTAAAGAAAAACTTCCTAGCATTTGTTTTGAATCTGTCCCCTTTCAACTTTTCCGAATGCCCTCTTGTTCTTTTATTATTCAAAAGTTTGAAGAATCTGTCCCTCTCTACTCTCTCTATGCCCTTCATGATCTTGTAAGTCTCTATCATATCCCCTCTAAGTCTCCTCTTCTCCAGGGAAAAGAGACCCAGTTTCTCCAATCTCTCAGCATATGACAGATTTTCCATACCTTTAATCAGACGTGACGCTCTCCTCTGAACCCTCTCGAGTAACGCCATGTCCTTCTTAAGGTACGGCGACCAATATTGTCAGGGATCAAGGGGCTGGCTTTATGTCAGGGGGGCAAAGGGATTTCCCCGGTCATGTCCTCCTTTTAAGGACGTCCGGGGGTCCAGACGGCTTTTCAAAACCCGGTACTTTGTCCTGGTTTTAAAAAGCTTCCGATGTTGGGACAGCATCTGTGAATGCGCAGATGCAATGCGGTGATGTCACGTACACACGCGTGATGTCATCGCATCGCATGCGACATCATCACATCACATCCGCGCATGCGTGGATGCCATCCCAACACACAGGGGATGGGGCTGAGGACAGGACAGGGTGTGATGTGGGCGGAACTGCGAGGGCTGGGGGCGTGGCCATGGGTCCGGATTTTCCTTTGGGAAAATCTGATAACCCTAGGGAGGGGGAGCTGTGCCAAACTGTGTGATAAATACTGGCTACAATTTCAGTTTCAGCAAAAACTAAAATCCTGATTTCAGTTGCTTTCTGCTTCCCTCTCTCCACACAATGCAGAGAATAACAGAAATAGCCTGAGATCCTCTCCCTCAACTCTCTCTGTCAAACTGATATTAGTTAGAGAAGATATGCTTTAAAATAGAAATTGGAACGAATAGGCATGGGGGTGGGGATCAAATAGTGGAGGTTGTTGGAAATTGGGTGAGCTTGTGCGGCCTGAGAGAAAAGTTATAAATCTGGTGACGTAGTCTTCTTACATTAGGGGACTCCTAGGGTTGCAAGTATTTCTTTTCATAAACATAGCTTTTAGGATTGAGATTATGTGGGTGTAACATAACGAGCGGTATTTTGGGGCCTGTGCATTTACAGTCAAACACAACAATTAAGGTGCAACAAAACTTTATTGGTTCAGGAGCTCTGTTACTTCACAGACTCAGGGAAAAAAAGAAAAAAGTATTCAAAGGCAAAAGTCTTAAAACAGGCCTGTGCTTACAAGGTTCAAGATAGAAACTTTTAATGGCCACTGTCTGCTACACCTCAAATACAGATTGCACAGTTTCTCTGTCAGGTGACCAGGTCTATGCTGCCCCCCCTCCCCCCCCGGCCAATCTTGCTGTCGATGCTGGGGCCCATCATCGCTGTTTAGGTAAGGGGAAGGGTGGAGATGGGCCTGGGGTGGAGGCTCGGGACGGGAAAGAATGAGAGAGAGAAGGGGGAAGTCAGGCAGATGATGGAAATGGTGAGAAGGGAGATAGAGAAGGGGGCAGGGCAGATGATGGAAGTGGGGAGAACTTATGCTGTCAGCGTCAGGAACATGTGGGAAAGCAGCAGCAGCAGTGAGGAGGTGAGGGGGCAGGATGACATGATAGAATAGGGGTGGAGGAAGAGAAGGAGAGAAGAGGCAGATGATGGAGGTGGGGAGAAGGGAGAGAGAGAAGAGGTCACACGGATGTAAGTTGAGAGGGGAGAGCAGATGCTGAATGGAAGTGGAGAAAGAGAACACATACTGAATGGAAGGAGGGGATAAAGAAAAAAGGCATATGTTGGATGGGGGAAGAAGAGAGTTAGTGAGATAGTGGAGGGGTGAAGGAAAGGGGTGACAATCTGTGGGTAGACATAGTGAAAAGAGGGAAATTGAGGACTGAATAGTAAGAGAGAATTTAATTTAGACAGAAGCAGAAAATAGAGAAGAGAGAGAGATGCGAGAGTATGGGGGAAAGGGGGAAGGAGACAGAAATATCAGATCTGAGTGGAGGAAATGAAAAGAGAGAGGGGGAAGGAGAGAGATGCCAGACCATGAAGGGAACAGAGGGAAGAAGATGGATGCCAGACCAAGGAGGCAGGAGGAGGGCAGGAGGAGAAATGGAAAGATGGAAGGAGGTTGGAAGACAGTTTCTGGAAGGGGCAAACAGTGGATGGAAGGAAGAAAATGACAAGATGAGGAAAGCAGAAACTGGGAGACAAAGGTTGTTAGGTGCCATCAACTCGTGCTCGAGTCCTAATCCAATGTTAGATGACTATTGGAGAAGAGCAAAGAATACTAAACCTATACCTTTGCTTCATCGACTACAGCAAAGCTTTTGACTGTGTGGATTACATTAAACTATGGAGAACTCTAGTGAAATGGGAATACCCAAACGCATAATTCAGCTGATAGAGAGCCTATATGAAAATCATGACGACAAAGGTAATTTTTTTGCTATCGATAAAGTAGTATTGTAGCTGTGTTGATAAATGTTTATAAATAGAAAATGGAAATACAGTGATCGGTTTATTGGACTAATTTAAATACATTTTTGACTAACTTTCAGAGACTAAATTCTCCTTCCTCAGGTCAGGACAGGATACTGTAACAGCAGTATACTTTACTGACCTAAGGAAAGAAAGTTTGACTTCTGAAAGCTAATTAAAAAATGTATTAGTCCAATAAAATTGTATTATCTTATTATCTTATTTTCCATTTTTTGTTTTATTTTTATTTGTTAATTTGTAAAGTGATTTGTTATTTCTCTTTTTTCAAATTTACCTCTGCTATCTTTATATTTTGTTCAGTATTGGGGGATATGCACCACTGTTTCTTCACCCCCTAAACTGTACCGTCCCTTCGGTTTATAGCACAAGCCAGCATGCTGAATGCTCTGCACTGCTCCGACGGTCATAGAATTCCTATGATTGTCAGAATAATGCAGAACATTTAGCCCGCCAGCCAGTGCTAAAAACCTCTTCCGTGCTTTTGTAAAAAAGGAGGGAGGGGTTTAGTTTGTGATTACTTATTCCAAACTGGGTGAGGGTGGTCCTGGGTCCTGGGTATATGAAAGACATGGTTTTCTGTTAGTATTGACCAGCCTTGTTTGGCAAAATGCATCAGGCATGGTTCCTGGAAGCACCTTGAATAAACCTGATTTGAATCTCCTTATTGACTGCCGACCTTCTTTTGTTCCATGTTGGATTCTTTGGTGGACCGCTTGCTTTGTTGTTTTGTTGCAAATTAGGATACATGGAGTGGAACATACCAGAGGAGTTACAAATTTGGTTGTTTATACATACATGTTGGACGACAGAGTGAGGCTGTTGAGAGGAGTTGAAAACTTGGTTATTAATATAGACTTATGTTTCGGATATAATTACTGCTTTACAATGCATGTGAACACTTTTATATACATATGGAAAGGGTTCAGAGTTAAAGTCCTGGGCAAGTAGGTGGAAGGGAAGGAGATGTTCAGAGATGTTTGGGGCTTGCATAGAACTAAAACTGTACACTGGCACTGGTATGGTAATCTTTGTTGTTTGTTTTGAATTTTATAATAAAATAAAAAAAAAATACAAGTGGAAATAAAGAAGTAAATAAATGGGGGTGGGGCTAGGTGTAGGCAGGGTGGGACTAGGGGGGCCCAGTATACTTGTATGCCTAGGGGCCCTCGAAGAATTAATCCTGCCCTGGGGAGTGGTAATGTCCTATAGACAGTGGGGGATCTAGGAAAGAGGAAGATCAGGGATTCAGGAATTAATTAGGGACTTTGAAACTGAATGGGGACTTGGGGGACGGTGGATGTGGGGAATGAAGCTGAATATGGATTCACGTAGAGTTACCAGATTTTCCATCTGGTAAAAGAGGACACGTGGCCCTGCCCCATTCTTCCCTCCAGCCTCGCCCCGTTCTGCCACCCCCCAAACCCAGCCCCACACAAACCTTGTCTCTTCGGGCCAGGACACTCCAGCCCTGGCCCTGATTTCACCAGCTTTTCAAATCCCGGACAAAGTGCCATCCAGGAAAATCCGGACGTCTGCTACCCTAGATTCACAGATCGTTTAACGATGAGAACCAGTAGCTTCAGGGGGATCTATAAGGGTAAGGTGTGTTAGATGGACTGGAGTATTTGAGATAAGGAGGGATAGAATACATAGATGGTTTGAAACTGTGAAAGACATTTAGGAGATGGGGAAGGGTTAAGAAAGGAAGAGGATGGGACTTTGAAAAGAGAAGAGCTAGAGAAACTGGGTATGGAAAGCTAAACAGAGGATAAGATTAAGGAAAGAAGCCAGCAACACCGTAATTAGAACAGTTATGTAATTTCCCTCACAACAGTGGTAACAATGTATTTTATTTCCAGTTTTTAGTAGTTTAAAAAATATTTTCATTCATCTTTGTATGTTGCTTGGTCTAGGACAGGGGTAGGCAATTCCGGTCCTCGAGAGCCAGGTTAGGTTTTCAGGATATCCACAATGAATATGTATGAGATGGATTTGCATGCACTGCCTCCTTGAGATGCAAATCTATCTCATGCATATTTATTGTGGATATCCTGAAAACCTGACCCGACTCTGGCTCTCGAGGACCAGAATTGTCTACCCCTGGTATAGGAGGAAGTGCATTTTTATTGATATTTTTCCTGTGTTGTACTACTCACATTGTGGTTTCCATTTCTAGTATTTTTGTTCTTTATTCTCTAACTGGTGAGATTTGATCTGGATTCTGTACACATGGCTGAGGTGAGGAAATCTGCTATCAGGTAGTTTCTGTGTAGGATCTATAGCAGTCCAATCAGTGGCTTAGTAAGGGGGGGAGACCACCTCAGGCACCATCTTGGTGGGGCAACGGCAACTCCCTTCCCCACCCCTCATACCTCTTTAAAATCATCACCAGTGCAAGCAACTACTCTAGCTTGCTGCTCATGCCGGCCTGGCTTCCTCTGAAATCACTTCCGGGTCGTGGGACCAGGAAGTGACATCAGAGGAAAAGCCAACACCAGCATGAGCAGTAGACCAGAGAAGCTGCTCACGTTGGCAAAGATTTAAAGAGGTACGGGGTGGGAAGAGGCTGTGAGCATGGAGAGTTCAATTTTGCTGATTTTCTAGTAAGTAGGTGCATTTCTACAGCTGAAGTTCTGCCTTATCAAAGGGGACAGTTCTTATCATTTATCTGCGTCTGGACAGTTGCTGCTATTATGATAGCCATATCATAGTGGAGGATTCTGCCCAGCGCACAGCAAAATATGATGATTAGGATGCCATGTACTGTTGTCTAATAATAATAATAATAATAACTTTATTCTTGTATACCGCCATACCCAGGGAGTTCTAGGCGGTTCACATCAGTTAATCAAAGTTACATCAGTTAATCAAAGTACACATCATATGCAGCTACTTTGTCTTGTCACAACCTCAGAGAGAAGCTGAACGCTGGGACTGACCATGCAAATCACACAACTGCTCCTTGGGAGGAGCCAGGGCTGGAGATGGACAGAGATTTCCTTCTGCTGAGGGACTCCTTCTCTTACCTCAGAGCAGAGCTTCCCGCCTTCCTTTCCCTCCCTCCCTCCTTAAACTCCTCCTCTCCCCGCCCCACAAACATTCTGACCAATGAGTGCCACGAAGAAGCTAAAACCCCTCCTTTTCTTCCGCCCACCCTCTCAGTGCTAGTAGGCGGAACTTCATAACTCCTCTTCCACCCCCCCCCCCCCAGAGACTCTCTTTTTTTTCTCTCTCTCTTATGTTGCTTGTTTGTCTGTGTTGTCAGTCTCTCATTTCAGCCCCTGTGAGATGGCCATAGAGAATTTGTCTATACATAAGAGATATCAACTCAAGATAAGCCAGAAGGCATCAATTTCAAGCTTCAGTGACTTATGGACTATGTGGTATTATTATTTGAGTAGTAATAGTGGCATCTACAGATACCAGGCAGTATTCTGCTTCCACTGTCATGAATGCAGATTACTTGTGTATATGTGAGCAGTGAGAGTATTTCTTTAAGATAAGCTCCCAAAGTGCACTTCTGTATTCTTGGTGGGCTGAGCACCCCTTTCTCCTGATTGCTGCTCTTGTATGCATAGATAGCTGACTCCATTTTAGAGCTGTACATGGCTATGGGAGAGTACTGTTTCCTCTTCTGATTTTATTTTATTTTTTTACTTTTTTGAATTTTGCTAGCTGAAACACAACTTCACAAACTGTGTGAAAATACATTGCCCTATTTCATAGGAGGTGCCAGTTGAGTGTAGATTCTATGGAAGAAGAAATCCTTGAGAACAACTGAACCGTAAGTTTATTTTTTTTTTCTTTGTTTTAAGTTTTGTATTAAAGTAAGTTCTTTAAGGAATCACAGAGTCCAGCCTGGTAGTATTATACTCTACAGATCCAATGAGCTTAAGCTGCTTGACAATCATCAGAGCTGAGTGTGAACGGTCAGGACAGTTACCATATTGTGCCTCTCCATATAGAAATTTTCTCCCATCAGCTATAAAATGTGCAACTGTTTTTTATTTACCCCCTTTTAAATATTAGCATGCGCTAAATGCTAACACATCCATAGAATATAATGTGCACGCGCTAAATCAGCAAGCAGGCCTTAGTAAAAGGACTCATTTTTTTAGAAAATCTACATTTGTCTGTTTTGTCATTTTTTAAAATTTTTCACAATGTTTGTAATAAACTTTGGCCTTAATTCAATAGGCTGCAATTGTCTCTTATCCTTAGGTTTCAGTTCACCGTTCATGTGTCTAGTTTTGGTTGGCATATGGATTCTAGAGCATCCTACTGTATTTTTGCATTTGCCTTTTGTTTTTACTTGTTTGCTGATCTAATTTTTTAGAGCCTTCCCTCTTGTTTTACAGATTCATTTGTGTTCTCTCTTGTGCATACTGAAGATTTTCAATAATTTCTTATATTTTTATTTATTTATTTCTTCCAGTGGCGACATTACAGAGGAAGGGGTTAGAAGAGGGTAGGGAGGACAGTGGAGGGCAGGAAGATACAGGAGGAAAAGAGACCCCATTGTATCTTTAAAGTATTTTAGAGTGGTTTTGAATATGTAGTGGGAGGTTTGGGCTAGTAGGGCCTGACTTGATTAACCTTTTGCCTAACAGCATCAGAAAATAGCGAGCTTGGGGTCCAGGGACAGAGTTTCTTTTCCTCAATAGCCAAAAATGTATTCAGCTGCCTCTATTAAAATACCATATACGGATTAAATGTATTTATAGATGGGTTTCTGAAACCATGAACAGAAGTGTTTGTGAACATTGAGTTTAAAACCAGCATTTATCTGTTTGTGTTCAAACTGAAAAAAGGGACTTGGCAGAAGGGCTTCGCAGTAAAATAACATTATTCGCCGATGACGCCAAACTAAGTAATATAGTGGGCAAATGCACAACGGACGAAGATTCAATACCCGACAACATGATGCACGACCTACTCCTACTAGAGCGCTGGTCTAGGACCTGGCAACTCAGCTTCAATGCCAAAAAAATGCAAAGTTATGCACCTAGGCAGCCAAAATCCATGCAAAATCCATGCAAAATCCATGCAAGACTTATACCCTTATATACCTTAATGGTGAGATCCTAACTAGAACGGTAGCAGAACTAGACTTGGGGGTGATCGTCAGTGAGGACATGAAGGCTGCCAGTCAGGTGGAGCAGGCTTCATCCAAGGCAAGACAGATCATAGGATGCATACGCAGGGGTTTCGTAAGCCGGAAGTCATTATGCCATTGTATAGATCCATGGTGAGGCCCCACCTGGAATACTGTGCGCAATTCTGGAGGCCGCATTATCGCAAGGATGTGCTGAGACTGGAGTCGGTTCAGAGAATGGCCACCCGGATGGTCTCGGGACTCAAGGATCTCCCGTACGAAGAACGGTTAGACAAATTACAGCTATACTCGCTCGAGGAGCGCAGAGAGAGAGGGGACATGATCGAGACGTTCAAGTATCTCATGGGCCGCATCGAGGCAGAGGAGGATATCTTCTTTTTCAAGGGACCCGCGGCAACAAGATGGCATCTGTGGAAAATCAGGGGCGGGAAACTACGAGGTGACACCAGGAAATTCTTTTTCACTGAAAGGGTGGTTGATCGCTGGAATAATCTTCCACTGGAGGTGATTGAGGCTAGCAGCGTGCCTGATTTTAAGGCCAAATGGGATCGACACATGGGATCTATTCACAAGGCAAAGGTAGGGGAGGGTCATTAGGATGGGCAGACTGGATGGGCCGTGGCCCTTATCTGCCGTCTATTTCTATGTGTCTATGTTTCTACCTGGTTGCAGGAGAATTGTATCAAATTTGTGAAAGTTACATGGCTGAGTGTGCAGAAGGGTAGGTAACTCCATATGCAAATTATGCACTGAGAGATGAACATTCAGACATTTGGGTGAAATGTTATGCATTTTAAGAGATTATTTCATGAGTGAGAAAAAAGCTTTTGGGCTCAAATAAATATGGGGATATGAACTGAGCAGAGCTGAATCAGAACAGGGAAGTGGAAATCCAATCCCCATGAGTTCAAAGGAGAAAGAAAATACTAGGGAGGCAAGCCCAGGAAGTTAGAAATTAGTTCTGAAGAGTCTGAAATCTATGAGTTTGCACTGCATAGAGTCATAGCCGTGCATAATTCTCATTCGGAAGGTAGCTCCCTAGCTGGCTAACATAGAGCTTTTTATATGCTGTGTACTAGGTTTGTATATGCTGTGTACTAGCAAATATGTACCACTAAGGGCACTCTTGAAGAAACAGATTGGGAACCCTTGGGAGCAGAGGGCTCAGGGCAGAAGACCAGCAGCCCTTGGGAGCTAGGCTCAAGGCAAGTGATTTTTGGGAGCAGCTCAGGACTGAAGAAAAGGGCCTATAGAGACACTCTCAGTGCCTGAGGCCTTAAAGAGCAGAGGGAGCCCTGTTATTGGTTCTCACTGAACCCAGTTGAGGGCTAGTAACCGGGATCCCAGCAGGGATCTACCCTAGAGGCTCCTCTCGAAGGAGTGGAAGGCTACCAGAGTGCAGATCGTCACTAGTAGCCCAATGGAGCCCAAAATCCAGGGTGAAATTGGCATCTGCAGCCCAACAAGGGAGAAGACTCCCTGGAGACTAGCAGTGGAGATGGAGTGCTTTGGGAAGGGCAAGGGACCTCAGATCTAAAGGAAAACCAGCAGGAGGCTTACACAGAGGCAAGCTCACCATCCAGGAAGGAAAACACCCACCTAACCCTAAGACCTCCACGGATTGGATGGGAAATTGGGGATTGGACAAGAATAGATTGGAAAGGAAAGGAGAAGTCTAGGTACACAGCCAGGCCCACCTAGTGACTAAGCTAAGAAGCCTAAGAGGAGCCTACAACTATAGTGTTGGCAGTCAAAACTGAGAGAGGTACAAAGGTTTTTGGAAATGTTGAATTTGAACTGAGAGTTAAAGGTCCAAGTGACTATAAACAAAGGGCTTGTATATCTGAACAGTAAATAAACCAGTGGCGTACCAAGGGGGGGAGGGTCGCGGGGATCGGTGCGCCCCAGGTGTAAGCCCCAAGGGGGTGCATAGCCAGCTACCCTCCCAGGGGTGCTCAAATGGTTGATCGCGATAGGCCAGTAGATCGCAAAGGTAACGTGAGTCGATTGCGTTGCCTTTGCAATCTTTTTCTCCCTGCTGCTTCCCCGACTCACAAGACTTCACTTACCTTCACTTCCGAAACAGTACTCCATCTAACCACCGCATCCCGGCACCGTCCCCCCTCCCCCCCCACAGAGTCGCACCAGCAAGGCAATCTCCAAACCCTAGGGCAAACTTAACCCGGCTGGCAACATGACTTCAATCCATCGTGCGGGCTCACTGGTGGGCGAGCGAGCTAAGTCTCCTTTGCACTTTGCCAGCCCGCTTCGTGGTAAGTGGAGGCAAAAGGTGAGGTGGGCTGGTGGGCGGGAAAAAAGTGCAGGGCCCACAAGACTTCACCTCCAGCATCAGTTCTAATGTAGTAGAGGAAGTTCTGGGCCAGCCAATCGCTGTCTGGGTGGCCTGGAATTTCCTCCCCATTAGAATTGACACCGGAGGTGAAGTCTTGTGGGCCCGCGCTTGTACGCACTAGGCCTGGCTCGGGGAAGGAGCAGGGAGAAATCGGCTACTGGCTTGGGGGTGGGGGTAGGGAAAAAATCAGGAAAGTGGAGAAATTGGCATGATGGCTTAGTGGGGGCAGGGGGAGAGAGAAAGAAAGGCAGAAATAAAGAGGGGGACAAGGGGGAGAGAGAAAGAAAGGCAGAAATAAAGAGGGGGATCAGGGGGAGAGAGAAAGGCAGAAAGAAAGAAATATTGGCTTTACAGAAGAAGCACCAGAGACTCATGAAATCACCAGACAAAAAGGTAGGAAAAATGATTTTATTTTCAATTTAGTGATCAAAATGTGTCCGTTTTGAGAATTTATATATGCTGTCTATATTTTGCATTATGGCCCCCTTTTACTAAACCGCAATAGCGGATTTTAGCACAGAGAGCCTATGAGTGTCGAGAGCAGCGCGGGGCTTTCAGCACAGCTCCCTGCACTATAAACTACTGTCGCGGTCTAGTAAAAAGAGCGGGGGTATTTGTCTATTTATGTATGGTTGTTACTGAGGTGACATTGCATAGAGTCATCTGCCTTGACCTCTTTGAAAAAAACCCTGAATATAAATGATAATTAACATTTTCTCTGCGTACAGTGTGCTTTGTGGTTTTTTTTTTTTTAATTTTATTGTTGGTAGATCATTTTGACTTGGTCATTTTAAAAGTAGCTCGCAAGCCCAAAAAGTGTGGGCACCCCTGCTGTAAACAGTTGTGTCCGCGTCCCAGCTTGTGCTCCCTCTGGCAGTTGTTTCACTTCTGGCTGGCTACCCTGCTCAACGTCAGAGAGAAGGCTTCCGATGCAGCCGCGGATCGCATGAGGTATAGATGCCCACGGCTTTGAGCAGGGGAACCGGCCAGACATGCTGGGCAGGGAAGAGATGTTGCTGCTGCACAGGGAAGGGGAGAAATGATGCTGCTGCACAGGGAAGGGGGGATAGAAATGCAGCTGCACAGGGAAGGGGGGAAATGCTGCTGCTGCAACATCCAATTAGGGAGAGAGAGGGAAGAAGGGAGAAGGAAGACAAGGGAGAGGAGCCAGAGATGCAAAGTCCATGGGAGGGAGGGAAAGGAAAAAAGGAAAGAAGATACCAGACCATGGAGGGAGAGGAAGAGATGCCATGACATGGAGGGGGGGAAGGGAAGGAGATAGAGATACCTCATCATGGTGTAGAGTAGGAAGGAAGGAAGGAAAGGAGAAGAGAAAGAGAGAGATGCCAAAACATAGGGGAGGGGTAGAGACAGAAAAATGGAGAGGGGGTGAAGCTGAAATGAATCATGTGCAAAGGAGAGAAGGGACCCCAGATATACAGTTTATTGAAGGGACATAGAAAGAGGGAAGATGCCATATGGAAGAGAGAGAGGGTGGACAGTAGATGGAAGGGGTAGAGAGAGAGAGGGCAGAAGCTGGGTGGAAGGGGCAAAGAGAGGGCAGATGTATAGAAAGAAGAGAGCAAAGAGAAGATGATTAAAGCAGAAACAACAAAAGATAGAAATATTTTTTGTTGCTTTACTTAGAATCAAGTAGTATTGTAACTGTATTGATAAAAGTTTATAAATAGGAAATGAAATAAGGCATTTTTTTGGACTAAACCCCTTTCCTCAGGACAGGATACCATACCATAACAGAAGTATACTGTACTGTTCTGAAGAAAGAGTTGGCCTCTGAAAGCTAATTGAAAAATGGATTAGTCCAATAAAATGGTATTTTCTTATTTCTCATTATTTGTTTTATTTTTATTTGTTAATTTGAAAAGTGGTGATTGTTATGTATCAGTTTTTCAAATTTACATCTACTGTCTTTATATTTTACACAGTATTAGGGGACATGTGTCACTGTTTTTGTGGTGTGGTGTTGCATTGTATGCAGAGTCTGGTTTCTTGGAGGTTCAGTTTAACTTTTGTCTACATATTTCTATTTTTAGTTTGTGATTATTCCATATTGGGCGAGGGTGTATCTCTGTTCTGTATGTATGTTTCAAGTTTCAAGTTTTATTAGGGTTTTGATTTCAACGCAATATCAAATAATTCAATGCGTTTAACAATAGTAATTTTGGGGGGACAAATAAGCATTTAAACAATAAAAACATACAATCTTATCTATAGTTATTTGAAGATACATAAGGAATAAAAGGATAAATTACATTTGTTTAAAATAAAATAACCAAAAAGAAAAAAACATTTAGGGAAGACAAAACATCAGGAAGGATATTAAAAGAAACTTGGTCTAAAAGTAACTGGGTTGTTTTTTTTTTTACAAAAATAAAAGACGATCTAAAATGATAATAGAAATCAAAGAGATTATCTGATCTAGGTTTCATATGCATCTTTATAAAGATAGCTTTTTAGTTTGCTTTTAAATTTTTTCTAATGAAGTTTCAACGCGCAAAAAAATTGGAAGTTTGTTCCAAAGCTGGGGTCCCAAGATAGAAGTTGTGGTTCTTCTGGTGCCAATTACTTTTAATGATGGAATGGACAGCAAATGCTGATCAGCTTATCTAAGAGATCTAGCTAGGGAATAAGGTATTAAATATCGATATAAAAAAGGGAGTATTAGTTTTCTGAATTTTAAATGTTAATAGTGTGATTTTATATGTTATTCTGTGTGAAATCGGTCGCCAGTATACTTCTTGCAAGAGAGGAGTGACATGATCATATTTTTTGTAGTTAGTAATAATTTTTATTGCTGTGTTTTGTATTATTTGTAACCTTCGTATTTCTTTCTGTGTTATGCCTTAGTACAGTGTATTGCAGTAGTCCAGCCTAGAAATTATCAAAGAGTGAATTAACACATTAAGGGCTTTAGATTCTAGAACTTTGGTTAAAGATCTAATGAGACATAGTTTATAAAAACAAGTTTTAACTAAGGAACTAATCTGATCATGGTAGGATAGCTTGTGGTCCAATAATATTCCCAATATTTTAATTGTTGTTACTTTTTGTAGTGGGAAATTATGCAAATAGATTTGTGCTGCAAATGTGATGTCTTTTTTCCATGGCAAGAACATTATTGAAGATTTAGATGGATTAAGGGTAGCATATTGTCTTTTAACCATTGACTAATTAGTTTTAACTTATTATTTATGTTCATTATCTCATTAGGATCTGCAGTATTTATTGGATGTAAAAGCTGGATATCATCTGCGTAAGCATAAACAGAAAATCCTATGGATTGGCTTAATGTAAGTAGAGGGGCTAGAAAGATATTGAATAAAAGAGGAGACAAGATGGAACCTTGAGGGATACCATATGAATTTGTATAGGTACTTGATGATGTATCATTGAAAAAAACTTTAGATGATCTGTCCTGAAAATATGAAAAGGATATAGTTTTTAGTTGGCATTGACTACAGGATCAATTTACTGTGCGGGATCTGGCATGTTTAGTTTTACAATGTGTGTGTTGGTGATTGTTATGTATCAGTTTTTTCAAATTTACATCTACTATCTTTATATTTTGCACAGTATTAGGGACATGTGTCACTGTTTTTACTGTCTGTTTGTGTCACTGTTTGTGGTGTCTTGTTGCATTGTATGCAGAGTCTGGTTTCTTGGCGGTTCAGTTTAACTTTTGTCTACATATTTCTATTTTTAGTTTGTGATTATTCCATATTGAGCAAGGGTGTATCTCTGTTCTGTGTGTATGAAAAGGACATAGTTTTCAGTTGGCATTGACTACAGGATCAATTGACTGTGCAGGATCTGGCTTGTTTAGTTTTGCAATGTATGTCTTGGTGTTCTAGTGCTCACTGCAGTGTTTAAGATGCTGCCTTTTCCTAGATACACTCTTGTGCGATATGTGGATTGTTATTAAAAATCATATTTTTGATATAGATGGGGGGTTTCAAAAAATGATGGGCCCTGGGTGTCACATATGCTAGGTACGCCACTGAAATAAACACAGTTGAATTATCTGCATTGGTGTCAGTTTACATGTGGAAGTATTGGAATTGTAAAAAGTTATTCCTGTCAATTTGTTTATTCATTAGGCCTATAGTGTGACTAATTCAGTTTAATTTATCAGCCAAATTTGTTCATAGAAGGTTTTTTTGATTTTTCCTGAGGTGAAAATATTGAAACTATTCACTAACACTTCTTTTCCCCTGTGAGTGAGGGTCCGACAGAGACTGCCTTCAGGGGACTCTAGCCAAGTCAAGCCCCGGACCCATAGTTGCCCTTTAAGGGGGCATTACAGATAGAAGTTAGGTCTGGTGACCAGTGAGAAATAGAAGATTAAATAAAGTGTCCTAACAAGCAAAATCAATAAGTGAAGTTTTTTTAGAATGTTTTTCTATAAACTGTAATGTATGATTATAAGGAAAGGTATAATTTATTCTACTGTCTAGTGAACTTATTAAAATCTAATAAAAATAGATTTTCTAAGTTCTGATAACAGAACACTAACTAGCAGGCAGATCAATTTTACAGATTAAGGGCCCCTTTTAAAAGCCATGGTAGCGATTGCCACACAGCAAATATAATGTAGTTCATTCAATTCCTATGGGCTGTGTTGTATTTGCCAAGCCGGGACTCACTATCATGACTTTGTATTTATTTAACAAATTTCTCAACCACCTATTACTAGGCGACTTACAAATAGCAACATTCATAAAATAAGTAAAAACATACAATAAACAGAATTTATCCAGTCAATATACATTTCAAATCCCTCAAAAAGAACAATTTATCTACAATATTCTGCTATATATCAATCCAGCCCCAGATAAAACAAGAATCATCATTCATTACAATGCTTCTATAAAGTGTAGACCCTAAAACAGTTATGCATGCATCCATTTTTCAGAGAAATACATTTGCACAACAATCCAAAACTGGCTCAAGCTCAAATTTAGTTAATGAGCAGTTTAAAAGGGATCATTTTATACATTGGGGGCCATATTCTATAAAAGACGCCTATATTAGGCACTTCTAGGCATCCCAATTGTGGCTGCCTAGCGATGTCTAAGTTCAGGATTCACACCAATTTTTTTTTATTGGCATAGTAATTGACCTCAATGTTTTTTAGCCAATGAAAAAAAAAAAAAAATTTAAGAGTTGGGTGCCGAACTCTTAGGACGCCTAGCGATGCCTAAGTGGAGGAGTCTTCCCATGCCTAAGGACACCTAACAATGCCTATCTGAAACACTAAGCATGGTTATGGGTAGAGAATAGGTGTGGTTGAGTTAGGCTTCATTAGGCATCCAACATAGGCACTGCCAAATTAGGCGAGTGAAAAGTTGGCCTAATAGAGCGGTGCTCTAGGACACCTGGTGATACCTAAGTCTGCTTAGGCATCACTAGGTGTGATTCTATAAACAGCGCCTAGCAGTTGATTGACAGCTGTGCCAAACAGCATTTACAATATTGGTGCTGCTAGGCGCTGTTTATAGAATCCAGGCTTTGATGCTTAGGGACTGCATTTGTATGCCTGTTCTCCAATGCTATGACCATCAAGATTGACTGGTGCCATATTCGCACATTAATCCTGCACGCTCACATAGCAACACTGGAAAATGAATATGTAAATGAGAAAAGACGCTAGATAAACATTGTGTGCTAATCACCAAAAGATATAAAAATGTACAAACCCTTTCAAACACTAATTTCATCTCTCCAGCTCATAGGATGATGTTAATGTTTACAGTGCAATTTTTCTAACTCAGGGAGTGGTATTTTGCAAAAAATAAATTATCTACCAGTTGATTTGGCCTCAATGGGATGAGATAACTGGGTACTGATCTGTCTCCCAGTTCAATTATAAAGGGGGGCAGAGCATGTATGAAAAGGGGGCATGCTGTACAATTGGATTACCCCCAAATTGTGTTGAATTTAGTACCCTCAATTATTTTGAAAAGTGGACTCCTATGATTAGGTGAAAGAAAGCAGAGGTCCACTGAATTCAACCTTTTCTTGACTGAGTAAAAGATACCAGAACTGTTAGTAAAATAAGCTATACTGTAACATAAAAGAACAATTTTTTTATTTGTCAACTGTGACAGAATTTAAAACAAAAATACAAAGAGTAGAGGAAAGAAAAAGGTTGAAAAATGAAGTAAAAGGCCTGAAGATTTAGGGCCTGGGTGCTGGTTTAAGTATGATATTTATTGCATTACTAATCCATATACCCATTTTAGGGCTCCTTTTACTGAATGGTGCTAGAGGTTTTTAGCACGGGCCGGCGAACTATATGCTCCGATGCTCATAGAATTCCTATGAGCTTCGATTCATTTACCTCGCCAGCCTGCACTAAAAGCCTCTAACGCCATTTAGTAGAACTCAGCGTTAATGATTTTGTTGTTTATGATGATACTTTAATACATTGGTTATATACCATTTCTGTTCCCTCTGTGTGCTGTGGAAAACCATAGACTTATAGGTAGATTCCCTTTTGTGAGTATTTGGAAAAATAAACCTAATAATAAAGTTTATTTTTCTTCACTTTAATTGTTGAGTACAATAGCACATGTATGTTGTTTTCTGTATCCCTAGTGTCTAGCGATGGCCTTGAAATTACTTGGTTACCACTACTAATCATTGCCATAGTTTGCATTTAAAGATAGACTGTACACTTCCTAATTAAGGCTTTCTATCAAAGACTGTTCTACTAAACATACATTCCTAGACCATCTAACACATTTGGACAGCCACTTCCTCTTCAAGCTTCCTTTAATGACCTAAAATAAGTTCAAATATGAAGTTTATCTTGAGTCTTGCACAAAGCATATTTAGATAAAACTAATGCATAGAGACATATGACTCCAATAGCAAAGCAGAAATCAGATTATTCTTTTTATCATACCTTCCTTACTTAACAGCACATATGTCAGAAATGAAAGTCAAAATACGAACATAAGAATAGCTTTACTGGGTCAGACCAATGGTCCATCAAGCTCAGTAGCCTGTCCTCACAGTGGCCAATCCAGGTCACTAATATCTGGCAAAAACCCAAAGAGTAGCAGCATTCTTTTTTTTTTTTTAATTCTTTATTGATTTTCCAAATATTAACAGTGCAATACACAAGTATATAAACATATAATAAATCAAGAAAAGCACATTCATCTTACAGACATACATGAGCAACCATTTTATCCCACCCACCCACCCACCCACCCATGACTAATCAATAAAAACACAAATACATAGATTATTTCAATAACCTTTTCCTATTTAAAATAGTAATATAAACCCGCCCTGAATGTATATACTCAAAGAGCTAAGATTAAGATAGAAATACCCCCCTTCTCACCCTTCCCTGGATGTATGTGGAAATAAACAAAAATTAAAGACAAAAGACAACTATAATGAAGCAATAAAAGACATCAACAGGCCCCAAACCAATTTAAATAAATCACCATGCTCCAACATGTCAGCATTCATTTTTTCATACCTATAGCTGGACCATAAATTTGCCCACCTAAAAGGAAAATTGAGGGGATCATAATTTTTCCAATTACGAGTTACCATCTGCATAGCTATCCCAGTCATAATTAGGAAAAGCTGGCATTTATAGTGGTCCATGGGGGGCTTAATATGCAATAATGTTCCACATATGACTACCTCATATGTCAGTGGAATTGATGATTACAGTATGGTATTAATCTGTCCCCATATTGACTTCCAAAAGTTGAGTATCAAAGGACAATAGAACAACAGAAGATCCAGTGTCCCTATGGAGCACTTCACCCACACCAAACAGGATTTTGACAATATTATTCAACGGAACACTCTTTAATTGGCCTGACATCCTCTGTCCTATATTTCTGGGATCATCACCAATCAGTTCTCCTTATATCCCTAGACTTGTCATCAGCTTTCGACACTATCGATCACCATCTTCTACTGAGTAGACTAGGATCTTTGGGAATTTCGGAAGTCATTTTCCAGTGGTTTCAGTCATATTTTCTGAACGATCATCTAAGGTAACAAGCTTTGGGATTCCGCAAAGATCAATTTTATCTCCGCTATTGTTTAACGTATTCTTGGCACCTCTGTTAACCCTTAGTCAGTCAATTGGGTTTATACCATTTGCCTATGCAGATGACGTTCAACTTTTGTATCCTTTAGATAATAGCTCAGATGTAGAAATTATAGCAATCAATGAGAAACTATCTAAAATATCTAAATGGTTACATGACAATAAGTTGGCGCTCAACACATCTAAAACAGAGATTATGCTATTTCCATGTAGGGAGGGTCAGGAATTAGAATCCAATATAACCATAAATACAACTACACTTAAGGTAGTTACTAAAGTGAAGATACTCTGGGTCATATTAGACCAAAAGCTTAGTTACCACAATCAAATAAGTTCACTTGTAAGAATCTGCTTCTATAGGTTCAGGTTGATCAGATCACTATTCACTTTTCTTGATGAATCATCGTTGAATATTCTAATACATTCACTAGTCATATCAAAAATTGACTATTGCAACGCCCTGTACAAGGGATCTACCTTAAAAGAAATATGTAGACTGCAAATTGTTCAAAATACCACAATAAAAATAATTATGAAAAGAAAAATATTTGATCATGTAACTCCACTTTTAAAGGGAAAGCATTGGTTACCTGTAAATCACCGAATCACATATAAAATAGCATTACTCACACATAAAATATCATATATTCCCACAAAATCCTTAAGATTTGAAGAAAAATCTTTGCTAGTTAGTCCCCTCATTAAAATTCATTTAATGAGTGATTTTTTTCTGTTACAGCCCCTCAAATTTGGAATTCGCTCCTGATCAACATAAGAGAAGAAAAATTACTCAGCAAATTTAAAAGTCTCATAAAAAGTTGGCTTTTTAAGGACTTTTTTAACTGATTCATTTAAATTTTATGATTTTACATTGGATCAGGAACACTGCCAAGTGAAAACTAAGTGGGTAACGTTCCCCAACTTCTTGTTTCTTTAACTATCCCTTTTTATTTGTTTTTGAATTTGTATTTAAGCCACCTTTTTTTTTGCCTCCCTTTCTCAAACATATTATTTTATTATAATTAGTACTAATTGTCCTGTTTTTTTAATTTTTATTTTAACCTAATTTTTAACTAAATATAAATCGCATTGGATTTGGATTTTGCAATTAAATCAAATATTTTAAATTAACTTGAAACTTGATGACAGTGCCAGCATCTATTAGATTTAAAACTATCTAATTTCTGTAAACGAACAGGGGTCCAGAAACTTCTATGTAACAAAAAAAATCCCATGTTTGTCTCATAGATGCATTCTATACTACTGATCCAGGGCAAGCAGTGACAGTCAATGAGACTCTTATAATATGTGTTTTAGTTCCTTTCTCAAATCAAGTTACTAACTCCATAAACATATACTCTCAAATCAAGTTACTAATAACTCCATAAACATGTGTTACCCTTTATCTGCAATTTCAGTCTTTTTTCTTCACTGAGCTATCAACATTTTTTGCAGATTCCCCTTTTCCATTGATTTTTAATTTCTAACCAGTTGATATTTAGTCAATGGCCATCAACCTTTTTTAAAAAAAAATGTTGGCCGTCATGGGCAGGATTAGCCCCAAATATTCAGTGCTGGGCTATGTCTGGGCAACCATACTGAATATCCAGGACTCTTTCAATGAATGTTCTACTAAAGATACATTCCAAGATCATCTAATAAATTTGGACAGCCTGATCTTATGCAGGCCCTAATCAATATTCATCTGGAACATGCATAACGCTCATTGAATACTGGCCAGGAACTGTATTAAAAAATTTCCAGGTCAGGTGTCCCCTATTCCAATACCCCATCTCACCCTCACCCCTCATGCTCAAAACACCCCACCCTTGAGAACCTTCTGCTACCCCCAGAGGAAATAGAAGTTTGCCCAAGCCCACCCCTGGGCCTAGATGGACGGAAGTTTCCTGGTGGTCTAAGGCACCTTCTACCTGGTGCTGGCCTACATTCCAAAATGGTTGCCATGACCCTTAGCTTCTGTGAGTTGGTGGTGTTATTTTTACTTCTTGGCAGCATCAGGCCACTAAAACAAAGCCTGATACACACAGGCAATCTTGAAGGAGTTGGTGATCTTTAAATCATTCTGCCTATTTTGTTATTGTCCACCCCCTCCTCCCCCAACAAACCATCTGATCATATTTCCCATCTAGAGCTCTCAAAATCCCCACTCCCTTGAAACACAGCTACTCTCCTATTCCTTTGGTAGCTACTAAGAGTTTCTCTTGTGTCTAGCTAAAGGCCAAAAGCAATTTCCAATGGCTCCTACCCCATCAAATATCCTAGTTCCAAATGGCACTACTTGACCCCTACCCGTGGTCTTGTAGCACTGCTACTAATAGTTAAGCTACCAAATAAGGGCATGGGGTTTGTTGGTAGGATTAAGGAGTGGAAGGTGGGCCAGTATGGCATTAAGTGGTGGGCCTTGCATTGGATTATTTAAGAGATACAGATAAAATTTGAGACCTGCATTCTCCATGTTACTGAGTCCAAGAATGTACTAGTTTCTGGCATTAGGAATTCAAATTTATATTCACTGCAGGAGTCACTAACCTGTGATAATGAATCTGGATGTGGCCTTTCTTTTGTTGTTTGAGCTGCTAAGAACACATTGCAATCATTGATGGGTGTTCACCTGGGAATAGCACCCCTGGGAGTGCAAATTTATTGATTTGAAGTTAGAAGCATGATGTAGTATTTCAAAGTTAGTGTCTCATGACCGCAGAGGATCAAAGTTTGGGTTTCACTACCTGAGTTCTGCATAAGCTTTGTGCCACTCATCATATAAAACATGCCATAGACCTTAATGGTGTTGCTACTTAAGAGGAGACTCCTGATGCATGCTGGTTGGGCCGAAACATGTACATGTCAAGTCATTATAAGAATCATTGAGTAAATAAAGCATAGTCATGAAACGTATCAGCTCACCTGTTCCCTTTGGACATCTCCACTGTTTGTTTGCTTGTTATTGACTTGTGGAGGTGATTGTCCTGTCTTGTATGGTAGTATTAACTCCTGCCATCTTTAAGCGTCCATTGGAGAGATCAATCTGCCTGCTTTTAAATATCAGCAGCAGTGGAGATCAACTGCTTTTACACCTAAGCAACAACGAGACCAGCCACAACCACCGAGAGCACACAGACCCGATCCTACCAAGAGTGTGAACTCTTCCCCCCATGCAATCCGCTAAGAAGATCGACTATCGGCTCCGGGCGGCTTTCCCGCAGAGGAGAGAATCCTGCATTCACCGTGGGCCTCATCTGGGGCAGCCTCCTTGGAGTGGCTGGGGCACGGGCAGTGTGTCTGGGAGGGAATGCATGGATGGGAGAACATCGCAGGGGAGGAGACATAGGCATCCTGGGACTGTCTGCCAAGTCTCTTCCCTGAAGAAGCCCTTTCTGGAAACGTCAATCGCTCCTCCTAAACTTACTTGCTCCACTTCATCACTGACGCTGAAACCGTGGATTGAAGACAAAGTTTTATTTTATTTTTCTTTCCAGCTTATGATTTATCTTTAATCTTATCTATTGTTTTGCCTTTTGTCTTTGTTTGTTCTATTTCTATCATTTAAATTTCTCCAAAATTCTACTGTTCAACGGCTCCCCCTTCTGCTTCTATTTCTTTCTCTCCTCTCTTCTACCTTCCAAAGTATTTAGATCAATGCTGTCTTGTTAAAATGTTTATATTATTTCTATTTTTCCTCTAACTCTACTTTTCACTTCTCTATTACCCTCCAGGTACTTTAGTTAGATTGTGAGCCTTCGGGACAGTAAGGGAATTTTTCAAGTACCTTTCTTATTTCTAATCTTAATGTATATTTTCTGTAAACCGCTTAGAACCTAACGGATGTAGCGGTATATAAGAAATAAATTACATTACATTACATTACATTACATTACATTACATTACATTAAATTGATGATATTTTTATTCAAAATTGAATTGAGTTAATTCTGTTTTTGAAGTGAAATTTAATTTCTATTTGTTATCATTTCTCTTATGTTCAATTAATTTGGTTTCATATTTTGTGTAGAGGTATGTTGAAAGGCACTAGATCACTAGATAAGCGTAGGAGAAAATTTATTTAGGAAATTTCCAAATTTATGGGTTTGCTGGAATGTTTGATAGTTGTTCATGCATTGATTTGAAAATATTGTACTGGTTCGTACCGTCCTTATAGTATTCTTTTATTTAATAGTGGGGCAGAATTTTTTTCCAAGTAGATGCTAATGTATTTTATAATTGGAGGCGGTAAATGCTGGGTATTCAAAAAGTGGATGAGAGTGAATCAAGCAAATCACTGTCTTCACTTCTGGATGGTTTAAAAATGAAGCCCCTCAGATATCAGCATTACTTCTACTACTACTACTACTACTGCTATTAATCATTTATTTTCTGCTACTAGATATATGCAGTGCTGCACACATTATACACAGGTACTATCTTTGTCCCTAGTGGACTCCCAATCTATATTTTGTACCTGGGGCAATGGGGGTGCCAAATGACCTGCCTAGGGTCACAAGAAGACTACAATGGGTGCTTTAGGCTACACCTACTGGAGTTATGCTCAGGATTTCATAAATTATCAACCTAGTGATACCACAGGCTCTACAGAGTGTGGCACAGTGGTTAAAGCCACAACCTCAGCACCCTGAGGCAATGGGGGGATTAAGTGGCTTGTCCAGGGTCACAAGGAGCAGCGTGTGTTTGAACCCACAACCTCAGCACCCAGCTCAATGCTGGCGTTAAGGTCTAGCGTGCGGGGCAATGTAGTACGCACTATTCCGCACGTTAAAGCCCTAGCGCACTTTAATAAAAGGAACCCTATATCTTCTTGTTCGATTAACTAATAATCCCTAGCCATAATTATTACCCCCACCATTTCTCTTCCACACCTATGACACCTGCCAATATCTGAAACAAGTAATACATTTTAGAAACCTTATAAAAATCCCTAACATCCATTAACCATGTTTTGGTCAAAAATAACATATCAATATGTAAATCAAAAAGATCTTGAATCCAATGCCATCCTATATAATAAAACCCTAAGCGCGCATGCGCACTTAGGGTTTCGTGATCCCTGCGGGTGTGTTTTCTGATCCGTGGCCAGATTCTATTTTAGAATGCGGCGGCAGGGATCACTCTGGCCACTCCCCTCCTCCTGCACTCACTCACCAACTGCTGGAGGAAGCGCAGGCAAGCTTTCTCCCTGCCTGCGTCCTCGGCAGGGAACACACTGGAGCTTCCTCCCTCCCGCCCTCATTCACAAACCGCTGCTGCCACCGCCACCACTGATCCTCCTCTTCAAAGCAGCCTGCGATCGTAGCCGGCTTTAGCGAACCGCACAGGCCGCTCTCCAACCTCAGTAGCATGTTCCCTCTGACGCACGGGATCACGTCAGAGGGAACATGCTACCGAGTTGGAGAGCGGACTACGAGGTTTGCTAAAGCCGGCCACAATCGCAGGCTGCTTTGAAGAGGAGCAGGCCAGAAGACGCCGGGATGGAGGGAGGGTAAGAACGAGAACAATACAGGGGGAGAGGGAAAGGGGTCTGCTTTGGGGGGACAGGTATGCTGGGGACAGACAGCTTTGCTCTGGGGGGGAATACAGAAGGGGCCATGGAGAGACAGTTAGGGAGAGAGAAAGGAGGCTGCTTTGGGGGGAGGTGTGTGCTGGGGGGCAGACAGCTTTGCTCTGGGGGGAATACAGAAGGGGGGCCATGGAGAGAAAGTCAGGGAGAGGGAAAGGGGACTGCTTTTGGGGAGGGGTGTGCTGGGGACAGACAGCTTTTCTCGGGGGGGGGGGGGAAGGAAAGACAGAAGGACACAGACAGCGGCCAAGGAGAGAGAGAGAAAGAAACACAGACAGACAGACACATCTATTCTAGCACCTGTTAATGTAATGGGCTTAAAGACTAGTTTATATATAATAAAATTCACATTCAATAAAATACAACCTAAATTAATTTCCTTGTTAGTATTTGTTCTGGGACAGATAATAAAAGTGTGCTGACTACACCACTCATATTTAAAAACAGAATCCGTCTCTTGAATACTACCACAGGAATAATTTCCATACCCAAACACATTATACCTCTTTATCTCCCCTTATCTTCCCTAATAGCCTCACTCAATCCCCTACCCACAATCCATCAACCAAACAATATAACAAAGCCAAGCTCAATTTCCACATTAACTCAACATCTATGAACCCATAGACCTTTAGCATAAAAATCTTCTCTTATGTACTCACAAAAGCAAGGAACCAAAGCACAAATCTTTTCCCAAAAGTTCTCCTGATGGTCCACACGAAGGTTCTCATGAAGGGGCTCACAAAGGGGTGGAACTCTGCCCTTTGGCATACCCCTTCGCACAATGCCTGAGGTTGCAACACCTCAGAAACCGCTGCTCTTAAATACAGATGCTGGTGTTATTATCACATAATCTGGGCATGCCCACAATTTCTCCATCCTCATGGTGTTTACTTGTCCAGTCCCTTGAATCCAGCATCTGATGACCTGATGGAAAAGTGCCAAAGGGCAACTGATGATACTAACACTCTATGGACATTACAGAGAAGGCAAGATGTTAAATTTCCTTTGAAGCTGCAGTCCTTAAATACAAGCACTGGTGATGCTATCATTCTGTATATGGTCACTATTGCAATTCAAGTTCTACTGTTTACTATTTAAAACCATGAACGGCGACAGCCCAACCTACCTGAACAACCACCTAATCCAAACCACCTCAACCAGACAAAGGAGAACCCACACTCCATTCACATACCCCTCGATCAGAGAAGTCAAACGGAAAAAACTGTACGATGGTCTCCTGGCCACACAGACAGCGATATTGGATCACCAACTCTCCACTTTGCTGATAACGACCTCAGACTACGGATCAATCAGAAAAGAAATAAAAAACATACTATTTTTTTTTTTAAAAATCCTGCTACCCAACAATTCCTTGAAATCAACCTAACACCATCACTATTCTCTAAAACAATCTAATGCCACAAGAACCACCTCATCTCTTTGAAACAACCTCTCTATTCTCTAATTCCTCTGGAAATGGCCAGATATATCCTTATGTAATCCGTCTTGAACTGCAAGAAATCACTAATGTAATGCAATGTAGATGCTCATGCTCTCAGAGCTCTATTTGTTGCAGCTAACTCATCTAAGTTTCACACTCCTATGTTCTGTCTCTGTCTTCAGAATTGCCTAGTAAAATGTTTTGTGTAGCCTGTTAAATCTTTGATTTTGCAAAAGAATTAAAACAATTAAATTTAATAAGATATCAATTTTCAATGTATTTATCTCAAAAACATCCTTATTCTCACTTTTTTAAGGAAACTTCACATATCACATAGCAAGGACCCTCTCTAGATTTTAATAGATGGCCATTATCTTGCACATTTTAATGTTAAATCACAGAATCCTTATCAGTATCTTCCTTCTAACTTTTGGCCAATTCTTGTAAATACACATGGCCTGTTTTATGTGAATAAAATAAAAAATGGAGAACCTTTCCATAATGCAAAAAAAAAAAAAAACCCCTCCATAATTAAAGGGAATGCTACGAGTTCATTTCCGAAAGAAAAGGAGCTTAAAGACTAGATGTTTAGACAGCCCTGCAAGCCCCCTTGTGACCTTACTCTGATATTTAACAAAACATTAATCTTCCTGCCAGCAATTATAAAGAATACAGTGATGTAGCTGGAGCTCAGTGAGTGAGTAATAGTAATTCCATTGTTCCCTTTTATTTATGCCTTGGCTGTACCAGGCAGATGAGGTAAGTTGGGGCTTTTTATATGTTATTATTCTGAACTGGCAATATATAAAGGCTGATTACACAAATATCTGACTGTTTCTGAAGCAGTGTTTCATACCTCCTTACAGCTCATGATCAAAGCTTTTCAACAATTTATTATGAAATTGTGAAATTCCCCTTTCTCGTTAGCATATGAATTATAGTCTTAAAATAATAATAATAAAAAACAATAGCACATAATACTGACAGTGCTTTTTAAAGCAAGGAACAAAACAAGGTGTTGCATAATGTTTCCTAAAGGCTTTGACTTGCTGAATAATGCTATATGATTCTGTTTCCCTGAGCTGCACAACTTCTTTCTGTCTTAATTCTGGAAATAAAACAATGAGAAATTTTATCTGTTATGCAATTTATCACAAATATTACAGCCTGAGGGAGGGATAAACTTGACAAGTGGCTTAAAAAATGAAAACATAATGCAATAAACACTGATTTTAACAATTGTCACTTTTATAGAAACAATACGTACTCCCAAACACTTGTATCTCAGTGTCAGTTTGCTGACACAGGTTTTTTGGGGTTGTTTAAACTTATTGTGGCCCCCTTTTATTAAACCGCAATAGCGGTTTTTAGCACAGGGAGCCGCGCTGAATGCTCTACGCTTCTCCTGATGCTCATAGAGTTCCTATGAGCATCGGGAGCAGCGTGAGGCATTCAGCGCGACTCCTTATGCTAAAAACCACTATCGCGGTTTAATAAAAGGGGGCCTTTGTGAATTTAAGTTTTTAAACAACTGTATTTTTCAAGAGAGAATACAGAAACAATCTTAATTTTCAGAAGTTTGAGCTGGCAATTATAATATTTAATATGCACAGAGAGGGGAAGATCCTGCCTGGATAAGATGGCATGCTAATTTCTTTCAGGCATTCCCATGGCCATCTTTTAGGTACTTCTTCTGAGTCATCTGATACTGATTATAGTAAAATCAAAAGATTCAGCCTGGCTGGGTATGACTTCTATTGATAATACCATGAGAATACTGCTAAGAGTGCCATTTTGTCAGATAATGCCATTGAGCAGAGGAGCAACTGGAAAATCTCTTGCCTGGAGGTTCACTACACTACCAAGGCTTTTCAAAAGGGTCACAAAGGTCAGGATAGTGGGCCTTTTGAAGAGTTAGGGTGATGATCGGGAGGTTGGGATGATGACCAAGGAGTGAGAAGAACAGTATCTGTCATGGACACCAGCTGCTGGGACATAACAATGTAAAGGTAAAGACCCAACACTATAAACATTATAGTTAATCTTTATTTGATACACTGCACATCAAGTCATTATCTAAGCAGTTTACATAGATTTAAAATCATAGGAGGAAAGAAAATGAAAAGGAGGGGTGGGAAAGAAATGAGCTTAGAAAAATGGACCTCAACCCACTGTCTCAAACTAAATAAGAACAAAACCAAATTCCTTTGGCTAGAACCCTAAACTGACCCACGTTACACTCCAAGGATCACAGTAGATGACACAGACTTTCCATTAGAACTACAATCCCAAATCTTAGGAGTAGAAATTGATAACTACCTATCCATGAAAAACCATATACAATCAATAATGAAACAATCTTTCCTTATGATGAGAAAGCTAAGATCCATCAGAAAATACTTCAAAATAGAGGCTTTCCAAATTTTAGTACAATCCCTAATCCTATCTTGACTAGATTACTGTAATAAAACATCAGTTGTTTGCTTTGAAACATTGCTATAGTGTTTACAACTAGCTCAAAATGCAGTGATAAGACTCATATATGGACTATGAAAGTCAGATCACCTAAAGCCCTATTATATGAAACTACATTGGTTGCCTGTAACCACAAGGATCAAGTTTAAATTAGGCATCACTACCTTTAAGATCCTGAGAGGGAATGCCCCTGACTACTTAAAAGAGCTAGCCAGGGTGCCTCCAACAGATATTCCACCAGAAATCTTTTCCACCTATAATTCCCAGCATGCAACAATATAAATTCTACCAGGAAATTACCTTATCCATCCAATATTAATTAGCAAAATGCTGGAACCAACTACCATTTTATACTATGATCTTGTGACCATTACCTCAGATTCAGAGAACGTTTAAAAGCATTTCTCTTAGTAGAGAGACAGGGAGCCAATCCTGAAATAACTGAAGTGGGAATTATAAATACCCATTTCTAAACTGTCTAATGCAACTCCTGGGATAAAACAAAGCCAATGATGACCTACTTGTAACTATATATTTGAAACTATTTCTATTTATTCAATTTTCTATACTGTTCTTCCAAGGGAGCTCAGAATAGTTTACATGAATTTATTCAGGTACTCAAGCATTTTTCCCTGTCTGTCCCAGTGGGCTCACAATCTATCTAATGTACCTGGGACAATGGGGGGATTACGTGACTTACCCAGGGTCGCAAGGAGCAGCATGGGTTTGAACCCACAACCTCAGGGTGCTGAGGCTGTAGCTTTAGCCACTCGCTACACTTTTCCTCTCCTTAACTATATTAATAATTGTTCTGAAATACCTGTACTAGCAACCCTATTGAATGACCATGTCAATCTGTCCATTGCAACTTCCTGGATAATTGACCCAACCTCATGTAATGTAATCTGACCTTGAACTGAATAGGTAAAGGCGGAATAGAAAACCTGATTAATATAACATAACAATTGTAAAATGACATGACTCCCCAGACAGGCAGAGGGTATTCATAGGCACAGGCAGACAAAGATAAGAATAAACAGAAGTATTTTTTTTAAAATTATGTTCTACTATAGAAAAGCCTATTGCATTACAGTTTACTGAAGTGCTATCAGTGTTCTTATAGAACCCTATGGAAGCAGTCTTTATTAAGGCTGACTTCTGGCCACACCCCAAACAAAATGTTGCCATTCCAAACAATGCAGTCCAACACAGATTTTCCTGGACACGCAACGTATAAATCTTCAAGGTACTTGCAGAAACTTCCTACCTTAAAACTCTTTCACACTTAAGACTCTGGAGAAAAAAGCTTGAGGGCCACTGATTCTCTGAGCCTCCCCTAAGTACTATAGCCCAGTCAACATCTCGAGAACATTCCTTTTTTCACAATCTTCCTCCAAAAGACTTCTGTCTCATTCTTGGAGACTTCTCACCTCAGGAGGACCTCTCTGATCAGCTCCATTCCAGGGCCTTTAACCATTCCCAGCCTGACTCCCACTCCTCTGACTCAGTTTCTGACATAGAAGTCTAGCACCACATGCTCTAAGGTTCCTAAATTGCAACCTCAGTGAAAAAGTATTCTTAGGGACACTTGCTGCTCTACTACTTACTCTCTCACATGACAATTACTATTAAGTTTTTAAAAAATACATACAGGAAATACTAAGACCCAGTGGACTGGGACCAGTGGAACTAAAAGTAACGGTAATGAATAATGTAAAATTTGAGAAAAAGAGTCAATTTAATGGGAAAACTTGGGTAAAATAAATGGTCTTCATTTTTTTTTTAACTTCCTGAGTGATGCTTCTAGTTCAATGTCTAAAGAGAGATGATTCCAAAGAATGGGATTTACACCACTAAACAGAAACAATGAGTAATATCTGGACAACTAAATGGTTGGGGAATATGCATTAAATTATGTTGAAATGAGCAAAGATGTCAAGGATGCATATACAGAATGAATGAATTGTGAAGAAATGGGGGGCAACTTGTGTAGTAAGCCCAATATGGAGGGATGGGAACTTTAAAAGGAATACAATGTTCTATATTGAGTGGGGGAAGGGAAGGTAACATGATCAAATCTCTTCCTACCATACAAAAGTTTAATTGAGGCATTTTGAATCAGTTGTAAGCATCTGATTTGTGAAAGTGTAAGACCAGAAAGAAGAGAATTACAGTAATCTAATCGCTCTACAATTTACACTTATGGTGGAATTTGTGAGCTTCCAAACCCCATACTAATCCCACTGTACCCACATATAGCTGTTGCCTTAAGGTATAAGGGCTATTTGTATAGTATACATTTAGGTACAATGGTTTTGGGTGAGCTTTGGAGGGCTCACCAATTCACTGTTCCCTCTAAGCTGAGCAGGAGTCCTCCACCCACAGTCTCACCAATAGAGGGTGCTGTTTTACTGTCACATTTTTCAATTGTGAGGGACAGGCAAGTTCTGCAGGACTCCAGGGAACATACCTGTCCTTAGCGACTGAAAATATTCCACCCCCTAGTGGTAGCAATGCAGCTGGAGGACACCTGCTCAGCTTAGAGGGAACACTGTATAACACCATACAATATAAAGGGGCTATGGTGAGATGTGTACCTGGGATTTTTATGTGAGATTCCCTGCAGTGCACCCTAGGGTTCCCCACTGCTCTGCTGATAAATCTTTGTGGCCAGTCTTCTACGAATGGTTTGTTCTGTGCATTTTTGTTTTGGCCATGTGTTTATCAAAGAAGGTTCAACAAGACACATACACTGAACATAAAAACATCCATTTTTGAAAAAAAAAAGCAAAACTAAAACAAGATACACATTTTGCAGTTTTGAAAATGGGCATGTTTGGTGCTGGATTTTTGTATATGTTCCACAAAATGTCTAAACTCAGATTTAGACGTCATATTGAAAATGCCCCTCCACATGTTTTACTGTGTATTGTGTTGACATTGTCATTTGACCAAAAAAAAAATCACCTGATTCGAAAAACCAGTGTGGTAGTTGACATAGTCATGTTGCATACTTTGCCATACCTTATAGTATTACTAGCTGATGCCCCGGCGTTGCACGGGTATTTAATTATAGCAATAACACTGTAAATGGATTCAAATAAAGATATTTTATAGTGGTGAATGAAATTATTTTTTACAGCTTTATAAAAAGTACAATATTCAAATTATAATGTGAAATATTTGACAAAATGAATACAATACAACACACACAAAACTTGATTAGAAACAACATTTTTAGTTTCACCTCCAGGAGCAAGAACATATAAATTCTTGGGTGAAGAGACCCCCAGAACATATCACCCCAGGTAGTGAGGGATCTGCATACCAAGTTTCTTTCAAATCGGTCAAGCCGTTTTTGATTTACTGTGAGAATGGCAGCTGTTTACATTTTTTCCATTGACATGAATGGGTGAAATCTGATTTTCTGTTTGTAGCTCCGCCCACGTGTGCAGGTGGGCCGCGAGACCCCCAGAACATATCACCCCAGGTAGTGAGGGATCTGCATACCAAGTTTCGTTCAAATCGGTCAAGCCGTTTTTGAAGTACTGTGAGAATGGCAGCTTTTTACTTTTTTTCCATTGACATGAATGGGTGAAATCTGATGTTCTGTTTGTAGCTCCGCCCACGTGTGCAGGTGGGCCGAGAGACCCCCAGAACATATCACCCCAGGTAGTTGGAATTACTGTGAGAATGGCAGCTTTTTACATTTTTTCCATTGACATGAATGGGTGAAATCTGATTTTCTGTTTGTAGCTCCGCCCACGTGTGCAGGTGGGCTGCGAGACCCCCAGAACATATTACCCCAGGTAGTGAGGGATCTGCATACCAAGGTTCCTTCAAATCGGTCAAGCCGTTTTTGAAGTACTGTGAGAATGGCAGCTTTTTACTTTTTTTCCATTGACATGAATGGGTGAAATCTGATGTTCTGTTTGTAGCTCCGCCCACGTGTGCAGGTGGGCCGAGAGACCCCCAGAACATATCACCCCAGGTAGTTGGAATTACTGTGAGAATGGCAGCTTTTTACATTGTTGCCATTGACATGAATGGGTGAAATATGATTGTCTGTTTGTAGCTCCGCCCACGTGTGCAGGAGGGCCACGAGACCCCCAGAACATATCACCCCAGGTAGTGAGGGATCTGCATACCAAGTTTCGGTCAAATCGGGCAAGCCGTTTTTGCGTTGGCAGCTTTTTACATTTTTGTCATTGACATGAATGGGTGAAATCTGATTTTCATTTAGTAGCTCCGTCCACGTGTGCAGGTGGGCTGTGAGACCCCCAGAACATATCACCCCAGGTAGTGAGGGATCTGCATACAAAGTTTCGTTCAAATCGGGCAAGCCGTTTTTGCGTTGGCAGCTTTTTACATTTTTGTCATTGACATGAATGGGTGAAATCTGATTTTCATTTAGTAGCTCCGTCCACATGTGCAGGTGGGCTGCGAGACCCCCAGAACATATCACCCCAGGTAGTGAGGGATCTGCATACAAAGTTTCGTTCAAATCGGGCAAGCCGTTTTTGCGTTGGCAGCTTTTTACATTTTTTCCATTGACATGAATGGGTGAAATCTGATTTTATGTTTGTAGCTCCGCCCACATGTGCAGGTGGGCCGCGAGACTCCCAGAACATATCATCCCAGGTAGTGAGGGATCTGCATACCAAGTTTCGTTCAAATCGGTCAAGCCGTTTTTGCGTGATCACGGCACATACACACACACACATACATACATACATACATACACACATACATACCTCCGATTTTATATATATAGATTTGAACATTTTCACTACTGCAATTGTCTTGCTGTACAATATTTTGAGTGAATTTCTTCAAAATGGCAGTAAATAAATGATACTAAATCAATAAATATGTACAAGGGAGTGCTGCCACAGCAAACCTGTTTTCACTTATTTCTTTATTTTTGGGCCCGCATCATATTACTTGCTGTGACAGAACAGGTACTCGTACTGTCACTGTAGGTGATATGGTACTTTGTGGCATAGATTTGCCCTGTGTGGTAAAAGTAGAGCAAATACTTGACATTTCCCTTTCATTTACCACCATTTCTAGTGCTGTGCACTAGAATTTTCAACTACCACACAGTAAGTGCAAAAAATAACTGCACATTAATAAAAGGGACTCTTAGGGGTATATACGGTTTTGAGTTCCTGTGGTACAATAGTGCACGTACTGTGTTTCTTTGTAATTTTCATCATTTTATTTTCTTTAAAAAAAAAGTTATTAAAAAAATTGGCATTCATTTACAGCTGTTTGAATTCCAGGTGTTAGTCTGTTGATATGTTACCAAAGGCAACCTTATCAACTTTAATGCAAAAGAAAGCCTTGAAGCATCAAAACTGATAAATTGCTACTTCACTGTAGAAGATACCAAGGCAAATCACAAAACTTAATGAGTAGAAGTGGATGATGTAGGGTGTAAACCAAGGAAAACAGATCTAATATTTGCTAGAAGAATGCCATATTTAATAGTAATTTAGCAGTATTCGCTCTAAGCTGTGTCCATGTACTCTTATACAGGGGTCAGAATGAGTGCACACATGCCTAGCAACTGCATGCACAAAGTTTTTGCTGCCTTTCTCTTATTATGAACATAGGCTATCCTGCAGACTTCAAGTCAAGGCTGAAAAATTGTGCCCAAAATATTTTTCATGAGCATATGGGCTTGCAAATATGAGAGAGGACATTGATTGTAACACGTCCTGTATATTAATACATTATTGTAAAATTGATTCCTCATACATCTCACTTGAACAGCTTTTCATTGTTCTATAGCAGTGTATCGCAAACTGTGCGCCTCCTGAGATTTCTGGGGTGCCGCAACACACTGGCGAGGAGGAGAGTCATCCATGCTGGCTTCCTGCCTACAGGGCGTGCCTCTCGCAGTGAGCGGCATGTCCTGTAGGACATTAGCTGGTGCAGATGACTCTCCTCCTGGCCAGCATCTCTCCTCCTCTCCCCGCGCCTCCTGGATCCCTCCACCGGAAGGTCGCAGTCAGATGGGCCTCCGCGCAGGCGTGGCCATTGACGTGATGACATCACACATGTGCGTGACATCATCACATCAACATCCGCGCACTTTTGGGTGCCTTCCGGCCGGGGCACTGGATTTAGTGTGCCGCTGGCAGGAAAGTTTGCGTCCAAGCTTGCTCAAAGTTTTCATAAAAACATAAGAAAAGCCATACTGGGTCAGACCAATGGCCATCTAGCCCAGTGTCCTGTTTCCATACTAGCAACATTCCGTGCTACCAATTCCAGGGCAAACAGTGGCTTCATCCATGCAGACTATAGCAGACTTTTTATCTACAGTGACTTGTCCAAACCTATTTTTTTAACACAGCTACACTAACACCCTGAGGTTGTAGGTTCAAATCCCATGCTGCTCCTTGTGACCTGGGCAAGTCACTTAATCCCCCCATTACCCCATGTACATTAGGTAGAATGTGAGCCTGACAGGACAGATAGGGAAAAATACTTGAGTACTTGAATGTAAACCACTACTATAAGTGGTATATAAACACAAAAAAAATATCTAAAATATCTAACTACCAATACCACATCGTCTTGCAAAGAGTTCTAGAGCTCTCTTCATTGAATGAAAAAATATTTCCTTCTTTTTGTTTTAACCTTTTATTTGGCATTGTTGCTCAGGAGCAACATGTGTTTTCTATGGCTCTTATGGGAGATCTGCAGCATCTCCAAATGTCTGTTACTTGGTAAAGCAGCCATTCCACCATCTGCCAACTAAAGGGTTAAAGGTATTTCCATGTAACTTTTCAATAATGTGCTTCCCAGAACTAACATAAAGACTTTTAGGGTATCCTATGGCTCCAGAAAAAGGAGGACGGATTGAAACATCCGGGTTTTACTTCCATTGCATTCAATAGAAGTAAAGCCTAGATGTCTCTATCGGTCCTCCTTACTTTCATTGCACTAAAAATTCCCCACTAAAATGAAAATGTGAAACTAAATGAAATCAGAAAAATTTGTGAAATACAAACAAACTAAGCAATATTTTTTTTTTTTTTTTTTTTGCACCCTATTAAGTGTCTCGTGTTTTCTTCCTCTCTGCTTTTTTTTTTGACTGTGCATTTATCTGTTGCTTGTCCATCTGGCTGCTGACTCTTAATATGTGCACTGTAATGCAAGGCTGGTTATGATTCCAGATTACCAAAAACTTTGCTCCGTGAAAGATAAAGCATTTACTTACATGGGTGAGATGGGTGTTTCCTATAGAATGTATGTGGATGACATCCAGTTTTTCTTTAAAGTACAGTGATGGGGGTGATCAATTGGATATTTGGAAAAGATTATAAAATGGATAAGAGGTAGAGGCTTTGAGCTGAATGTTGGAAAAACAGAGTTCCTGATTGTGGGTGAGGTGAATGAGCATCTGTGGCCTAAAGAGATGATTGTTTGTGAACACTTGATTAAGATCTGTGAAGAAATTAGAGTACTTGGCGTGATGGTAGATGCCCATCTATCCTTCAAAGCACAGATCTCAAAAGTAGTGAGGTCTGCTTATTTTACCATGCAGAAACTGTCTAATTTGAAGAATATTCTATCAAATTGGGTTTTGAAACAGGTACTTCAAGTGCTAGTACTATCCTAGAAAGATTACTATAATGGTATCTATCTAGGTTTACCTCAAGTACGTATTAAAATGATGCAAATGATATATAACTTGGCTGCCCAGCTACTGGCTGGCATATCTCGAAACGAACACATTATACCTATTTAAAAAAGATTGCATTGGTTGCCGATTTTGTTTTGTATCCAATTCAAAGTTTTGAAACTTGTCCAACAAGGTGTTTATGATATCTTGCCGAATTATTTGGCAAAATGCCTAATACTATATACTCTGCCAAGGACGCTGAGGGCACAGAATTGTTGATTGTTAGACACATCAAAGGGGAATATTTTACAATATGTATGGACCAAAAAGTCATGTTTCTCTATAGCTGGACCATTTATGTAGATGCATTGTCTTCTAGTACCTTACGGTTTTGTCGAAATCTATTGCAATTTTTCAAAGTTGCTTAAGACTCATTTATTTGTTCAAGCTTTTTTAAGCTAATATTCTGCTTCTTGAGTTAATATTTTTACTTTCTAATATCATCTTTTTTGCAGGTGATTAGATTTATGCATCTTGATTGAAGTACAAGAATGGAATGGAATGGAATTGTCATAATGTAGTAAATGAGCGGTTGAGATGGTATAATCTTATGGTTTTTGCTGATGTATGGGATCTTTATGTTGTGCAAATCTTGAAATATGTATGCAATACTGTGAGCCGCCTTGGATAAAGGCGGATTAAGAATGGTGAATTTTTTTTTTTTCTGTTGACAAAAAAAAACATTTGTAAAAGAAATGAGAGGAAACAGATGGGCAACTCAGGCTTCCCTCTCTTACACCCAAGCTTCTCCTGTTAGGTTGGCTTCAGTTTGAAAGCACTTGGCAGTGATCATCCCAGGTACAAACCAAGATTTTTCTGAACATCTTAATTCAATTGTATATTACACACTGCCTCATATTTGTACTGGCAACTGAGCTTTTTGCTATCTCTTTTACTCAAACCCTAGATGATCATTAAATTTTACATGTTTAATCCTTACCCTCAGGTGCCATATTTTCCCAAGTGTTTTTAATTCCACAAAGCTTCCTGTGATCTTCCCTAGACAATTCCTCAGCATGGTTCCAACTTTCTCTGAGGCAATGCTTTTTTTTTTCATTCACCTCCTGTCCTCCCATACTATGGCATTGGCCTTTTATACCCTGCTTATTCATCTGTTTGGCATCTGTTTATCATTCTTTCCTCTTGATGTTCTAACACTCCTCATCATTTTTATGTCCACCCCCCCCCCTCCACACTTCTCCATTTCAGAAAATTAAATCCTGAAAATGTCAATTTAAGACTTAAAAAGTAGACTTTGGCTGCAATAATTATAGAAAAATGCATTCTTACCTTTTTCTTTAATTATTGTGCTATGAAAAAAAGCACTCATACAACTTTTGACCTGTTTTTCTGTGGATTTACTTTGCCAAGACAAAACTATAGACAGAGGTTTCTCTTCCCCACTAACCCTGATTTAGTGCAGTGCCGATAATTCTCAAGTAAAATATATATCAGTGAAATACATTTGAATGTTTAGATACAGGTGCACTATAAATGTTAAATACAAGGAGGGGCATAATCAAAAGGAACGTTTAAGTCAGTTTTCGTCTAAGTCGCAAGTTATCCAAAGTAAAAAAACAGCCTAGGACACATTTTCAAAAAATACATCCAAATTTTTTTTGGTTTTCAAAAATCGTCTAGGTATACGTCCTGACGATCTCATCGTCCAAGTCGCTAAATCATCCATCTTTATACCATTTTTTCGTCCAACTTTTCGTCCAAGTCAAAAATGCCTAGAACAAACTCTATTGGACATGGAAGGGGTCTACAAAGTGATGGACTGAACACCCAAACTTGGCACCTTAATAGTGGGGCACCTTACAGGGCACTGCTGTGAACTTCACAAATAGGGTGCCATGTCATCATCTCACTACAGCTCCCTTATAGGATCACGGTGAGCCCCCAAAACTACCTCCAGAATCCCCTAGACCTACTTATCTACCACCCTAATAGCCCTTATGGCTGCAGGAGCCACTTATATGCCAGTACAAAAGGGTTTTGGGGGGTATATATGGGAGTGCACATGATTCAGTATCAATGCAGTGATTACAGGGGCTTATGGGCTTGGGGCCTCCTCTACATGGGTCCCTAACCCATCCCCAAAATGGCTTAAGATGCCTCTGTGCAGGACAACTAGGCTTTCCTATGCCAGGCTGCCAGGTGATGATGGTCTGGAGGCTGAATTTTAAAGGTGTGATTATGATTTTTATGGGGTTGGGGGGGTCAGTGATCACTGGGGTAGTATGTGTGGGTCTGTATTATGTGTTTGCAGTGCTTATCTGATGACTTTAGGTGGGTTTTTTGTGACTTAGACCATGTTTTAAATGATCTAAGTCACAACGTCCAAGTTCCGTCTATGCTATGCTGTATAACTTTCGGTTTTACATGCTGTACGACTAAGTCTAAGCCAGCCCATGTCACGCCAACTCCCGCCTTTGACACTCCTGAAATGCCCCGTTTAGCTATGGTTGTTCAGCAGCACTATGAAGGCCTAGGTCGTTTAGAAATACATCCAAAACTTGTTTTTATTATCGGCACTTGCACGTATTTTGACAATGTACATCCAATTGCCGACTTAGGCCGGTTTTTGGATGTTTTTCTCTTTCGATTATGAGCCCCATACTATATATTTTCAATTTATTGTAGAATAGAACACACCATTGTGCAATACGCTTATGTTTATTAGATTATTACATTACATTACATTAGTGATTTCTATTTTGCCATTACCTTGTGGTTCAAGGTGGATTACATCCAAACTAAAACAAAATTAGTTTAGATATTGCATATAGGTGTTTAGGGTATACTGCTAAGCAACAGGCACCTTATTGTTCAATAAGAACATAAGAACACAAGAAGTTGCCTCCGCTGGGGCAGACCAGAGGTCCATCTTGCCTAGCGGTCCGCACCCGCGGCAGCCCATCAGGCCTAATTGCCTGAACAGTGCCCCTGACTAACTTTGTAACTGCCTCTAATCCTATCCCTATACACTATTTTAGATGTAGGGCATATTATCAACCAATAGGATGCACTATCTGAGCAATACTGCACAATTGTCCCCCAAATGAAAAAAAAAAGGTAAATGACACAGAAGACTAAATAAAACCAAATTTAATGGTTTGTGTACCCCAAATGGAATGATGCTGGGAATACGTCCCAAAGTTAATGCAGAGGATTTTCTGTTACCATGTTTTACTTTTTGCTAATACCATATAGTAAATGCAAAATTTTTAATTCAGATTAGTAAACGGACCCCTGAGGTAATTGTATATTTCTTGTATCAGTGTTAAGTGCAATATCTTTACTATCCCGGTACCGAGAAAGATGGTAGAGACACTGATAAAGGACCGCATCATTGATCACCTTGATGGACACGGTCTGAGGAGGACCAGCCAGCAAGGTTTCAGCAAAGGCAGATCTTGTTTGAAGAACTTGCTGCACTTCTTCGAGGGAGTAAATAGGCAGATAGAAAGGGGATAGATTCCGTATAAACGTAAGGAAGTTCTTCTTCACCTAGAGAGTGGTAGAAAACTGGAAAGCTCTTCCGGGGTCTGTTATAGGGGAAAATATCCTCCAGGGATTCAAGACAAAGTTGTACAAGTTCCTGCCAAACTGGAACGTACGCAGGTGAGGCTGGACTTATTTAGAGTGCTGGTCTTTGATCTGGGGGCCACCGCTTGAGCGGACTGCTGACACGATGGACCAATGGTCTGACCCAGCAGTGGCAATTCTTATGTTCTTATGTTCTAAATTATAATGAGCTGCAATGTGTGCAAATATATGCAAAGTACCCCTGTATTATGCAAATCAAATATTGCAGCTCGTGTTTGGCTAACATTTCCACAAATGACACAAAGGAAAAAAAGAATAAAAAAAAGAAAGAAGGAGTCAGAGAAGGGATTAGAAGGTGATCAGGATCTTGACGAAGATGATGAGAAAGGGAAGCTTGGAGGAAGGCAAGGATGAAAAGACATCAGAGTGGAAGATGGCAGAATTAGAAAGGTAAAGAGTGGAAGAAGGGAGGGATAAGAAGAAGTGTAGAAGGGAGAAGAGTATAAAAATGTTATCTATTTTGCTAATAATGATTATGGAAAATGTATGTTTCAAAAAAGCAATAAAAATTGATATACCGCTCATTTCCTGATCTTTGCGACTTATAAAATTAAACCCCCTTGTACAAAACCATAGCACATTTTTTAGTGCCGGCCATGGTGGTAACAGCTCCAAAACTCATAGGAATGCTATGAGCACTGGAGCTAATACTACCGTGGCTGGTGCTAAAAACCACGCTACGGTTTTATAAAAGAGGTGGTAAAAAACAACAAATATAGAAAAGAAGAAGGAACTCCCTTAAAATATAGGAAAAATTTACCCACTCAAACAACAGTTCATTCAACATGCATACAGATACACCATCTCCTTAGAAAATCTTAAAGAGCAATACCCATACCATTGCGATCAACCTACTAATTGACTATCTGTTACTATCACTTTAAAGATCAAAATAGTACTTAAAATTGTAAGCTTTAAGGAGGGCTTTAAATTTCTTATAGTTCATCTCTTCTTGGATATCTCTTATTAAATGTAATTCCTGTTCAATAGCTTTTATATATTAAACCATCATTTCTTACACCATAAAGAGCTTTACATCTATTACCAATTACACCAATCAAAATTTATTTCTTACATATAATTTCCCACAAACCACCATATTTTCATATAAACCACAATTGTACATACATATGTCTAATAAATATATCTAACTACCTACCCCACCCAATAAAAGTTCATATCAAACTTGTATCATTGTCCATCTGTTGAACTTCAAAGTCTTCAAATGCTTTATAAACTTATTCCTTTTTCTCGGTTTGTTTGTCCGCTAGACTTTTGCTTCATACTCCATGCATCATTTCTCTCCACAATTGAACCATTATGCCCAAGTCTGTGTTTTGCCCGTCAGGGGCTATAGGTTGTTCCAAGATTCAATTAGATTCTGTATTCTTATCATTCATTATACAATATATGTAAGCCTCACACCGTTGGTACCATTCCAAATCTGGATCTCTCTCTACTAAGATCAAACCGGAATTAAAAGCACTGGGAAGGAGGCCTAAGAACCCAGTTGGCCCAGGTGGCTAAAGTCTGTACTATGGGGGAGGCCTTAGGCACCTGGGCTAATCAGGGCCTTAGACCCCCATACCCAGTGCATCTCAGGATACACTGGGAATGGGAAGGCTCACCATTCTGAAGAGGTGGGCCTGTTGGCTGGAAGGAGTAGGCATCCCTACGGTCGACTTTCCTTACAAAGGTGGGTTCGGGTGAACTTTGAGTGGTAGGGAATTGGGGTTTTGGGGGTGGGGATCATATGTTTAGGGGGGTGCCAGCAGGACAGAGTGGGCATTCATCCTGCTAGGAATGTTGGGGAGGTACCGGCAGGAAGAAGTGGGTATCCCTCCTGCTGGGGATATTAGGGGAGGATGCCGGCAAGAGGGAGTGAGCATCCCTCTTGTTGGGGATGTTGTGGGGGTGCCGGCAGGAGGAAGTATACATCCCTCCTGCTGCAGACAGTCGGGGGAGGGGGGTTCGGGGATGGCGGTGGGCGGGAGTGGACATCCCTCTTGCTGGCCAACTTGCGGTGGTGTTCGGGGTGGGCTGCTGCTCAGCTCATCACATCAGGGAAATTCCTTTGCCGTGATCAGCTCAGCAGCAACACAATTCTCAACATTTTTTTTCTGTGCATATACCTAAAGTATGCGCATACTTTTATTTGAAAAATTATCCCGGATAGTTTATGTCCTTATATTTGCATCTGCTTTTTACAATGCATTGAGTTATTTTAGGAGAATGCATAGTTATAACACATAAATTCAAACCTATTCCAACTCTGCTTCTAAGAATTCCTCTGCTCAGTTTGTGTAAACTTACATATATAGATGTATACATGTGCAATCTCACATGAATAATGAATGTAGAATTATAAAACTATCTAAAAAACCTATGGGTTGATATCACTGTCTTCAGAAGACAGCAGCAAGTCAGAGAGAAATGGGGAAGTTGTACGATCCAATTTACAATTAAATGTGAGACTGATGTTGAGTCTGGCGTTAATGATCTGTGTGTAGAAGAATATACCTCAGACAGCAACACTGCCGAGGTCTGTGAGTGAAATACTTAAGGTATTATTGTGCAAAGATTACAGACTAGATGGGCCATTTGGCCTTTATCTGCCATCATGTTTCTATGTTACTAGGAGTGGCCTAGTGGTTAGAACTGCTCTCTTGGCACCCTGAGACTGGTAGTTCAATCCCAGCCTGCTCCTTGTGACTCTGGACAAGCCACTTAATCCTCCATTGCTCTAGATACTGTATATGCTGTGAGGTGAGAGGCTGATATGCATGGAGGGGGAGAGGGACTTTGGGGAGATAGTATCCGAAGATCTAAAGGTGGGAAAACAGTGCAACAAGGTAGTGGTTGCTGCCAGAAGGATGCTGGGATGTATAAAGAGAGGCGTAACCAGTAGAAGAAAGAAGGTGTTGATGCAGGCCATTGGTGAGGCCCCACTTGGAGTATTGTGTTCAGTTTTGGAAACCGTATCTGGCAAAGGACGTAAGAAGAATTGAAATGGTCCAGAGGAAGGCGCTGAAAATGAGAGGAGGTTTGCACCAGAAGAAATATGAAGAGAGTCTGGAAGCCCTGAATATGTATACCCTAGAGGAAAGGAGGGACAGGGGAGATATGATTCAGACGTTTAAGTACTTAAAAGGTATTAATGATCACATAACAACTGCCTTCTTAGACTCTCACTGGCTACCCATACAAGCACGAATCCAATTCAAATTCTACTGCCTGATATTCAAAGCATTACACGGCTCTTCCCCCTCCTATCTAAATAACCGCTTAAACCAAATCTCCACCTCAAGACACAGAAGAACCTCAAACCCTTTCGCCTTCCCCCCACTCAAAGGCACACAACGCAAGAAAATGTTTGACAACCTTCTAGCAACACAAGCAGCAAAAATCAACCATTCCATCTCCAATCTTATGACAATATCAGACAACTTCAAAACATTCAGAAAAGAAATCAAAACCCTGCTTTTCAAAAAATTCATCCAAATATCTTAACCCCTCCTTTTTTACCTCCAGAAGATTCACCTACCTTCAGATAACATTCCCCCAAATTACCCACCTTAACACCTTCCAATTAAACAAATACCATAAATAGATTGTAACCTACCCTCTCTAACTGAATTCCATATGTATTTTTCATACAGTTCTTCACTGTCAGTTTAATTTCCATCCTATAAATTCACATAGAATTTTTCTTTTTTCAACCATCTTTATTTTCTCTTCTTTATTAATTTCCAGGTACTTTAGTTAGATTGTGAGCCTTCGGGACAGTAAGGGAATTTTTTTTTAAGTACCTTCTTACTTCTCATTTATAATCTTAATGTATATTTTCTTCAAACCGCTTAGAACCTAACGGATGTAGCGGTATATAAGAAATAAATTACATTACATTACATTACATTAATGTAGAACAAAATCTTTTCAAGAGAAAGGAAAATGGTAAAACCAGAGGACATAATTTGAGGTTGATGGGTGGGAGACTCACGAGCAATGTAATGAAATTCTTCTTTATGGAGAGGGTGGTGGATGCCTGGAATGCACTCCTGAGAGAGGTGGTGGAGAGGAAAAAGGTGATGGAGTTCAAAAAAGTGTTGGATGAACACAGAGGATCTAGAATCAGAAAACAATAGTAAATATTGAAGAACTAAGGCCAGCACTGGGCAGACTTGCACGGTCTGTGTCTGTATATGGCCGTTTGGTGGAGGATGGGCTGAGGAGGCTTCAATGACTGGGAGGGTGTAGATGGCTGGAGTGAGCTTTGATGGAGACTTCAGTAGTTGGAACCTAAGCACAGTACCGGGCAGAGCTTTGGATCGTTGTCCAGAAATAGCTAAGAAGAAGGAAAAAATGTAATTGAATCAGGTTGCGCAGACTGGATGGACCATTCAGGTCTTTATCTGCTGTCATCTACTATGTTACTAAGTACTGCAGTTAGATTGTGAGCCTGCTATTCAATGTATTGCAAACCACTTTGAGAGAATCACTTCATGAAAGAATGCAGTTAATAAATCCCAATAAATAAATGGTGACGCCTGAATGCATCAGTTGAGTGTGTAAATACAAGTATTGTATAAAGTGCAAGCAAGAATATTTGTTTATTTTTAAATTTTCATACCATCTATTACTAAGCAACTTACATCAACACATACATAATACTCAAATACAAACATCAATTGATAGCATCATCATAACATTAGATAGATTGTGAGCCCACCGGGACAGACATGCTTGAGTACCTGAATAAATTAATGTAAACCGTTCTGAGCTCCCCTGGGAGAACGGTATAGAAAATTGAATTAAAAAAAATAAAAATAAATATATATATATTCTTTCTTAAAACTAAACTTACTACCACTTCACCTCTTCCACATTAATATCTCTTTTGCATTTATGTAATGGGCCCTATTTTATAATTGTGTGCCTAATTTGGGGCACCATTTATCGAATTTGGGGGTTAGTGGACTGGAAATCGCTGACATCCAGCCAAGTTTCTGCTCTGTTGTTACTCCATCCGTGGGCTGCCCACAAATTAGTCAATTTTAGCATATCCAGGTCAGTGCTGCAGAATATCCCCAAATAACCCCACACAAGTGATTTAAATGGCCAGGAGTCTTTTAAAATTTCCCTCTTTCTTTTTCAATTATTTATTAAGTAACATCGTAACGCTTGTTACAATGTTTTGCAAGCCCAAGGTAAAATTGGATTTACATAAATATTATTGTATGGGCCTCATTAGTTTCAAATCTGGATAAAATTATTGAGTTCTGCATAGAGGTTGCACAGCCTAGGTTAGTTTTTCACTTGTCGCAAAAGAGATTTCAGTTTGCTTTGAGGGATTTAACTCTGTCCTTTGGAGATTTATGCATAGTCACACTAAGAGGAATCATGCTATTGTTCTAATCTAGTTTCAGGACTAAGGGGCCCTTTTTCAACACTGTAGGCACCATTTTTTTTTTTTTTTTTACCAGGATGCTGATTTGATCCTAGTTGTACCCTGTTGCATGCTTTTGATATAATAGATCACGAAGAAGCAAGTCTGTCTTCACACTAGATAAAAATAGGTGGAACGGTCTCTAATGAAAACATGCTCAGACCAAGCTTTATGGATTTACCGTAGATTTTATAGTTATAGTTTTCCATGCTTTTTATTCAGCTTAAGAAGCATGAAATCTGGTCTCTGTTTAACATGCAATATAGGGCAGTAGTTAATATAAACGTTCCTGGATGAAGTGCTCAACCATCCTTCATATATAAATAATTTTCATGAGTTTTTTAAGCCATGTATGGATTGTTAATAATATTCTGTTTCCCTGTGTAGGGCCTGTGGAGTGAAACACATTATCTGTGTATTTCCAGCAGTTGAAAGGCCTGCATAAATTTATGTGAATGTTAAAAAAAAGCATTTGTTTTACGTTATAAAACATGGCACTCAGTGATATGTAATAACTTAAGCAGTTGTCAGGGAGGTGTCTGCTCTGTAATATGAAATATAAGATGTAAGATGTTGGTCTTAAAGCAGGGGTAGGGAACTCCGGTCCTCGAGAGCCGTATTCCAGTCGGGTTTTCAGGATTTCCCCAATGAATATGCATTGAAAGCAGTGCATGCAAATAGATCTCATACATATTCATTGAGGAAATCCTGAAAACCCAACTGGAATACGGCTCTCGAGGACCGGAGTTCCCTACCCCTGTCTTAAAGGAATGCAGTCTTTATTAAGTGTTGGTGTTTGTACTTTTAATTGTTTTATTCTGTATGTATGCTTTTGTAATCCGCTTTGGATTAAGGCGGACTAGAAATAATAGTGAACTAAACTAAACTAGGGTCCTCTTTTACTAAGGTGCGCTAAGCATTTTAGCGCACATTTAGCACATGCTAAATCAACGTGTGCGCTAACTGCTAACGCGTTCATAGGATAACATGCATGCATTAGCGTTTAGCGCGTGATTAGTGCGCACTAATATTCATCGCACGCTAAAAAGCATAGCGCACCTTAGTAAAAGAGGGGGGTAGGTCTTTATCTCCCTGATATGAAGTGCCATTTAACTGGACAACAATGGCCACTGACCACTTAAGTGTTTAACTGGCTATTCACAAATATTCAGCAGGAGATAACTTTTCATCTCCACTGAATATTTGGTGTTAATGTATAGCTGGTTAGCACCGATACTCAGCCCTAAGTTTAGTGGTTAAATAGGCCACATAAACAGCAGTCCTCTAGAAATGTAACTGGTTAGCACTGAATATCGGCTTAACAGGTTAAGTTCTGGTGGCCAAAAATGAAAGCGGAAATTCAATGCTGATCGCTGGATACCACGCGACATTGAATTTCCAAGTTCAAAGTCAGCTGCAGGTTTTCAGCATGCTTCCCACCATGACTGAATATCGGCCCTATGTTTCTAGGGTCCTTATTTTCATGTGATTGTCTACACATACAAATAGCAATTCTAGAATGTGAACAAGTCTGTGCTGTGAACTTCTAAAAGCTAAGTTACTCAGCATTTCATATTCTGCTTGTGAGTGACATTGCTGAAGGGTTAGAAGGAAAAGTGTACATTTTTTGCAGATGAAACCAAGATTTATAACAAAGTAGACACCGAAGAGGGAGTGGAAAATATGAAAAAGGATCTGCAAAAGTTAGAGGAATGGTCTAATGCCTGGCAACTAAAATTCAATGCAAAGAAATGCAGAGTAATGCATTTGGGGATTAATAATCAGAAGGAACCGTATATGCTGGGAGGAGAGAAGCTGATATGCACGGACGGGGAGAGGGACCTAGGGGTGATAGTGTCCAAAGATCTAAAGGCAAAAAAACAGTGTGACAAGGCAGTGGCTGCTGCCAGAAGGATGCTGGGCTGTATAAAGAGAGGCATAGCCAGTAGAAGGAAGAAGGTGTTGATGCCCCTATACAGGTCATTGGTAAAGCCCCACTTGTGTTCAGTTTTGGAGAACGTATCTGGCGAAGGACGTAAGAAGACTTGAAGTGATTCAGAGGAGAGCGACAAAAATGATAGGAGGCTTGCACCAGAAGATGTATGAGGAGAGCCTGGAAGCCTTGAATATGTATACCCAAGAGGAAAGGAGGGATAGGGGAGATATGATTCAGACGTTCAAATACTTGAAGGGTATTAACATAGAATAAAATCTTTTCCAGAGAAAGGAAAATGGTAAAACCAGAGGACATAATTTGAGGTTGAGGGGTGGTAGATTCAAGAATAATGTTAGGAAATTCTACTTTACAGAGAGGTGGTGGAGAGGAAAATGGTGACTGAGTTCAAAGAACAGAGAAACTGCCTGTATTAAATTGCTTTGGTTATACCACAGAAAGGCAGTAAAATTTTGGAACAAGCAGTTTAAGTGGGGTAGAATCCATTGACGATAACCCTCACACTGGATGGCCTGTGAAAGCAACTTCTACAGAAATGTGCAAAAAAAATATTAAAGAATTTAATTTTGTCAGGTTTTCCAAATAGCTGATGAAATGGGCTTCTTGTCAGGTACAGTTTGGAAAATAATTCATGAAATGTTGGGCATGCCCAAGGTTAGTGTAAGATGGGTTCCAGGAATGCTGACGCCATGTCAGAAGGCCACAAGACTCCAGTACTGTCAGGAGAACTTGGAGATGCTCGGTGAAGACCAAGTGCATTTTTTTTCATTGTTTGGTGACTAGACATGAGACTTAGGTCTATCACAGAGATCCTGAGTCCATAATGGAGTCAATGCACTGGAAGCACAAGTCACCCAACCTCAAAAAAGTTCAATAGAAAAATCTGCAGTCAAAGTCATGGCACCTCTCTTCTGGGATGATGAAGGACTTTTGCTTCTGGAGTTCATGCCACACAAGACAACCATAACTGGGGAGAGATACGCCAACAGAATGATAATTTTGCGGGAGTCAATCAAGGAAAAAAGATGAGGAAAACACATCTCTTCACGACAATGTGCCGGTACACATGTCACAAAAAATCACAGGCTGCCATCTGAGAATGTGGATTTTCAGCAGCTGAACCATACACCCTACAATCCTGACCTGGCTCCCTCCGATTATTTTCTGTTCCAAGTTTTGAACGAAATCTCTCAGTGGACAGCAGTTTTCAAGTGATAAAAACATCAAGGAAGCTGTGATATCCTGGTTTGAAGGTCATACAGAAGAATTCTTTTCAAAGAGGTTAAAGTCATTGCAGGAAAAGTCAATGAAATGTATGCAACTTTTCTTTTTTTAAAAACTAATTTCTTTCCTACTGAGGTAGATAAATTATTGAATGCTCCTCCTAGTAACCACACTGCTATCAATGGATAAATCTTAAAATATTAGTTTAACTACATATAGATATATGCATTTTCATTGGATTCACCAATTTAAAAAAACATGCACATTTAACCTGAGGTACAGCGAGAAATTTAAAATATAAAAAATGGGGTGCTATATGATTCAGGGGCTCATTTTAAAAACAGTAAAACATCAGGAAACAGCAAAAAGCATCAGATGGATGCATTTTCACAAAAATGCCCAAATCACTATTTTCAAAACTTGTTTTTTAAGATGTCTTTCTTTGCAATTCATCTAAATCTCATGGGTGAGACTAGGATGAGCTTATGATTTGCACATTTTTCTGCAATAATGGAACATTCTAAAAAATGTCCAGTTCAAAAAATTAGGATAGTTTTGACTAGATCTGTTTAAAATGATAATTTAAACAGGTACCCATGCTGGCCATATGACCACTGGACCCCTGCTTAATCCACCACTAATCACTAACCCCCTCCCACCTCCCTAAGAGGTGAAAGTGATAGTACATACTAGACTCTATGACAGCTGCAGATAAAATGACCATTCCTCTTAGAGTGCAAGCAGGTTTCTTCAGTAGCCTATTGGTCAGCATAGTGGACTGTAGAGAAGGGGACCCAAGCCCATACCCCACTCTAACTGGTAAATTTGTGGTAGAAAGTGTGAGCTCCTTCAAAACCACAAAATACCTACTGAAGCCACAAATAAGTGGCAGCTGCAGGTATAAGTGCTGTTGTAGTGCACAAAATTGCATGCACAGGTTATAGAAACATAGAAAAATAAGGCATATAAAGACCCTATGGCCTATCCAGTCTGCCCATCCATGCCATGAACTCTCCCTTTCACTTTCTTAGTACTTGTCCCAGGCTTTCTTCGATTCAGATACAGTATTCCTCTCCACCACCTCCACCAAGAGATCATTCTATAAATTCACCACTATTTCTGTGAAGAAGTATTTCCTCAAATTACTTCTGAGTCTGTCTTCTTTCACCTTCATCCTTTGCCCCCTCATTCCAGAGCTTCCTTTCAAATGAAAGAGACTCACCTCTTCTGCATTTATGCCATGTAGGTATTTAAACATCTCTATCATATCTCGACTCTCCCGCCGTTCTTCCAAAGTATACATATTGAGATATTTAAGTCTGTCTTCTCATAGACTTCATGATGATGATTACTAACCATTTTAGTAGCTGCCTTTTGGACCAACTCCATTTTGTTTATATATTTTTGAAGGTACAGCCTCAGAATTGTACACAATATTCTAAATTAGGCCTCATCAGAGTCTTATTTCTGTATAAGCACCTCTGTTTTTCTACTGGCCCTTCTTCTCTCTATTCATCCAAGCATCCTTCTATCTTTCACCATTATTTGTTATATATACACCACCATCAATGGTTATCTAAGCGATTTACATTCAGGTACTCAAGCATTTTTCCCTTTCTGTCCCAGAGGGCTCCCAATCTAACACACCTAGGGCAATGGAGGATTAAGTGACTTATCCATGGTCACAAAGAGCAGTTCAGGTCTGGAATCTACAACCTCACCATTTCTATTTGTTTGACCACATATGTTCACACTCAAGTCCTGGTCCTCTTTCATGTACTTAAGTTCTTCATTCTATAAATTGAACCTTGGTCTTGAGTTTTTGAAGCCCTGATGCATGACCCTAAATTTTTAGCATTAAATCTTAGCTAACAAATTCTGGATCATTCTTTAAGCTTCGCTAGGTCCTTCCTCATATTATTCAGACTTACTAGATATAGCTCCCAAACTCTTTCTTAATTCTACTTTTGTGGTTAGATACCACATCTCCCATTCAATCCTCAGGGACCACTCGACTCTAGAGAAACATTGAAAAGATCAGCCAGGAGATCCCAAGAACTTCCCTATGTTCCTTCAGTACCCTCAGATTTATGGCACCTTTAGTTTAGCCAGCTGTTCACAAACACAGTCCTCTGAAAATTGTTCAAGGACTACCATACCTCCATATCTATTTATGTTTGTTTTCTGAGGTCCTGTTGCTGGCCATTCAGCTGTGAACACAGGACATAAATATTTATTAAGCAATTCTGCCTTTTCTTTATCAGCTTCTACATATTAGTTCATTTTGCTAATTACATGTGTAGCTTAATTTTTACATTAAATGCTGATTGGTATTAACAATCAATTGCTATAATTAGACTTAATTGGCACTAATTTGAAGTTACATGCATAACTACACTTAATCAGTATCCTATAACTTAAGCACATAAATTCTATGACACTCAACTGCAAGGGGATGTGGGTAGGAAATGCCTAGTGTACTGTCAGTAACTGACATGACATAAGAGGTTGTACCTTAAGTTAGGCATATTAGGGAAAATCTATTTATGCCCCCTTGGAATTAGGTACCCCCAAAAATCTGCAATTACCATCCAGAGTGGTTTATAGAATATGAGTAGCGCCCATCCACATAACTAAAATTTAGAAACGGCTATTTACGCCAATGAAAACCTGGCATAAATGTCTGCATCTAAATTGTATGTGGATTTAGTGTATTCTTTAACAGTGCACCTAATTTTTAGTAATGCCCATGCTCCATCCATACCTTTCCAGTGGCAATGCCCCCTTTGAGTTCCATGCACTAGAATTTATACACACCACTTTATACATTACACTTAGATAACTGTGTGTGTAAATTCTAATTAGTGTCAATAATTACTTGTTGCTTGACTATTATTGGTATTGATTAGCTTGTTAACTAATTAACCCCCTCTTTTACTAAGGCGCGCTAGCCGTTTTAGCGCATGCTAAATATTAGCATATGCTAAATTCTAACACGTCCATAGAATATAATGGATGCGTTAGCGTTAAGCGCTAAAACGGCTAGCGTGTCTTAGTAAAAGGATCCTTAAGTTGCACACCCAAATTGGAATATATATATATATGCAGATTTACACGCACAACTTTAGTCACGGTTCACAGAATCCGGGACTACTATTCTATAATGGCAATGTAACCCCCTCCTTCTCAGACTGAGGTAAAAGGTATCCCTCGTGAAATAAGATTTGTTTTGTAGTCGTGCACACCGAGGGTTAAATTGATACCTTTCCCCAGGAGAAGGGGTGAATTACATAAACAAAATAATAATATATAATAATATGGTATAATCTTGGCATAAAAATAGTTATTAAACATATAATAAAATAAATATAAAGAAGCACTAAGGATTCAAAATTGAATATAGAAATAAAATTTAATAAACAAATGCTGTAAATCAAATCTAAACAAAGAGATTGTACTTCCCTTCTGTAAAGTTCTTCTTTTTCCTCAGATTTGGGTATTTGAGACTTTATGTTCTTTTTATGTAGGGGTACCACATAGACGCGCTGTTGCTAGCAGAATCTCTTGCTAGAAGACTCCTTTGCTGGAACCAACCTACTACTCCGACTTAAACAAACCAATAAGGGAAAACCCTATCCTAATCTAATAACCCCCAAATTTCCTAAAATAATTCCTAAGCTAGAAAAAAACCCCAGATAATTGATATTCCTTATACTTTTCCCTCCCCAGAATTTCCTATTTCTAAAATCACTCAAATTTCCTATATCTCAAATCACTCAGATTCTCAATAAACTTTACAACAGATATTCACAGGAAAAGGTTCCCAAAACAGTTTACCAATTTTCTTTCATCAATATTTTCTTACAACATTTCACAGGAATCTGTCACAAGATCTCTCATAAAATCTCCTCCAAAAATCAGCACCACAGAAGTCACTCAAAGATCCTCTCAAATATTTCCCAAAAGATTCTCACAGAAGAGCAGACTGAAACTTTATTCAGAAATCAGCACCATATATTTCTAAGTCAGGGAATCTCTCACACATTTTCTAGAAGATTCTCACAGAACATCACAAAAAATCTCTTCAGTCTCTCAAACATTACCAGCATCAATACCAAACTTCAGACCTTAACCAGAATTTCACAATCCTTCACAAACTCAAATAAAAACCACCATAATTATCTTCTCACCAGGCACAGAAACCAAAACACCTCCACACAGATCCAAGTCACCCTTCCAACTGTCAAATCTGACAGTTAGAATGTTCAGACAGCTGATACTGATCTCTGCACCAGGACAGCAGACCTATGCAAGAAATCAGCAAAAGAAAACCTCAAAACTGCACCAATACAAACAATACACAAACCATACTTCTCAAAATTAAAAAAAAAACACAGATCTTACATTCCAGACTTTCTTTACTTTAAAAACCTTTTAAAATCCTCTTCAAACCCTGTTTTTTCTCACTCAAGTAACTTTTTAACCCAGCAAGTATGCACATAATTGCCAATAAGAATTTGCGCTTGGCATGCATCATCCTGGTGTCCAACTTCAGTCAACCTGTAGAGAATTACCTCCATTATGAGCACTTTCTAAGAAGAATGCTCACTATTATCAGCGAATTGCATTTTATCACAACTGACAATCCATCCCTAGTGTTTATATTTTCTTTGCATCTGTTAAAAGAGGTTAGGGGGAGGGGATTTAATTTATATGTTAATATTTTCTGGCACACTGACTAAACAGACAGAACTATTCTCACATATTGTCAGATAGACCATACTTGAACATCACAGTGGTGGCAATAATCTTGATTAGCAGAACCATTGGGGGGGCCAAAGAGTTTGCTAATCCAAAGACTCTATTCGCAGTTTACAGTTTGCTAATGTGGCAGTTCATCAAAGTCACTCCAAGCTTTCCAAAAGAAATTTCAATAGAAGGTGGATTTTGGACAAATAAGGTATGAACAAAAGGGTTAATTTGATTGACCACTTCTCCATATTATTAAAATAATCATTTACTTAATTAACAGGGAGGTGAGGGAAGGGAGAAAGAAACCAGTGGAGCTGGTAGAGAAAGTTCAAAGAAAATGTGTTTATCCCAGATGTGTGGGAATTTCAGCCAAAAAAGTCATATTTACTGCATGTCATATCTATTCTCACATAGCAGAAACAACAACAGCAAAACGAGTTGCAAATACTTTCTGAAGATATTTTCCATTGGGTGGTATGAGTTTTCCTTTATCTGATTTGCTTTGTCTTGATAAGTATGAAGGACATGGCGTTACTCGAGAGGGTTCAGAGGAGAGTGATGCATCTGATAAAGGGGATGGAAAACCTTTCATACGCTGAGAGATTGGAGAAACTGGGACTCTTTTCCCTGGAGAAGAGGAGACTTAGAGGGGATATGATAGAGACTTATAAGATTACGAAGGGCATAGAGAAAGTAGAGAGGGACAGATTCTTCAAACTTTCGAATAATAAAAGAACAAGAGGGTATTCAGAAAAGTTGAAAGGGGACAGATTCAAAACGAATGCTAGGAAGTTCTTCTTTACCCAACGTGTGGTGGACACCTAGAATGCGCTTCCAGAGAGCATAATAGGGCAGAGTACGGTACTGGGGTTCAAGAAAGGATTGGACAATTTCCTGCTGGAAAAGGGGATAGAGGGGAATAGATAGAGGATTACTGCACAGGTCCTGGACCTGTTGGGTTGCTGCATGAGCGGACTGCTGGGCAAGATGGACCTCAGGTCTGACCCAGCAGAGGCATTGCTTATGTTCTTATGTTCTTAGGGGATATTTACTAATGGTTATTATATATTACTATGGTTATTGCATGTTTTCTGCTGCAGGGCTCATATGAATAGAGAAAGTAGATGCTGTGGATTGGCAGACTGGATAGGCTATTTGTCCTTTATCTGCCTTCATGTTTCTATGTTTCTTTAAAATGGATCTTCTGCATATAACTCACAATAATATAATTTTATAAGTTACATACTAGCCAAAAAAAAGAGAAAAACTTAGAATTAAGCAAATACCAAGTTTCTTCTATAAATATGAGTTGTACTCATATTTATTAAAATTCTGAGGCCTCATATTCCAAGAACATTGATAGTTTACTAGGGAGAAGGGTAAGAGGATTTGATATTCTGTCTTTTGGTGATATAATGAAAGCAATTTACAATTATTATATGCAGCTAATTTCTCTTTTACTAGTGGGCTCACAATTTAAGTATTCTACCTGGGGCAATGCAGGGTTAAGTGACTTTCTCAGAAACAGAAGGAGCTGCAGTGGGAGTTACCAAAGTTCTAGGGTTTAGTGGACACTTCCCCCTCAATATTTGCAGGGGTTAGGGGCAGAGCCGGCCCGCGAATATTAAAAATCTGTAAATAACTTTTAGGGCTGGCTCTGACCCACCCCTGCCTCCCTCCTGCATCCCGGACCTTCCCCAGACCTTACCTGGTGGTCTAGCGGCGACGTGGGGCAGGATCAATCTTCCTACACTCCTGCCCCGTGCAGAGCCGTCATCAAAATGGCTGCTGTGAGTTCTCGAGCACAGTGTATTGATGCACTTTCTTGTCCATTTGTCTGTCTTGACTAGATTGTAAGCTCATTTGAGCAGGAATTGTTTTGCTGTATAGCGCTGCATGTCTAGTAGCATATAGAAATGATTATTATTTCTAAGAGCCTAGAATATTTAGAGCTATCAGTGCAGAATATGCACACTTCCAATCAATATGACCTTCTCTTGCTGACTTGTGTTTGGATGTTATGAGCAGGATGCCCCTCTATGTGTCTTTATAAAATACTATAAAATAGTGTAAGCACAGGTATCATACCTGCCTAATAGGTGTGCCTGGATAGTAAAAGTATGAGCATAGATTAGCCTATTTTATAATGTACTTTAAACTCCATCCTCGGTCTTCCCAGAGTCGACTCCTCTACATGCCTGCTGGCAAAGAATGACCATCATGCCATAGTGTACACTTTTATGATGCTTAGTATTTTATGATAGGCCATATACACATGTAAGAGATGTCCATGGGCTTAGCCATGGGCAAATTAACTTGGCCGAGCATGCATGAGGAATAAAGGATGGGAAGGGAGGGGAAAGGATTAAATATAGGATTAGATAGCAAGGGAAGGCTAGTGAAACTGGATTGGTGGGTAAAGGATAGGGAGGAGTTAGGTGTGACTGCAGGGAGTAAGGAATTTTGGAGGAGTTTTGTTGGAAGGAAGGTGGTGGGAGGAAGGGTGTTGGTGGGGAAGGGTAGCGGGTGGAATAAAAGTCCCACCCTCCCTCCCTGCTTTGTTTGGTGGAAACAGTTTGGGAGGATTTTTAGGGGGGGAGAGGGTTTGAGAGGGGTGTTGCAGTTTTAGCGGAAATGGGAAGGGATTTGAAGGTGGATGACAGTCAAGTTCAAGCTTCAAGTTTATTAAAATTTTGATAAAACTCCAATTATGAATTCTAAGGGGTTCATAATAAATTTAAAAAAATGTCTAAAAAGTGTCCTAAATGGCTACTTGAACGATCAAAATGCCGCCCGCGCTATCCGCTACTGCCTCCTCTTAAGCAGGCAGTAGTTTTTTAGCTAGCGCGCGCTAATCCGGTGCGTGCGCTAAAAACGCTAGCGCACCTTTGTAAAAGGAGCCCATAGTGCTTCTCTGGAAAAGGAAATGAAAATATAGCACATTTACTTGTGTTACACCATTGCCATTTTTATTTTCTCCTTGGCTTTTCCTTACATTTTTTGTGGACAATTTAGCATAAAATATGCTGCAGAAGAAAACAAAGCCCTTCTTCAAAGGGATTATTCATCGGAAAGAAAATGCCATAAACACAAAGGTATTTTTATCTGGTTCTGATTTTCCTCTCTCATGAAAAGAAAAAAAAAAACCACAACAACACATCCCAGCATTTGTAGTTATGCTTCTCATAATAAAACAGACGACATAACTAATAAAGCTTTCACTTAAGAGCCACCTGGCTTTTGTTGATCCAGCTCTGGATCCTACTGCATTTCTGAGGGCTTGTACTTCTGTTTTCTTTATAAGTGGAGTCCCAGAGCTTCATAGAATGAAGTTTAAGAAAACCATAATTGGATTAGCTTGCAAGACTGACCCAGGTCAGGTGGCAGCAGTATGGGGAATTAAAAAAAAAGGATTAGCATAAAATGTTCTGGTGTCATGGAACTATCTGGTTACATCAAAATGTAAGCAAGCTCAGGAAGGTTAAGAACTATAATTTTCTTAGTCACTTGGTAAATTATGTAGGTGAGTTCAAATTTAGACCCCTGGGTCTCATAGTAATATTCTTTCATCACCAGTTAGGTATACAGCTAATTGTAATAATGACAAAGAATTTATGCGATATTCCATGGTTTGTGTTTGTGGGAGAATCTAAAATGTTGTGTGTTTGGTAGGGTACAGCGGTGGGACAGGCAGGACAGGGGTGGACTGACCAAAAGGGCAGTGCCCGAGGGCTCATACCAGTAGGGTGCCCACTCTTCCCTAGCCTCTGATTAGTTTAGTCACTTTTGATAGGTAGTTAGGGACCATTGACCCTTATTGCTTGGAGGTTCAGATCCCTGTCACACTATCATCATTAAAGTGCATATTTATTGATTAGGGTCCCAACGCTTAAAAGCTTACCATGGAAGTAAGACTGGTTGCTGCCAGTCTTACTTAAAAGGTAGCTCAGTCTCTAATGCACGATTGCTTTAGCAGCCACCAAGAATCTTATGCAAATGCATTAGAAGGAGCTCATTAGTACTAAAATGAGCATTCCTTGTATTGCACAGTAGGGAACGCCCACTTCTTACTGTGCAAAATTTTCTGGCAGGTCTGGAGCTGTTTGTGCTTGTTTTAGGTATGTGTGTCCCCCACACCTAACAGCTGTGTTCTGGGCAAAGGCATGGGACACACATGCACACAAAGACACACAACAGCTGCGTCCAAACCTCATGAAACTAAAAAAAGAAAAAAAGACTTGTTCCGTCTGCACTGCACTGGTTGGCACACAAGAGCTGTGTCTAATGCTCAGGTCTTGTGCACAGGTGCCAGGCATAATTCTTCTCCTTTTCATCAAGGTAAACTCAGCACAAATAACTTTCATATAATTTGCATACTATTTCTGCTGAGAATAGCCTGGCAAACAAAAATTGCCCCCAATCTGTATTTTCCACCAGGTTGTCAGAACTCTATGAATCCTGCCCAAGGTCGCTTTGCATAAAATGGGTCCTGTAATCAAATCATGTGTTAATGGTATGCACTAATGCTTTAGCACACACTAGGAACTCTAGCCCATAGAGTCTCTAAACAGTTTGTTTAGGCACAACTTTGACAAATGGCTTAGATTTTTTTCAGGATAGGTTTTCACTGTCCTTGATTTAACCTCCATTAGACATAACAACAATTTCCTTCTTGATTTCTCATTAAAATGTGCAGTGAGGTAAAACCAGGATCTGATTTGTAATCTTATCAGTAAAAAAAAAAAAAAAAAAGGAGATTCTGGAGGAGAAATTTAGATTTTAGGTTGGAAGTTCAACTCTAGAACCTTTGGAGTAACAGATTTATTTATTGGGATTTATTAACTGCTTTTATGAAGAGAGTTGAATATATCAAGGTAGTTGGGCTTCACTACTCTATTCTCACAACAGCAACATCACTCAGAGGAGAAGTTATCCATGTTGCTCACAGTTAAGTTGGGCTATTTTACCACAAATTATCCAATGAAACTCTGGAATAAAACAACACAACTTGTAATAAAATAATCTGACTTAACAATAGCCCACATGAATAACCTCACTCCTAGGACCTAAACACAGTACATTATCCTAAGACATAAACTGACTACTAGTACTATACTACTTTTACTTATTACTTACATAACACTGAAAAATGTATGCAGCGCTGTACATTTTGACATTTAATAGATGATCCCTGCTCAGAAGGTGAGAGGAGTTAGGAGTTGAAAGCAGTCTTGAAGAGGTGGGCTTTTAACTTGGCCTTGAAAACTGGCAGAGACGGAGCCCGCCGTAGGGATTTGGGCAGCTTGTTTCACGCATACAGCACAGAAAAGTAGAAGGGATGGAGTCTGGAGTTGGTGGAGGAAGAGAAGGGCACAGATAGGAGGGACTTGCCAGCTGAGTGGAGCTTGCGGGGTGGTGGGGGGAGGGAACATAGGGGGAGATAAGTAAAGAGAAATAATGAGGGGCAGCCAAATGAGTGCATTTGTAGCTCAGTAAGAGGAGTTCGAATTGTATTCGGAAACGGATGGAAAGCCAGTGCCATGCAGTGCCACCTGCCTTATTGATGCAACCCCATTGTTTCCTGAGTCCTCAAACTTATCTAAACCCACTTTACAAATGCCATAGACACATTATCAGCATTCAGACCCACACAAGGCAAAGTCATATTTAAGGAAAATAACACAAGGCCACCGTATTCATTATAGGTATTCTCTGAACCAGCCTGAAAATTATCAGGCAAAATCTAAGGGCTCCTTTCACAAAGGTGCGCTAGCGTTTTAAGCGCGCGCTACCCGAAAAACTACCGCCTGCTCAAGAGGAGGCGGTAGCGGCTAGCTCACGCTAAGCACACGCTAAAACCGCTAGCACACCTTTGTAAAAGGAGCCCTAAATCCAAAGAGTATCTATTGTTTGTGGATAAGACCCAGTATGATCAATTTAAAGTTTAAATAATCAAACTTGCTTCCCTGAGGTAACCCTCAAATATTCTGTGGCACTTAATTAGTTAATGCTGCTGAATATCGCCCATACTGGCTAATTTGTGGCTGGTCTGCTGGTGAAGTTGGATCTTATGCTTTTAAGTGCCAATATTCAGTGCTTAACCAGACAAGGTAATTGTCTAAAATGACCTGCATGACATGCAGTCCTGTCTATATCCAAGTCACCTTATGCAGTTAGGCACTGAATATTGCTCTTAACCACATAAGTCAGTGGTCTTAACACATTTTTAAACTGGGGTCACTTTGGATCCAAGTGAGCTGAAGGAGAGTCGCCAAATACCTTCCCTAGTAGGCCCATGACAGTGCTTAATATTAAACCATACAATGTGGTGATCACTACATAAGAACATAAGCAATGCCTCCGCTGGGTCAGACCTGAGGTCCATCGTGCCCAGCAGCCCGCTCATGCGGTGGCCCAACAGGTCCAGGACATGTGTAGTAATCCTCTATCTATACCCTTCTATACCCTTTTTCAGCAGGAAATTGTCCAATCCTTTCTTAAACCCCGGTACCGTACTCTGTCCTATTACATCTTCTGGAAGCGCATTCCAGGTGTCCACCACACGTTGGGTAAAGAAGAACTTCCTAGCATTTGTTTTGAATCTGTCCCCTTTCAATTTTTCTGAATGCCCTCTGGTACTTTTATTATTTGAAAGTATGAAGAATCTGTCCCTCTCTACTCTCTCTATGCACTAGATGCCAAATGATCACCCACTATAACATCAGAAACACTTTCCCTATTTGTAAGCATTAAGACCAGTATGGCTCCATCACATGTGGTACTGAAACAGTTCTCCTTATAGAGAATCCAGGAACTCCCTACTTCTAGGAGATTCCATAATAGGGATACCTCAATCAACATCTGGCATATTAAAATCTCCTATTAGGAGTACTTCACCTTTTACAGCTATATTTTAAATGTATTGTATTAAATCCCTGTCCACTTCTTCCATCTGTGAAGGAGGCCTGTATATCACACCAATATAAATATATTGCATCACTTCTAGCCCGCCTTCAAACTTTTCATAGGGATATCTTCAAGAAGATGGGCATTTCCAAATGAATTTTTAAAAAATTATTACTGAGAAATGCCTTACCCTTCAAATATACAGCTCTTCTCTCTATCCACTTCCCCGTTTGTGTCACAAGCATTGGCTCCTAGGCCTTACATTGAAGAACAATAACATAAGTGTTAGTTGTTTTATTTCTTTTTATTAAAGTGTATTAATACAGTAACCATATTACTTTATCCACAGCTGCTTAGCAGAGCTGGCAAACTATCCAATCTCAAGAGGAAGATTTGAGGCCAGTCCTGGCTTTCTAACCAGCCTAGAGCAAACAAAACAAAACTGCAGATATGTACAAGACGTAGGCAAAAATTTATTGTGACAAAATAATCATATGCAAACCCTTTTACCAATCAGGGGACCCGACACGGTCCGTGTTTCGGACAAACCTTCGTCAGGGGTCCATGGTAAAAAAAGGGGGATAACAAAAAAGTCACAACAAACTGTAGAGTAGGAGCTGAGTGTGAGCGACGTCAAAATTCGCCACTGTAATGAGCCTATCATGGTGCATTATGGGACCTGCAGTATGGATTTCAAAGCATAGATTAAGGGGCTATAAATTCCACATTGCTTTGGTGTGTAAGTTCAGAACCAGGCTAACTCAAAAAGTTTCTCTCCTGCAACTGGGTAACTTAGCAGCACTGCATTAGAGAGGCTCCTTTGAAGTGTTTCCAGTGGTTTCCGACACACCAATATGAATCTTTTTACAGAAGAGGCTCAAGTGGAATTAATTTGCCACCTTGTCATAGGAAAAAAAACAAAACAAAAAATGTATACTTAGTTATGACCCTGTTTGCTGAGAACAGCCCATTCAGAGATGAAAATTACCCAGCTCCAGGCCCTTAAACTAAGATCATTGGGGCAGGGTGATCAAAACCACCAGGTAAGCATAAGCCCTCAGTTAAGTGAATCACTAAATACCTTTACACAAATGGGAAAAGGGGGCAATATCTATACAGCAGTATACTGTATACTAATGCTTGAAGTATAGGAAACAAGGTTCTTGATCTAGAAGCTGTAATAAAAAAAGGCTGAACTGGATTTAGTGGTGATCACAGAGACAAGCTTCATGGCGAGCCATGACTGGGATATAGTTATACCGGGCTATAATCTGATCAGCAAAGACAGGGTAGGAAGAAAAGGAGGGGGTGTAGCACAATATGTTAAAGATCATATTAAAGCCACACAATTGCAGGATCTACAAAGTAAGGAAGAAGCACTGTGGGTCAAACTAGAAAGACGGAATGGAAAATATATTTATATTGGTGTGATATACAGGCCTCCTTCACAGATGGAAGAAGTGGACAGGGATTTAATACAATACATTTAAAATATAGCTGTAAAAGGTGAAGTACTCCTAATAGGAGATTTTAATATGCCAGATGTTGATTGAGGTATCCCTATTATGGAATCTCCTAGAAGTAGGGAGTTCCTGGATTCTCTACAAGGAGAACTGTTTCAGTAATGTAATGTAATGTAATTTATTTCTTATATACCGCTACATCCGTTAGGTTCTAAGCGGTTTACAGAAAATATACATTAAGATTAGAAATAAGAAAGGTACTTGAAAAATTCCCTTACTGTCCCGAAGGCTCACAATCTAACTAAAGTACCTGGAGGGTAATAGAGAAGTGAAAAGTAGAGTTAGAGGAAAAATAAAAATAAAATAAACATTTTAACAAGACAGCATTGATCTAAATACTTTGGAAGGTAGAAGAGAGGAGAGAAAGGAATAGAAGCAGAAGGGGGAGCCGTTGAACAGTAGAATTCTGGAGAAATTTAAATGATAGAAATAGAACAAAACAAAGACAAAAGGCAAAACAATAGATAAGATTAAAGATAAATCATAAGCTGGAAAGAAAAATAAAATAAAACTTTGTCTTCAATCCACGGTTTCAGCGTCAGTGATGAAGTGGAGCAAGTAAGTTTAGGAGGAGCGATTGACGTTTCCAGAAAGGGCTTCTTCAGGGAAGAGACTTGGCAGACAGTCCCAGGATGCCTATGTCTCCTCCCCTGCGATGTTCTCCCATCCATGCATTCCCTCCCAGACACACTGCCCGTGCCCCAGCCGCTCCAAGGAGGCTGCCCCAGATGAGGCCCACGGTGAATGCAGGATTCTCTCCTCTGCGGGAAAGCCGCCCGGAGGCGACAGTCGATCTTCTTAGCGGATTGCATGGGGGGAAGAGTTCACACATGTGATGGAGCCATACTGGTCTTAATGCTTACAAATAGGGAAAGTGTTTCTGATGTTATAGTGGGTGATCATTTGGCATCTAGTGATCACCACATTGTATGGTTTAATATTAAGACAGGTATAGAGAGGGTTCATTCAAAAGTGAAGGTTTTAAACTTTTTTTAAAAAACTAACTTTGTTCAGATGGGGGATTATGTCAAGAAATTGTTTGGATGGGAACATCTGGAAGAAGCAGGAAAGCAGTGGGCAAAACTGAAAGGAGCTATTGTAAGGGCAACAAACTATTTTATGAGAAAGATAAGTAAAAGTAAGAGGAAAAGAAGGCCACTTTGGTTCTCAAAAGTAGTAGATGAGAAGGTAAGAAAAAGAGATTTGCTTTCATAAACTACAAAAGATTGCAGAAAGAAGACAGGCAAAAATATCTGGAAAAGTTAAGCTCACTCTTGACAAAATCTCGCATTCACCGACGATGGCCAATGTTTCACAACAAAACTGTAGCTGCTTCCTTGAAGTCTGCCCATTGTAAAATTTATTACAAGGACAAAAAAAATACAATATACCACACATTCTGTATTGCAATTGGTGTTATATTTTAACACATATTTTTTGTGGTCTACAGGATTAACAAATTATTTGTCATAGAAATCTCACAAGTCTTACAATGGCCACAAGGAACATGGCCATTGTCAGGGCTCGTAATGGTGACAGATTTACGTAGAATGGCTGGACATAACATTTCTTTCAAATTTGGGCCTCTCTTGTAAGCAATCCGTAAATGAGCATTTTGAAAAGCCAGCATCAAGGTCACAAGATGCCAATGTTTATGCAGTATTCTCGATATTTGATAAGTTCTTGTATTATGCTGAAGAACACATATGGTCGCTGCATCTTGTTCTTTGGATGTCTGTTTCTGTAATCGTATTCTTGATTAGTATAAAGTGCTATTTTATAAGTCTTCCGTAGTAAACCATATGGATATCCCTAGATCTAATTTTTAATTCATTAGTTGATGAGCAGATAAGCCAATATCACAAAAACTGTGATATAGATAAACTATTCTTGAGATGTACTGGATGAAAACTCTCAAAATGTAGGAAAGTATTGCGGTCTGTGGATTTTCTATAGACTGTAGTTTCCAATCTATCATTAGGTCTCATTATCTGTATATCCAAAAAGGAAATGCTGGTGGTACTACAAGTCATTTCCACGTCTCCTTTATGGTGTAGTGTATTAAACCAGTTCACAGTTCTTCAAGTTCATGTCTAGTGCCAATCAAAAAAAAAAAGAAAATATCATCAATAAATCGAGTCCACAAACTAAAAGTACTATTGTACACAAACAAAACCCTAATATGCCAGACTCTGCACACAGGACACCACAAAAGAAATAAAAAGAAATGAATTTTTTTCCTGAACAGTCCAAAACAGGGGTGCCCAACACGTCGATCGCGATCGACAGGTCGCTCGCTCAGGCGACCCCAGTCGATCGCAGAGCGGGTTCCCTTCTTCCCTTCTCTTTTTTCCCCTCCTGACTGGCCTGCTCCTGAATTCTGCTGCTGCCTCCGCTGCTCAACATTAAAAAAAAAAAAAAAAACGGCTTGGAGAATTTATGCTCCGGGGTCTAACATGTGCTTGTACCGGCTTCCCTTCTCTTCCTTCTGAAACCGGAAGTTATGTCCGGGGGGGGGGGGAGAGAAGGGAAGCCTGCACGCACATGTTAGAGCCCCGTTCGCGGGCTAAAGCGGGAGACAGGTCAGTGAAGCTTGCGATTTGCTCTTTTTGCTGCCAGGTCCTGCCTACTTTCTGTTTCCTCAAAGGCAGGACCTGGCAGCATTTCTCCCAATAGGTCGATCTTGGGCCGATCAGCCTTCCTCTCCCCGACGTCAATTCTGCCGTCAGAGAGGAAGTTCTGGCCAGCGGAACTTCCTCTCCGATGGCAAAATTGACGTCGGGGAGAGGAATGCTGGTGGGCCCGAAGCAAGGAGAGCTTGGCCGGCGGTGGGCAACTTTGGGGGCCTGTTATCCGATGGCAGCGGCAGTGGCAGTGGCTTGGGGGAGGGCAGGGAGGGAGGAAGAGGGCAGGCAGGGAGACAGAAGGAAAGAAGAGAAACAGAAAAAAAGAAAGGGGGCATGAAGAGAGAAAGAAAGAGAGGGCAGGGAGAGAAGAAGAAAATGTTGGGGGGGGAATGAGGTCAGGAGGAGAGGAAGCATACAGGCTAAAAGAAGGGAAGAAAGATTGGATGCACAGTCAGAAGAAGAAAGTGCAACCAGAGACTCATGAAATCACCAGACAAGGTAGGAAAAATGATTTTATTTTAAATTTAGTGATCAAAATGTGTCTGAATTTATATCTGCTCTCTATATTTTACAATATGGTCCCCTTTTACTAAACTGCAGTAGAGGTTTTTAGAGCATGGAGCCTATGAGCGTCGAGAGCAGCGCTGGGCATTCAGCGCAGCTTCCTGCGCTAAAAACTGCTATCGTGGTTTAGTAAAAAGGGAGGGGGTGGGTATTTGTCTATTTTTGAATGGTTGTTAGTGAGGTGACAGTGCATAGAGTCATCTGCTTTGACCTCTTTGAAAAAACCCTGAAATAGAAATGATAATTAACAATTCTATGCGTACAGTGTGCGTTGTGTTTTTTAAAAATTTTATTGTTGGTAGATCATTTTGACTTGGTCATTTTAAAAGTAGCTCGCAAGCCCTAAAAGTGTGGGCACCCCTGGTCCAAAATATAAAAACAGCAGATGTAAATTTTCAAAATTGACATATTTCAATCACTAAAATGAAAATACAAATATTTTTCCTACCTTAGTTATCTGGCAATTTTATTTTTCTGGTCATCTTGTTCCATCTGTGCTCTTAATGCTGCTTCCAAGGCCTCCTTATGCATTAGCTGTTTCTTTCCTCTTCTTTATTTTTTGCACTACATCCTTCTTTGACACTAATTTTCAAATTCAGTTTTCTTCCATTTTTCTGCTTCCATCATACCATCCCTTCCCCTTCCCTCCATCCATGTGCACATCTCTTCCCTCCTCTTCCACTTTTCCATCCATGTGCCCCATCTATTCCCCTTCCCTCCATTCAGCATCTCTCCCTTCTTCATCCCACCCTCTCCACTCCCTCCTCTGGTTCCACCAAATGTTCTTCCACCTGTTCTGAAGCCCTCCTCACCACGAAAGCTACATAGAGGTAACTAGCATGTGAGCGATTCTCTTGCACTTCCCGTTGGCCTCCTCTGCACTGCTCCTTTTTTGCGGTCCACCCAAGTGGAACCAGGAAGTTGCTTCAGAGGGGGGCAAAAGAAAATACAAAGAAGGTCACCGGCAGTGCTAGAGAATCGAAGAACAGTGACTTAGACAGTCCTATCCTCCACTACCTGCTCCCGCCTGCCCCAGACCGACTTCGCACTTACAGGTCAGATGCTCTGGAAACCATCACCAATGCTCTGTGCTGGTGCAGGGCCTTGAGTGTCTGTGCATGCTCAAGGCTTGCTGGACTCTCTTCGAGAATCCTAGAGATGGCAGGAGCCAGCAGGTCTTGAGCATGCGCAGACACTCAAGGCCCTTCAGCCCAGCCCAGAGCGCTGGCGTTGGCTTCCAGAACATCGGGTGTATAAGTGCAATATCAGTCTGGGGTAGGGGGGAGCAAATAGTGAAGGATAGGCATGACGGTCATGGGGGGGTCAAGAGAGAGCAATGTCAGTCATCGGGGGTGGGGTGGAGTGAGGAGATAATAACATTAGTCATCGGAGAGATAGAAGTGCTGGTCATGGGTGGGGGTAAATAGCAGTGCCAGTCATTGGAAGGGGTGAGATAGCAGTGCTGGTCATCGGAGGTGGGTGGAGATATATGCCAGTCACTAGGGGAGGGTAGAGGATGGCAGTGGGGGGGGGGAATGGAAGATAACAGCATTGGTCATCGGGTGGGGAGGGGAGGAAAAAAGCACCATAATTGGAAGGTGGCTCGAATATAAACTGAGACCCCCATTTTTGGGCCATTATTTTAGCCTAAAAATCTCAGTTTAGATTTGAGTATATACGGTAGATACTCTTGGTTCTATTCTTTGATCCAAATAATATGTTATTACTTCCAAAGCTTCTGTTTGAGCAATGATTGTATAAAGTGATTTAACATCCATAGTGATCATTCAGATTTCTTGTCCCATACATGTAATGTGGTCAACTTTACGTAAAAAATCTGTAGAATCGCAGATGTAAGAAAAGGCTTTATTGACCATGGGTTGTAGAAAAAAACTCAACAAAATTTGACAAATGTTCCAAAGGGGACTCTCGCCCTGAAACATTTAGTCTTCTGGTGTGTGTGTGTGTGGGGGGGGGAGGGGTAGGTGTTGCATGGTTTTGTGAATCTTAGTATATAAAACTGGATATCGAGGCACCCTAATGTTCAGGTACTTATATTCTGACTCAGTCAAAAATCCAGCTTCCAAACCTCATTGTGTTCTATTATATATTATAAGGTGTAATTCATAGGTGGGATCTCTCTCAAAGATAATATAATCTAGATTTGTAAGTTGTCTCTCTACTTCACTTATGTAGTCATCTTTCATTTGTAACAATATAGCCCCACATCATATTACCAGATTTGTGTTCAACTTAAGATCTTTCAAAGCTAAATTTTCTTGAATAGTTAAGTTATACTGTCTCAGGGAATTCCCATGCTTCATTTTAACTATATCTTGTAGGACCAGGAATAGAGAATGACTCGGTGACAAAATTCATCACCGTTCCCGTCCCCGTGGATAACTGCGGGAAATAATCCCATTTCATTTTCTAGTGTCTATTTCAACCTTGGTCCTTCTACACCAGCATTCTTCAAAGCAAAGCTTGCGGGTCAGTGGTTGTGCCCAATTATACTCTGATTCTTCCCTCTCTCCTTAAAGAATGACATGAAGATGGTTTCCCGCGGTTATCCGTGGGGACGGGAACGGTGATGAATTTTGTCACCATGTCATTCTCTAACCAGGAATTTAAATGCTTGTAACAGCTTTATAAGTGAACGCTAAGCACCGTTTTTTGCCTGGTTGATTCAATCATGTAAGATAAGCGGTGCCTGCAGCCACTTGTGAGTTTTTGTGAGGCCAAAGTTCCTCTCTATTCAGCAAATTTACGTTAATTTTCTTGCAGTTCCAGAGCACTGAAGCAGAAAACGTTTTGTCGGCGAATGTGAGATTTTGGCAAGAGTGAGCATAAGCAGCGGGTGTGAGAGCTTCTGAAGCACGGAACCGTTTCCAGCGAATAGGAAAGCACCGTCTCCTGGCTGCTTTACTGAACAACAAGGAATCAACACAGTGCAGATAAGGTCTGTTGTTTGTATTATAATGTTATGGCTAGAGTGCACATAAACAGGAGGTTTTTTATGCCTATGATACAAGTGTGGAGGGGAGCTAGTTTATACAACTCTACCTTTCACAGCTACAGAAGTGACTTTCCCTTCGTAGCTTTTGAGGTTTTTTTCCTCCTGGTAGTCGCTCTTTATTTAGAACCATGCTTTAATGACATGTTTCTTGGTGATTTATATTGGAGGTGAATTTATTTACTCCCCCTTTTACAAAACCATGAAAGTGTTTTTTAGTGCCAACCAGTGTGCTGAATGCTCTGCGGTCATAGGAACTCATGAACCTACTAAATAGTAGATTTAAAACAAACCGGAAAAATATTTTTTCACACAATGTGTGAATAAACTCTGGAATTTGTTGCCGGAGAATGAAGTGAAAACAGTTAGCTCAGTGGGGTTTAAAAAAGGTTTGGATTGAGGAGGGATAGAGAGTACCATTGGAAGGGGAAGGGAAGGGAGGGTTTGGGGAGGGAAGGTAGAGAGTATTAAATGATTTAAAACATGTAGTCATATATAGATTGAGTGGGGTTTGATAGGGGATGAGGGTATTTTCTAGGTTTACATGGGATGTATTTTACTCGATGCCTCATTATTATACTACTATTAGCTTTAGTCCCAATACCAGTGTATCTTTATTATATATAATGCCAACCCTCTCTAATAGAATAGATGAAATGAACAAACTAGGTTGGTGTATTTTAAATATGGATATCTTCACTGAAATACCTCAGCCCCACCACTCCACCGCTATGTTAGTTTCAAAAAGCGGGAGATTTATGTGGTGCCTCATCATAGGTAATTCATTGTTAAACGCTGTGTCAGATTTAGTGTGCTCATAAAAATATTTCTTGTTTAAATAGATTAGAATAGTGTAAAAGTTAAAGAATATATACTTAGCTTCTACACACAGCTGAACCTGGGAGTCTGACCCGACATGTTTCGCACAAACAGTGCTGTCTCAAGGGTCTCCCTGTATGAAAGCAAGACAAAAGTACATGGGGAAGCTGTAGTGAAATCTTTCTCTATACACTACCTCCCCCCCACAACAATAAATTATTATACTAAGCACCTTGGTGTTGTATGTAATATTGACCACATCAATATGTTCATCATATTATTATATTTGATGCATCATCATTGTTATACAAGTTTTAATGTTGTATTTGTTGTTGTTTGCATTAATAAAAATTGTTTGAACTTAAAAAAGGTTTGGATAATTTCCTAAAAGAGAAGTATTACATGATGTAGATAATATTTTGTGAATCTTTGCATTGGTACGGTATGCATGTTTCTTGCCTTGTTATCATTTATTGTACTTTCTATACTAAACTCAATAAAAACAATTTTGAACTAAAAAAAAAAAAAAAAGAGAAGTCCATAGGCCATTAGTGAGATGGCTTAGGGAAATCTACTGCTTATTCCTAAGATTAGCAGCATAAAATCTGTTTACTACCTAGGATGTAGCTAGGTACTTGGGATCTGGGTTGGCCACTGTTGGAAACAGGATACTGGGCTTGATGGACCTTTGGTCTGTCCCAGTATGTCAATTATTATGTTCTTATGGATTAAGTTAGGCACCAGTATGTATCTTGTATAGGAGCTGATATATTAGGTCAAGAAAACCCTGGCTTAATATACTGACCCTAAACGTATGCATGCTTACCTGCGCACTGGTAGGTGTGATTCTACAAACGGCGCATAACTTTGATTCTGACATACACTAGGTGCCACTTTTAGTGGCACTTACCAAGTTAAATTCCATATATAGAATCTGGCCTACCAATTAATAAAATTAAGTTCAACAACTACATCAGTAGGCATCCCGATCTAAGTGCCTACCAGTAGGCACCATTTATTGAACCAGGGCATTAATGCCCATAGCATTTGCCCTGTTATCGAATTACCTCAAAATGACCTCCCATATGTACTAATTTTCATGGCAAAATTATACACATCGAATAGCAGGTGTAATTGAATACAGCTAGCTTTGCAAGAGTAAAATTCAAAATCAACTTGTGTAGATTTGCTTTAAAAATTAGTGCAATTTATGCATGCAATAATCTTTAAGTTTGTGTAGGCAATTACACAATTACCCACTTACTTGAATATTCCATAATTTGATAGAGGTTTCAGGAAAATTCCAGTATGCAAGCAGTTCAAAAAAACCCACCAACAACCTCAAACTTAGAAATATGCTAATAACATGCAAGAAAAGATAATAGCTTTGGACTGAATCCAGGCATCGTAGTTCAGATGAAAACCAAGGACAATGTTTAGTTATAGATTAATAATCCAAGGTACAAATAGTTCTGAACACATTGGGAAAAACATAAGCACAATATTATGCAAACTAAAGGTCAAAGGCTAGTCTGTATTTGCGAAATGTTTTCAGTTATATATTTTTTAAAGTGCTGACAAATACTGTTTTTCAACAAATGATTTTCTTTGCCTCAGAGATGCCAAGGACAGATCCAAGAACAGAGAAAATTAAAAACAGTGAGTATAACAAATGATCAGCAATATAAATAGCCATGTATGTTCTAAAACTTAATGTGAAGTGATTTTTTTTTTTTTAATCAATGATGAGATTTCCTTAATGTTTATAGTCCCATAAACTTGGAATGAAAAATGTTTTTATTTCCCTGCAGTATATTTTTGTTTCAATTTTTATTTTAATTTTTCTTATATATAGGATACACACAGTGACATGAACAGAAAATATGTTTCCAGTTGACATAGTTTGCTTTTAGCTGATTGAGAAAATGTTAAAATAATGGCAAGAATCAAATCTAGACTGAATTTCATATGAAAATTAGTATACACAATGATTCCCTTACATTATGTAAGAAGTTTGACATGGCAGCCACTGATTTTGACTGTTATAGTATAATTAATAGTTATTAGAATTTTTAAAAAAAGGTCGGAGTAGTATAAAAGGCAAAAAGAAAGTGAACAATATTAAAGGTGTGTGAATTACAGGGTACAGATGTGATAGAGTAACACATGTATTAAAAACACATATTAGAACTAGAATGGCAACCATTCTTTTTAAAGTAATAGTCCCACCTAGAGATCCACTTGTGCTTAATAAAATAAAATGGCTCGATACCTTTATAGACAGAAATCTCTTCTGATTAAAAAAAAGCCCTATTCTATAAATCACGCTTAGGGGTCCTTTTACTAAGGCGCGCTAACTGATTTATCACGCACTAAATTCTAACGCACCCATAGAATATAATGAGTGCGTTAGCATTTAGTGCACACTAATCTTTAGTGCGCTAAATCGGTTAACGCGCCTTAGTAAAAGGACCTCTTAAAGTTAGGCGCATGTTATAGAATAACACTTATGCCGAGGAACTGCACCTAAACTTAGGTGTTGCCAATTGTACCAAGGAAAATGTTGTACAAATGCCTGTTAGGTGCGGGTGCCCATATGGTACAATTACGTGTGTAACTAAAACAAATGCCCTGGTCTGTCAATAACCCATCCATTTGTGCATCCCCTTTTTTGATTCATGGCCTAAATTTATATATGTAACATGTAACTGATTTTAATTAGCACCATGAATTGCTTGTTCTAAGCCAGTTATTGGGGCTAATTAGCTTGCTGTTGAATTAAATTATGCACACAATTTTTAACGATTTTATAGAATTTGGGCGTGGCTTTGGGGTCAGATGCTATGAATGGATATAGAACAAGACATGCATTAGAAGCGTTTGCTAGCGGTTGTGCCGCCATGAAGTCCTGTGCGGGACTCTGTTATAGTATTTATGATTAGTAATTCTCTTTTTGTAGAAAGTTTAATTAATAACTAGAGAATCTGATATATAAATATTCAATACTCCCACTTATAGTGAGTGTCTTTATCTTATAAGTACCATACTATGTCATAATGTGAACTGCTATTTGAATTTGTCTACTGATGTACCGTAATTATCTATTGCCTACGTTCAACTTATTCTTCCTTTATGATGCCTCATGCGAATTTCTTCAAAAAATCCTACTAATAAATGCATAGAAAAAGAAAATGCAAGTATTGACAGGCTATGAGGAACTCATGGGCACAATGCTAATGGATTATCCACATCCCCAAGGGAAACACAAATAACATAATTAAATTAGGAAACGGATTCATTAGACTATAGATATTCCACTAGGGAGGTACATTTGTTAGCAAGCATTCACTTCATTAGTGCACTTTAAGAATGTAGTGCATTGGAGAGGCAATTAAGCACACGTTAACTCAATTAATGTGTGTACAATTAATGTGATTTTTTAAAATTGAAATTAAAGTTTGAATGGAGATAAATGCCCCTAAATTAGGACAGAGTCTGAAAAATCTGAAGATAAACTGAAAGGACCTAATAATATACGAGGTGTGATCAAAAAAATACGGTGAATGTTTAAATTTAATATATATATATATATTACAGTAAAAGACATATTGCCATTACTCCCCCTCAAAATACTCCCCCTCGCTTTCAACATACTTATCCCATCATTATTGTCACTTTCTGAAGAAGTTCTGGAAGTTGTACAAAATAATTGAACTAAGCAGAAAAAGCTTCTGAACACTTGGTGGGGAAGGGGGGGGGGGGGCAGTTAAATACCCCGTGACCACCACAGCATTGTCCAGGTAGCATCAAGGCAAAATTCAGTGCCATTATTCACATAGTTAAATGGGCAAATAGGACTGCTTAAATAGCTATGAGTATTGGGTACACCTGCATAACTTCCGGCTTTCACTACTCTACTGGATACTCAAAGCAGGTGACTGGATGTTCCCCAGAATTAAATATCTGGGTCTAAGTTAGCTGGTGTTCCAGAACTGTTCATTTTTATTGTTTTTGTTTGATCATTTTTTCATGATGAGAGCAAAATTGTATAATGTGTATTCTTTTATAAGGTTGCACCCTATTTGGAAAAAAGGACATACTCTAGCCAGAAATGGCACTGACCCATTACTTAGCGCTTAATCAGTTAAATGTAAATATTCAGCATGAGAAAACTGGTTTGAATATTAATGGTTAGCGGCTAAGCAAGTTTTAGCGCTGAGTGACTAAGTTTAGTGTCCAAATCAGATCGCATAATTAGCAGTCCTATCTTTAGCCGCTTTAAACAGAACCAATCAGTACTGAATACTGACTTGGCCAGTTGACTTTTTGCAGGCCAAAAACAACTCTGGATATTCAATGTAGTCACTTGAAACAGCCTGGCATTTGGTCAGTGCCCACCATGGGAGTTATCTGGACTGCCTCCCAGTGGCTGAATATCAGATCCACTCTTTTTGAGAGTTCACACTCTTTTCCCATTAGCATGTGCATGTGTGTGCATTAAGGACCATATTCTATAAACAGCCTAAGGCTCTGATTGGCCTAAGACTCCGATTGGCCAGATCCCTAAGGATCCCCATTAGAATGGCTTTAGGTATATGGCCAATCGGAGTCTTAAGCCATTTCCAGTGCATCCCAGAATGCACTGGAAAGGAGGCCTAAACCTACAGTTTGCCTAAAGTCCCTCCTATGGGAGGGTCCTTAGGTGCCTGGGCCAATCAGCTCTTCCTGGTGTATCAAGTTTCAAGTTCAAGTTTCAAGTTTATTAAATTTTGATTTTACGCAATATCAAATATTTCAATGCGTATTACATAATTGAAATGTACAATAAAAAAAACTGGGGTGACAAATACAAATACAAATAAGACAAAATTATACAAACTAATCATTATGTATTATTAATACAAACTGAAACAAGTGGGTAAAGAAAAAATGGAATTACAATTAAAAAAAATAAAAATAAAAATGTTTTAACAATTAAGGTTTATACATAAGGGTAGGGTAGGTGAGAAAAGTGATGAAGGAAAGAAAGAGAGAATGAAAGAAAAAAAAAAAAAAGATGTTTTGATAGAAAAGAAAGAAATGTAAGATTAAAAGAACTCTTTTAATTTCTATGTTGATGTTCTACATATTTGATTCCTTTGAGGTTCTACATATTTGATTCCTAAAGGATAAATATTGTGTTTATTATCCCAGGATGCACCAGGAAGGGGAAGGCCTGCTATTCTGAAGAAGCGGGCCTGCCGGCCAGAAGGAGTAGGCATCCCTCTGGCCAGCCTTGCTTTTACTACTACTACTACTACTATTATTATTATTAATTATTTCTGTAGCACTACCAGACGACGTATACAGCGCTGTACAGAGTCACAAAGAAAAAAACAGTCCCTGCTCAAAAGAGCTTACAATCTAAACAGCCAAGACAGACAAACAGAATGTCATGGATACAGTTAAGGGTGGTGGGCATTGGAGTAGGGTTAAAGATTGAAGGATATACAAAAAAGGTGGATTTTCAGTCTGCTTTTAAACAAGGGAAGGGGTTTGGCAGACAACCTCAGGTAATTTATTCCAGGCATAGGGGGCAGCTAGATGAAAGGAATGAAGTCTGGAATTGGCAGTGGAGGAGAAGGGTACAGCTAAAAGTGGCTTATCTGAGGAACGGAGCTCTCTGGGAGGTGTATAAGGAGAGAGAGAAGAGAGGAGAGAAATTGAGGGGCAGCAGAATGAACACACTTGTAGGTCAGCAATAGGAGCTTGAACTGTAAGTGAAGGCGGATAGGGAGCCAGTGAAGTGACTTAAGGATAGTGATGATATGAGTGTGATAAGGTTGGAAGCAGATGAGTCATGCAGCAGAGTTTTGTACAGATTGCAAGGGGGAGAGGCAACACTGCGGGGATACCAGTTAGAAGTAGTTTGCACTTGCAGTAATCTAAGTGTGAGGTTACGAGAGCATAGACAAGGGTCTGGATAGTGTGCTCAGAGAGGAAGGGGCATATTTTGGTGATATTGAAGAGATAGAAGCAGCAGGTCTTAGCAGCTTTTTGATGTGCTTTTAAATGTATGGGAGGGGTCTGTATGGTCTTTGAGGGGTGGGGGGTCATGATTTTGGGGGTGGGGGTGTTCAGGGAGTCATGGGTTCGGATTGGTGCTGGCAGGAGGAAGTGGGTATCCCTCCTGCTATGGACAGTGTGGGGGGTGGGGATGCTAGCAGGAGGGAATGGGCATCCCTCCTGCTGTGTACAGTGTGTGTGGTGTTCCGGGTTCTGCTCAGCTGATCGTGGCTTGGGGGAGGGGAGATTCCCTTGCCACAATCAGCTCAGCGGAAACACAATTCTCTAACTGGTGTCTATGACATGGACACCAGTTAGAAAAATGGGACGGTGCAATTCTATATAGGACACTCGTTTGCGATTCTCAAAAGCCGCTTAAGTGGCTGCTGAGACCAGGAATACTATACAGAATCAGGCCCTAAGAGTGCATTCTGACCAAAAGATTGTGCCTTTTCTCAGATAGGGCGAACTCCTTCTAAAGAGCACACATTATTATCAGCAAATTAAAAAAAAAAAAAACTAACCAAGCAAACAAACATAAAATTGTCCTCTCCCTCCCCCCACCCCAGTCATTTTCAAGTTTTATTGATATGCTATGACTTGGGATATGTCTTCTAGGAAGCAGAACAGTGAGGAAGTACAGTTGAAAGCAAAAAAGACAGAATAACATACAGTAAAACCTTGGATTGCAAGTAACTTGGTTTGCAAGTGTTTTGCAAGACATGCAAAACGTTTTATTAAATTTAATTTGATATACAAGCAATGTCTTGCAATACAAGTACATACAGTATGCATGCATTACAATTGAGCTGATGGTTCTTCTCTCTCTGACGCAGCAGGAGTGTAGTGATTGTTGTAAATGAACGAGGTCTTGCAATACAAGTATGTATAATATTTTGTATTAAAGTTTTTGGGTTGTGGAATGAATCGTCTGAGTTTCCATTACTGTATTTCCTAAGGGGAAATTTGCTTTGATACACGAGTGCTTTGGATTACAAGCATGCTTCTGGAACGAATTATGCTCGCAAACCAAGGTTTTACTGTATATTGTTTAAAAGTTTATTGATGCGAGAAAGCAAAATAGAATCCTTCCACTCAGCTACAGTTATTTGTGACAGATATTTGAAGTAGTTCAGAAAAAAGCAATGAAAATGGTATGGGGTTTGTGCCACAAGAAGTTTGAAGAGAGTTTTGATGACCCGAATATATGGCACAGTGGATAATGCTACAGCCTCAGCACCCTGAGGTTGTGGATTCAAACCCACGCTGTTCCTTGTGACCCTGGGCAAGTTACTTAATCCCTCCATTGCCTCAGGTACATTAGATTGTGAGCCTGCCAGGACAGACAGCGAAAAATGCTGGAGTAACTGAATAAATTAATGTAAACCAGTGGTTCCCAAACCAGTCAGGTTTTCAAGATATCCCTAATGAATATGCATGAGAAAGATTTGCATATAATGGAAGTGGCAGGTATGCAAATCTCTCTTATGCATATTCATTAGGGATATCTTGACTGGCTGGGGGTCCCCCAGGACAGGTTTGGGAACAACTGATGTAAACCATTCTGAGCTCTCTTGGGAGAACAGTATAGAAGATTGAATAAATAAATTGTATAAATAAATATTAGCAGTTGCCTTTCTCGCATCCCAGATCTATCCATTTTCAGCGTAGCTATTTAAAGAATACATTTCTCCCTCCGTATTTGCAGTTTCAGCAATCGCTGGCTCCATTCCCCAAATTACATCAGCTTGCATAGAGAAATCGCTGATTCCCAGCACTTTCTTCATCGTGTTTTGCCTCTCCTTCAGGAACAGTCCAGGTCTCCCACCATGTTATTCATGGTTTCACCATATTCACAATGGTTTTTAATAGAAAACAGTGAATAACATATGAAAAAGTTATTCACGGTTTTTCTGTATTCGCGGGTCTGTTAATCCCCTATCACAGCTTATACGGAAGGAGAAGTGTAACATCATGTTTCTATGTAACAGCTGAAGAGCCCATTTGAATATTGTTATGGTAGTAGTTTTTTTTTACCCCATCAAAACAATGATATTTAGTCCAGAAAAAGAATACATAAAAGCAGTTTTGGCAGTGACTATGCCCCTCTTTTATGAACCCGATAGCGCGGGCTGACACGGCAAATGGCCCGATGCTCAAAGGGATTGAAAAGGCGTTGGAGAATTTGCCACATGGCATTCGCTCACACAGCTTTGTAAAAGAGGCCTTATGTTTAGTGGTCACTGATCTGATACACAAAAGCCAGGGAGAAGCATTTCCACAGGGTTGGGGATGCCCTTAGCTAATTTTCATATGTTGCCCCTACTTAAAATCTATAGTTAAAACATGAATATAATGAGACATTTTCACTTATGTTCTATAAACACACTCATAAAAATATGAAATTGTGCTGCTTTTGCTGAGAATATTTTGCACTTTTATAAATAAATACCGCACAGTAGCAAAAGTTAATAAAACCAGCTATGCCGAGCTATCAAGATTCAGGCACAAAGAAGTTCTTATTTTGCCTTCACTGAACAAATGACAGCTTTGGATTTATGACGATATATGAAACGAAAGAAACATCGCTCAAGGTAAGTCATTCATTAATCATAAGCAAAACAGGCTAGAATCAAGGTTGCACAATTCGGCATTTATTATTAACTAAATTATGTTTTTTTCCATCCTATTTCTGTTTAGTTGATACTTGAAAGTTTGGACTAAATGCAAAATGAAAGTTTCATTGTTTTTCTCAGTATTATTGTGCTTTTACAAACTATTTATATATATATATATATATATATATATATATATATATAATTTTGCACCAAAGTGCTGAATTTAAAAAGCTTCATGGCACTGTGCACTGTTCCCTCTAAGCTGAGCATTGATCCAACTGCATTGCTACCCATAGGGGTTGAGGCTTCAATATTGTGTTTTTAATCACTAGAGGAAAGCAGTTTCCTTGTAGTCCTGCAGAACTTGCCTGTCCCTCACTATTGGAAATGTGCTAGTGAAACAGCACCCTCCACTGGCAGGACGGTAGGTGGAGTTTAGAGGAAACAATAACACTGTGTTCTGAAGGTTTACACATTTCTCTTGAAGAATTTTCCCTTTAAGATGACGAAGGACATCGTAACCTTGGGAGAAATGATGCCTCCAGTTAAATGCACCATTAAGGGCTCCTTTTACTAAGCTGCAATTGCCGCGTGCACTAAACCCGTGCTTTGCGGCTAGAACTAATGCCAGCTAAAACCGCTATCACAGCTTAGTAAAAGGAGCCCTATGTTTTTGCTCTCACAGTAAAATGAGGCTACTATAACATGGCTGAGTTGATTCTCCTCCCCCCCCCCTTTTTTTTGCATTGAATAGATTAAATTAGCTGACTGGGGTATTTAGTGTTGTGGGAGGAAGGGGATGAGATGTACAGTAGTCTTATGGCATTTGAATGAAACGCTTTGATGCTTGTCTCACGGATAGTGTGAGCAGTGTGGTTTGGGGTTAGTGATGGGGTTCCAGAAATGTATGCTTGGTAGATGCATTAATATGTAGAACGTGAGGCATTGATTGTGCAATGGAGTAGGTCATAGGCACCATGGATCAACTTCCTGTAATTCTGGCCAAAACAGCCATCAGCATGAAACTAGAGAACTCTGGGATGGGAAAGGAGCTTGTGTGGCTCCTCTAACCCAAACGAAGTTACCCTGCTCCTGGAGTGAGGGGGGAAGAAAATGGTTGTGATTGCCTTAGGGGGAATTCAGAAGCTTTGAATGAGGTGGCTGGAGCCTGTCCCTGGTTGTGGCTGGTGTGCGCATTGTTATTTTAGATAGCATTTGGAAAAAAAAAAAAGAGTTCTTAGTCTTACAGTTTGTTGCTAGCTGTGCTGCTGAGGCAAGAGCAAAGACTACTTTGGTGAAATGCATTCACATACAGTAGCTAGTCAGTATTTGTGCCAGTATACAGTATATGAGGGCTTGGTACTGACCTGATTCTTCCTCCATTTGAGCTTGGACTTCCTCCAACAGGTGCTAGAATATGACCCTTTTTCTTCAAATCCTCAGTCTGTACAGAGGGGGAGAGAGAAAGTGAGTTAAATAGTTGAATTAGTGAGATTTCTTTTACTATATTGCAGTGCCTACCATGGACTGGTAAATGAATGTTGTCACATCCCTTCAGAGTATATGTGCATTCTCAGTATCAAAGTAATGGCTTCTGGGAATCCAGTGTGTATATGAGGCAGCAGAATAGCTTTGCCTATGTTGTAGCTGCATTGATTGCTCCATGCTGGGCACTTGCACCTCCATAGCTATTTCCTTCTGTGCGATGCAGTCAGATGCGGGCCCTGTGTAAGACTTCTACATGGTAGTGGAGGCAGAGGGTGTGGCAATGCAGAATCTATGTTTGCAACAGGACCTGTCCTGGACAGCCACATTTTTCCTTTCATATATTTTTTTTCCTGGGACTATATGTGTTCCCCCCCCCCCCTTTGCCTACCTTCCCCTGCATCTCCAGGGTGCAACCCCATTGGAGCTGATAATTTGTCCTCATTAGAGTATATCATCCAGCTTGGCAATCTTTCTCCCACTTTCACTCTTTAAGCTCACCGGCCTGTAGTTTCCTGCTTCATCCCTGTGACCACTTTTATGAACAGGGACCACATCCACTCTCCTCCAATCCCCAAGAATCACTCCTTTCTCCAGAGATTTGTTGAACAAATCTTTAATAGGACTCACCAGAACCTCTCTGAACTCCCTTAGTATCCTGGGTTGGATCCCGTCTGGTCCCATTGCTTTGTCCACCTTCAGTTTTTCAAGTTGCTCATAAACACTCTCCTCCATGAATGGTGCAGAATCTACTCCATTTTCTCATGTAACTTTGCCAGACAATCTCAGTCCTTCTCCAGGATTTTCTTCTGTGAACACAGAACAGAAGTACTTGTTTAGCACATTTGCTTTTTCCTCATCACTCTCTACATATCGGTTCCCAGCATCTTTTAGTTTAGCAATTCCATTTTTCATCTTCCTCCTTTAACTAGTATATCTGAAAAAAATTTTGTCTCCCTTTTTTACATTTTTAGCCTTTTGTTCTTCCGCCTGTGCTTTCCCATGACTGCCATACCAGCTCACAAAGCCTGAACACCTAAACACAGAAGCATGTGGATATCTACTCACTTTACCTTAGGTGAGTATGCACTTTTGCCCCAATGTGCACACCTATTTTATAAAATGCATGACCACCTACGCACACTTTATAAAATGTTGGCATACATCTGGTAGGGACCATTTTGGAGCATGCCCCAAAATTTTGGCACTTTTTGTAAAATTGCTTTCAAGGCATAATTCTGTTAAGGGGCATATATTTTTAAGGTCCAAGAATTACCTATTTTGGATCCTATTATATATATTAAAAGAAAATGGGCACCTATGTTTTAAATAGAAAACAAGCGTAATAGGTCAAACAAACCTCTATATTTTAGGTGTGATCGTTTATACCAAAAACAAAAAACAACAATACAAAACAATTTAAGAGTTTGGTGCCAAACTCTTAAGATGCCTAGCGATACCTATGTTTAAAAGTAAGTGTAGTTATATGTGGAGAATAAGTGTGGTTGACTTAGGCATTCAAGATAGGCGCCGCAAAATTAGGCAGATGAAAAGTTGGAGACTGTCTAGGTTGCCTAGTGATGCCTCAGTCTGCTTAGGCACTACTAGGTGTGATTCTATAAATGCTGCCTTTCTATTTACAACCATGCCGGGCAGCACCTCTAATGTAGGTGCCACTTGGCGCCATTTATAGAATCTGGCCCAAAGTATTATGCATCATGTTCAGTACAAGTATTTTAAAAAGGGTATGGTTAGGGGTGGATCATGGGCATGGTTTTGAGTTATGCACAAGTTTTTTTTACCTATATGCTGCTGTGCGCACAAGTTAAGTACAGGCATTTAGGCCAAGTTTTCCTTGGCTTAAAATGGGTACACCTACAAGTTATGCATACTGGCATATACTGGCGCTAAAAGTGTTTATATAAGGTGTGTATAACTTTTTAAGAATTGCACTTAAAGTTGCACTAGTCGGCACCAATTTTTTTAGGTGACATATATAGAATATGGCCTTATGTACTTAACATGACAGCTTAGACACAGTAACTATTATTGTGCATTAATTTTTTTCCTGAGCTTCTTGTTAATAGTTAATGCATGTTAAGATCCGTGTTAAACATCTAACCTGGTTAGTAAATAGTCCATAAGTCTTCACCTAGTACTATATTGTTAACTAAGAATTTTCTCAGCTCTGCTTAATCAACCAGTATCCCTAATGAACTAAACAGCTTTCATATTCCTTCTTTATGTAAGATTGTATAACTCTCATATTCCTTCATTATGTAAGATTGTATTGCTGACTTTGATTGTAACCTCTTCGCTGACTTTGATTGTAACCTCTTCGCTGACTTTGATTGTAACCTCTTCGCTGATTGTCCAGCGCTTCTTGCTGTAAACCGCCTCGAACTTCTATGGCTTTGGCGGTATATAAGAATAAAATTATTATTATTATTATATAAAAAATGAAATGAAATTTTAAAAAGAGAGAAATGAAATCTGAACCAAATGCAGAGAGGAAAGGAGAATACACACCTTTAGAGTTCAATATTCAAAAGGGTAGCCCACTGAACTGGCCAGTCACCATTATTCAGTGTTTCCTAACTGGTTGTGGTTAGGTGATATTGACTCGTGCTTGAGACCTAGCGACTTGATGATATCATCAAGTTTTCGTGGCAGAATACAAAAGTAGATTGCTGGGCTTTCTTCTGCGCAGTATACATTTGATGTTGTCACCGTTGTCACATCAAATGGGATCCTCTGCGAATAACACTGCCCATCTGCTGCTGCCCAGTGGGTGATTCATCATTGGCCTGCCATCTCCGCTGAAAACTGTCCACCTTGGGAGGCCCTGCTGGGAGTAGAACTACCAATGACATAGCATTCAGCTACATAGATGAGCACAAGTTCCAGTGGCACAACAAGCCCATGTACCATGACTGGAGTCTTAACTGGGTACTGCTGCTGAATACTGGCTCTAACCAGCCATTCCCTAAATGGCTATTCTGGGGCAGAGTTTGGGTAGAGCTATCTAACTTAGGGGTCCTTTTACTAAGGTGTGCTAACTGATTTAGCATGCACTAATTGATTTAGTGTGCGCTAAAGATTAGCGCATGCTCAGTGCTAAAGCACCCATTATATTCTATGGGCGCCTTAGCATTTAGCATGCGCTAACCTTTAGCGTTTGCTAAATCAATTGGAGCACGCTAAATCGGTTAGCGCACCTTAGTAAAAGGACCCCTTAGTGAGGAAGTAATCTGAATATGCTCTGGGATTGAATATCCAGGGTTAACTCAGTTCATGGCTGAATCAAGCCCTAAGTTTTCAGTGCAGCTGGTTAGGTTCAGACACTCCTAACTGAGCATCCAAAATCTAGATGGGTAAATTTTAGCCAGCTAGAATTATTTAAATTTTCTACTGGAAACCTCACCAGATAAGTTCAGCTAAAAAGTATATGTTTCCCTGTGGAGAGCATTTCAAGTTGCGGCTGACTCCACAGCTCCCAGAGCCCTGCCTTAAATATGGTCCCCTTTTTTAGGTATGGGCGACTCCTTGATTGGGGCCTGCTTTGGCCTACTTGCTCGCGACTCTCGAGATCGGTTGATTGTGGTATATATGTGGAGTGCTAGGCGGGAGGCTGTTGTGAAATGTGTGGATTGTTTGTGCTGGATAGTTATGTCTGTTGGATGGATGGGTGAGTGAGGGGTGAGGGGTTTCTAATAATGACAAAAATGTTTTTGCAGTCTTTATTATCTTGAGGAGGGTCCTTTCGGGGGCGCCTTTGAGACTCATTGTGGCGAGACTCTTCCTTTTCATTCCATCGATTGTATGTTCCTTCATGACGGATGTTATGAATACACCTCCTCTGCTATGAAGCTTCTGTATTTCCTATTGTTTTACTTTGTTGTTATATCTGTTATGTGGTCGCCTGCCAGACCACGGATGTGTGTATTTGACTGCTTTTACAATAAAAATTATATTAAAAAAAAAAAAAAAAAAATGAATCAGTTGCCTTGCATATTCAATGGTTATTTGAAAGTAGGCCTTTGAGAACTTTTGGCAAAGACTGCATTTGCTAGGTCTTTAAATACCATACCATACCATATTGTTTCTTATACTCTGCAAATGTCAACTGGAAATTTAGCCTTTTGACTGTTTGAGTGGACCATTAATATTTCATCAAGCACAACTCATTTGCAGAGACTCCAATTTTGAATCGATGTTATCTATATTGATTACATTCGTGAGAAATGAGAAAGGTACACAAATATTTCATCGAATGAAGCTTTCTCAGAACTTCGGGACAGAGTCATCTACCCTTTGCTCTATTGGATTGTGAGCCTTTGGGACAGCTAGGGAATTTCCAAGTACCTATCTTATTTATTTTTATTTATTGTATCTTTTAATGCATCATTTTTGTAAACCGCTTAGAAACCTCACGGTTATTAGCAGTATATAAGAATTAAATTAAATTAAATTATCTCTAGTCATGTCAGAGGACAATTTTATACCATATTGCTTAGAAAAATTTCCTAAAATGTACTTCTTTATACCTATTTTATAAAAACTCATCAAAAGTAGATATTACCCAATTGGGGGAGGGGGGAAAGATTAGTAAAACACCAAAAACTGAATAAATTCTCATTCATTGTGAAAGAAGGGGATCTTCAGATAAAGGATCTCATGACAAAAATGAACAATATGCACTAAAAAAACAAAAACAAAATATATTTATTTGAGTGCTGGTCATAAATATCCATAAAGAAAAATAGTGTCCTTATCACTTCAGATTAGCCCAATCCTTTATTTGAAGGTTAAGGTATTGATGTTATCATACCCTAAAACAAATGTACTGTATATTTCACAGTAAGCTTCCTCATGGGGAAGCTAAATAAAACCTGTCATAACTGGGAAAAAAATCATTTGGCAGGGCTCAGAGAGGTCCAATTTAAGACTTTGCTGTGGATGCCAAATTTATATTTTACTGGAGTAAATATTATTTTTACATACATTTGTTCCACTTATATATTATAAAATACATCCAAACTATGCCCATTATAGAGCCCACGTACTTTTGGCTTACATACTTCTAGGAGGTAATTTCATTGAAGGATTTTTCACAGATAAACCTTGTTTTATGTGCATAAAAAATGCTTAATAAATGCCCCATGGGTTATGTGCAGCGACAAGAAGGTACATACTTTTATCTAATTTCTGTGCAGACATATTCACCTGCATAGTTTGGGGCAGTGTCATAAAGTATACACAAGCCCCCAGATTCTATAAAGGTCACCCAAAGTTTTTCACGATCCTTAGACGTGCATACAACTTAATCGATTAACAAGGCATTAACAAACAGAAATTGGATGCTAAGAATTATTGACATTGATTGGCATGGCCATGGGAGGGGCATTCTGAGAACTTGGGTGCAAGATATAGAGTACTGGGAATGGGCACCGCTCTTGCACATCAAGATTTACATTTGGTTTCAGCAGGCATAAGTCCTTCCACCCAAAGTTGGGTGCAAGAATTTGCCCACCTTATCTCTTTCGGCTACTGACCCCTTATTTGATTCAGAGTACTTTAACATCCTCATCTCAAAGCCTTTTAACAGAACCCTCCTTTCGGGAAATCATAAATGAACACACTAGACTGGCAATTTTTTCAGTTCAAGGTCCAATCTACTGGAATCGATTACCACAATCTTTCTGAGAACAGACCTCTCTAGAAAATTTTAAATTGGGACTTAAATCTTTCTTATTCACTGTACCTATACCTAATAAGAACCTCATATGAGATATACCTGGAGAGACAGCAACCTTTACTTCATGTGTCATGCTTTCCTATCCTAAAATTGTAGTTCATCTTCCTCCTCTGCCATGTATTGTTTTGCTCTCCCCCATTTTTCTTAGATTTTAAGCTGCCCAGCCATCTTTACACAATGGGTGGGCTAGTACATTCCTATTAAAATTGAAAATCTGTTATAAAAAAGCCCTGAGTGCCAATTTTTCTGGTACCAATTTTTGAGCACCATCTACTGAACCTGGCCCATGGTTATAAAATATGCATCTACCTGTATGCATTTACACTTGCTCCTGAGAAGGATAAATACATGGAAGCACATTCTAAGCACAAAGGGGCCAGTTTTGAGACTAGGAGGGAGGCCAGCTAACTCCCGCGGTCAGCGTTGACTAGCAATATTTGATGCTGGCCATTTTGGGTGACCAGCATTGAATATCTGGTCTACCTTTGACCAACTCAAATTTAGCAGGCTAAGTCAATTTTAAGCATTGGCCAGCTACAATAGACCTGTTTTTTGTGCAGTCTAATTTGGCTGCTAAACTTGGATGGTCAGCATTTAACATTGGTGGCTATTACATTACATTACATTAGAGATTTCTATTCCGCCATTACCTTGCGGTTCAAGGCGGATCACAAAAGAGCTATAAATGGTGGGTTACAATGGAAGATCATTGGTCATTTCTAGAGAAGATAAAGAGTAGATCAGGTAGTAACTGTGTGGCAGGTGGGAGGAAGGGAGGTCTTTGTGATGTTAAGACTGTTTCAGGGATTTCTTGAAGAGTATAGTTTTTATTTCTTTTCTGAACATCTTGTAGTCAGGGGTAGTTATTAGTAGATTGGAGATTTGGTTATCTAGCTTTGCTGCTTGAGTGGCTAGGAGGCCATCGTATGGTTTTATACAGCCAGCCAACTGCTAATATTCAGCAGAGATAGCACTAAGCATCTATATGCAGGACTGGGAGGCTATTCTATAAAGACACATAGGGGTAGATATTCAATAGTCAGCAGTCAGCATTTTTATACTTGCCATTGGCTTTATTCCAGGATATTCAATGCCAGGCTATGTCCAGGCACCAACACTGGTTGTATGTTGTCCACTAAAATTTATGTAGTTAACTGAAATATTCAGCCTTTAACTGCATAAGCTGAACCTCTTAGAGAACTAGGCTTGGGGGGGTCCGATTTAAGACGTTATCTTATGTGGTTAAGAGATGAATATCGGCACCTAACCGCATTAGTGCCAGTGCCATCCCCTGGAACACCCATAAGCTATCTGGGTTTGGCTCAGATGTAAACCATGAATATTCAGAAGCACTAAGGCCTGAATTCTGTAAATGGTGCCTAAATTGACCAGCGCCTAGAAAAATGGCATCTGCCATGTGTCAATCACACCTAGGTACTGTTTACAGAATTGGACCTATGTAAATACTTAGGCACCAGAAATGTAGGCCAGGGTTTTAGAGGCCTACATTCCAGGCACCTAAGTTTTTGGAGAATTGCATTTAGCGATGACTAAGTCACGCTCTGCCACTAAGCACTATGTGATAGGTGCCTACCTTTTATAGAACTGGGTAGGTGCACTATCACCCAATTATTATTATTTTTTTTTCAATTATTGAAGCTATTAAGGGGATTTTGCCATTTAACCCCCCCTTTTACAAAAGTGTAGCGATAACAGCTGCTATGTTAATAGGAATTCTATGAGGGGGGTAAGGCGGGTAAATTAGATGCCCAAAAGGCGCCTAATTTTATGCACCCTTTAGAGAATCTGGCCCTAACCAGTTAAGTGCAGCTAAATATTTGTGGATAATCACTGACAAGCAATTTAAACAGTAAGGAGCCAACTGGGCCATTTAAATTGCTTTGAATATCAGGCAGAGAGCTACCAATGTGTCTTAGCAAAATATTTTCAAAGTAGGCTCCTACTTTAACTTCCAACTTTAAAAAAAACCTGTTACAAAATTACTCTGTACACATGTATATATATATGCATAATTTTACAAGAGCCTGTCTATTGTTTGATGCATATTTTAAACATGGAAAATGTTTTGTACAACTAATCCATAAATAATAAATGCTCACCTGTCCTATAGTTTCTGTTTCCAGCTTGTTTTCATTTGACTTCTGTTTCAGTCCCAGAGTCTTCATAATATGTCTTATTTGAATAATTCTTAATCAGTAATTAGCAACATAATCCTAGGCCATGTGATATAGTCATCAGAAAATAATAAAGCATGCACATGTACAGTATACCCAAAACAATACCTTGAAGATACTCTCAAAAGGCACAAAGAGTTTTAAACATTAATAAGTTTCAAAATCAAAGAATGGAAGGCATTTTTTTTTTATAATAGCCTTTCATTCTTTTTATGATTTTGCCTTTGAAAGCTTCTTTTGTGGATGACAGATTATATTGTTCTTCCATCCTGTTACAGACAGCATTAAGGGAAAAAAAAAAAAACCTATTGTGGAGCTCCTCGTCCCTGCAACATGATTTTTATAATTAATATATACAACCAAGAAAAGAAAGGTACGTTATAATGAAGTGCAATTAAGAGGTGTTTGTTCCTGTCTTACACCTAAGATGACTATAATTTCCTGGCTGTTTAGAAACCAACCATTATGATTAGATTTTGTGCATATCTTTTTTTAAAAACTTTTGCTCCTGATTTTGTTTATTTCCAGTTAAAAAACAAACATATTAAGTAAATTTGATATTCAGATAACATCATTTAAAAAAAACCAACCCAAAAAACATCAGTCCTTTGTTATCATTTAAATGAGCACCTTTCATAGAATTTCCATCATAAGGACAACCTTCAATTTTTTAATTAGCAGATTTTCAAACTGGCTTAAAGTAAAATGTGAATTTCCAAAGCTAACCTCAGACTAGAACATATAGGACCAAATGTATAAAATATAGTTAATATTTCTAGTGTTAATATTTACATATGTGTTACATTATGTCGATGTTTAGAGTTCTAGCATATGTGGGCGACATAAAAATGATATGCAAATCATGCAAATTCATTGAAAACAACTAATTTGCGAACTTTTACTAAAATGCAATAAGAAATGTGTTTAGCGTGTTTTAACGCGGACTTTTCCCATGTGCTAGGACCATTTCTAGCACATCCCTAAAATAGAGGGTTTTTTTTTATTTTTTCAGGTCCTGTATACATTTTTCTATTAATGTACAAGGCCTGTAATAATAATGAAAATAATTTTATTCTTATATACCGTCATACCAAAAAAGTTCTAGGCGGTTCACAACAAGGTGAGCTAATACATGGGATACAGATAAAATACGAATTAGAATAATGAACTTAAAAACAGATAAACACAGAAAGCATTTACAATATAATTAAGAAAATACCGGCATGGCAGGAAAAGAATATTACTGCAGGACTACTTAGCGCCTTCTAAAGCAGTAACGGGGAAATTCTGTAAATCATGCCTAAAAGTTACGTGCTCAGGAGTGCAGTGCTGAGCATGATTCTATAAAAGTTAGGTGCACTTTATAGAATCATGTATAGTGTGACCTAAATTGGGCTTAGGCATTCTAACCTTAGGAGCCCCCTACTTATGCCAGGGTTTTTCTTGGCCTAAATGAGTGTACCTAAGTCCAAAACAGGCACCCAAATAAAAAAACATGCCAATGATCCAACTCTAACCATTCCTGCTTTCTGGAAGGTACCTTGGACTAAGCACCTACTATCTAATTAAGTAAAATTAATGTCAATTATTCATTATTAATTACTATTTCTCAGCATTAATTAAACTTTTAAACAATTAAGTTAGGCGCCGAGATCGGCTAGGTGCAGTGATCTTGGTAACATAACATAACATAGTAGATGATGGAAGATAAAGACCCGAATGGTCCATCCCGTCTCCCCAACCTGATTCAATTTAAATTTCTTAAAAAAAATTCTTCTTAGCTATTTCTGGGCACGAATCCAAAGCTCTACCCAGTACTGTGCCCGGGCTCCAATCACTGAAGTCTCCATCAAAGCTCACTCCAGCCCATCCATACCCTCCCAACCATAGAAGCCCTCCCCAGTCCATCCCTAACCAAAAGGCCACACATCCCTTTGCCCCCCTGACATAAAGCCAGCCCCTTGATCCCTGACAATATTGGTCGCCGTACCTTAAGAAGGACATGGCGTTACTCGAGAGGGTTCAGAGGAGAGCGTCACGTCTTATTAAAGGTGTGGAAAACCTGTCATACGCTGAGAGATTGGAGAAACTGGGTCTCTTTTCCCTGGAGAAGAGGAGACTTAGAGAGGATAGGTTAGAGACTTACAAGATCATGAAGGGCATAGAGAGAGTAGAGAGGGATAGATTCTTCAAACTTTTGAATAATAAAAGAACAAGAAGGCATTCGGAAAAGTTGAAAGGGGACAGATTCAAAACAAATGCTAGGAAGTTCTTCTTTACCCAACGTTTGGTGGACATCTGGAATGCGTTTCCAGAGGAAGTAATAGGGCAGAGTATGGTACTGGGGTTTAAGAAAGGATTGGACAATTTCCTGCTGGAAAAGGGGATAGAAGGGTATAAATAGAGGATTACTGCACAGGTCCTGGACCTTTTGGGCCGCCGCATGAGCGGGCTGCTGGGCACGATGGACCTCAAGTCTGACCCAGCGGAGGCATTGCTTATGTTCTTAGCTGAATAATTCTTTCACCATCCATTTCTCACCCATGACATACCCCTTTCCGAAAAAAAATAAATAAATAACACAAAATTAGTATGTGTTGACTAAAAAGTATCACAAAAATGCCATTTACAGTAAATCAGCATCACCAAATGTAATGGCTGTGTCTTGAGGCATCCAGAAGTGCGTGGAGATTGATGCGTTGACAACATGTGAATGTGTTACATCATCACATCAACATTCACATATGCATGAAGGCCATCCAGACGGGCCATGAGCCACCAGGGCGGGGGTGTCAGAAGGGAAGACAGGATGTGCTTCTTGCCACGAGAGGCACGTTCTGTAGGCAGTCAGCTGGCACCAGCGCCTCTCCTCCTCCCAAGCGTCTCGCAGCACACCTGAAATCTTGGGCGGCACACAGTTTGCAACACATTGCAGTAAACCTTTTATCCCAGTGTTAAGTTCATGTTAGTTCTTACATTACATTACATTAGGGATTTCTATTCCGCCTGTGCCTTGCGGTTCTAGGCGGATTACAATATAGAAAATATCTGGGACATTCCAGTAGAGTTACATTTCAGGATAAGAGTAAGTTACAGGAACAGTAATGAGTTATGATACTACAATTTCACAGAAGATAATACTTATTACAGAAGATATTACATATAATAGAAGATAATGCATTTTACAGAGGTAATACATGTCAACTCGATCGGTTAAATCGGGTGTAGTGTAGAAGAAATTACAGTACATTCTAGATCGCAGATAAAAAGATGATATAGGTGGGTATTTTCGAAGTCGTTGATTGGGAGCTCATTGGGTGGTGGTTAGAGTGATGGGAGATATTTTTTGAACAGTAATGTTTTTATTTCTTTGCGGAATTCTTTTATGTCTGTTGTTTTGGTCAGTAATTTTGAGATGTCAGAGTCTATTTTAGCTGCCTGTGTCCCCAGGAGGTTGTCGTAAAGTTTCTTACGACAAGTACCGTTGAGTGGAGGGTAAGTGAAAAGGTTCTGTGTTCTTCTTCTTCTTGGTTTGGTTAAGTAAATTAAATAACTCATTTTGCATTGAACTTCATAAGCTGTATTATTATAAGAAAATAAATGGCAACATAAAGCTGGCATTATTTTTCTTGTCTGAGAACATTGGGCTACTCACAAGTGTCCTAATTGCCCCTAGGCACCATCTTAAAAAGGCCTGCTGTGGCACCAAAAGATTTGTGATTTGAGGGTTCCCTTTCCCCTCCCTAGCAAAAACATTCTGGACAAACTTACTAGTACTCTGAAAGATAAACTGGTTTTAATGGGTGGTAGATATTAGTGCAGGCCCATGCTAATAGCTATCACATGATAAAACTTGTACTAGCTGCTTAATGCAAGTTTAGTGAAAAAGGCCTTATGTTTGAAAGCAAAGTACTCTGAAAATCAGGGCAAAATCTTGAGAAAAAGGTAGCCACAAACATTTTCACCAAATGCTATTTGAAAATTGCCACCATAGCTTTTAAGTCCTGGTCTTGAATGGTAAATCCTAATAGTGATCCTAGAATTGTATAGGTATACAGTACATCCCCCACAGGGATTATTCACGGTTGCTAGACGGCTCACAAGTAATGATGTAAAGGAACGTCCTGAGATTCCTTTTTCAGCAGAGGAGTTCATGATATTTTTCGAGTCTAAGTTAAATGCGATTACGGCTGCATTGCCTTTGCCAATTGTTGATCAGTGTATTTGGGAGGTTTTAGTGCAGGATTGGAATCATTTTGTAGAGGTGAAGAATGATGATGTTAAGCAAATTTTGGGCACATGTAGGCCAACAGTGTCATCTGGGGGACCTTTGTTCATCCGTTGTGCTTCAATCTCTGAAAGAGCAGATTAGTCCAGTAATTACACGGATGATGAATGCTATGTTTACTGAGGGTATTCTACCAGAATTATTGAAACAGTCGACGGTTAAACCACTTGTAAAAGATAAACAGATGGCAATGGGAGAAATTAAGAATTTTTGCCCAGTTGCTGTGCTGCCCTTATTAGCAAGAATGGCAGAGAAATTAGTTTATGTGCAGTTGGAAGAACATTTACGAATGAACAACATATTGGATGACCATCAGTATGCATTTAGGAAGTATCACAGTACTGAGACAGTTTTAGTCTCTCTGTCTTAACATATCTGTAGTGTTTGATACTGTGGAGCATGGGATTCTGCTGTCCCGGTTGAGGGCATGTAGAATAATTGGGGTTGTGATGCAGTAGTTTAGATCGTCTTTGCAAGATCAGACTCAGGAAGTCCTGGTAAACGGGACAAGATTAGCATTGCATAAAGTATCTATCGGAGTTTGACAGGGGTTAGCCCTTTCTGCCGCTCTCTTTAATTTGTACCTTAGTCCGCTTTGTACTTTATTGTGTACGATGAATGTGTCATACCATGTATATGTGAATGGCAAACAATTTTTCTTTCCGGTTGGAGAGTCGTAAGATGTATCAATTCAGTTTTTGAATGGAACCATGACCAGTATAAAGGGTTGACTGGGTGCAAATAGGTTGTGGCTTAATGTAGACAAGACTAGTAAAGTCAAACCTTGGTTTGCGAGCATAATTCATTCCAGAAGCATGCTTGTAATCTAAAGCACTCGCATCTCAAAACAAATTTCCCCATAGGAAATAATGGAAGCTCAGTTGATTCATTCCACAACCCCAAAACTTTAACACAAAATACTATATGTACTCGTATTGCAAGACCTCGCTCGTTTAGAACAGTCATTACACTCCTGCAGTGTCAGAGAGAGAAGAACCATCGCCTCAGTTGTGATGATGCGAAGCGCGTATACTGTATGTACTCGTATTGCAAGACCTCGCTCGTTTAGAACAGTCACTACACTGCCGCAGTGTCAGAGAGAGAAGAGCCATTGGCTCAGTTGTGATGTGTGTATACTGTATGTACTTGTATTGCAAGACGTTGCTTGTATATCAAGTTAAAATTTAGTAAAATGTTTTGCTTGTCTTGCAAAACACTTGCAAATCAAGTTACTTGCAATCCAAGGTTTTACTGTATTATGTTTTTGTCAAGGGATGTTAGGCCAGACCAATTAAAGTCAGTGAAGTTGTTGGACTTTGAGATTGAGTTTGCATCTGAAGTACAGTATTTGGGAATTATTACTGACTCACAGCTAACCTTTTAACAGCATATATCTGCGGCTGTTAAGAGGACATACTTTAAATTGCGGTTTCTATGTAACCTGTATTCCTATCTTTCCTGGGGTGATTACAAACATGTACTCCAGATTGTTGTGCTGTCCTGCCTTGATTGTTGCAATATTGTGTTGTTAGGTGATGCCGCTACTGTGTTAGACGCTTTCCAGGTAGCACAAAATTCCATCATTAGGGTATTGTTTAGACTGACAAGAGGGGACTATGTATCTGACTATTACATTAAGCTATATTGGCTTAAGAACCGCATAGAACTCTATGATTATGCGGTACAGAAGCCTAATTTTATGTTATGATACAAGTTACTACTGTTGGTATATATAGGCCTGCATGGATTGGCCCCCAAATACCTAACAGATCGTCTTTCATATTATGCTGCGCTTCCTCAGTTGTGTTCCTCAGTTCACCGGGACTTGTCTGTTCCCTCAAGAAAAGAGATCAAAATACAAACAATGAGGGCAGGAGTGTTTTCCTGTGTTGGTCCTGAAGCATGGAACAAGCTTCCACAGTATATGCGACAAGGGGATCTAATGAAATTTTTGAAAATTGCTAAAGCGTCATCTTTTCTGTATGATGAAGTACGGTTGAAGGTGCAATGCTAGATTGTCACAGTGTGCCTGATTCTTTGGGTTTTGTTGTATGGGACATTATTTTATGCTTAGTATTTTATTGTTTGATCTATTTTGCTGTTTGTACGTTTCTATGTTGAAATTTATTATGTATGCTAATCTGTGATTTGCTTTGTATAAGGCGAACAATAAATAAACAATACAAATACAAATTCATACCTGTTGTTGCCTATATCAGGGTGCCAACCAATCTAGGCGCCTAACTTATTTTTTTTTTTTTACTGTTATGACTACTATTGATTATTTCTGTAGTGCTACCAGACGTACACACCACTGTACAGTGTCACTAAGAAGACAGTCCCTGATCGAACAAGCTTACAATCTAAACAGACAGACAAACAGGATGTTATGGATACAGTTAAGGGGAATGATTAATCTGCTGGCTGGGTTGGAGGGCAGTGGGGAGTAGGGAGTAGGGTTTGAGTAGGCATTGATATGAAAAGCACCATTACAAAATGATTAAAAAAACAAACAAACAAAAAAATTATCTAGTAGGTACCTAAAACTTCAGGGACAGTAGGCCTGGTTAGGGGTGGAATTTAGGTGTGGATTGAGTTAGGTGTTGGTAGGCATCAATCATAGGTACAGGTATGTTAGGCCAAGAAAACCTTGGCTTAAAATACTGATGCCTAACATTATGACACCTACCGGCACTTTAGTCAATTTAGGCACCGCTAGGCATGATTCTACAAATGATGCCTAACTTTGATAGACATGCGGTAGGTGTCGCTTTGCTAGGCACCTATCGAGAAAGGCGTCGTTTATAGAATCTGGCCCTACATCTCCACTTATAAAGGTGCTAAGGTTTGTTTAAAGATCTCAATCTGTCTACTTTGGAGGACAGGAGGGAGTGGGGAGATATGATAGAGACGTTTAAATACCTACATGGCGTAAATGCGCATGAGTCGAGTCTCTTTTTATTTGAAAGGAAGCTCTGCAATGAGAGGGCATAGGATGAAGTTAAGAGGTGATAGGCTCCGGAGTAATCTAAAGAAATACTTTTTTACAGAAAGGGTGGTAGATGCGTGGAACAGTCTCCCAGTAGAGGTGGTGGAGACAGAGACTGTTTCTGATTTCAAGAAAGCTTGGCATAGGCATGTGGGATCTCTTAGAGAGAGGAAGATATAATGGTTAGTGTGGATGGGCAGACTGTACGGGCCATTTGGCCTTTATCTGCCATCATGTTTCTATGTTTATTGTAAGACCCATTATTTTCAAAGGACTTCATTCATTGTTAACATACTATTTGGCATATTAATGCTGAAAACACCTATGTCAATAGAACTGCAGTATTTAGTATTATTTGTTCTCTTTTTGTTTGTCCATATATGGTTGATAATTGTAGAAAGGATTTGTTTTCTGGTTGTAAAGGATTTCTTAAATGTGAAAAAGTTATTTTATAAATTTTGCCTGCAGTATAGTATAGCGACAAGATGGCACCTGTTTACATGTATGGACTGAATGAAGCAAATGGAAACTGAATTTAGTGCCCAAATAATACAATCTGAGATTAACACATATGGTGGAACACTTCAATTTGTATATAATGTGATTTAAATCAAGGTGCACAGTTACAATGAGTGTGTGCATTTGCATGCTTTGGAGTAGGTCTCAATGTGCGCATTGTCATTTGCATACTAGTTTAGTTGGTTCTGAATGCCTATTTTATTAAGAAATTATAGGTCTGCATTTTGCTTTTTAAAAAAAAATAGTTTTCAAATAGGCATCTTTTGAGACTTCTCACATAAGCATTTGCTATCAAGTTAGGTCCTTCATTTGCTAGTTGGTTGTCTTAATTTCCAGAAAATCAAGGAACTGTTTCAATATATTACTATGCTATTACATGTGATCTTACTCTGAAAAGGAAAGAATCCCTAGAAAATGAGTTGCCTGTGCTGTCTCCTAGGAATGGGTTCTTATTTAAATATGCTGTGCAGCACAGCAGGGAAGCTTGGTGGGTGGATTGAAAGGGGAGAAGACCACAATTATACCCCATATCAGTGACACATCTTGGAGTTTTGCTGAGTGAAAGTGTAGACAAAGATCTGAAAACATGTGGCTCTTGGGTCCTGTTTCCCCAAAAGCTTATCTCATTCTGTATCCATGGTAAACGTCGATAAAAGGGCACTTTGAGTGTCTTCAAGACAGACTTATAAATACCTGCCTGAATAGTAGAAATGTGGGTCTAAAAGTGTTTCATTGAACAGTTTGCCAAGATGTTCCTGCTGAGAGCAGAGAGACAGGACTGAGTCAATTAAAGCTGGTTGTCTCTATGTACTTGGTTATCAAAAAGAGTACAGCTAGAGAAGATGTGCTAGCTTCATTTTATATGCAGAAAAGTAAGTAGAAAGAATTTCTGTAGTCCAGGGTCCTGAATTGGGAAACTAAAGCCAGGCCAGACAGACTTCTATGGTCAGTGTCTTGCAAATAGCAACAAGCAGATGAAAATTCAGCAATGCCAGTTCTTTATATCACTTTATTATCATTTTTTTTTATTTTTTATTTTTTTATTCAATTTTCTATACCGTTCTCCCAGGGGAGCTCAGAACGGTTTACATGCATTTATTCAGGTACTCAAGCAGTTTTCCCTCTCTGTCCCAGCGGGCTCACAATCTATCTAAAGTACCTGGGGCAATGGGGGGATTAAGTGACTTGCCCAGGGTCACAAGGAGTAGCATGGGTTTGAACCCACAACCACAGGGTGCTGAGGCTGGAGCTTTAACCACTGTGCCACACTCTCCCCTTGAGAGTGTGGCGCATATGCTATGAGTGAGGGTGTTGTACACCTCAAAGGGAAGGGGAAGACATCTTAAATAGCAGGTTTATATACTACTAGCAATACTTTGGTTATAACATATAGAGGAACATTTTTCAATATGACGTCCAAATCTGATGTTGGATGTTTTGCAAAAAAGGTCCAAAAATCCAGTGTCTTTTTTTTATCCAATATATTTTATTAGAGAATATAATTAGAAAAACAGTAGATGCTCAATAATCTTAACAACATAGTTGAACTAAGTATATAAAGAGAATAAGAAAGCAAATTGTTACATTAAATACTACATAATACAAAAGTTGGAAGCACAGTGCATTAAAAAAAGAAGGGGGGACTTCCTGGGACATCATATTCAGATATTTCCTGATGTCTCTAGAGAGACTCAAAAGAGAAGAAAGGAATTTTTACTTTTGAAACCTGGAGTGACTCACATATTTTCTTTTTGAGATATCCATGTAAATGTGTAGTTAGATACTTATCCTTGAAGTATATTTTTACTGAGCCATCTCATTTGATAAGTTTTCTCTCAATGAAACGTCTTGAGAAAGGAATAGCTGCGCCTAAGGAAGGTTAACTCTCAGTACTGTAGTAGACATGGCTTTTCTTGTTAACTTATTTGATTTATTTCGCTCTACTCTTTAAAATCTTGGATCCAATTATTGAGGACTAGTGTGCGACCAAATTAGTTTATTTACTTTATGTATTTTTAATTTAAATTTAATTGTGTATTTCAAGTTTGGGAACCCAGTTTATTTGTTTTTGACCACACTTTGCTGAACAAGATGTTTATGCTTGGTAAATATTAGAAAATTTTATAAATAAAAAAAAAAAAAAAAGAAGAGGGGAGGGGGAAAACATGACTATTTTCAGACCACCAAAAGGTCTATCTTTTTGGTTTAAAAATTTTGTGATCAGTGCATCTTTTTTAAAGGACCATTTTCCAAAGAAATAAAAAAGGTCCAAGAAAAAAATGCACAAAAACAAGCCATTGGGACATCTGTGGGCCAGCAATCTTATTAGACTGGCCACACAAACATCCCAGCAGATCAGTGGGGCAGCCTAAGGACACATAAAAGGTCCCAGGTAAACATCATATCATAACCCCCTTATACTGTATGGCAAACTCTCCAGAAATAGCAAAAGGTATACTGTACCCAATAGTACACCACTAGAATAGCCCTACAGGTGTCACCTATATGTAGGTTCAGTAGGTATTTTATGGATTTTTGGTCACATGCGCCTTCCATCACAGGTGTACTACTTGGAATGGCATATGGGCCTGGGTCCCCTTACTACTATTATTCCTTATCATTTCTATAATGCTGCTAGATGTATGCAGCTCTGTACATGAAAACATTCAAGAGACAGTCCCTGTTCAGTAGCGCTTACAATTGAATCAAACAAACAGGACAAGTAAGGGGTTAGGGAGTTTCTCAGGCATTGGTGCTTTATAAGTGGGGGTTAGGAGTTAAAATCAGTCTCAAAAATGTGGGCTTTTAACATGGATTTGAATATTGCTAGGAACGGAGCATAACATACTGACTCAGGAAGTCTGTTCCAGGTGTTTGGTGCAGCAAGAGAAAAAGAACATAGTCTGAAGTTTGCAGTAGAAGAGAAGGGTACTGATAAGAGAGACTTGCCCAATGAATAGAGTTCTCGGGGAGGAGTATAGGGAAAGAGAAGAGAGATATTAAAGAGCTGCAGAGTGAATGAACTTGTAAGTCGATAAGAGGAGTTTGAACTGTATGTGTAAATGGATAGGAAGCCAATGATGTGACTTGAGGAGAGGGGTGAAGTGAACATAGTGACTCTGGCAGAACATAAGTCGTTCAGCAGAATTTTGAATGGATCGAAGGGGAGAGAGATGGTTATATGGAAGACCTGTGAGAAGCAAGTTGCAGTAGTCTAGGCAAGAGGTAGGGTATGGATAAGGGTTTTGGTAGTGTGCTCGGAGAGGAAGGGTCAGATTTTGATGATATTATAGAGAAAGAAACAACAGGTTTTGGTGGTTTGTTGGATTTGCCCAGAGAAAGAAAGAGAGGAGTCAAAGATGACCCAGAGGTTGTGAGCTGATGAAACAGGGTCGATGAGAGTGTTATCCATTAAGATAGTCTACGGTCTACTGCACTGACCATAAAGCTACTCCAGTGAACTGCTTGCTGTCATTATATCTGCCTGATATGTACTATCACTTTTACCTTTTAGGGGGGTGGGATGGGGGTCAGTGATCACTGGGGGATTATGAGTGGGTCATGCCTTTATCCCTCCAATGGTTATCTGGTACATTTGGGCAACTTTTTTGACTTAATGGTTATTGAAACAGATCTAGTCTAAAACTTCTTAATTTGGGCTTTGGAAGTTTTTACAATGTTCCATTATTGAAGAAAAATGTCCAAATCATAAGCCTATTCTAGTCCCACCCAAAACACTTTCCACCATGCCCATCAAGATTTAGATGTACTCTGGACAAATTGAGCAGAAAAAATGTTTCAAAATGAGTTTCACAAATAGAGGGGCATAATTAAAAAAAAACGTCTAAGTTCCCTTTTGGCATAAGGCCTTAAATGTTGAAAGTAGAAGCAGGGAAAATGTCCATTATTTTTTAAAAAACGTCCAAAAGGAGGTTTTTTTTTAAAATGGCCTGCCTCTACGTTCAGCTGTTTAAACGCCCAGACCACCACTACATCTAAACTTATACCATATAATCAACCTAAAAAAAGCCTAAGCCCCAAACATACAAAACAAGGGCTTTTAGGTGAAGGAGGAGCCAGTCCTTCACCTAAAAGCTGGATTCTGTAACCGGTGTCTGTCAAAACCAACATCTGTTACAGAATCCATCCCACCCCCGACGACATTGGGGCAAGAGGGAGCCCAAGCCCTCCTGCCCCGGGCACCCACAAACTCCCCGACAGGATCGGGGCAGGAAGGAGCCCAAGCCCTCTTGCCCTGGGCACCCCCGAACTGCCCGACAGGATTGGGACAGGAGGGAGCCCAAGCCCTCCTGCCCCGGGCACCCCCGAACTCCCTGACAGGATCGGGCAGGAAGGAGCCCAAGCCCTCCTGCCCTCGATGCAAGGGCCCCCCCGAACCCTGATCCCCCCCACTGACCCCATGACACCCCCACCCCATTCCCCTCCCCGTACCTACAATAACGTTGGTCGGATGGACGGGTGCCAAGCCCGTCCGTCCGACAGGCCAGCCATCCGTTGAATGGCTGGCCTTAGGACCTGATTGACCCAGGCAGCTCAAATCACGCCCACAGGTGGGGCCTGAGACACCTGGACCAAACGGAATAGGCCCAGTAGGCTTAGGCCCCTCCTGTAGTTTTTACCAACCTCTCTTTTTTTCTTAAGTGCTGTTGCAAGCTGTATAAGCTGTGACCGTAGCTTTTTGAAAAATTTGTTGGAGAGGTTTAAGGAGAAATAGCATCGGAGGTTTGTGAGCAAGCTGTGGAATTCTTCGAGTTCGTCCTTTTTTACGGATTGATCTCGAAGTTTATTGCGCACTTCCAAACAGCTTAACATTTTTCTCAGGAAAAGAACTGTTAAGTTTGCTAGAAGGCACAACAGTTAACAGCAGTTGAATGCTCTGGGATCACGCGCTGTTATATACAGCCTACGAATCCCAGGAAGCTGTGCGGCTCTTTCTGCCATGAAGCACGAAGCAACCAAAGGTGACCCCGTGACATCAGATGCAGATGACAATCTAGCTGGAAGGAAGGGGGGAGGGATTGCTGGCCCTTAAAAGTTATTTTTGATTTTTTTTAAAATTTGGCATTGATATATGAAATGTATAATGCACAAGGAAAGCGTGGGGTTAATCCATGATTTTCTCGCCATGCGAATTACAAATCTGAGATTCATCCCCGCACTTGCTATGCGCATTCCAAAAAAATCAAAAAAATATTTCTAACACTTATGTACATGAAAGTTTACATATATTTTGGATTTTTTGCGGGGTGGATATATATTTTTAATGGAGTTCTTAACATGCACGTGGCAGTTGCTAGGCAGGAATAGTCGGCGAGGATGTAAAGCAACTGGTCCTCAGCAGTCAAAACATTTTGGAACGGAAAGCCCAGTCGGTTTGGATGAAATGGTTTCATGAATCGAGGCCTTAAGAAATTTACATGCCCTTTTATTCATTTGCATGCACAGATTGGATAGGGTGTGGATGGGGTCTGGAGCAAGGTTAGTGAATGGAGCCATAGTAGGAAAGTGAGCGCAAACCGAACGGTACACGATCGGCTTGCTTAGTGAATCTGCCCTTAATTATTTAAAAAGCTTAATTGGGGCTAATAACAAGCAAATAGTACCTCATAATTGGCTTAAATTTAAATGGTAATTGGCTAGTAAGCACCTGCTACTTTCCAGTAGGCGATTAGTCTAAGATGCCTACCAGAAAGTAGGTGTGGTTAAGGGGCAGATCATAGGTGTGTTTGGAATGTAGGTGCCTGATTTGATTTTAGGCAGCGGATCAAGAAAACCCTAGCATAAATAGGGTGTGTCTAAGGCTAGGATGCCTACCAGTGCCTAAGTCCACTTTAGATATCACTAGGCATGATTCTATAAATGGCTCCTAACTTAAGACTGACATGCACGAAATCTGTAAAAACAGACTATAAATGATAACTATCCATTCAAAACTAAGGAAAGATGTCATATTTAACTTATATCACATTCATTTAATATAAATAATATATGACAGCGGGATCAGGGCTGGTGCCAGAGTATTGGTTGCTCTAGGTCAGGGGTCTCAAAGTCCCTCCTTGAGGGCCGCAATCCAGTCGGGTTTTCAGGATTTCCCCAATGAATCTGCATGAGATTTATTTGCATGCACTGCTTTCAATGCATATTCATTGGGGAAATCCTGAAAACCCGACTGGATTGCGGCCCTCAGTCTTATGGTTCCGCCTCAATTAACATTCACACCCTTAATCTGACCCTTCACCCCCCCAAAAAAAAATATATGCTTTTATAAGTTAAACTTTGTTTTGTATGTGTTTACACAAATGAAGACAATTTCTAAAAGTAATTTACCCAGGTGAAATGGCTTTGAAATTATCCACACTTTCTGCAGTTAAAGATATACACTGATGATCTTTTGAGTTTGTGTGGTTATCAGGATCTATTTATTTATTCAAATTTCTATACTGTTCTCCCAGAGGAGCTCAGAACAGCTTAAATGGATTTATTCAGGTACTTAAGCATTTTCCCCTGTCTGTCCTGGTAGACTCACAATCTGTCTATTGGGGGGATTAAGGCCCAGATTCACTAAAGGCATGGATTGGATCCAATCCGTGTCTGGGGGGCTGAGTCACGAATCACCTTCATGCAAACGAGGGCGATCGGACTCACGCCACCAACCGACCTCCCAGTTTGCTCTGTAGCGATCCTGATGCATGTGCAGACCATCTGTAGATGGTCTGCACATGCTTAAAGAGCAGCAACCTTTTTTTTGTTTTTAACTTTAGCCCAGCGAGCCTGTGGTTTTAACCCGCTTTAAACCCGCAGGTTAAAACCACGGGCTTGCACTGTGGGGGAAGGCCATGGCAGAAGCAGGGCAGTGCTTGGGGTAGAGATCAGGAGAGTTGGGGAAGAGAGCAGGAGATTTGGGGCAGAGCAGGGCAGCAGGAGAATCGCAGCAGAGAGCAGGAGATTTGGGACAGGGTGGCAGGAGAATCATGGCAGAGAGTCAGGGCAGAAGAGAGCAGGGCAGCAAGAGAGCTGGAGAATTGTGGCAGAGAGCAGGAGATGCAGTCAGAAACCACTGAACAACTGGTCCCCAGCAGTTGCTTGTTTGTTGATTGGCCAGCTCAGTCGGTGTTGCAGTTTTTTAGTGAATCACTGCCTGCCTATATTTGAATGCGTGGATCGGAGGATGATCGGGACAGAGGTTAGTGAATCGGGTCAGAGGGAAATTGGGTCGCAAAGGGGTCACTAAGTGGTCGGAACTTGATCGGTGGGCTTAGTGAATCTAGCCCTTTTTGACTTGTCCGTGGTCACACCTGTCAGTGTGGGTTGGAACCCTCAACCTCAGGAGCTAGAAAAAGACCAAGGTAAGCCGTTTTGATAATCTGCCACTAAAATACATGAATGCTAAACCAGCTGAAACCGGTTTAGTGACCACGTTATAGTTTTGAGAATCTTTCCCTAAGTGCCTTGTGGCCAATAGATTAAAACTGGATTCACATTTTTAATAAAAGGGCAACAATAAATTTGGGCTAAATGAATTAGAACGGATGTTCTTAAACCTGTCCTGGGGGACCCCAACCGGTCGGGTTTTCAATATATCCCTAATGAATATGCATGAGGCAGATTTCCATGCCTGTCACTTCTAGTATATGCAAATCTGTCTCATGCATATTCATTAGGGATTTCTTGAAAACCCAACCGACTGGGTATTCTCCAGGACAGGTTTAAGATCCACTAGATAATTGGTTTGTTCTTACAATAATGCTTAACTGTTAAGACTTTTAATTTCCAGTAGATTAATGGAGTTGTATTTTCTTAAGATATTCATTAAAATTATAGGAACTTTCATTGAGAAATTCAAACAGGAAAGTCAGCTTTTTTTGACAGATTAAAGGCTCTGACACTGTCAAGACCTTTTTGGTTTTATTAATGTACTGCATTGCTTTCTGTTAAAAAAAAACCCAACACTAAAACACAAAAACCAACTTCCTGCATATCAGAAGATTTGCATGAAATTCCAAAATGCTTTCATTTCACTGAGAATGGGACAACTGAATAAGACATGTCTGAAGTTATCAAAAAGAACTGAAAGAAGATGGATAGAAGATTTTGATGTCAGTTCTGACAGCAGCATGAATGACTGATGTGTGTTGACAGTGCAAGATGTAAGGCTTAAGGAAAAAAATGCTCAATATTCAGTTTTTAAGATACTACATTTTTGACACTGTTGACTCCAATGGTTGGAACAAAACATTAAATGACAACAATGAACTATGGGTTCCAAAATATTACAAAGGGGGTAATTCTGTAAAGCTTGTTTTAAAGGCAGAAAATGGCTATTATATGCAGGGGATCCACACTGACAAGGTAGGTGCACAGAAACATAACTGCCTCCTATACATTAACAAATGTGAATTGTTCACTATGAATACTGTACCAATCAGTCAATTGTTGATCAGTATAGATGAATATTAATGTATACTGCATGAACACAATGGCAGACTGACATTTTCACAAATTAAGGCAGCTTATAACATATCTTTTATTAATACTCTCTGTACTCCTAATTCTGTGATGGGTTCCATAGGTCCTGCTTCAGAGACTCAGGTTACATCATATCAAAACCTGGCGTTAACAATTTTGGCTAGCCCAATTCATTGCTAAGTCTGAAAACACAATGTTGGACAGATCTGGTTGGTATTCTTCACTTGTGTTTATCAAAGGACTGATATTGCTGGCTAAATTAGCCTCAAATATTCAATGCTGGGCACTAGCATTGAGTATCTGGGGCTGACCAGTCAAGAGTTTGTCACCAGGATTTATGCAGGTCTGATGTGAATATTCACCAGGACCCACATACAGGGATCAGTCTTCCCCTACCCCTCTGTGACCACCAACAGCATAATACAAATTCCTCTCAACTCCAATCCACCTTATTCTGATTCCCTCCCCCTGATTTCATACCCCTCTCAGATCCCCACAGCATACATCTGATTCTGTACCCCCCCCCCAATGTGTAAATAGCCTTTCCCTTGGATCCACCTTAAAGTTCCTGGTGATCAGTTGGGTATAATGGGTTTCGGGCATGTTTTTTGGGGTGCTCACCATGACCTACAAAGGAGTTGTGGTAAGATGTTTATGTGGCACCTTTTTTGTGAAGTTCAAAGCAGTGCCCTATAAGGTGCCCCTCTGCTCTGTTGCCATGTCTGGGTGGCCAGTCCATCACAATCCTGGCCTCTCCCACATCCAAAAGGTCTTGTTCTGGGCATTTGGGACTTGGACGAGTTTTTGGTCGAGAATTTGGTATAAAGATAGACATAGTGGAGGTCTGGATGATCAAATGCGTGGACATATAGATAGACGATTTTTGAAAAAAAAAAAAAATTATTTTGGATGCACTTTTCAAGAATGGACATTTTGCCACTGCAGACTTTGGGTGACTAATGTCCTATGTTCAAATCAGGTCTAGATGTTTCTTTTGATTATGCCCCTACACGTGCCTAAGAGTTTAGGGCCTAAAAAATGCATCTATTTCAAGCCTATTTTGTTATTCAGGTGGTCAAAAATGTGCCTTTGTTGAAAGTGTGATTACTTTCACCTACCCTATATGATTGTGCCTACATTTTGCATGTTGAATTATTCTTTAATCCACTCATACAAACTTGCTTGCACTGCTCATGCTCTGCTCAAGCTTCAGTCATATGCATCCCCCCCCCAATAGAAGTATGCGCCATGCAAACACTACATTGTACTTTTTACACTGGAGGATATTTTATCAGCAGTCATTTGCATGCACAATTTGCTACCTGAGTACATAAACAACTAGGTACCACCTTATAAGATCAATCCCCATACATATTTTAATTATTTTATAAAAAAAAAACCTGTTACAATTACTATTCACAAAAAAATATTTATTTTCAAAATTAGCAGACTTAAAAATGTTTTAATAACTAGGCTTAAAATTTGAAAGATGTCTGGAATGAATATTCACTGAAAAAGAAATAACAGACACATTTATGCCCCACCATCTGTAAGATATATTAAAAACACTTGATTAACCGAATAGTTTAGAAAACATTCTTTCTACTTGTATCTGGGTGGGCTGATGTATTTACTTCCCATACTCTATTCCCTGTTTCTTGTTATATCAGTTCTCCAAACAAATACCCCACAGCATGGCGTACATCATAGCCATGTGAAAAGGAGACTGTTACTTCCTTCTTTTTTAATTTTTCCTAATTTATTTCTGTTTGTATCCTCTTCTATTTAGCATGGTTTATATTTCTGGTTTGAGGTACAAATTGTGGGATTTCACAGACTTTGGTTACTTATGACTTAGGGCTCCTTTTACGAAGGTGCGTTAGGGCCTTAACGCGCAGCATAGCGTGCCCTAAATTGCCACATGCGCTATGCCGCTACCGCCTTCTTTTGAGCAGGTGGTAGATTTTCAGCTAGCGCATGCAATAGTGCGTGCTAATCCGGTGCGTGAGTAAAAAAACGCTAGCGTACCTTCATAAAAGGAGCCCTTAGTCATTTCACCTAAATTTCCATTTACTATGTGACAAATTGTGAACATTTATATTTATGTATGTAATTTTATAAATAGCACAGAAAATACTATAGTGCTTCTTTAAAACAGAAGGTTTTATATGTTAAAATTTGTTAGGGGAGGGTTATTATTTTTCACCTAAAGCATGATTTTGTTTTGGAGCATGGCTTTTATAAAATGTTGCACGTAGAGGGGGGAAATCTATGAACAGTGCTCAGAAATAATGTAGGTGGCAAAAAAAAATCAGTGCTAAGCGCTATTTACTTCTGATGGAATTATGTGTGTACAAAATTGCGGTTTACATAACCAGTTGGATCTAAACCAGAACAGGAGGAGGAAGTGATCTGCTTTGCAGTGGTTCACTTCCTCCTTTACTACACCTGTCTGCACAGAATTCTGAACTGGGATATACAGGCAGTCCCTGGGTTAAGAACGAGTTCCATTTTTAAACCTTTCTTAAGTTGAATTTGTATGTAACTTAGATCATGACAATCTGTGTGTTTATGTTCTCCTGTACAGTACTCAGGCTATAAAAACATTAAACATTAAATAAACAGTTCTCAAAATAAAGTAGTGTAGTTTAAATAGAAAGAAAAGATAGGAGAGTTTCCTACACACTGCCTGCGGCTGACCCGGAAGCCTTCTCTCTGAGCATATAGTAGAATTCTTTCTTTTTCTCTCTTTTTTCTAGTATTATTCCCACCTTTTCCACCTCCTTGAGGCCCCTCTTGCATCCCTTTCCATCCATTCCACTGTTCCCTCTCCACCATCACATCCAACATTTCTCCCTCTCATCTCTCTTTTCCCCATTCATCTCTACCCCCATTCCTCTACCACCACCATGTCCAATAATTCTCTCTCCCTCCCTATGACCAACAATTCTCCTCTTTCTTCATTTCCCCAATGTGCACCATCTCTCTTTCCCTCTCACTCATAAACTCATGCCCAACAATTCTCCCTTTCTATTTCCTCCCCCACCTCAGCATCTCTCCCTCCCTCCATTTTTCCATCCAATGTCCTAAGTTCATGCTTCCCTCCCTCCATTCTGTGTCCCAAGTTCATGCCCCCTTCTTCCTTCTTTCCATCCTTTGTCTGAAGTTTGTGATCCCTCCCTTACTTCTGTGTCCGAATGTGCCTCTCTTGCTCCCTTTCATGTCCCAAAACACCCCTCTCCTTCTCTCCATTCTGTGTCCCAAGTTTGTGCCTCCATTTCTGGCTAGCTCCTTCCTCCTCGTTCCTACACACTGCCTACAGCTGACCCAAAGCCTTCCCTCTGACATCAGACTTGCTGCGTGTAGGAGTCGCTGCCCATGACTTTTTGGAAAGAAACAAGTGCAGCTGGAAGGAAGGAAGAGGAGGAAGCTGGCCAGAGCAGGTAAACACCCGTGGGAAGGAGGCACAATCTTGGGACATAGAATAGAGGGAGAGGGGCACATTGGGACATGGAAGGGAGAAGCAGGACCCATGTTCATAACTACAAGTCAGACATAAGTCAAATATTCATAATCCGTGGACTGCCTGTAGTTATACTGGGCTAAAATCTGTTCAGGAAAGATAGGGTAGGAAGAAAAGGAGGGGGAGTGGTGTTATACGTTAAAGATCATAAATCACATAATTGCAGGTTCTGCAGGGTAAAGAAGAGGCACTGTAGGTCAATTTGGAAAGAGGAAATATAAATTTACTGTATTTACATTAGTGTGATATAAAGGGCTCTTTCACAGACAGAAGAAGTGGACAGAGTCTCTCTTATTGGTTCCTTCTCCTCTGTGGCCAACTCCAGATTCTGTCCCTTCTACTTTGCTGCATCATATGCCTGGAACAAACTGCTTGACTCATTGCATCAAGCTTCATCTCTAGCAGTTTTCAATCCAGACTCAAAGTAGAGAATGACATGGTGAAAGATTCCCCCAGTGAACTGTAGCAACCTGCGGTTAGCCCGCAAAAATGGGAAACAATGTAGCCCATTTACAGCGGAAACAGGAACAAGGTCTTCTACCACTCCTCTAGAACGGTAGATAACCTTGTTCCCATGGCCAAAATTAAACCAGGGTCAGCACAGCAACATCCCCTCAGCTCAACATCTACTCCCCAGTTCCCCTCATGCCTACCTTACCCTATCAAGTCAGCCACACTATGCTGAAAAGTCTTGAGAAGCCTGTACCGAGACTTTCCTTTAGCTGATGAGCCCCCTCCTTGATGTAACTTCTGGTTTTGCAAAACCGGAAGTTACATCAAGGAGGGACTCATTGACTGAAGGAAAGCCTGGAGCAGGCCTCTGAAGATTTTTCAGTGTGGCAGCGGTTTTACCGGAAGGAGCCAGCTGTGTCAATGATGAAAAACCTTCAGAGGCCTGTTCCGAGGCCTTCCTTCTGCTGACAAGTCCCGCCTTGATGTATTTTCCAGTTTTGTGAAACTGGAGGTTACATCAAGGAGAAGCTCTTCAGCTAAAGGAAGGCCTCAAAGCAGGCTTCTCAAGATTTTTCATTGTGGTATGGCTGGCTCGTTCAGGTAGTAGGTGCGAGGGGAGCTGGGGAGAAGATGATGACCCTTGGTGGGGGATGTTGCTTGCTGCTATCAGTGTGGGAGAGGGTACTGGCTGTCTTCAGAGCTGGAGCTGCATTTCAGTGCTGGATTTGGGCTAAGGGAAGAGAGGTGTGGGGGGGCTGGAGGGAAGGGAAGGGAGAGAGGTACTGATTTGGAGGGGGGACTTGAGCTGAAGGGAAAAGAGAGGTGCTAGACCTAAAGCTGGGAGTTGGAGGGAAGGAAGAGGTACTGGATTTGTTGCTGAGAGCTAGAGCTAGAGGGAAGGGAGAAAGATGCTGGACTAATTGGAGGAGGGGCTAGAGGGGTACTGGATCCTTGGGGAGTGTTGAGAGAAGGGGGACCTGCAGGGAGGAGGAGAGGAAAGGGAAAGAGATGCTGAACCAAGGGGATGAAGGAGTGAAATATTTAATACAGTGGAGGGGTAGAGGGAGGGAGGAAAGAGAGGGTGTGAGATACTTTGGTGTAAAGGAGTAAGAGGGGAAGAGCTGTACACAGGGAGATATATGAAAAAAGGGGAGGTGGGCATGGATAGGAGCATATGAACAGGGACACAAAGGGGAACGCATTATGGAGGTGAAATATGGATACAGTCAATGGGGCAATTCTAGACACAGGAGGGTATATGGACACAGAAGATGGCTAGACATGAGGGAGAAAAGGAATGCAGAAGAGAGATGTTGGACTTGGGGGGAGGGTATAGGGACACAGATGATTGACACTGGGCATAGAGGGGATAGGGACACAGAATAGTGTTGATGATGAAGGAAGGGAGATGGGCACAGGGGAAATAAGAGAAAGAAGGTAGATGCTTGCTAAACATGGGGAAAAACATACACAAAGATGAATGGGGAGCATGGAGAAAGAAGACATGTCAAATAGTCAGAAGACCCTGGCAAGTGAGTTAAGAGGAGAAAGACGGAAGCAGAAACCAGAGCCTGAGACCAATGTGATGTGAAGAATAAAATGACCAGAGAACAAAAGGTAGAAAAAAATCATATTAGAATATTATATTATATTAGAATATATCAGATTTGAAATATGAATCCTGCCAGAGCTGGTGTTAGATATAACTGGGCACTGCAAAACCCAGGCTATGCTTCTTTAGCTTCCAGCTGGCTGACCAGGGGGCAGTTGCCCTAGTTGCATTCCCCTAATACTATTCCTGCCATGTGTGACTGAAGTATTCTGTTAGCTTGATTTTTCTATGACTTCAGTTTTCTCAATAGTGGAGGAGATATTTGTGAGGGGGAGGAGAAGGGAGACAGGGGTTTTGTTGTCCTTGCTGTTTATTATTTGTGATTTATAAAATGACGATTGTACAGAATATTGTTTCTTTTTATACTTTAATAAAATAAGTTCAGTAAAAAAATCATAACTATTCAAAGTTTCTGTGGATGGAATCAGATGGTTTGCGGAGATGGGGTGGGGACGGGAACTGAGCTGGCAGGGGATGGGGTGGGGACGGGGCAGGGACAGGGGCATTTTTTCCCCCCGCGTCATTCTCTTCCTCAAAGCCCACTTTTTTGAAGCTGCTTTCAATTCCAAACTTCAACCCACCTGCTAAGCACCAATATCTGTCTTATCATTCCTCTGTAATTCCCCTACCTGCTAAGCATCAATATCTGTATATTCCCTCTGTAATTCCTCCACCTGAGCACTGTGTATAGATGCATCTTCTTGTCCAGTTTGTCTACCTTGACTATTGTAAGCTGAGAAGGGCCTGTCTCTTCTGTGTCAAAGAGAGCTACTCCTTGGAATTATATTGCTGGACTTAAAGTGGTAAGGCTCAATTATCCCAGAAATCAGTAGCAATGAACAAGAGTCCATAGATGAATGGCTAAACAGCATTTGTCACTTCCTGTTTTCCAATCTGCTCCAATGACTGGTCCCTGGACCATTGCAAAGTTCCTTCCTTTGGTTCATGTTTCTTGGGATGGTGGGTATCTAAATAACCAGATGGTTAAGGCACCTGCTCATTACACCTCACCTACAGCTGCTCCCTAAAGGTGGAGGGTTCAAACTCCTCTACTTTTGCCATGAAATTAATTTAGAAGTAGCCACTGCACATAATATTTAGTTTTGGGTTTGGAAGTATTACAAACTTGCATTTACATTTCATTTTTTTTACTGTTATATCTATCTATCTTTATAGTTTTGCAGAATAATACATTGTAAAGAATTTCCAAAGTTATGTTTGGGGGAAAAGTCACTTTATAAAACTAAAATCATCATCATTATTTAACCTTCAAATTCTTTTCTCTTAAAATCAATATATTGTGATAACCCAAAAACATAGTGCTTCATTTGTCGCTGAAATGAAATAGGACACCCCAGTTTCATTTGTAGAAACAATTAGGCTATCACAGGCTATTTTCAGCTAGACAAAAACCATTTCAATCAGCATTCCTTTCTTTCATTGTTGATCCAGTTACAGTCATTATTATTAATCGTGTGTTCAAAAATGTCATGTCCTTTGTTCTTTTAATAGTCATTTAACACTTAAAAAACACAATATAACTGAAATAGGCATAATTAACAAAATCAAGAAATACCTATGGCTGAATCTTACAAAAGACTGGATTCTATTGTAATGCAGAGCCTTTTGGAAATTGACATCACCTGGAGCTAAATCAAATCATTAGCCATAACATGTATTTAGTATACATATTTGACTTTAGACACTTGAATTTGTCATATCTGCTACATATCTTTCAGGGGCACTGAGCCAATTATCCCTTTGTATTCCATATAATCTCTGCTTCCATATTTATAGTATATGTTTCATTAACATGCAGAATTGAGTGAGATACACAAATGGATAATGCCATCGTACATCTAATGGAAGGGACAGCTATTCCAGAATTTCTTTTATTTATTTGGATTTATTTACCAACTTTTTGATGGAATTTCAGGCTTTGAGGGTGGGGAAGGGAGAAAGAGGGAATAGATGCTGAGCAGGAAGAGTGAAGGAAGGGAGAATCTGGGAATGTTGGCACTAAGGGATAGATTCACTAAGTCCACCGATCATGTCCCGACCACTTAGCGACTCCTTTACGACCCTGACCTGATTCACTAACCTCCTTCCCGAGCACTAAAAAAAAAAATGAGGGACACCAACTGAGCTGGCCGATCCAAAACCAAGCAACTGCTGGGGACCAGTCACTCACGTCCCTGCTGACTCTCCTGCCCTTGAGAAGCAGTAGACTCTTGCCGCCGCAACTGCTGCTGCTCTGTCCTGCTCTGCCGCTGTAAACCTGCCAGCAACGTCCGAAGGTTTTCTGAGCCTTTGGGCACCTCTCCTTTGCCAGCTCCCACTCCTGAGTCTCCCAACTCCAACCCACACACACAAGCAGGAGCAGAGACATTTTTCTAAAGCCCCAATTCTCCTACTTGCCGCCCCTCTTTCTCTGCCCTGACTCTTGCTGGCCACCCCGCTCCTCAACTCTCTTGCTTGCCGCCCACACTGCAGCGCGAGTAAAAAAGTAAAAAAGGGAGGGAAGAGCTAAATGAGAAGGTTAATATGTTGAGGCAGTTGTGGTGAGGGACTGGAACTAGACAGGAATTAGAAAAAAGACAAATGGACAGCAACTGCTTGATGGAGAATTTGCAGAAGACAGGAAAGAAAAAAAAGAAAAAATGGAACCAAAGGTTTTTAAAAAAAGCATTTTATTTTGAATTCAATGACTGAAATATGTTAGCTTTGGGAAATGTGTATAGCAGACGCCTTTGTACTGTGTTCAATAGACAAGGAAATGTATTTCTGTTTTTATTTCTCCAGTATTTATGTTTATTTAAAATTTATATACTGCCTTTACTCACAAGCAGGTCAAAATGGTGTACATAAAAAACAAAAAAGGAGAGTTTAGAAAAGGAAAGCCACTTAAAATAGGACACTTAGAATTTGACAGAAGGATGCATTCACACTTAAGCTAAAAAATAATTATAATAAAAGGCTCCTATTGTTGAAGTACCTGCTCAGTTTAATATCTTAGGGTTTCCAGTTCTAATTTGTGTTCCCTTGTTCTGTATTTGGTCATGGTCTGTCATAAATGGCAGATGGGGGAAAGGCAGTGAAGAAAGGGGGTCATGGGGGCCCTCCCTTATTTTTTGCTCTGGGTACCAGCATGTCCAATGCTGTCCTTGACCCTTTCTGTAGCTGGTAGGAGCTCCAAGCATCACCAGCTTAGAACCTCCTCCAAAGGTAGCCAGAACTCCCATCTACCGAGCATGGCAGTCGCTGGCAGCATCCTTGAGACACTGAAGCAACAGCATCTGTGGCTCAGGGACATTGCTGTTGCCTGCTAAGCTTGGAAAAAGGGAGTTTTGGCCACTTGTGGAGGAAGTCTTATAAGAACATAAGACTTCCCGCTGCTGGGTGAGACCAGTGGTCTAAATGAGTCCAGCCTCACCTGCGTACGTTCTAGTTTAGCAGGAACTTGTCCAACTTTGTCTTGAATCCTTGGAGCATGTTTTCCCCTATAACAGACTCCGGAAGAGCGTTCCAGTTTTCTACCACTCTCTGGGTGAAAGAAGAACTTCCTTACATTTCTACGGAATCTATCACCTTTCAACTTTAGAGAGTGCTCTCTTGTTCTCCCTACCTTGGAAAAGGTGAACATTCTGTCTTTATCTGCTAAGTCTATTCCCTTCAGTATTTTGAATGTTTCGATCATGTCCCCTCTGTCTCCTCTTTTCACAGGAAAGAGGCCCAGTTTCTCCAATCTCTCACTGAACGGCAATTCCTCCAGCCTCCTAACCATTTTAGTCGCTCGTCTCTGGACCCTATCGAGTAGTACCGTGTCCTTTTTCATGTATGGCGACAAGTGCTGGGTGCAGTACTCCAGGTGAGGGCGCACCATGGCCCAGTACAGCAGCATGATAACCTTCTCCGATTTGTTCGTAATCCCCTTCTTAATCATTCCTAGCATTCTGTTCGCCCTTTTTGCCGCCACCACACATTACGCGGACGGCATCATCGACTTGTCAATCAGAACTCCCAAGTATTTTTCCTGGGAGGTTTTTGTTACCGACATGCATCACTTTACACTTATCCACGTTGAACCTCATTTGCCATATCGATGCCCATTTCTCAACCTTGATTATGTTATGTTGCAGATCTTCGCAATCCCCTTGTGTCTTCACTACTCTGACAGAGCTTGGGGATCTTCATCATCTAGAATATTTATGTCTTATATTTACATTAGAGGCTCTGGATGAGACTCTTTTACAAAGTATTTATTCTTCCCAATATTTCCAAATTAATAAAGTGTCATTGATCATTTGGAAATGTTAATTGGGAAAAATATATACATTGTAAATGGGTCTCTGCCAGAGCCTCTAATGTACTTCAGTAGCATAAATAAATGAAATAACTACTTCTGAAGGTTATAGGGATGGGCGGGGATGGAAGAGATTACTTGTGGGGATGGACTGCTAAGACAAGCGAGGATGGGTTTGATTGTAGTGGGGAAAAGTTTTATTTCTGTCCCTGTTAAACTCTCTAATGCATATGTCTTTAAGTACCTCAGGATGCCTCAGCATTCCCCGCAGCAAGCCATTTTTTGCAGCAGTAGGCATGCATAATGCTTACTGCAGCTTGGTAAAAGGGTCCCTTTGTTTTCCTAGCTTGTTAAGGCAGTAACCATAATCTAACACAATGTGAGCAGTGTACTGTACTTTAATTCCTCTTCAGCATGAGAAAGCTATTCCTTCTCACCTTGGAGGGGGGTGAGTCAGGCAATCTTCTCAACCTTTTAGGCTGAAATGAGGAAGGTCTTCTATGCCCTATCACTTTCCCTTTTTTTTTTTTTTGAACATATGTCCATCTCCCTGAACAGTGGCCTAAGTTCCAGTCTCAAATGAGCAACATGCTAATTCAGTCAAAGAGCTGAAGTCCTTGGAGGTTGCCAATCTGAAAGCAAAATCATCTCAGTGATGCTTGTATAGCCCGGAGAATAGGGCATCCTCTTAACAACACAGCATCATGATAATTCTGGCGTCTGGCCTATGTTCTCTGCACACTGTTTTACGTATGTAGCCATCTTCATAGCAATGAAACAATCTGCTAGTGCTGTGTCGTCTTGTTGTTGTCAATTTAGATCTCCAGTCTCTGCCAGTGAACTCTACACACAGTTTAGCAGCTTGCTACTACTACTACTACTAATCATTTCTATAGCACTGCCAGACGTACATAGGCACTGTACTTTAAACATATAATAGACAATCCCTGCTCAGTACAGCTTACAATCTAATTAAAACAGACAAACAGGGGTTAGGGAGTGTTTCACAGAAACGGGTTTCTAGGAACAGTTAGATTTTACAAAACTCAACAGTCATGCCATTCCTAGAAATACACTTACAGACCTTGTACAAAAATTGTTGAGATTAGTGACTAGTCACAGACACTGATCTACTAAATCAAGTTTCAAGTTTATTTAAAATTTCTTATACCGCCCAATCAGACTTCTAGGCAGTGTACAAATTTATAAAAACGAAGGACAAACTTTAGGTAAAATAAAAGTTTGAAGTGATACTACGTCACCAAACTATAACTATAAAAACTTTTTAAAAGCTATTAAAAACACAGACAAACAAGAACATAGAGTAAAAGGCAAGAACTACATTATGCAAAGTAAAAGAAAACAATTAAGGAAAAAACAAGAGAGAGGGCTGCTGTAAGCTCAGTAGTAATTTCACTCAATTGCCCTTAAAAGGACAGTTAGGCCTCAAAGACATCATGGAAGAGAAATGTCTTTAGCTTTGTCTTAAAGTTATTAAGATTGAAGTTTTTGCTAGAAGATAGCTGGAAACCATGAATAAGATAATAAGGTAAAACTCTTCAAACAGCCAACAAGTAAAACAACAAGGATTCATATAGATAGTACTACCTAGTCAACTTTCACCATTAACCAACAACCTATCGAAGACATGGACAACTTGCTACTTCAGGACGTGATGCTGTTCTTTCCAGCCAGCATGTCTACTGTCAACTATCTCAGTCAAGCACAACAAAGATCCTTATTAATGCAAACACAGGCTCATACCTTCAGAGAACATATACCTGGACATAGATTCCATCATCAAAATGAAATGATCCACCATTAGAAGTTCCACAGAACAGTCCTGATTACACCTCCAGTGTTTGGTTAATAAATTTGACAAGGGCTGTTGCAAATATGGTCCAAAATTTGAATGTTAAGACCTAACGGCCGTTTTTTTTATTTTTATAGGGCTGTGATTTTATGCAGCAGGGGTACTGTTTTGTAAGCAAACTCGTGCCTGGCTGCTGCAATGCCTATAGCTCGATCAGCAAAAGCTTTTTCCCGATTATTATTTTACTTTCAAACTCTTTTCTGTTAAAATCAATATATTGTAGTTGCCTCAGCTGACATCTTAACAGGAATTGTGCAGTCTTTTATGTACTGGTCACTTTACCTGAAATGGTAATCAGTCATTACTTTTACATCCATGATGCTAATTGGTGCTAATTAGAAGCTACACGTTCAACTTTCTAAGCATATTCTATAAAGTGGTGTATGTCAATTTTAGTAAGCAATTCTCAAATAGTGGAAAAGGCTAAGGGAGGAGAATGAGTGGATTGTAAGCATTCCTCTAAGTTATGTGTACTCTTATAGAGTATGCCCGATCCACGTACAAATTAGGTGCTGATATTTAGGCCTGGTTTTTATCTATGGGCATTAAGCATGATTCCTATAGACTGCGTAACTTCAGAGGCATTTTATAGAATTACACTAACCACCATACTTTTTGACGCCAAATTTCAAGGCATCATATATAGGATATGGCCCAAAGGAGTCAATTCCATAAGTGGACACCTCCATTTAGGTATAAGGTTGGGTGTAGCAGCCTATTCTATATTAGAACTTGGGTATCCAGGTTCCATTATAGAAGAGTGGAAGACAATATTGGTGCACCTAATATTTAGTCATAGAACTGGCATAAGTGTGGGTGCCTAAATGTGGCAGGAATGCATGAAAGCAATACATAAATGCAGGTATCTACTATAGATTAAAGGACTGGCCTTAAAACCTACTTAATAATATAACAAAACATTTGTATACTGCAAAACCATATGGATCCTTGCAGTTAACAGTCAAGACAAACTGGACATCTTGTCAGTGAATTATCAAAAAAAGAATTGTCAATTATAAAAATCTATCATACAAATAAGATTTTAATTATTTTCTAAAATTCACATACGATGTGGAAGCAAAAAAATAGTCTAAGGACAACGAAATCCCAGATAACTGCTTGATATGAAAGCAAACTATTGCAAAATATTTTATAACAACATCCTTTAACTGGTGGTAACTCAAACATTGTTGTCATATGCGGAGAATGTAGAAAACTCAAAAAATTGAAAAGGTCAACCAAATACCCAGGAGCCATACCATGCACCGCCTTTTAACATAAACATCCAAACTCAAGCATCTCTCTCTTCAATAGGGAGCCAATGTAACTCTCTGCAATATGGAGTTACGTGATCTGCCTTTTTCAATCTAAAAATCAGGCGCAATAATAATAATTGTAGAAAGTTTTCCTTTTCTTCAAATAATTCCACCTAACAACCCAACTGATTCTTTCAAATCATTATTTTGTTGATTTTGATCCCCAAATCCCTTTTGTTTTGTCGATGTGTCTTGCCAGTGTGTCTTTACAAGGTTGTAAGACTCGCTCTTATGTGTTTACAATATGTGCAGTAGCACAAAGTGATTAATAGAAATAATAATAATAGCAGCAGTAGTTGCCCTCTTTCTTGAGAAGTTCTGCAATAGCAATCTCAAGAAACATGTACTTCATAGCATGCATAGGTTACAGTGCTTCATAGAAGATTCAAGAGAAATATTTGTAAGGGTGTGAAAACCAGAAGAAATGTGTTAAAAATATCCCACACCTGTTTAAAATGTACCAGTTAATATCGCCACACAGAAGAGCACTCAATTCACTAGCTCAGCACTAAAGTCTTTAATTGGCAGAAGGCTAATTTTAAAATTCCAGCCCAATTTTTTGCTGGACAAACTCCAAAGATCTAGAGTAGCAGTAATACTCCGAAGAAAGGTCACTGCAACAGAGAGAGCATATGGTAATATTGCTATTTTCACATAGTTGTCTTTAACAGGCTGTCCATGCTAAGCTGAGGGATTTGCACTGGCTCAGCACTAATGCCATATGGGTAGCTTGTTACAAGATGATGATGGCCTAATCTAACACTGATGAGCAATGACTCAAATAGCACCATGCATGCAATGATTTTAAAATTACAGATATATTGCTAAAATCACACGCCTAACTAGAAAATTTGTCTCCATTGAACCTAGTCACATCATTACATCTTAGAAGACTATATACTAAAGTGTTGTAAGATTTTGCCATTGTCGGAGATTAATGACCAAAATGAATACATGGTAATTGCAAAGTCCATGTGTTAAATGCTGAGGATTAATACGGATAAATTTTTAACTTTATATTTATTTTAACATTATTTGTAAACTGCTTAGACTTAATGATAGGCAGTATATCAAATTAAAATAAACTTGAATGGCAGAGAATAAGATATAAGGGCCGATGTTCGGAACTGTTTTCTACAGGACAGAAAAATAATGCAGAGAACGGTGCTGAAAAATAACTTCCAAAGTTCAACACCAATAGCATCCAAATCATATGCATGCTTATAGTGATGAGCATTGGGAAGTTATTTTCTTGGTAAGGAAGACGAACTTGCCTGGCTCATACGCATGCCCAGTGCAGTGTGTGCCTCTGGTTTTTATCACTTCTGTTTTCTGAGGAGATCAAAGCACTGCAGAGCTGAGATCTCCCCATCTCGGCTAGCATTAAAGATTTCAGTGCTCATTGCAGCCTGGCAGCATCTCCCACCGGCCGACAGCAGCCCAAATTCCTACAGTTTTCCATGGCTGCTGCAACCAAAGTCATGGAATTGAATAGCAGGCTGGAAGATAAGCCAGTGCTGGCCAATAATGGGGGATGGGAGGGGAGCCTGGGAGCCAGCCGAGGAATCTGATGCAGCTTGCTTCTGAGGGCCCCCAAACACAGAGGCTACTCTTTAGGATGCTCACAGGGCAGATGTTCCTCCTCAGAATACGGTGCACATTCCGGTAACATAGAGACCTAGTCATTTCCCCCTTCAGTGCGCTCTACCCCTACAGTCATCCTGCATTCTTGGGTCCAGTGACCATGGCAATGATTCCCCCGTCAGGGGCCGTGGGGATTCCCGGTGTGCGGGTCTTCTAAAGCAATTTCAAAACTGGGAGAGAGCTCAGAGTATGAAACTTTGCACTAGATACCTCCTCCAGCTGAAGTATGTCCACACTCTGATGCCCTTCTTCCCTGGAAACCCTACCCTAACGCTACTTACAAGGGGTCACTTGCATATGTTACCAAATCCACACATAAATTTATTTATTTATTTAATTTATTAATGATGGATTTTATTTAGTCAGGGTAGGTGTTTTTGCTGCAGGCTGGTGAGGTAAATGCTCCAATGCTCATAGATTTCCTATGAGCGTTTGAGCATTTACCTCGCCGGCTCATGGTAGAAACATCTACTGTGGCTTTGTAAAAGGAGCCCAAAAAATTTATAGACCCCCCATATCTAAAATTCTAAGCAGTTTACAATACAGCATTCATAATATAATTACATAAATTATGAATAATAACATAACATCAAAGTGGGTCCACACTTTATCACTGAAGGCATGTCCTCCCTTATAGAATTACCCCTTAAATTCAGAAATTCATATCAAGGGTTTGGAGCCTGCATGGACTATATCTTGACAATAATGCATAGGTTGTTTACTACATTTTAATACTAACATGGAAGATAATGCTGTGCAAAGGTGTATTTAACAGCAATATACATTGGAGGCCATGCTGTTAATAAGGGGGGAATTCATCAAAGGGTGTAAAGCCCATTAGCACATGCTAACACAAAGCATGCAATCATGTTAGCAATGCACTAACCACTAAAGGTGCTCAAGATGTCTTTAGTGATAAGTACCCTTTGATGAATTACCCCCTAAGTGGTAGAGACCTTTGCCTGTGTTAGAGGCATGACTGCCTTCCCCTAGTAACATAGTAGATGATGGCAGATAAAGACCCGAATGGTCCATCCAGGCCCAACTTGATTCAATTTAAATTTTTAAATTTTTTTTTCTTCTTAGCTATTTCTGGGCAAGAATCCAAAACCCGGTACTGTGCTTAGGTTCCCACTACTGAAGTCTCCGTCAAAGCTCACGCCAGCCCATCTACACCATCCCAGCCATTGAAGCCCATTCCAGCCCATCCTCAACCAAAAGGCCATATACAGACACATACCGTGCATGTCTGCCCAGTACTGCCCTTAGTTCTTCCATATTTACTATTGTTTTCTGATTCTAGATCCTCTGTGTTCATCCCACGCTTTTTTCAACTCCGTCACTGTTTTCCTCTCCACCACATCTCTCGGGAGCGCATTCCAGGCATCCACCACCCTCTCCGTAAAGAAGAATTTTGTTACATTACTCTTGAGTCTCCCACTCCTCAACCTCAAATTATGTCCTCTGGTTTTTACCATTTTCCTTTCTCTTGAAAAGATTTTGTTCTACGTTAATACCTTTCAAGTACTTGAACGTCTGAATCATATCTCCCTCTGTCCTTCCTTTCTTCTAGGGTATACGTATTCAGGGCTTCCAGTCTCTCTTCCTAGGTGTTGGAAGTACTCCAAAATAACAAAATATGTAGAAGGCCGCAGGTTATAGAATACTGTATTAGCATTTATGTGCATAAGTGGTGTCCTTAATTAGGCCATTGTTGGCGCTAAAATCAATCAGTGCTAATTGCAGTAAATTGGTACTAACTGGTGCTAATATGCACTTATGCGCGCAACCTCACTTGTTGTTCGATCATGTTAGCACACAATTATATCACACACAGCTGTAAAGATGTGTGCATGTGGATAGTGGAGTAGAGAGGGTGACTGGTGCCTGGGGCAATGGTGCCCTTCTTCCTCCCTCTTCCCCACCCCCACCATGCCCCCACACTCCTTCCCCATACCTTTTTAACTTTGGCGCGAGCAGCGAAGAACTTCGGAGCTCTCGCTGACATCACTTCCTCCCAGAAGTGATATCAGAGAAAGCGTTGAAGCCGACGCTGGCTGCAAGTTCTTTGCTGCTCGCAAAGAAGTTAAAAAGGTACAGGGAAGGGGCACCGGTGTGCGCAATGGTAGGAGTGGGAAGGGGCGGAGAGGAGGAGGGGTGCCGGCACCCCGAGGAAGACCACGCCCAGGGTGAACCACCCCCGTCTCACACCACTTACTATGCCATTGCATGTGGAAGGGGCATGAGCAGGACAGAGCCATGCTTAGCACCTGTGTGCTAACCTTATTCAATACAGTCATTTAATTGTGGAACTGACACATTTAAACCCACAATGGAGCTGGTAGAAACAGCTGTGCCTAAATGTTTGATTCTAATTACCCCATAATTGCCATTATAGAATTTGAGTTTAGCTTACAAAGGGCTCCTGTTATCAAGTAGCAGTAGAGCATTTTACCGTGGGCTGGCAAGGTAAATGCTCCGACTTGCATAGGATTTGAATGAGAATCAGAGCATTTACAGTACCTCATTGGTCTGCGGTAAAATGCTCTGCTGCTGCTTGATAAAAGGAGCCCTAAATTTTGACACCTAAATGTACACAGCCGTTCCTGAATGGCCCTCTATATGTACTGATGCGCTAACTCCCGCGCTAGCCGAAAAGCTACCGCCTGCTCAAGAGGAGGCGTTAGCGGCTAGCGCGGCCGATGGTTTAGCACGTGGTATTACGCACGTTAAACCACTAACGCGGCTTTGTAAAAGGAGCCCCAAGGCTTTAATGAAATGTCATAAAAAATAAAAATATATACATAAAACAGTTTGTATCCATAAAGATTGATGAACCCGGACCTGACATGGTCCGTGTTTCGAAGAAACACTCCTTCCTCAGGGGTCCTAGAGTGTGTAAATGCAAAAAAAAAAACCTGCTAGATAACAACTGGACAAAAACTGGAATCAGCAGTGAACAGCTGAGAAGACGTGAGGGCTCCTACGTAGTGCACTACGTAGGAGCCCTCAAGCTTTCCAGAGACCAGGAGATATCTACCTGCATCTGAATGAGCTAAATAAACATAAATGTTAGGCAAGCCTTCTAAAATCATCTCCTTTCGCTACAATATCTTTTTTTCCCTCCTGTTTCCCCAAAATTAGACACAAATTTTCTTATTTATTCTTTTATAAGGAGTCTTTCATTTTCTCTGAATCTATTGTCTTTGCATTTCATATAGTATAGTGAGGAATGTGTTTCTGTTCAATAGGTCAAGCTCCGCCTCTAGCAGTATTCAAAATCCAAGCTAAAAACCCACTTTTTCGAGGCTTTTTTTAACTCTTAACTCCCACTCACCATATGAAATCTATCTTTTTCTCTGCAAGAAACTCACAAACCCTATCTTTCCTATTTGTTCTGTCTGACTGTCCTAATTAGATTGTAAGCTCTTCTGAGCAGGGATATTCTACTATATGTTGAATGTATAGCACTGAGTATGCCTTTCAGCACTATAGAACTGATAAATAGTAGTAGTAGTAGTGTTCCCACTTATCCAAGGTAGTACTACTAGACACAGGAAGAAAAATCCTTGCAGGAGGCTATCCAAAATATAACCTCCCCCCACACACCTTTTATGAAGCCGCGTTAGCATTCTTTATCGCCAGCTGCGGCAATAAAACTTCTGACGCTCATAGGAAATTCTATATAAATATAGTGATATAAAAAACACTACCACTGCTTCATAAAAGGGGGGAGGGGGATACATTTCATTTTAACAAAATAGGACAGCTCTAGGACAATAATCAAAGCTGCTTGCATTGGTACACAAGCTTTCCACAAGTAATCAAAGCAAAAAATAATATTTTCCTCTTAGGAAATATGCACAGAATTTGAGACTGCTTTTTCGGTGCATAGTTTTTCATCAGAAAATATGAGCATTGCTTATCCAAAACTACATGTTCATCTCCTTAACTCTGCCCCTGGCAGCACCTCTTCACTTGGCAAGTAAAAGTATATGCATCATTGAGCAACATGTATGTTTTTACCCACAGAAAGATTTGGCAAGGATCAAAGTTCTCACATTTATGATGAAAATGCTATTTTAGCCATGGAAGGGGCATTGATTATTGCCTTCTAGGATTGTTTTGATCTTTGTTAATTATCTACCAGAATAGAAAAATATTCACCATGAGAGTTAAAAGAGTTCTTAGCTCCTGTACAAAGTATATATTTTTTTCTATTATTGTGAATTATTGCACTATTTTCTGTGTTATGAAAATTCAGATTCTCTGAAAGCAATGCCCTGAATAGCCAACAAATTTACCAGTACATCTCATTTAAGTTATTTGTTCTTGTTTTTATATTGTCAATGTGGGTGGGAGGGGGTATCTCTTTTGTTTGGTTTTATTCCCTGATTGAAAATGCTGGAAGGGAGAGGGGGTTGTATCCTTTCTGTATTGTTACTGATTGATTATAAGTGCTTATTATGATTATTAATATATGTATGTATATTGTTTTGCATTTTTTGTTAGCTTTGAAAACTTAATAAAGATAATTAAAAAAAAATATATAGAAAAAGACAAAAATGAAGGAACATAAAGACCATGTGGTTCATCCAGTCTTTCCATTCATGCCATCTATCTCTTTCTCCTAAAGATCTATGTAGCTACCCCAAACTTTCTTCAATTCAAACACTGGTAATTCAGAAAGTATTTTTCCTGATGTTTTTATTACTTAATAAATGTTTTTATGATGTAATGTGATTTCATGCACTTAACTATTCTCTTCTTTTTCAATGAATAGCTTTATTGAAGTGTCAGGCAAAACACATCTCATAGCGTCAGAAAGCAATCAGAAATAATTAAAAAACACAGTGCCACCAGTGATCCCAGAAGAACAAGCACAGTATGCCTGAAACTTCTATCATTACCTAACTGAAAACTATCATCATATACAGATGGCCAAGAACCCCCCTCCTCCCACCCCTCTACACCCCCCCCCCAATTTACAAAGGTTGTTATCGACACTAAGATTCAAAGCGCATCCAATTCCTAGAGAATCATCCCAATCTCTGATATTTCACTGCTGTTAACTTATAAAGTGCCCACCAGACATCCAAATTTCGGGCCAACAAAGTCAGGTTGGGTGCGACCGGCGATCTCCAGATGACCACTAACACCAGACGGGCAGGAGTCAGAACCATTTTGAAAATAAATATCTCAGACTCCTCCATATCCAAAGCATACAAATGGAGACAAACCCAGTCTAGCCTAGGGTCAATCTGTTTACCCAAAATGTAACTGTTCTTATTTAGGATTTTTTTTTTTTAATGCTATGTTATGTTAGTTACAGTTTTGTCACCTCCACTCTTTCTGAGAAGAATTATTTTCATCATCCTATGCCCCCTCATTCCAGAGCTTCCTTTCAGTTGAAAGCCACTCACCTGCTGTGCATTTATGAGAATTAAGGGCACCTTTTACAAAGCCGTGGTAGCGATGCTGCTGCAGTAAATGCATCAGAGCCCACTCAATTCCTATGGACTTCGGTGCATTTACCATGGCAGCATCACTACAGCAGTTTTGTAAAAGGGGCCCTAACCACGGCATTTATCACGGCATCACTATAGCATCACTACAGTAATTTTGTAAAAGGGGCCCTAACAGACTTAGGGAGAATTCATTAAGTAATATTAGGCTTAACACATCTTTAATGCCTGTTAAGGGAATTCTAGAGCCATTTTTATACCTATGGGCTTTTAGGGGGAAATTCTATAAGAGATGTCTAAAGATAGGCAACTAAATAAATAGAAAAATAGAAACATAGAAATAGACGGCAGATAAGGGCCACGGCCCATCTAGTCTGCCCACCCCAATGACCCTCCCCTACCTTTCTCTGTGAATAGATCCCATGTGTCTATCCCATTTGGCCTTAAAATCAGGCACGCTGCTGGCCTCAATCACCTGAAGTGGAAGACTATTCCAGCGATCAACCACCCTTTCAGTGAAAAAGAATTTCCTGGTGTCCCCGTGCAGTTTCTCGCCCCTGATTTTCCACAGATGCCCCCTTGTTACCGCGGGACCCTTGAAAAAGAAGATATCTTCTTCCACCTCGATGCGGCCCGTGAGATACTTGAATGTCTTGATCATGTCACCCCTCTCTCTGTGTTCCTCGAGTGAGTATAGCTGCAACTTATCCAGCCATTTCTTGTACGTGAGATCCTTGAGTCCCGAGACCATCCGGGTGGCCATTCTCTGGACTGACTCCAGTCTCAGCACATCCTTACGGTAATGCGGCCTCCAGAATTGCACACAGTATTCCAGGTGGGGCCTCACCATGGATCTATACAATGGCATAATGACTTCAGGCTTACGGCTGACAAAACTCCTGCGTATGCAAGCTATGATTTGCCTTGCCTTGGATGAAGCTTGCTCCACTTGATTGGCAGTCGTCATGTTCTCACAGACGATCACCCCTAAGTCTCGTTCTGCTTCAGTTCTTGTTAGGATCTCGCCATTAAGTAAGTCTTAAATGGATTTTGGCTGCCCAGGTGCATGACTTTGCATTTTTTGGCATTGAAGCTGAGTTGCCAGGACCTAGACCAACGCTCCAGTAGGAGTAGGTCGTGCATCATGTTGTCAGACATTGAATTTATGTCTGTTGTGCTTTTGCCCACTACATTGCTTAGTTTGGCGTCATCGGCGAATAATGTTATTTTACCTCGCAGCCCTTCTGCCAAGTCTCTTATAAAGATGTTAAATAGGATCGGGCCCAGGACCAAGCCCTGCGGCACTCCACTGATTACCTCCGTCATTTCGGAGGGGGTGCCGTTCACCACTACCCTCTGAAGCCTATCTCCAAGCCAGTTCCCAACCCATTTCGTCAATGTGTCGCCCAATCCTATAGAACTCATCTTGCTCAGCAACCTGCGGTGTGGTACGCTATTGAATGCTTTACTGAAGTCCAGGTATATGATGTCCAGGGACTCCCCAACATCCAGCTTCCTCGTCACCCAGTCAAAGAAGCTGATCAGATTGGATTGGCAGGATCTCCCCTTAGTAAATCCATGTTGACGGGGATCCCGTAGATTCTCCTCGTTCAGAATCGTATCCAATTGGCATTTGATTAGAGTTTCCATTAGTTTGCACACTATCGATATGAGACTCACTGGTCTGCAGTTTGCTGTCTCCATCTTGGAACCTTTCTTGTGGAGTGGAATGACGTTAGCCGTCTTCCAGTCCAACGGGACGTTACCTATACTAAGGGAGAGATTGAAGAGCGTGGATAGCGGTTCCGCCAAGACATCACACAACTCCCTGAGCACCCTGGGGTGTAGGTTGTCAGGCCCCATTGCCTTGTTAACCTTAAGCTTTGACAGCTCGCAGTAGACACCGCTGGGTGTAAACTCGAAATTACTAAACGGGTCATCTGCGTCAACCCTTGTCTGTAGTTGAGGGCCGAGTCCTGGCGCCTCGCGGGTAAAGACTGAGCAGAAGTATTCATTTAACAGTTGGGCTTTTTCCGAGTCCGCTTCTACATAGTCTGGTTTCCTAAGATGTACTATCCCGCCTGAGTTCTTATTCCTGTCACTGATATACCTGAAGAAGGATTTATCTCCTTTCTGGATGTTCTTCGCTAGAGACTCCTCCATGCGGAATTTGGCCTCCCTAACTGCTGTTTTGACGGCTTTTGACTTGGCCAGATAGACTTCCCTAGAGTCCTGTTTCCCTGATTGTTTGTAAGAGAGGAATGCTTTTTTTTCTCCTTGATAAGGTCCGAAATCTCCACAGAGAACCACTGTGGCTTATTGTTCCTTCGCCGTTTACTTACTGATTTAACATAGCGGTTTGTTGCTTCTTGTATGGTGGCTTTCAAAGTCGACCACATTTCTTCCACGTTATCGGTTTCTGCTTGGCTTTGTAGCACCTGGTGAACGAAGTCTCCCATTTCTTTGAAGGTTGTGTCCTTGAATTTGAGGACCTTGGTCAGTGTGGTAGATTTAGTGAAACTTTCCTGAGATTGAACCATACCATGTTGTGGTCACTGGAGGCCAATGTGCCTACCGAGACCTCTGTGACATTGGTAAGTATCAGGTCCAGTATTGCCTGATCCCTTGTTGGTTCCAACACCAGTTGCCTGAGTCTTGCTTCATTCATAGAGTTTAATAGCCTCCTGCTGCTGCCGGAAGTAGAGGAAAGCGTGTCCCAATCCACATCAGGCATGTTGAAGTCACCTAACAATACTGTGTACCCACGCAAGGTGATATTCTCTATATCTCCGATTAATTCCATATCTAGGTCATCCTGTTGTCTTGGGGGTCTGTATATTATGCCAAGATACAGGCATTTGTCCTTCCCTCTGGCCAAATTTACCCAAAGGGATTCCCCAGTGTAGTGGACATCTGTGATTCTGGTGACCTTAATGTCATCTTTAGTATATAATGCTACACCTCCTCCCATTTTGCCCTCCCTGTCCCGGCGAAGCAAGTTGTAACCCGGTATGACCAAGTCCCACCCGTGGGAGTCCGTGAGCCAGGTCTCAGATATCGCCACCACATCCAGGTCGGCATTCCTCATTTCTGTTTCTAATTCTAGGATCTTGTTTCCTAGACTGTGGGCGTTTAAGTACATAGCCCTCCATGTTGTATGTTTGTTACGTCTCAGTGGGGATGTTCCCGCTTGAGCTACTTGGACACCTTTAGTATTATTCGCATGTTTTGTACTTTCCCTAGACCCAGAGTTACAACGTGCACCTATCTCGGACTCCCCAGACCCAGAACTACACTGTGTTCCTATCCCAGACTCAGAAATGTGTGTACCCTGTGGGGGTATTCCCGCTTTGGCTACTTGAACTCCTTTAGTACAATTTGCAATGTATGTTCTCTCGCTGGACCCAGAATTACAATGTGCACTCCCCCTAGACCCAGAATTACAATGTGTACTCCCCCTAGACCCAGAATTACAATGTGTACTCCTCTTAGACCCAGAATTACAATGTGACCCAGAATTATAATGTGAGCCAACCCCAGACTCGAAAGTGTATATACTCTCCCCTGACCCAGATCGGTGTTTACTTACTTTAGTCTCAAAAAAGTATTGGCAGCTTAGCTCGCCAGGTAGGTTGGTTGTGCCCGTACTCTCTCCCAATTTACCTCATTTAAAGCCCTGTGTAGTAGGCGGGCTAGACGGTGTCCAAGGACGTTCTTCCCTCTTCTGGTCAGGTGTAACCCGTCTGTTCCCTGTAGTCCTTGCAATGCCTCTCCATGGTGCAAGAACCCAAAGTTCATCTCCTTGCACCATCCCTGCAGCCAGTCGTTTGCCCTCTGGATGTGATCCTCCCTAGCACTGCCCTTGCCCCTTACTGGGAGGATCGAGGAGAAGACCACCTGCGCATCCATCCTCCTCAGCTTCTCACCCAGAGCTCTGAAGTCTTCAGGTATACTCTCCTGGGTGCAAAATATAAAGACAGTAGATGTAAATTTGAAAAAACTAATACATAACAATCACCACTTTACAAATTAACAAATAAAAATAAAACAAATAATGAGAAATAAGAAAATACCATTTATTGGACTAATCCATTTTTCAATTAGCTTTCAAAGACCTAATCTTTCTTCAGAACAGTACAGTATACTGCTGTTATGCTATCCTGACCTGAGGAAAGGGGTTTAGTTCAAAAAAATTGCCTTATTTCCATTTCCTATTTATTAACTTTTATCAATACAGTTACAATACTACTTGATTCTAAGTAAAGCAACAAAAAAATATTTTTACCTTTTGTCGTTTCAGCTTTAATCATCTTCTCTTTGCTCTCTTCTTTTTATACAGCATTTGTCCTTTCTCCCTTCCATGCAACATCTGCCCTCTCTTTGCCCCTTCCACCCAGCTTCTGCCCACACTCTCTCTGCTCCTTCCATCTACAGTCCACCCTCTCTCTCTTCCGTATGGCATCTTCCCTCTTTCTATGTCCCTCTTTCTATAAACTGTATATCTGGGGTCCCTTCTCTCCTCTGCACATGATTCATTTCAGCTTCACCCCTCTCCATTTTTCTGTCTCTACCCCCTCCCCTATGCTTTGGCATCTCTCTTTCTCTTCTCCTTTCTTTCCTTCCCACTCCACACCATGGTGTGGTATCTCTATCTCCTTCCCTTCCCTCATGCCATGGCTTCTCTTCCTCCCCCTCCATGGTCTGGTATCTCCTTTCCTTTTTTCCTTTCCCTCCCATAGACTTGGCATCTCTGGTTCCTCTCCCTTGTCTTCCTTCTCCTTCCTTCCCTCTCTCTCCCCAATTGGGTGCTGCAGCAGCAGCATGTCTCCCCTCCTTGCCTGTGCAATATTTCTCCCCCCTTGCCTGTGCAGTGTTTATACCCTCCCCCCTTTCCCTGTGCAGCATTTATACCCTCCCCCCTTCCCTGTGCATCATTTATACCCTCCCCCCTTCCCTGCCCAGCAGTTCTACCATTCTCCTTCCCTTCCCAGCATGTCTACCCTCTCCCTCTTCCCTGCCCAGCATGTCTGGCCGGCTCCCCTGCTGAAAGCCGCGGGCACACATTCCTCGCGTGATCTGCAGCTGCGTCGGAAGCCTTCTCTCTGACGTCGTGACATCAGAGGGAACGCTTCCGATGCAGCCGCGGATCGTGTGAAGATCAGACACCCACGGCTTTCAGCAGGGGAGCCGGCCAGAAGATTAGCAATGCCGGTGAGCACCCGCAGACACCCCTGTTTACTGCCGCTGCTGCTGGTTAAGGAAAGCAGCAGCGGTAAAATAGGGAGGTTGGCCGGCTGTGCGCTAGAGAGTTGTGCGGGGACAGAGATTCCACCCGTCCCCACCCATCCCCGTGAGGAATCCCTCCGTCCCCACCCATCCCCGCGAAGAATCCCCTTCATCCCCACCTGTCCCTATAAACTTCAGAAATAGTTATTTCATTTAATTATGCTATTGAATTAAAGGCTCTGGTAGAGACCCATTTACAAATAAGCAAAGACACTTTATTAATTTGGAAATATTAATTGGGAAGAATGCATACTTTGTAAACGGGTTTCTACCAGAGCCTCTAATGTAAATATAAAATATAAATACTCAGCTGATGAGAACCCCCAAGCTGTCAGCTGAGGACTTCCTTTGCAGTTGGCCGTGGGTCCCTTTTGCCAAGCTTGGCAGGCAGTAGTAGCATCCCTGTGTCACAGATGCTGGCACCTCAGTGGCTCATGGATGTTGCCTGTGCCTGCTGTGTTTGGTGGAGGGGAGTTCTGGCCATTTCTAGAGGAGGTCCTCTGCTGGCGGTGCTTGGGGATCCCCACCAGTCACAGCAAGAGTCAGCAAGTACTTCAACACTGTAGAAATAAAACCAGAAATGCATTTCCTTTTCTTTTGAACACAATACAAAGACATCTGCTATATACATTTCCCAAAGCTAACATATTTTAGTCAATAAATTCCATTTTTTACCTTTGTTGTCTGCAGACTTATTTTTCCATAAAGTTGGTCCCAGTTTCTTTTTTTGACTTTCCCATCTTCTGTAAATTCTTCTGTTGCTGTCCATTGGTTCTTTCTACCATGGTCCAGCATTTATCCCTTTCTCATCTTTCACCCCTGCCCACCAGTCTCATGCCCAACATTTCTCCTTCTATCACCCCTCTCCAGCACCATGCCACATCTCTCCCTCCATTCCCTTCACCACTATGTCCAACATCCCTCTCTTTTGCATCCATTTCAATCTGTCCGTTCCACCACAATATTTTTCTCTCTCATCTGTACCTCACTCCCTCCCTATGACCAAAAATTCTCCTTTCTTCCATTCCCTGTGTACACAACCATCTCTTTCCCTCCCTTCCTCTCTCCCAAGATCATGCCTTCTGTGTCCAAAAACACATTCCCTCCCCCGCCTCAGCATCTCTTTCCCTCCCTTCCTCTCTCCCAAGTTCATGCCTTCTGTGTCCAAAAATGCACTCCCTTCCCCACCTCTTTCCCTCCCTTCCTCCATCCTCTCTCCCAAGTTCATGCCTTGTGTTCAAAAACGCACTCCCTCCCCCCACCTCTTTCCCTCCCTTCCTCCATCCTCTCTCCCAAGTTCATGCCTTGTGTCCAAAAACGCACTTCCTCTCCCACCTCAACATCTCTTTCCCTCCCTTCCTCTCTCCCAAGTCCATGCCTTCTGTGTCCAAAAACGCATTCACTCCTCCACCTCAGCATCTCTTTCCCTCCTTTCCTCTCTCCCAAGTTCATGCCTTGTGTCCAAAAACGCACTCCCTCCCCCCTTTTGTGTTCTGCATTTTCCTCCCAAGTTCGACTTCCTTCTGTCCCGCATTTGCCTCCCACGTTCGTGTCCAGCCCTCATCTGCCAACAAATTACCAACTTTCTCATTCAAATGGAACTCGAGCCGCGAGGCTCGTCTTTTATTTCCTGCCTGCCCTGCTGCAGCACACATAGCCGACCAGAAGTCATCCCTGATGTCAGCGCTGACATCGGGGAAGGCTTCCAGTCGGCTATGTGTGCTGTGGCAGGGCAGGTAGGACATGAAAACGAGCCTCATGGCTCGAGTTGTATTGAACCCTGCGGGATCTCCGTCGTCCACGTTCAGCTCTCTACTGTGTACCCCCTTGGGGTGTACACCCGGGATGGACCGCGTCCCCCGCCCCCCCTAGGTACGCCACTGAGGCCAGGGTTTTAAAGGCCTACATTATAGGCACCTAAGTCCTTTAGAGAATCGTGCCTATCAGTGCCTAAGTCCTTCACTTCTAAACATGCTTATTTTAGTGTTATGCACTGCTAGGCACCATTTAATAGGGGCCTACCTTTTGTAGAATTGCGCATAGGAAGATAGGCCCCCAGTATAGTACTGGAAGACTGGAGGGTGGTCAAAGCGATGCTGATTTTAAAAAGGGTTCCAGAGGTGATCTGGGAAATTACAGACCGGTGAGTCTGACGTCAGTGCCGGGCAAAATGGTAGAGACTATTATAAAGAACTAAATTTCAGAACATATGCGTAAGCATGGATTAATGAGAGAAAGCCAGCTTAGATTTAGTCAAGGGAAATCTTGCCTCACCAATCTACTGCATTTCTTTGTAGGGGTGAATGAAAATGTGGATAAAGCTGAACCAGTTGATATTGTGGATTTGGATTTTCAAATGGCATTTGACAAAGTACTTCATGAAAGACTTCTGAGGAAATTAGAAAGTCATGGGATAGGAGGTAATGTCCTATTATGGATTAAGAACTGGTTGAAAGACAGAAAACATAGAGTAGGTTTAAATGGTCAATAGTCTCAATGGAGAAGGATTAATAGTGAGATTAATAGTGAGGGGTCTGTGCTGGAGCTGCTGTTTTTCTCAATCTGCAAATGTGTTTATGTATTACCACACTTATTGTACGTATAAAAATGAATAAAGATTTACAAAAAAAAAACCCTAAGCATATTTATCAATGACTAGAGATGGGAATAACTAGTTAAATAATTAAATTTGATAATGACACAAAGTTGTTAAATCTCAAGAGGATTGTGAAAAATTACAAGAGGATCTAACTACTAGTGAATGACTGTAACAGACTCTATCTCAGTGGCGTACCTAGGGTATGTGGCACCCGGGGCCCATCATTTTTTGACACCCCCCCATCTATATGAAAAATATGATTTTTAGTACCAATCTACATATCGCACCACAAGAGTGTACCTAGGAAAAGGCTGCATCTTAAACACTGCAGTGAGCACTAGAACACCAACACATACATTGTAAAACTAAACAAGCCAGATCCCGCACAGTCAATTGGTCCTGTAGTCAATGCCAACTGAAAACTATGTCTTTTTCATACACACAGAACAGAGATACACCCTCGCCCAAAATGGAATAATCACAAACTAAAAATAGAAATATGTAGACAAAAGTTAAACTGATCCGCCAAGAAACCAGACCCTGGATATAATGCAACACCACGAAAAACAGTAACACATGTCCTCTAATACAGTGCAAAATATAAAGACAGTAGATGTAAATTTGAAAAAACTGATACATAACAATCACCACTTTATAAATTAACAAATAAAATAAAACAAATAATGAGAAATAAAAAAATACCATTTTATTGGACTAATCCCCGTAAGCTCGGTCCCCATCCCCGCAAACCACCTGATTCCATCCACACAAGCCTTGAATTGTTTATATTAAAGTATAAAAAGAAACAATATTCTGTACAATTGTCAATTTATAAATCAGCGTCTTCTCCCCACTCTCTTCCCCATTTCCCTTCAGCATCCTCAGCCCACTCTCTCTCCACTTTCCTTCAGCGCACGCACATAAAAACAAGCAAGTAATTTTATATCATTTTCATTCTATTCATTCATAGAAATTAAAGTCTAGATAATGCCAGTCACATAACAAAACATGATTTTACAAAAATAATTCCCTGCAGTCAAGCCTGCAAGGATTACTAGATGTCTTTCAGCAGTTCCCCTCCCTCCCTCCCCCTTACCTTTGTGGCCAAGTCAAAATGATCTACCAACAATAAAATTTTAAAAACACAAAGCACGCTGTACGCAGAGAAAATGTTAATTATCATTTATATTCCGCGGGTTTTCAAAGAGGTCAAGGCAGATGACTTTATGCAATGTCACCTCAGTAACAACTATACAAAAATAGACAAATATTCCCCCTCCCTTTTTACTAAACTGCGATAGCGGTTTTTAGCGTAGGGAGCTGCGCTGAATGCCCCACGCTGCTCTCGACGCTCATAGGCTCCCTGCGCTAAAAAACTCTATTGCGGTTTAGTAAAAGGGGGCCATAGTGCAAAATATAGACAGCAGATATAAATTTTCAAAACGGACACATTTTGATCACTAAGTTGAAAATAAAATCATTTTTCCTACTTTTTTGTCTGGTGATTTCATGAGTCTCTGGTCCTTCTTCTTTCTCTCTCCCCCTGGCTCCCCTCTTTATTTCTGCCTTTCTTTCTCTCTCCTCCTGGCCCCCCTCTTTCTTTCTGCCTTTCTTTCTCTCCCCCTTGACCTCCCTCTTTATTTCTGCCTTTCTTTCTCTCCCCTTGGTCCCCCTCTTTCTTTCTGCCTTTCTTTCTCTCTCCCCCGGCCCCCCCCTCTTTATTTTTTCCTTTCTTTCTCTCTCCCCCTAGCCCACACAAAGCCATCGTGCCGATTTCTCCACTTCCACGATTCTTTCCCTACCCTCACCCCCAAGCCAGCAGCCGATTTCTCCCTGCTCCTTCCCTGATGTCCTGAACTTCATCGGGCAGCAGCAGCATTCACAATTCACTGCTGTTGCCCGCTTCAGGCCTTCCTCTCTGTCGGGTCCTGTCTTCATGAAAACTGGAAGTAGGCAGGACCCGGCAGAGAACAAGGCCTGAAGCCGGCAACAGCAGCGAATTGTAAACGCTGCTGCTACCCGAAGAAGGTAATGGAGCACCGAGGCAGTCCGCTTCTCCCCCCTCCCAGCCGAACCCCCGCTGACCCTCCTATCTCCCCCCCCCCGTGAACCTTTCCGACCTTCCCAGCGAGAGCAGCAAACCTCCTTCGCGGCTTTCTCCTCCCTCTGCCGCGTTACTGATGACGTCATCAGTGATGCGGCAGAGGGAGGATAAAGCCGACGCTACTGGAGGGAGGTTTGCTGCTTTCGCTGGGAGGGTCGGAAAGGTTCACTTGGGGGGGTAGAGATAGGATGGTCAGCGGGGTTTCGGCTGGGAGGGGGGAGAAGCGGTCTGCCTTGGTGCTCCAAGGCCTGGCGCCATTACCTTTTTCGATAATGGCGCCGATGCTGCTTTCGCTGGGAGAGTAGGAGCGCGATAGGGACCGGGCCAGCTGTGCACCCCCCCCCTAAGGCGGCACCCGGGATGGACCTCCCCCTCGCCCCCCTTGGTACGCTACTGCCCTGGGGAAACAGCCTGCAACAAGATCGCGCGATGCCAGAGATCTTTGCCTGCTTCGGCTGTTTCCTCCGCCGCGGTCCCGCCCCTCCTCTGACATCAGAGGAAGAGCAGGACCGTGGCGGAAGAAACAGTCGAAGCAGGCAAAGATCTCTGGCATCGCGATCTTGCTGCAGGCTGTTTCCAGACGCGACACCCGGCGCAGGGGGGGGGGGGACTGGACCGGACCGGGAGCACCCCCTCAGGGCTTGGTACCCGGGGCGGACCGCCCCTCCCGCCCCCCCCCCCCCTTGGTACGCCACTGCTCTATCTACCTCATGACATCTTTCATCGAATCATATTAACTTTCTTGCTGTATTTTATTCCTCCTTTAAATGTTTATTTAATGTACTTCCCGCAGCTCTGCTGAATTGTACTAAGCTACCTCTTTCACTGCATGGTACAGTAATCTCTTCTTCAAGAAATCCCAAAAGTCTTAATGTACAGTATCTCTAGTGCATCCTTGTATTGTAATGTAACATAGTAAATGATGGCAGATAAAGACTCGAATGGTCTATCCAATCTGCCCAACCTGATTCAATTTATTTTATTTTATTTTTTTATTCTTCTTAGCTATTTCTGGGCAAGAATCCAAAGCTCTACCTGTTACTGTGCTTGGATTCCAACTGCCAAAATCTCAGTCAAAACTTACTCCAGTCCATCTACACCCTCCCAGCCATTGAAGCCCTCTCCAGCCCATCCTCCCCCAAACGGCCATATACAGACACAGACCATGCAAGTCTGCCCAGTACTGGCCTTAGTTCAATATTTAATATTATTTTCTGATTCTAGATCCTCTGTGTTCATCCCACGCTTCTTTGAACTCAGTCACCATCATGCATGTTTAAGCTTCTCTGCACTGTAATAATAATAATAATAACTTTATTCTTCTATACCGCCATAGTCGTGAGACTTCTAGGCGGTTCACATTGAAGAGAGCTGGACAGTCAGCGAGTTACAATATGCAGAAGTCAGAGAATTACAGCATAGAGAATCTTAAAAAGGCAGTGAAATACAATATATACAGCATACAGAATCTTAAAAGGCAGCGAAATATAATATACAGATTGTTAGCAAATGTTAGAAGTTTCAGGCTTATATACAGGAGTGGACATATTTATTGTTTGGTGTAGATACTTTTTAGGTGATATTTCTGTCAAATAGGGCAGTTTTTATGGCTTTTCTAAAGGCGTCATAGGTCAGTATTGCTCCATTGATGTAGTTGTCTAACCAGTGTTGTTGTTTCTTAGCTTGGTACATAAAAGTTCTATCCAGAAAGGTTTTGTATTTGCAGCCAGTAATGCTTGGGTATGCAACCAGTTCTCCATATACTGTTCAGTAAGTCACCTTGAACCTTTGTAGGCATAGTGTGATATATAAACCCCAGATTAGATTAGATTAGACCTTGTGAGACTGGGAGACTGGGCATCAAAATGGCAGATGATATTTGATATGAGCAAGTGCAAAGTGATGCATGTGAGAAAGAGGAACCCAAACTATAGATACGTGATGCAGGGTTCCAAGTTAGGAGTCACTGCCCAGGAAAATGATCTAGATGTCAGCACTGAAGATGCATTGTAACCCTCAGCTCAATGTGTGGAGGTAACTAAGAAGGAAAATAGAATGGAAAGGAATGGAAAACAAAGATGAAAATGCTATAATACCTGGTATCACTCAATGGTATGGCCGCACTTTGAATACTGTGTGCAATTCTGGTCTCTGTCTCTCAAAATAGATATAGTGGAATTAGAAAAGGTACAGAGAAGGGCGCCAAAAATGATAAAAGGTGATGGGGCAACTTCCCTATGCGGAAAAGCTAAAGTGGCTAGGGCTCTTCAGCTTGGAGAAGAGATGGCTCAGGGGTCTATAAAATACTGAGTAGAGTGGAAAGGATAGTTGTGAATTACTTGTTTACTCTTTCCAAAAATGCTAGGACTAGGGGGCATATGATGAACCTACTAAGTAGTAGATTTAAAACAAACCAGAGAAAATATTTTGTCACACAACATATAATTAAACTCTGGAATTTGGTTGCTGGAGAATGTGATAAAATGTTAGCTTAGCAGGGTTTAAAAAGGTTTGGATAATTTCAATAAGGGAAGTCCATAGGCCATTCTTGAGATGGCTTGGGATAATCCACTGCTTATGCCTAGGACAAGCAGCATAAAATCTGTTTTACTACTTGGGATGTAGCTAGGTACTTGGGACCTGGGTTGACCACTGTTAGAAACAGGATACTGGGCTTGATGGTCCTTTGGTCTGTCACAGTATAGCAATTCTTATGGTTTTATTTTATTTCCGCCCAATTAATATATATATATATATATTTTAAACTATGAGCTTGTTAAAACTTGTAATTGAAGCCAATTTACTAATTAAGTGCTCCTTTTACAAAGCCACAGTAGCAGCTGCTGCTGTGGTAATCACTATAATGCACATAGGGATTTAATGGGCTTCGGAGCATATGTTGCTCAGCAGCCACTGCCGCATTTTGTAAAAAGGGGGTGGCAGAAGGGAGTGGACATCCCTCCTACATTTTTTTTCAGGGGGGGAAAAGGGGAGGGGGGATGTTTGGGAGGGTGGCTGGTGTCGGGTTAGGCCTTTGGTGGCAGGAGGGAGTGGGCATCCTTCCTGCCATTTTGCTGACACAAGGGGAGGGTAGTTGGCATGGCAGGAGAGAGTAAGCATCCCTCCTGCCAAAATTTATTTCGCAGGAGGGAGTTGGCATGGCAGGAAGAAGTGGGCTTTCCTCCCGCCATTTTTGCTGGTGCGGGATGAGGCGCAGTTTGTGGTTCCAGTTGCCAGTTCGTAGAGAGAGCTGTCATCGGGAGGGGGGGAGGGGCAGTGTTAAATGGGACAGACATTGTGCATGTGTAGTATGCACAGCATCTGTGCCCATTTGAAAAAAAAAATAAATAAAAGGTTAGACAGGTAAATGACTGGTCTTGACCAGCCACTTTTTTTTAGATCACTAAAGCGATCACTTTTTTAGTGCATTAGGAAGCTATGTTAGAGCATAAATCACTCTATTAGTTTATATGGTATTTTAATATTAAACAGCTTATTTGCATGGTCGGATTGGGGAATGAGCGATCGTGCAGAAAACCAGGTGGTGAGCCATTTTCTGCATCGGGTTGGCAAATACAATCATCGCTAAAGCTGTTAAAACAGGTTTAGCAACGATTGCTGGCTTTAGTGCATCTGGGCCTAAGTGACTTGCACAGAGATACAGGGAGCAGCAGGCTGGACTCAGATTCACAACTAATACATCTACAAAAGATGGTCGACGGGATTGATCTAAAACTTTCACAATGTGCAACACAACTACCCACTTATTTTTATATACAATAAATTTTGTATAAAGAGAGGAAAAGGACCTCAGAAACCTGCTTGATTATCAGGAATTTGAACTCTGATCAAGACTTGCAAAGTTCCACGTTTCTATCATTGATCCTGAAAAAACTTAATTTCTCCTATTTATTTTATTTTCTGTGGTGATACTCAATATCAAAAACAACTGAGAGGTTTTTCAGAATCAATGACAGAAACGTGGAACTTTGTAAGTCTTGATCAAAGTTCAAATTCCTGATAATCAAGCAGGTTTCTGAGATCCTTTTCCTCTCGTTATATAAAACTTACTGTATATAAAAATAAGTGAGGAGTTGTTGCACGTTGCGAAAGCATCAAACTCACAAACTCAGGGTGCTGGGGCAGCGGCTGTAACCACTAGGCCATTCCTCTCCTCAGACCACACCTGCTCGCTATATATATGTACGGTATATGTTTTAGAAGGGTATATTCCAGTTTTGTAAAAATTGGGATTTAGATGTTTATGTCATGTAAATATCTAAATGCTGATTTATGATGTCTAAACCCCAAAGAGTGCTTTTAAAACAGGCACTATAACTTATTGTAAATTGCATGTGTAACTCTGACATTTAAGCATGAACACTTAGAGCAGCATAAAAAAAAAAAAAAAAGTCTAAGTTCGTTTTGGACCTAGGGCACTAGTCGTCCAAAGTTGGCAGCATCTAAAGTCCATTCTCAAAAAATACATCCAAAATAATTTTTTTCGAGAGTTGTCTAATTATCCGTCCAGCCGTTTGATCATCCAGACCGCCAAGTCATCTATCTTTATATCACATTCTCGTCCCAAAAATCATCCAAGTCCAAAATGCCTAGAACAAGACCCTTTGGACGTGGGAAGGGTCAGCAAAGTGACAGACTGGCCACCCAGTCATGGCAACAGAGTAGAGCGGCACCTTACAGAGCACTGCTGTGAACTTCACAAAAAGGGTGCCACCTAAACATCTCACCATAACTCCCTTATAAGTCATGGTGAGCCCCCCAAAACACCCCGAAACCTACTATACCCACCTGTCTACCTCCCCAATATCACTTATGGCTGCAGGTGCCTCCTACTGTATATGGCAGTACAGTAGGGTTTGGGGGGGTTTGGTGGGCTCATATTTTGCACCATGAATGTAGTGGTTAGAGTGGCTTATGGGCATGGGTCTTCCTTTCTATGGTTCACTAGCCCACCCGCCAGACTACTTAAGCCACCTCTGTGCAGCTCTATTAGACTTTCCTATGCCAAGAGATGTTGTTCTGGAGGCAGGGATGTATGCTGTTATTCCAATTTTTATGGCGGTGTGGGGGGGGAGGGGGTGTCAGTGATCACTGAGGGAGTGTGTGTGGGTCTGTACTTTGTCCCTGCAGTGGTTATCTGGTCACTTTGGATGCCTTCAGGGTACTTAGACGTGTTTTTAGATCGCCTAAGTCACAACGTATAAGTTCCATCTAGGCAATCTCATCAAACTTTCAAATAATTGCTGCAGGATGACTAAGTTTGGTCAGCCCACCTCCCGCCCTAACCACTCCTTGAAAAATGCCCCTTTTCACTCTCAGCACACAGTGGCAGTCAAGAGGCCTTATATGCCTCTAGATACATTTAAAAACCCGTTTCGATTATCGGCACTTGGACGACCTATCTTTTAGGTCATCCAAGTACTGATTTAGGCGGATTTTTAGATGTATTTTCGTTTCAATTATGTATCTCTTAGGGATTGGGACTTGTATACGGTCTTTTTTTGTAGTTATATATGTAACTACACTCAAAGCAGTTTTCATACAGGTACTTCAAGCATTTCCCCTATCTATCCCGATAGGCTCACAATCTATCTAATGTATCTGAGGCAGTGGAGGATTAAGTGATTTGTCCAGAGTCACAGGGAGCAGTGCAGGGTTTGAACCCACAACCTCAGGGTACTGAGGCTGTAGCTCTAACCACTGCACCACACTTATACCAGCACTTTGGCTTACATTTACATACTTGTGCCAAAATTCCAGGCAGGCATTTCATCTGTAAGAAAAGTAGGTATCCTCTAACAGAATTACCCCTACTATCACTTAGTAAATAGGACTTTAAGTGGTGAAAGGGCATCAGACTCCACAAAAATTGGATGTCATTTGGTACAGCTTCTGATACAGATTTCATCAAGACCTTCGTTATGGCATATACAGTAAATGCTTCAGTTAGAATTATTTTAAAAACCCTGAGAACATTGCATTCTGTTTTAGTGAACACAGTGAAAGAGGGGGAACCTTTTATGAAAGAGGTTTTGTGCTGCAATCTAAATAACTCATACTAAATGACTTTTCTTTTAAAATCTCCCAGACAAAGTCTAGAAACAAAAAAGGGGGGAAAATGAATACAAAAGTGAGACACCATAGAAAACCTGAATGATGGCTGCAAATTATTCTGCCACCAAATTAATGAAATTTGGGAGTGAAAGATTTAAAATATGCAAATCAGCTTGTACCAAATGTTGCATAGTTAATGGGGACATGAAATATGTCTCACTAAGAAGCCTGTAGGACTTGTGGAGGCTCAAAATACTTTTATTAAACTTTATAAATATGCAAAATTACTTTGGGAAAAGCAAAGCAAAAGAGCATCAGAAATCAGGACAGTGTTTAGGCTACAAGCCAACTGTTTTCTCTGCTTTATTTATTAGTTCTTAAGGTATTTAAAACTTGAGCATTAAAAGTGCGGAATGATTTGCAAATGAATGCAGTTGCAGTTGTGAAAATATAACTCACAGCTGAATGTGGGTTATTCAGACAAATGGCCGCTTTGTTAGAGGAGGGGAAGTAAAGTTCTGTGTTAATTTATTACAAACTGCAGCATTTCATCCTCGATGTCCAGGCAACAATGTTTTTTGGTTTTTTTTTTATTTCAAGTAATTTATAAGTACTTCCCATAGCACTTAACAGTGATGTCTTTAGTTGCTTTACCATACATAGAACCGTGGTGTATATGTATTTACTGTGGGAATTTGTTTTTAATAAAACTGTTGTAAGGCATTTTTTATTTTGTTTCTTTGTTACATTAGAACATCCACTGCATAAGTAATGCATTTTTTTTCCTTCATTGAAAAGCAACCAACTATAGTTGGGGCTGTATCTAGTTGAGAAAAATAATGCCTAGCCAAGTGATGCTTTTCGCAAGTAAAGCTGCTCAGCTGGCACCATCCGGTGCTTTTTGCGTGATATAATCAAGATTTTCTATGTCTGCATTGGTCTTTTTTACACATTGACCTTTGAAGAAAACACCAGGAAACACATGTAGATAAACAAATGAGATAAAATATACTGATACATTTATTTTTGAGGATGAGATCCACGAAAAATATATGGCTGGGAGGGAGTTAGCGTAAAAAGTACAAAGCTTGTAAATCACTTTCATGCATTGTTTTGAAACAACATTAACCCCCCCCCCCCCAAAAAAAAAATTAAGTTTATGCTGCAGCTGAAAGTGGAAAAATCTGAGAAAATAACAAATGAATGAAAATAGGTATTAAAGGCATATGGAACTTTTAAAACAAAGACTTACTCTAAGATCCAGTCATTTTGGCTCCATAGGGAAAGACCAATAATACTTTTGTACCTTTTGCCCTTGTTAGTAGGAAAAAGGAGGTATTGATGCCTCTGTATAAGACTTTGGTGAGACTTCATTTAGAATATTGTCTACAATTCTGGAGGCCGCACCTTCAAAAAGATATAAAAAGGATGGAGTCGGTCCAGAGGAAGGCTACTAAGATGGTATGTTGTCTTCATCATAAGGTGTATGGGGACGGACTTAAAGATCTCAATCTGTATAGAATACTTTGGTGGAAAGGTGGGAGAAGGGAAATATGATAGAGACGTTTAAATACCTACGTAATGTAAATTTGAAAGGAAACTCTGCAATGAGAGGGCATAGGATGAAGTTAAGAGGTGAAAGGCTCTGGAGTAATCTGAGGAAATACTTTTTTACAGAAAGGGTGGTAGATGCATGGAACAGTCTCCCAGAAGAGGTGATGGAGACAGAGATTGTGTCTGAATTCAAAAGGGCCTGGGAGATCTCAGAGAGAGAAAGAGATAATGGTTACTGCGGATGGGCAGACTGGATGGGCCATTTGGCCTTTATCTGCCATCATGTTTCTATGTTTCCTATATTGACAAAATCACACAAAACCCCCTCTATGTAGAAATAAATATGGGAACTAATTAAATTATTACCTCATAGTTAAATTTCTTTGAGTGACCTCAACCTGTTTCTTGTAGCTTCTAAACATGGCTGTAACATCCACAAAAAACCCACATAGTTCAATAAGATATGGCCCCAATAAGAAGAGCAACCAAAGCACACCGGAGGAGACAAAGGCCTAAAGGCCGAAACACGTGTCGAGTCAATTTTGTGACAATAAACCTTTACATTCAATGCCAATAGGACATTTTGGGCCTTTGTCTCCTCCGTTTTGCTTTGGTTGTCTTTTTCCTATGGTGGATTTATCTTCTGTTTTGTGCCTTCTTGCCCAATAATAATAATAATAATAATAATAACTTTATAAGAAGAGGCCGTGTTATTATCACATTTTTTTAAAAAAACTCTTGTTTCTTATATATGACAAATTGTAAAGAGCTTAGAGTGGTAGAGGTCTTTTTATTAAACTGCAATAAGCAATTAGCAGATGAATTGACATGCACTAAAAGGGCACAAACACAGTAATCATTACAGTGTGTGTGACATCACATGCTAACTGCATTAGCTATTATGGGGCAGGATATAGGTGGATTATGGATGAGAAATGGGTGTGGCCTATGTATTCAGATAGCCCATGCTACTTTACAAATAGCACAGATGCTCTTAACTTGCCATAAAGGATTTTACCGTGAAGTAAGTTTATAGTAACATGGACTGTGCAGGCCTTTATTTGCTGATAATTACTATGGCAATGCCCCCAAAGACTAGTACATATGTTATAAAGCTCAATAACTTATCTTAAATTTGTTCAAACTTTTACGACACCCCTCCCATAGGTCAAATTGACTTCATAAATGGCTTCACTGACAGCAATCTGAAGAGCCTACATAACATAACAGAAAATCGATGTCAGACCGCATAACCCAAAAGTTAAATGCGGTTCACAAAAGATTAATTAGCCAACAACATCAGGAAGGGATACAGAGCATGGGTGGGATATTAATTGCCTATGAGCTTTGTATAAAAATGGGTGTTCAGTTGTCTTCTAAAGTATAAGTAAGAGAAAGAGGTCAGTAGCAAGTGTCTAAAGTCCATGTCATTAGGAGCTGCCTGAAAAGAGGGGACCCAATAGTTCTTTTGCGTGGTGAGAATAACCTCACAATACTATCACAACAATATTCTTTTCACAGAAGCGCATTTTCTCATTACTAATTTCATAATAACATATATAACATAACTTTATTTTTCTATACTGCCTTAATCAAAAGAATTCTAGGCAGTTTCCAAAAATGAAAAACTGGACAATCAGTGAAATACAAAATAATAAAATAAGGAATACAGCCTGTTATATTAAAAAGACATTAAAAAATTAAAATTAATGGAATAAGTAAAGATAAAAGCACAGATTAAGAGATAAATTTGTCAAATAATACTGTCTTAATTTCTTTTCTAAAAGTGCCATAGGACATCATGGCTCCGCTGATATAATTACCCAACCAGAACTGTTGTTTGCTTGCTTGAAAAGCAAGCATCCTGTCTAAATAAGACATCAAATCAGAAGTACTATATAGGAGTTAAGACTTCCACCCGAGTCATACAGCTCCAGGCGGTGTTGTTCTTCATCATTCCCAGTACTTATTATTATTATAACTTTTTTTTTAATATAAATCTTTATTGATTTTTAAACTTTGACAATGCAATACAATTATCTGAACATAAATATTTCATAAAATGCATTATTAAACGTACAATTTATACGTAGAACAATCATTTTCTCCCCCATCTTATTGCCAGACTTCACCTTCGCGTTCCGCAGTGGACCCTGGCCTCGCAGTGGCGTCAGGATCGCGATCCGGTCTCCGCCAGGATCATGGTGACTCCTTCCTTGAAGCAATCTCTCCGCTGGTGGATGCGCTGTTCCAATCTTTCCAGAGGTTTTCTGTTTCACGCTCCTCTGGCGCAGAAGGTCTTGACAACCGACTCATCCGCCTATGCATGGGGAGCTCACCTCGACGGCCTCTGGACGCAGGGGCCTTGGTCCAGCGGGGAGCGGCGCTGTCACATCAACCTATTGGAGCTTCGAGCCATTTTCAACTTTATCTGTTTCGCGGCCAATTCCCCGTCCCGATTGCTTATTAACAAAAGCTAAGTTATGAACTTATTTATACACTTTATTTATTCTAAATAAAATAAGGATAAGATGAAATTTCAGGTTATTTAGGAACCATTAACAAGATACTGTAAAGACTGAAATTACTGCATAGAATAAATATTATTTTTTTTCCCTTTTGTTCATACACATCCAGGGTTGGGTGGGGGTGGGGGGTGGGAATATTTCATGAATTATTTTGCTTATGAATAATTGTTGGGTATAAGGGAGGGGGAATATTTGATGAGAGTTTGAATTTGATGATATATTAAGTGATGTTAAAGTATAAAATGATTATATTTTATGTTACACTTATTCTGAGTTTTAAAAATGAATAAAGATTTATTTAAAAAACAAAGTTATAATAATAATAAGTACTGGGAATGATGAAGAACAACAACACCTGGAGCTGTATGACTCGGGTGGAAGTCTGAACTCCCATATAGTACTTCTGATTTGATGTTGAAATAGAAATTAGTAATAAGAAAATGCGTATTTAGTATCGTCAGCGCTTCTGTGCATGGCTTGGGGGGGTGCACAGCCAGCCAGGTCCGGGTCCTCCTGCCAGGTCCGGGTCCTCCTGCTCTTCCTTTCCCCCGGTCCGCGCCGCTACAATCTTACCTCCCCACTGCTGCTGCGACAAGAAGTCTTCTTTCCAACGTCAATTCTGACATCGGAGAGGACGTTCTGGGCCAGCCAGTGATTGGCTGGCCCGAAATGTCCTCTCCGACGTCAGAATTGACGTCGGAAAGAAGACTTCTTGTGGGCGATTAGTTTCAGCAGCGGGGAGGTATGATTGCAGCAGCGCAGACCGGGGTGAAGGAAGGAGAGAGGCGCTTTTTTTTTCCGCGGCAGGGAGGGAAGGATGTAGGCAGGGAAGCTGGCTGGCTTTAGCGCGGCAGAGAGGGAGGGAGATAGGTAGGCAGGCAGGCAGGCTGGCTTTGGGGGTGGACAAAATCTGGAATGCAGTGGGGGACATAAGAAGGAGGCACTGGGGGCATTAAGGACATGGGAAGGGGGCACTATGGACACAGAACGGAGGCACTGGGGGCACTATGGACACAGGACGGAGGCACTGGGGCACTAAGGACACGGGAAGAAGGCACTGGGGGCACTATGGACACAGGACGGAGGCACTGGGGGCACCATGGACACAGGAAGGAGGCACTGGGGCAGGGCCGGATTTAGATGAAAAGAGGCCCTTATGAAGTTTCAAGTTTCAAGTTTCAAGTTTATTAAGTCTTGATGAATCGCCTATATAATTTGCTAGGCGATGTACAATAAAAATGACATGTATTAATAAATGAAACAAGTACATGAGAGATAATAAAATACATCACTGGGGCTGAGACCGATTCTCCTCCGGAGCCGGGAAAGGGGTAGGGGGGGGAGAGAGGAGCAGCGGGATCCGATACAGAGCTGGAGCACGTGTGCAATTCGGATTCCCCACCCCCGGCTGAATTTTGATGAGTCTCTGGCGCAGGCGCCATGAGGAGTGACACAGAAGCACACCTCACACCACCAGGACTCACGATATTTCAACAGCGCTTGCGCGCTCTAGGATTTTATTATTTATGATATAATCATGAAAATATAAAATAAAGCAGGTAATATACATTTTAAAATATGCAAATTAAAACATATGTTAAGAACTTACTTAGAATTCTGCGAAATGAAGATATTGTCACAAATAATTTTTTCAATAGTCTATAAACACTTCACTAAAGTATTGAACCTACTGAACTCAAAAGGTGAGAATCAAATGATCGTGTACGCAATCCTAAAAAAAGAATCTTTTCTAATAACATTAACACGTGTTTCATATTATCGAAGTAACACGAATATAACCGAACGTCGGGATATCAATAGGTCTGTTCGTTTGTCTGTTCCAATCTACACCAATCTGCACTTTATTTATGCAAGAACAAACCAGAGCTTAGTAGCACAAGGCACGTCAATATTTGCCATAGCTAAGTGAACGTATGAACTATACTTTGATGCAATCTAGTATATACAAACGAACAGACCCAATGAGCCGAACACGTTGATCTTAACCAATATATTTTTATGTTTGTTTATTAGTCATATGCGTAGAATTTCTCCTTATTTTCGATTCAGTGTTCACTGTTTTTAGAATAGTGTAATTTTAATTTTGCTAACAATTTGAATGTAGGCCCATCTTGATCTTGAGCCCTAGGCTGAAGCCTAGTTAGCCTATAGGAAAATCCGGCCCTGACTGAGGGCACTATGGACACAGGAAGGAGGCACTGGGGGCACCATGGACACAGGACGGAGGCACTGTGGGGCACTATAGACACAGGACGGAGGCACTGGGGGCATTAAGGACACGGGAAGGAGGCACTGGGGGCACTATGGACACAGGACGGAGGCACGGGCACTAAGGACATGAGAAGGAGGCACTGGGGCACTAAGGACACAGGAAGGAGGCACTGGGGGCACTATGGACACAGGAAGGAGGCACTGGGGGCACTATGGACACAGGACGGAGGCACTGGGGGCACAATGGACACAGGACGGGGGCACTGGGGCACTATGGACATGGGAAAGAGGCACTGGGGGCACTATGGACACAGGACGGAGGCACTGGGGGCACTAATGACATGAGAAGGAGGCACTGGGGGCACTAAGGACACAGGACGGAGGCACTGGGAGCACTAAGGACACGGGAAGGAGGCACTGGGGGCACTATGGACAGGAAGGAGGCACTGGGGGCACTATGGACACAGGATGGGGGCACTGGGGCACTATGGACATGGGAAGGAGGCACTGGGGGCACTAAGGACACAGGACAGAGGCACTGGGGGCACTAAGGACACGGGAAGGAGGCACTGGGGGCACTAAGGACATGGGAAGGAAGGAGGGAGGGAATAGAAAGAAATGATACACAGTCAATTAATAGATGTCCCCTTTTGATGAAAAAAATAAATGGTCACGTTACCTCTGACTTACTTTCTCTGTAGCAGAGTCGGCAGCCGCGCTGAGGTGCAGGAAGGTCCCGCAATGACTCGTCTGCCGGCTCTGCTGCAGAAGAAGTAAGTTACGTCGGAGTCTGCCAGGTCCACCCCCTCTGACCACATTGGGACCCCCTCACTCCTGTTTAACAGCTAAGTGGATTTTTTTCATCAAGTATGCAGTGACGTTTGAATGATATTAACAACAAGAACAAACCAGTTATTTTGAACTTTTGAAACAGTTTGAACTTTTTAGCCTTTCCAGGTCATGATCAAAAAAGATTTTTATAGAATAACAATAATAATAATAATAATAATAATAACTTTATTCTTCTATACCACCACAATCTTGCGACTTCTAGACGGTTTGCAATCAAGAGTGCTGGACATTCAGCGAAATACAATAAGTAGATATTCAGAGGAAATACAGAGATCAGAGACCTCAGGAGGCAATAGTATAGAAATACAATTTGCTGAGCGAAAATGTAATATGTACATTTTAGTAGGTAATGTCCGACAGGACCTGTTGGGGATAAATAGCAACGTAAAGTTACGATAAGATGAAGATAACAGATTATATTTATAACAGTGCTGTAAGTTCAGGCGGAATAGGGAGGGGGGAGGAAGAGGGAGAGTGTGTCAATTGTTTAGGTATTTCTGGAACAGGTATGTTTTTAGGCGTTTCCTGAATTCCCCGTATGTAGTGGGCGAAAGCAGTTGGTCTAGGTCTTTGCCCAATAGGACTACTTGGTGAGAGAGAAGGTGTGCGTGGTGTTTTTTCATTTTGCAGCCTCTAACTGGAGGGGAAATGAGTTTTGGGTGTGTGTTTCTCTTGAGTTTGTTATTAGAAAATGCGAAAAGGTCCGTTATGTACTTGGGGGTCAGGCCGTATAGTACTTTGAAGCAGAGGCAGGCAACTTTAAACCTTACTCGGGCTTCCGTTGGTAGCCAGAGCAGCTGCCGATAGTAGGGTGTCACTTGGTCGAATTTCTTCAACCCGAAGATAAGTCTGACCGCAGCATTTTGCATTATTTGGAGACGTCTCATATTCTTTTGTGAGATTGCTAGATAGGCGATGTTGCAGTAGTCAAGCTGACTCAGTATGAGGGATTGCACTAGGATTCTGAATGTTGACGTATCAAAATATGATTTAATGGTTCTGAGTTTCCAGAGAGTAAGGAAACCTTTTCTGAATAGGGAATCCACTTGTTCCTTCATTGTTAGGCATTGGTCTAGAATAACATCCAGTATTTTCATGGTGGGCTGCATAGGGTAGTTGAGTTTATTGATGCATAGTGGGGTTTTATTGTCAAGCGGGTGAGAAGAGGCAACGAAGAATTTTGTTTTTTCTGGGTTGAGCTTGAGCTTGAAATCTGTCATCCATTGTTCCATCTCATTTATGGCATCGGATGCCTTGGGAATGGTTTCCGAGATGGAGTTGGCGAATGGGATGATGATCGTAAAATCATCTGCGTAGCTGAATAGTTTTATTCCTAGTTGGGTTAGTTTCACACCTAATGAGGACATGTAGATATTGAAAAGCAGTGGGGAAAGCGGTGACCCTTGTGGCACTCCGGATGAGTTGTTCCAGGTGTCGGAGTGTTCGTTGTTAAAGCGTACCTGGTAAGAACGGGATGTGAGGAAGCCACGAAACCAGTTTAGTACCTCAGCTCTGATACCAATGGCGTCTAAGCATTGCATCATTTTGTCATGGTCAACCAAGTCGAATGCAGAGCTCATGTCGAATTGCATGATCAGGGCGTTGAGGCCCTTACTAAATAATAGGCGCAGATAGTCTAGGATGGCAGCGATTACTGTCTCCGTACTGAATAGGGTTCTAAAGCCGGATTAAGTTTCATGCAGGAGAGAGAATTGATTAAGGTAGTCCATTAGTTGGGTGTGTACTAGTCCTTCCATGATTTTTACAATGAATGGGATAGATGCTATTGATCTGTAGTTTGTTATTAGCGCTGAGGATTCTTTCCTATTTTTTGGGACGGGGGTTATTATTATGTGGCCGTTGTTAGTGAGGAAAGTCCCATTTTTTAGGTTATGGGTTAGGTAGTGTAATAGTGATATTCTGAATTCTGGTGGTGCCGCTTTCATAATCTCCGGAGGGCATGTATCTAGGATGCAGTGAGATTTAAAGTATTTGTTGTAGAGTTTGGTGTAGGTATCCCATTCTGGATCTAGAAAGGAACTCCAGATCATGTCTGTAGGTATTTCATTGTCATGTGAGTTAGCTATTTGGTAATTGCTGGGGATAATTGTTACATCGTTATTGCTTATACAGTTATTTTTTAGGTTTTTAATTTTGGAATCAAAATATAGAGCTAGGTCCTTCACGGTGGGTAACTTCATGTTGTGCTCAGGTGTGGTGTAGCGGGTGGTGTCAAATAGGTTTGTGACTATGTTGAATAACTCTTTTGTATTGATTCCTTGTGAACCTTTGCATGATAAGTTAATTTTGATGGAGTAGAACGCTTTGCGTTGGTCTTTTATCAGTTGTTTGTAGGTTTTTATGTAGGCTCTCATTTGTTGCGGTCTGTCAGTTCTCCTGTTTTATTCCAAATCCTTTCTAGTCGCCTAGCTGTTTGTTTCGTTTTTAATAGTTCAGTGTCGAACCATTTGTTGTATTTGTTTACGTTGCTTTTGCTTTTATGTATGGGGGCGATTTTATCTAGGATGGAAGTACTGGTTGTATTCCAATGGTCCCAGAAGTCTATTCCTTCCTCTATTACTGTATGCGGTTTGTATTCTGACCAGTATTCTTCTGGATTAATATAACCTCTTGTTTGATGTTCTTTTTTTATCATCAGACGTGTTTTAGATTTTCGGTGTGACCAGATCAGCTTAAAATAATAGGTGAAGTGGTCGGACCAGATGTCGTGATGCCAGGTGCCTTCAGTCAGAGAGATGATTGGGTCAAGGTTTTCCTTTTTGGACATGGCAACTAGGTCTAAATGATGGCCTTTTTCGTGAGTTTGTGTGGGTATGGGGATGTTGTAGTTGAGTAGAATTAGGAAGTTTTTAAGCTCTATTGTGTCTGTGTTGTTCTCTTTGTCTAGGTGTAAATTTATGTCCCCTGTGATGATGTTGTAGTTGGGGCTGATATAATTGTGCAGGACGAATTCGCAGAAGTCTTCTTTGGCTTTGGGCCAGCTTTTAGGCGGGATATAGAATAGTATGCTGGATAAGGATTCTTCTAGCTGGGTATTATTGATTTTACAGGCTAGGATTTCTAGGTTGTCGGTCATTTTAGAATCTAGAAGTTCGAACTCGAATCCTTCTTTAAGGATTATGGCTAATCCTCCTCCTTTTTTTCCTGTGTGGTTTAACGTAAGGATTTTGAGATTGTTTGGTAGAAGATCAGATATAATAGGATTATCTTCAGATAGTAACCAAGTTTCAGTTAGAAAGAGGCAGGCTATTTGTTTGCTGGTGATCCAGTCATTTATGAGGAATGCCTTGTTTCTAACAGATCTGGTATTAAGATATGCACATGGGATGGAGGTGGTTGCAGCATTTACTGTTGAGTTAGTGGTTTTTATGGTTTTTATTTCCCTTGTTCTTTTTTTAAGGGTATGGTGGTGTCTTTTTTTATATGAGATTATATGAGTGTCTTCTTGCAGGTTGGTGATGTAGGGGAAGGATAGAACAGGGTGGTGGATGGATTGTAATTGAGGGTAGAGAGAGTGAACGTCTTTGATGTTACCGCTTATTAGGTAGATCAGTAGGATTAGTAGGAGATTCATGATTGGGAGGTAGATTGAGTATTCCTGAAGTCCTGAGGCAGGGGAAGGTTTTGTTTCCCTAGAATTTTTTTTTTTTTGTGTGTGACCTGGGAGAGGAAGGTGCTCAAGGAGACCTGGCTGGCTGATCCAGGTGGGATTAGTTCTTAGGAGGTCCAGATAGTAGCGACTAATAATTGGGCATGTTTCTAATAGATATTCCTGCGACTGATTAATGTGTCACTTGCAGTTGACTCTTGTGGTTGATAAGATGATACTAATACATTCGACTAACATATGAAACTAACTTGTTGTACATGCATCTAACAATTATATATGCGCTTAACAGTTACTGAAAGGTAAACTCTTTACCCAAGGGAGGTTTTGTAGCCTTCCTTTCAGAGTTTCACATCTCTGAGTAATTTTATACAATATTTCTTGATCACACTTCAAAGGCTTGTCTTATTTACATGGTCAGTTATGTCTTTTGGAGTTTGACTCTTTCTGACCTAGTGTTTGTCAAATAATATCCCTGAACGTAATTTTCTTACCACCATACTGGTTCTGAGTACCTTTGTTGGCTTAAAGGATTTATGTTTATGAATGTCCCCTTTTTTGGTTTGATGACAGGTTTGGGTCTAGCTATATTCTTATATTTTTCACTCCATCCGTGGATGATTTTATGGTGCTGCCGTTCAGAGTTAGTTGGTAACTTGGGCTATTTCTCCAAGAATGATACTTTGTGAGATCAGACGAAAGCTGTGTTATTCATTTTGTATAATAATGAGCTACTATGTATGCATTTGCATGCTTGGTATCTCATAATTACTTAATCTGCACTGTACTATATGGGCAAATAGCATATGATTTTTCCATTTTAAGGTACATTTCTAAAAGTGTGAATAAACATGTGGACTAAGAATGTTATAATGCCCCTGTATCACTCAATGGTAAAACCTCATCTGGAGTATTGTATTCAATTCTGTTGCCTTATCTCAAGAAAGATACAGTGGCACTAGAAAAGGTTCAAAGAAGAGTGACTTAGATATTAAAGGGGATAGAACTCCTCTCATATGAGGAAAGACAAAAACGGTTAAGGCTCTTCAGCTTGGAAAAGAGATAGCCGAGGGGAGATATGATTGAAGTCTCCAAAATTCTGAGTGGAGTAGAAGTGGATAGATTTTTCACTCCATCAAAAATTACAGACTAGGGGACACGATGAAGTTACAGGGAAATACTTTTAAAACAAATTTTTTTTTTCACTCAGAGAATAGTTAAGCTCTGGAACATATTGCCAGAAGTTGTGGTAAGAGAGGAGGGCATAGCTGGTTTTAAGAAAGGTTTGGACAGGTTCCTGGAGGAAAAGTCCATAGTCTGTTATTGAGAAAGACATGGGGAAAACCATTGCTTGCCCTGGATCAGTAGCATGGAATATTGCTACTCCCTGGGTTATGGCCAGGTACTAGTGACCTCGACTGGCCACGTGAGAATGGAATACTGGGCTTGATGGATCATTGGTCTGACCCAGTAAGGCTATTCTTATGTTTTTTTGTAAATGCAAGTAAAATGCTTCTTATACCTCCAGTGAAGAAATATATGTGCAGTGACAACATGTGCACTTTTACAGAGGTTGGATGTAGACATTTTTACACCAAAAAAACAAATCCTTTGGGAATTAGGTTTAGTATGCAAAATAGTTTTTCATGTGCTTTGCTTGAGTAATGCATTATTAAATATATATTTTCTTAATAACAAACTGGAAAATTATTTCCCCAAAAAAACAAAACCCAAACCACTATATTTGGATGCCTGCAGGCTGCCTAACCCATATCTAACTCACACCTAGTAGGCGCCCAACTAACACCCAAAAGTAGACCTGGTTTTGCAACACCTACATTTTAAGCAAGAATATAGACGTGTTAGGATGCTGTGTGTCATTCGATTCTGTAGATGGATGTCCATATTAAAACCATGCCCACGCCTATTCTGTTAGGCGCATCTTTTTCCGATGGGTGTCTATGAAATTCTGGATGCCTATTTTCTGAATTGCGAACAGCCTTTGGATGTCTAACTTTCAATTATTGCTTGTTAAAGTCATCAATTGGGCTTATTATTCAATTTATTTGGACACCTAAGTGTTTTGATGTCCACATTGTGGACGCTTAACTTTAGGAGTCCTTTACAGAATTTAATCCTGAAGGCCCATGAAGCGCAGTATCACATTTCCAAAGGTGGCCAACCCAACTCCCAAGTACCTGGCGATATCCCAAGGAGTAAAAGAGATTTTATGCTGCTATCCTTGGAGTAAACAGTGGATTTCCCCAAATCATCTTAATAATGGCTTATGAACTTTTGTTTTAGGAAATTATCTAAACCTTTTTATAAACTCTGCTAAGCTTACTGCTTCACTACATTCTCTGGCAATGAATTCCAGACTTTAATTACCCATTATATAAAGAAATTTCTCTGGTTTGTTTTAAATCTACTACTTAGTAGCTTCATCACATGCCCCCTAGTCCTAGTATTTTTGGAAAGAGTAAACAAGCAATTCACATCTACTCATTCCACTCCACTCAATATTTTATAGACCTCTATCATATTTCTCCTAAACCACCTCTTCTTCAGGCTGAAGAGCCCTAGCTGCTTTAGCCTTTCCATGTGAGGATGTCGTCCCATTCCTTTTATCATTTTTGTCTTCCTTCTCTGTACCTTTTCTGATTCTGCTATATCTTTTTTGAGATGTGGTGATAGAATTGCACACAGTATTCAAGGTACGGCTGTACCATAGTGCGATACAAAGGCATTATAACATTTGAATCTTTGTTTTCCATACTTTTTCTGATAATTTCTAACATTCTATTTGCATTCTTAGCCGCCACCACATACTGAGCTGAAGGTTTCAATATATCCTCAATGAGGACACTTAAATCTTTTTCCTGGGTGGTGATTCCTAACATAGAATCCTACATCATGTAGCTATAGTTGAGGTTCTCTTTTCCACATGCATCACTTTGCACTTGCTCACATTAAACATTATCTGCCAATTTGATGTCCAATCTCAATGTCTCATAAGGTCCTCTTGTAATTTTTCACAATCCTTTTCCATTTAATAACTTTGAACAACTTAGGGTTCCTTTTACTAAGGAGCACTAGCCGATTTAGTGCATGCTAAATGATAACACGTCCGTTATATTCTACTAGTTTTTTAGCCCGTTACATTAACAGGTGCTAAAATAGATGTGTAGACTTAGGCCAGGGATGTCCAACCTGTGGCCCAAGGGCCGTATGCGGCCCCGTGAAGTATTTTATGCGGCCCCAGTCGAGGGTGATGCAGTCTTTTCCTCTGCTGCCCCTGGGTGTTTACTGTCTTGCCGGCTCCCTCCTCTGTCTTACTGCAGCATTTGCGCATTTGTGCGGCCCCAGATAATTTTTTTTCGGCCAATGCAGCCCAGGGAATCCAAAAGGTTGGACACCCCTGATTTAGGCTATTCTTTTCTTTCTTTCTCTTTTTCTGTCTCTCCCCCCTGTCCAGCAGCACCCCTTCCCTGCTCCCCCTGTCCAGCAGTAGCCCTTCTCTCTTCCTTTTACCTACCCATATTCAGGCTCCCATTTCCCCTTTTACCTTCCATATTTCCATCTGGCGCTGGTGGGATTTGGGTTCCGGGGAATCTGACTTGTGCAACGGGTGCTGACGTACTCTGGCGCGAGGCCTCTTCTGGGCCACGGGGAGCTGGTTTGCCCATGCTGTGTCTGTGAAGCTTGGTGTCCGGGGTTGTCAGGTAGGTCTTCTGGGCCGCGGGAGAAATAGGTTGTGTCTGGGAGCCGACAGGATAGTGCCGTGGCTCTCTTAGTCCTTTGCCGCCCCCGTTCCCTTCCCGCAGTCCCCTCGATACACACCACAGCTTGTTTAACTTTCCACCGGCTCCTCTCATGATCGCCGCCTGTGTTGGAAGCCTTCTCCGATGCAGGAGCGGCTCGTGAGAGGAGCCACTGCAGCGTCTTTTAACTTAAAAAGAAACTGTGGCCGGTAGGGCCGTATTTCTGGGATGGAGGACTGCGCGAAGTGGAGAGCAGGTATGTCATCGCTTTTCAATTTGTCTGGCGGCCACTGGCACAGCTAAGCGCGTATGTGCACTCTTGGTGGCCAGGGACCTATGGATCATGGATCACACAGGTAAGAGTGCGCATGCACGCTTAGTGTTTTATTATAGTACATGGATGTGTTAGCATTTAACATGCGCTAAATCAGCTAGCATGCCTTAGTAAAAGAGGGGGTTAGTGTCTTCAACAAATGTAGCCCCTCCCTTTTACTAAACTGCAATAGCAGTTATTAGCGCAGGGAGCTGTGCTGAATGTTCCGCGGAGCATTCAGCGCTGCTCCCTGTGCAAATAACCGCTATCACAGTAAAAGGGGTGGTTAATTATCTCAGTAGTTATTCCCAATTCTAGAGCATTGATAAATATGTTGAAAAGCAGTGATCCCAGTACAGACCCCTGAGGAACTCCACTATTTACCCTTTTCCATTGAGAATATTAACTATTTAACTATACTCTCTGTTTTCTATCTTTCAACCAGTTCTTTTTTATTATTATTTTATTGCAATTTCAATTTAATTTTACAAGAGATTGAAACATCTTACAGGCAACTCAAGAAATTTTAGACGAAAAAAGGAAAACAGCTTACATCTTTCTTAGACCATCTTAATTAAGGAGGAGGGTGCAATAGAGTGAAAAGATAACTCAAATATACATATTTTGTATTAGGAATAAACTTTATAGCAAAGTCCCCGCACAACCTTTGATCTATAGCTGTTCAAAAAGTTCTTTCTAAACCTTTCCGGCTGCCAATTTCTTCAAATCCAGGAAAGCTCGTAACTATTCTGTTGCAAAAAAGACATATTTCACTCCCAAACATCTTGGTTCTCATTCTCAGAAACATTTTTCTCTACTCCTGTGTGTTCCTCGTGATGTCAGGAAATAACCAAACTTTTTTCCCATGAAAAAAAAGTTTGAGAGTTACGAAAATATAGTCTCAAAATAGCATTAAAATTTTGTTCGACAACAAAGGAGATAAATAAAGTTACTCTCTTTGTAGTTTCAGATAATGTGGCTTCTAACATTTAATGGATCATCCTTATTTAATTCTTCAATTTCTGAATTAGTACCTTCTTCATTCTCCAATAATATCTTTATTAGGGTGAGCAATAGAACCATAACACAACCTTCTTAGCAGGCTAGTAGTATATATGATTTAAAGGTGAGATATGTTCATCAATCAAATATCTTTTAAACATTTCTGTAGGCTTCAGTCCCAAAGATTTTGGAAAATTCAATAAACAAATATTTGATCTACGATTATAGTTTTTTAATTTTCAATTTTTCTATGTAGGAGATTTTTTTAATGCATTCTATTAGTTAAAGCTTGCAAGTCCTCCACATTGTCCTTAACTTTTTTAATTTCAGAGGGAAATTCTTCCTTAGTATTATTTAAAGATTTCCCCAAACCATCAATGGTACTTACAAGATTGACTACTTCCCGGGAAGATCTGGCAACCAAAGAGTTCAGTCTTTTGAGAGCCCTATATAATCTTGAGGGTCACCACCAGAGGTTTTGATCTTCCTGAGCTAGTTTCCAAGCCAGCTCCCAAAACCCCATGCTCGCCTCAAATTCTCACAGCTCCAGCCCCTTCAATCAGGGTTTCCCCTGTAATTGGCCCTGATTCTACAAAGTGCGTCCTGATTTTAGGCAGCTGTAGGCGTCCTATAGCTGTCTAATCAGCCAATCGGGATGCACTTTTTTTAAAAAAATGTTCCACAGGCAGGCCGCCTATATTAAAGGCGCCTCCGGGAGCCTAGGGAGGCACGCAAGATGCCTAAGCTCGCCTAAGGGCCTTAGGCGAACCTAGGGGGTCCTATGCATCTCTCTAGTAGAGGAAGAGACGCTTCCAATGTAGGCCAGCAAAATGCTGATCTACATTGTAAGTAGACGCGGCCGCTATGCTTATAAGTATAGCGGCTGAGGCCGCCTGTCCGATTGCCGGCAGGAGGGTACCCAACCCCTCCTGCCGGAAGATGCCTCCACTCCCCCCAAGACTACCGACCACCGGCAGGAGGGTGTCCAATCCCTCCTGCCGGAAGACTCCCCCATCCGCACCCCCCCCGCGCTAACAGCCCCCAAACCTCCCCCCCCCACCAAACTAACCTTTAATTGTTGGCCAGATGGGTCTTGCCCGTCCAGCCAGCAGGCCCGCCTCGTCGAAATGAGGCGGGCCCGCCTCGTCCCGGCCCATCCTGCGAAGCCTAAGGCCTGATTGGCCTAGGCTCTAGAAGCCTGGACCAATCAGGCCTTAGGCATAGCGGGTCCGCCCATCCCCACTAAGCCTATAGAATCATGCTTAATGGTGCCTAAGCATCGTCAGGTGTCACTAGGCATCTTAACTTTAGGTACATCCTATTTATGACAAGGGTTTCTTTATCTAAATAGCTGTGCCTAACTCAAAAACATGTCTGCTTTTAGATAGGTCCCTATTTTTTTTATAGAATTGTGTTTTTCAAGTTAGGCGCTTAACTTTCAATTAAGTCCAATTAATGTCAATTAATTAAATGCCACTTATCAGTACCTATTAAGCCTATTAACCAATTAAGTTAGGCACTTACAATCAGTTAGGTACACCAATTTGTGTTTCGCATCAGCATTGTTCTGGCACGCTCTCAGAAAGCTTTGGATGCATTATAACTTGTATCTTTTTCATTATTGCTTATTGGACAGATTTGAACCCCTGATGAAGGCCATTTAATTGGCCGAAGCATGGACCATGTATGATCTTTTCTGCCAATTTCTAATGTCCATAACATCAACCTTGACCCCTGCTGTTATTTCTCAGCTAGATTGTGGGTCCCCTACCATTGACTATTCTATTGTATTTTAACATCCTTGTAACATCATTTACTCAAGTATTGTAACATCATCACTGAAGCTCCTGTATAGTAGCACCATTACTGAAGCTGTTATATCGCAATACCGTAATTGAAGCTAATGTAAACCGCTCTGAATTGACTCACAGTCATTAGTAGTGGTATAGAAGCTTTCAATAAACAATTGCCTGATATATTCATATTCACCTATGCTATATTATTTGCCAGCTGAACTGTTGCTGTGCATGACCACAGACTTGTGATGCACATCTTGTCAGCTGGATTGCATTTATCAGTTGGTCCAATTGTTTTTATCAATTGGTCCATTTGGCTAAATAAACTTTGTTGTTCCAGACCATTGTCTTCATCACTTTTTGTTTTCTGTATTTGTGACTCTTGCCATTCTTGTTGGAGTATAGAGGTTTGGGTTGTTTGTTTTTTTTTGTTTTTTTTGCTGTTTGCTGCTGCACCATTGTAGGCGCCTAACTTTAGGTGGGCTATATAGAACTTGCCAGTTTATGAATTAGCACACACTGTTATTAAATAACTCATGCTATTTTAAAGTAGCACAATTTATTGCAAAATAAAAAGAAACAAACAAACAAAAAATGCATGCCCCTGATTTTTAGTAGCAGTGATAACACACTGAAAATTTCTAGAACTACTGATGCTGCTTGAATCTGATATTCTATTTCTTTGGCTGAAAAGTTGGATTTAGTGAACATGAGACTTTGCGATGCAATAACTGCTAAATTACCTCAAAGCCCCTTAGCTCAGCTCTACACTAGCAGTTACCATGTGGTAAACTGTGTGCTAAGGCTCTGATTCTCCATTGTGCGACTCAAGTTGCGTGTGCAACTTAATTGTTTAATAAGCTAATCAGTGCCAATAATTGGCAATTAACACCTGATAACCAATACTAATTGACACTAAGTAGAAGTAGCACACACAACTTTCTAAGCACATTCTAGAAAGTGGTGCATGTAAATTCGGGTGTGCAAATCTCAAAAGGGGTGCGGTCAGAGGAAGAACATGGGCAGATCGTGGGCATTCCTAAAAGTTAGGTGCACTGTTATAGAATACCTCTGATCCCATGCACAATCGCTGTGATTCAATATATGGCAAGTACCTTTTATAGAATTGTGCTAAGTGCTTTTCTGATCGGCGCTGTTTTTTTTAAGTGTCATATATAGAATTTGGGAGTAGGTGCTTAATGTGGTTGATAAAAGGTCCCTTGGTTTGAATTGGTCAGAGTATCTGCATGTTCAAAGTATTTGAAATATTTAAGGATAATACAATTTTTTTGAATATAATTGTCATTTATGGAATTTAAGCCGAACCAAACTGGATCTTAATTAACTGTTCTGATTCATAGCCTTTCCAGTTGCGTTAAGATTTCTGAAATTTCATTGATTAGATTGAGATCAGTTTTAATCTGAGCTATTTTGGCCATTTCTAATACAAACTATGATATATGCGCATATTATTAAACTGCATCTCCTACAGCAGTACTGTAGGAGAAAAATTTATTATTAAAAATTATGGCCTTCATTTAATAACACTTAACACTAGTACAAATTGAAAAAAAACCATACTATTCTTCATACCAACCTATCAGTAATCATTATTTTCCTATTATCCTCAGTTTTGCAATTATATTTCACACCTTAGAGCAGTGGTCTCAAACTCAAACCCTTTGCAGGGCCACATTTTAGATTTGTAGGTACTTAGAGGGCCTCAGAAAAAATAGTTAATGTCTTATTAAATAAACTAGTCTTTAAGCGGGTGCTAGAATATATATTTGTCTGTCTTTCTTTATTTCTGTCTTTCTCTGCCGCTGTCTTTCTTTCTTTCTGTCTATCTCCCTGCCCCTGTCTCTTTTTTCTTTCCTTTCTGTCTCCCTCCCTCCCACTATCTGTCTTTCTTTCTCTCCCCACTTATTTCCAACGTCTGCTCCCCCTGTCCCTCAGACTTCCATTCAGCGGCTGTCCCTCCTCTCCCCCACACTTCCATTCAGTGTCTGTCTCCCTCTCTCACCCCTTTTATCTACTGTTCACCCTCTTGTTTTTCCCCTTCCATTCACTGCCCTCTCTTCTCTTTCCATCCAGTGTCCGCCTTCTCTCTATCTCTGTTCCATATGGCATCTCCTCCTTCCTTTCCCCCTTCCTTTTCACTTGGTGTGGCATACCTTCCTCCTTCCCTGCATGCCCTGCCATGTCTTCTTCCCTCTAAGCCATTCTCTCCCCCTCTGCTCCCTTTCCTCCTTGAACTTCATCGGGCAACAGCAGCATTCATAATTTATTGCTGTTGCCAGGCTTCAGGTCTTCCTCTCTGGCCGGTCTTGTCTTCATGAAAACAGGAAGTAGACAGGACCCGCAAAAGAGTAAGGCCTGAAGTCGGCAACAGCAGCGAATTTTAAATGCTGCTGCTGCCCGAAGAAGCCAGGCCTTAACAACAAAGCTCCCTCCAGTGTTGGCAGCCGCGAGAGCGAGGTAAGGAAACCGCTAGATTACCATGTTTAAAAAAAAAACAACAAAAAAAAACTTACCAACAATGGCGGCGGTGCTGGGGTGGGGGGCGGTTTGAAAAACCATCGGCCGTGAAGTATGCCACCTGCATACTTCATGGCCGAGGGTTTTTCAGGACTTTAAAAACTTAGCAACGATGGCGGCAGTGCTGGGGAGGGTTTGAAAAGGTGCCGCGGCTCTTCTGTCAATGCCCGCCTGACATGTCTCACAATAGCAGTTTAAGTCCGAGGTACGGTGAGAGGAGCCGACACGGAGAGCAGGAAGTCCAGTGCTAGCGGCGAGTGGTAGGTGCTGGAAACTTAAGTAAGGCTGGGGACTCGCGCATGCGCACTCCTGCAAAGCCTCGGACCTACATCTCACGGAACAGAGATCACAGAAGCACGCAGTTGAGTGCGCATGCGCGGCTAGCGTTTTATTATTTTAGATGACAATTTTGCAAGAGGTAAAACACTTTATAGTTTATTAATCTTTCCTTTTGGCTAAGTCTTAATAATAATATTGTAATTTATAGCTAAAGAAACATGATCAAGAAACTGTTTTATTTTACTTTTGTGATTATGCTAAATATACCGAGGGCCTCAAAATAGTACCTGATAGGCCGCATGTGGCCCCTGGGCCGTGAGTTTGAGACCACTGCCTTAGAGGCAACAGTTGTTAGGATTTGTTTCCTTCCAACTTATAAGAAAAAAAAACACAGCACCTTGATCAATAAAAAGTCAAGATACGCCATCTTGCATTGCGAAAGTCCTCTGTGTTTCCCTTTTTTAGTGGTATCTTTCAAGCTCATATTTCTTGCACAAGCATGGGTGGTAATACAATGAGGATTACATAGAAAAAAAACTGCATATTTTATTCACATTTTAACCTACTAAACATGCAACATACAGCTCGCCGTCTATCACTCTGTAAACAAAACCTTTGACGGAGAAAAACAAAACATACAGAAGGCAGATTTGTGTGTATTCAGAACATCTGCACTTTCTCAGCAGTTTGAAAAGAAACAAAAAATTGCCTAGTAGTATAAAATTTGAAGAAAAATTACCCAAAGCAGGAATGGGCATTAGTCATGCTTCACTTACCCCCTTTTTGTTGACTTTTGAAGCACTTTCTTCTCCCCCCCCCCCTTTTCTTTCTAATTCACAGTGGATCTAAAGAAGTGAATCGGTGGACAAAAAAATCCCTCTTTTGATAGGGTGGGTATGAAATATGAAGGTCCAACAATTGTCTGAGTTCAGTGCATTGGAATAACATTGGTTAAATTATGGATAGTTTTGAATAGTGTCACTTTTTTTCTCTGCAGATGGCTGTTCACACAAGAAGCCTGGCCTGCATAATTGTATCACTAATAAGCAGTAAGGCAATTAGTTGTGTAAGTGTGCTATAATCATTCTAACAGAAGAGATGACGAAGAGACAAAAAAGGAGGGGGGGGGACAAAAATGTCTTTTCTCAATTCATCAACTGACAGCCATAATTAGATATATATAATTGAAAATTCCACAGTAGGGGGGCAAGCCAATACAAATGAATGTTCTGTGCTTTTGCGTATTCATTTTTTCCCCCCTTTTCCTGAGCATCTCCACAGAAAAAGGCAGAAACTTGTCATTCTGGAAGAGTACAGCCTACTGTATGAACAAACTGCTCATTTGAGAGCGATGATGTCAGAATCCATTTTTTTTTTTTTTTGGGGGGGGGTCAAATCAGTATGAAACAGATAACTGCACTGAAATGGGCTTATTAACGTTTTAGTTTTTACCGCCGTTCCTCCCCCCTCCACCTTCTACTTCTTATCCGGATGCCGAAACGTGATCAGCTTTCAGAACATAAAATGAAACATCAGACTCTGGGAGACAGAGTCTCTTCTTAACATTTGCATGAAGAAGGGTGTTTTGTTGGTTCCCCCCCCCCCCTTATTGGAATTGGGGGATAAAGTTATAATAGAGTATTATATCATCAAGTATTATGGTAAGAAGGAGATTTCTATTGAGAGAAACTTGATTATCAGAGGCTATAATTAAATTTGGGCTAAACATGTTCAAGTGCTTATGAGTTTGTAGAAACTATACTCGTACACAGAACAGCTTTCCATTGAATTAATCAGCTTCTGAGTTTTCATTATTACGACGCGTCTCTTTTTAAACTGCAAGCTTAGAATCACAGCATTTTTTTGTAATCAACAAACTGTCCTGAAATTTAATTGGACAAACTTGAACTGTGATTTCCCCCCCCCCCTTAAAATGAGGGCACATTAAGGCCGGAGCTTGTTAATTAAGTCCTCTAAATGCCCCCAGCTGTGCAATATGAATATAATTTTCTAAGCAAAGCAACTGCACATTCATACCTAACGTTTGCTCTCTTGTTTCCGTTCCAAGACATTTCAGAACATACACACAAAAATTCCTATAAAATTCCTGTACGCCATTTGTTTACACTGGTTGAAAATAACTACTGCATAGTTATGTACAGCTAATTAAAAAAATGAACTATGCTGTTTTCATGGAATGACCTGTATAAATAAATAAATACATACACAAACAAACAAAATCCCTAGTCCTAAGTAACATATTTACACTGAATGGCAAGCATAAGATGGATAATGGTCTATTTTCACTTATCTGCTATTCTTTTTGAAAACAAAGTCAATGTACCTAACCTCTCTCAAGAAATGAAGCAACTATAAGTTGATGAACGAATGACCATGGAAGAGTCTGGCCAATTGATTTATCTTCTGAAAAAGTTGGATAAGTTCAAGTTTCAAGTTTTATTAAAATTTGATAAAAGGCTAGTCATACATTCTAAGCGTTTGACAATTAAAAAATTAAAATGGGGAACAAAAGTTAACTTCTCTAGCTGCGTGGAATAAAATAAATCAACTTGACATGTTGCTGTTTCCTTCATTAAAGAGAGAAGTTATCAACATGAGATATCGTTATGATGGGCTATTTTACTGTTAACCCAGATTAGTAGCAAATGAAACTGTGCTAACGTAGTATGATTTAGTTATAAAATAACACACCTTAAGGGTAGCTTACATCGATAATTTCCTTTTCAATCCCTAATTTTATAAATTTGTATAACAAAATGAATGCTTAATATGCAAATTTGCACATGCAATTTATAGAATAACCCTCTCTTCTATGAAACCACGCTAGCAGGTTTTAGTACAGAGATAGCACAGAGAGCCGCGCTGAATGGCCCGTGCTGCTCTCAATGCTCATTGAGTTCCTAGTGCAGGCCATTCAGCTAGAAACCGCTAGTGCGGTTTCATAGAAGAGAGGGTAAGTCTCAATCTAATCCAGAACACCGCGGCCAAACTTATCTTCTCAAAAAGTAAATTTGACCATGTCACACCGCTCCTATCCAAACTCCACTGGCTTCCCGTTATTTCCAGGGTCTACTTTAAATGTGCCTGCCTAACCTTCAAGATCCTCCACGGTATCCTTCCTCCTTTTATCCCTCTATCCTGGAATTCCTCAAATCCAACCTCCACTAGATCCACTCAAAAATTAAAACTATCCTACCCCTCCTTAAAAGGCATCTCCCTTGTTGGTAAACTTGGCTCTTCCCTCCCTTTCAGAATCACTCAGCTCTGGAACAGTCTCCCTTCCCCTCTCCGCAATTTGAGCCCCCTTCTACCATTCCGTAAGCATCTGAAGACCTGGCTCTTCTCCAGAACGTAACCCCGTCCCGCTCCTGGCACTCTCACACCAACCTCTCTTCTCTCATACTTATATAATTCCACTGGAGTTCCGTTCCTTCCCTAACCATGTAAACCGTGTCGAGCTCCATCTGCGGAGATGATGCGGTATATAAACCCAAGATTTAGATTAGATTAGATTAGATTAAAACAAGTTTTACCTTTAGAAGTCACAAGCTCAAATATTCATACAGTTCATGTAGTTATTCATATAAATTCAAGAAAAAGACCTCAGTGGCTACTTTCAAAAAGCATTATAATTTTGTTCTGTTTTAGACTATCATAGCCAGCCACAAAACAGAACAAAATTATAATGGTTTTTGAGAGTAGCCGCTGAGGTGTTTTCCTTGAATTTATATGAATAATTGCATGGACTGTATGAATATTTGAGTTTGTGACTGCTAAAGGTGAAACTTTATTTTGAGACTTATGATTTTGATAGTTTCTCCTAGTTCTTATATAGAAAGCCATAACAAGAATGGTTATTTATAGAATAAGGTCAGTTGTGTGAGCAGCCTAATTCCATGAGCGAAGGAGCATTTACCATGCTGGCTTGCAGTAGAAACATCTAGTGCAGCTTCATAAAAGGGGCCCTTAATAAATGGTTGTTAATTGGAGTTAAAAAACAGTTATTGGCTTAAGTTGGTTTTAATTGGCACTGATTGGCACCAACTAGCAGTTGTACGCCCAACTGTCTTTATCTGCTATTTTAAAAGTTGAATGCACATATTCTTTACTGCCAAAACTCTCAGGGGTGTGGATGTCAGAATGTCATGTCAGAGTGGATGTCAGGGTTATAGAAAATTAAGAGTTATGCGCCAAACTGATAAGAGTTAGCCAGGAGCACTTATACCATCCTTTGGCATGACATAAGTGCTCTCAGATAAAGTTAGGTACAAAACTGCAGACATGCAAGTATTCTACATTGTTATCCAAAGAAAAGCACACCAAAATGTCTTTTGTTATATCTTCCACAGAACTTGGCGATTCTTATGAAATTTAGTGCATCATGTCCTGAATGAAGTTGATGTAAAATGTTGTACATATTTCCCACCGCACCACAACACTACCTTATGATAATGAATTATAAACTGAATAAAAATACATCAAAAGGTTTTATGGTGTATCTTACAGAAAAATATAAAGTCAAAAAGTAGTATTTCAATTAAGCCGATGTTCGACATGCACTACCTTTGCATGAAGGCTTGCCCTCAGTCTTGGCCACCACTGATCTATGGACTTGTCAACGACGCTCTGCTTCAACTCAGCCCAAACAGAGATGAGGCACTGTTTAAGGTCCTCAGCGTCAGATATCACTGTTTGGTAGATCTGTTCCTGTATCAGCTTCCCAGATCTAGAACCGGGTTTTGATCTAGTGAATTTGCAGGCCAGAGATCTGGACTAATAAAGTCTGGGGTCTTCCGATATATCAATTCTATGGTGTCCTTTGCCCGATATGCTGGGGCATTGTCCTTTTGGAAGATAGAATAGTCTCCTGACATGGCAACAGCTTCTGCATCAAGAAGATGTTCTGGTAGTATGTGTCATTGATCTTAACCCCAGGATCAATGAAGAACAGATCTGTGAATCCAAGTTTCAAGATTGCGACCGAGACCATGCCTGATTGAATGAATGTCGGGCGGGTCCATAGTAGACATTTGGAATTAATGGCAATGCTTCACTGTTGTTGAAGGCACGTACAGGCAATCATTCTCTGTGTTAATCCATGAAACTACTGTAAATATCTGACACTGTGCTCCATATACGTGGTCAAAATCTACTTGCACCATTTCAGGCATGTGTCTTTGCGTAAAGTTAACTCTGGGCATGACGGTTTTTAAGACACTTTAATTTTAGATCATCATGAATTATCCTAACCATAGTTGTCTGGCTTATTCCTGCTTCTCTTGCTATTTGGCGAGTTGTAGCCTCCTGGCTCAGTACAAGATCGTGTACAACATCAATGTATATTTGTGTACATATCAAGCACGGTCATCCACTGCCTGGCTTATGATCCTCAGTGCCCATTGCTTGGATCTGGCTTAATAGCACATCAAGGCCGATTTTGTTCCCACCCTTCTGTGAGAACTCTTTTACTAATTGTCAACTACTGAAACCTTTTAGCAGTACCAAGCTCTTTATCAGAATTTGGTCTTCTGCAGTGAAAACCATTTTGATACAGAGACTGGCTACAAACTATCATCTGCTTCGGTGCATATCCCATAGCAACAATTAATTTTCACAAGGTAGTGTGGTGGTGCTGTGGGAAATATTTACAACATTTTACATCAAATGCATTCAGGACACAACACACTAAATTTCATAAGAGTTGGTCGAGTTTTGTGGAAGACACGACAAAAAAACATTTTGGTGTGGGGGGTTTTCGGTCCACAGTATATAATGGCAGTTCCATAAGGTGCTTTTTCTTGAATTTATCTTTAAATGTCTACTTTCAAATATAGAGACTTTCTTGAAGGATACAATGGACCAGATTTAGTAACAGATGCTACCATATTATAATGTGCTAATGCCATTAACATATTGGATATTAACATAAGAACATAAGAATAGCCTTACTGGGTCAGACCAATGGTCCATCAAGCCCGTTCTCACAGTGGCCAATCCAGGTCCCTAGTACCTAGCCAAAACCCAAGGTGTAGCAATATTCCATGCTACCAATAGAGGGCAAGCAGTGGCTTCCCCCAAGTCTTTCTCAATAACAGACTATGGACTTTTCCTCCAGGAACTTGTCCAAACCTTTCTTAAAACCAGCTATGCTACTCACTCTTATTTTATGCAATGGAACCTATTTCTTAATAATGTTTATAATGTTTATGTGTGTTAATATGGTACCATACTTTAGTTCAAGTTATATTTAGTCCAAAATAAGTAAAGAAGCTTCTTTTACTTTCTGAGTGTCATGCTGAATATTTTAATAACAGTTCTGCTGATAGTCAGCCTGCAATGATCAGCTTTTTTATGCTTTTATTTTTTAAACATCAGCCACTACAGATAGAAGATAATCAGTGGTGGTACCCAGGTTGTGACTGATACTGAATATCTGGATAATGCAGTGCACAAGCACTATCCAAGTAGCGGCAATATTTTGCCATTATCCACAAAATACATCTAGTGTTATGGAGGGCGGGGGGGGGGGGTCGGTGATCACTGGGGTAGTGTGTGGTGTCTGAATTATGTGTTTGCAGTGCTTATCTGGTGACTTTAGGTGGGTTTTTGTGACTTAGACCATGTTTTACATGGTCTAAGTCACAACGTCCAAGTTCCGTCTAGACTCTGTTGTAAAACTTTCGGTTATACATGCTGTACGACTAAGTCTAAGCCTGCCCACGTCTCGCCCACATCCCGCTCTCGACACTCTTCCTGAAACGCCCCATTTAGCTATGGTCGTTAGGCGGCACTATGAAGGCCTAGGTCGTTTAGAAATACGTCTAAAAACCGGTTTGATTATCGGCACTTGGACGTCTTTCACTTATGATCGTCCAAGTGCCGACATAGGCCGCTTTTTGGACGTTTTTTTCTTTCGATTATGAGCCCCTTACTCATGTGGATGTTGGTTTTCCATAAATTTAAGTGTGCAAATGCTGTTTAAATTTAGATGACCTGTGAATATTTGTCATTTTGAATTTATCTTTAATGATTCAGTGAAAATCTTAAAAAAATTACTGGGCTTTATTTTCAGCATCTGAGACTGCCATGAATACAGCATTTTTAATTTAGCACAAAGATATCATGTTTCTCCAAGAACAAAAGTGAGTAATACATTTAAGCATGCACAAAGACATATCCTTAATTAATAAAGTTCCATTTTTACGTAATGCATTTTTATTCTTTTCATTGTACCTGTTTCAGTTGTTATTTGCCCACAAACTGTACAATAGAAAAGAACATCAGATACTCTAAAAATATACTCAGCACCTTATTTGAACTTGTGTGATACTGCTGTATGAAATTATATGAGGCTTTATTTGATTTTATTTTAAAGAAAGAGCCTTGGCTTCCATTCCACCCTACACAATGACACACTTGGTTCTTTTGTATTTCTAACCCAGTAATGACGTGAGCTCCTTTAAACCATGAAAAATGTTGCATTTGACCAAACAAGAAAAGATGAACTTCTGGGAAATTCTATTCAATGGATCTTGAATGAAACCCAGAATAGAAGGATAAATCCATTCTTTTTTTGGCAACTACATGAAAAACCTGCCGTGGCTCCAGTGACTAAAGATATTGTTCCTTATTTACTCTGCAAAGTAGCCCAAACTTTGTAAAGCCCTTATGAGTCTGATTATGGAATATGTTAAAATAAACAGGACTGATTGAGTAGCCTTGCATTTTCTAGTTTTATCTTTTTAAAGAGCATGCTAGGCAAACTCCACACCAATAAATCCAAACACACTCAGATTTAGATTTATCTATGCTCTTTTCAAACTGGTGAGTAGTAAAACCAATAAATCGTAGACAAAACTCCTAATAATAGAGTTCTCAATTAGAGGTCTGTATGGGAACGGGGATCGCAGGAATCCCGCGGGAATCCCCCCTAACCCACGGGACTCCCACAGGGACCCCCCTCTGGCCCACGGGACTCCCATGGGGACCCCCCTCTAGCCAACAGGACTCCCACGGGGATGGAAGGCTTTGGAAGCAGGGTTCATCCATATAATATAATGGACACATCAGCCTTAGTAAAAGAGGGGGTTTATAAGTTAATTACCTGAACAGAAAACAAAAAAAGGGTTCCACCAAAGAGATTCCACAAGGAAAACAGCAGAGGAAACACAAAACAAACTGTGGAATTGATGATCCTGTCAGAAATAATTGCTGCTTTTTATGGGGACGGGCGGGGATGGATGTAATTCCTTGCGGGGATGGGTGGGGACGGAGAGGATCTTGACGGGGACATGTGGGGATGGAGAGGATCCTGGCAGAGACAGGTGGGGACGGGTGGGATTTCTGTCCCTGCGCAACTCTCTATTCTCAATCTCATGTTTTGGTCATAACAGCGGAACCTGGAGCGGCCCGCGGCCCCACAGCAAACACAACCTCCCCCAACCTACCTACCTCTAACTTTCCCAAGGAGACACATACACATGTGTTGGTGAAACCTGGCCACAGCCCTGTTTATTGAACATTAAACATATTTATATAACATTTAACATATCTTAAATACATATTAACCAACAACCATAAATAACACATTATTCAATTACCCAAAACAATGGTATCACTATTGTGACCTTGAACCCGAGCTACCTTAACAGATGTAACTGGCCCCCGACCCCGCCATCTAAGCAAGGGTCCGAGGGGTGGCATGTCCCCACATGCCCCATTGACCAGGGTCATCCGACCCACCAGGCATGGCTCCCAGCCGGACAACCGCTCATCCCTTGATGATCCCAGTAGCCAGTAGCTCGGGATACCTCCATTCTATCTCCAACTCCCCACCCCCTAACATAATGGGCGGGCGGGCGGGAAGGCTGCCTCAGAGGACCAAAAACCGTTAATGATCTTCTGAGAGCCCCTCTTTTAACCCCCCCCCCCACCCACAATCCCCTCCGGCCGCGACTGACCAATTGCAGGTCTAACCCTGGGTGGGAAAGACCTCCCCCACTGCGGATCTTGCCGCTCCTGCCCTACTGACCCCACCTTTTGCCTAACCACGGGCGATTCCGCGGGCCTCCCAGCTCCACGTTAAAGTCGCCCGTCGAGACTAGCTCTTGGGCTTTTCAATATAATGCAAAAATAGGGATTCTTAATGTATTAAAGCCCAAATCACCCCACAATATGATAAAAATGTTGAAACTGCATTTTTAAAATTTTTGTGGTGATAGAACCCATCCCATTTCTGATTGAAGATTTACTGAGATGCCTACTGTCCTCTTGACAACATCAAAGGCTCTTTTTGAAAGTTCCACTGACATATAAAAGATCGAAGGAAAAGCACAACATACCAATTGTTTTATATACCACTACAGCTTTGCAGTTCTGAACAGTAAACAAATGAGAGAAAACTAGACCATTTGAGGGGCTGCTGAAAAGTTCTCAGTCCAACCAACAAAGCTGAGGCAGTCTTCATCGAAGACTATGCACTTAGTCCAGTGGTTTTCCATTTTTTTCATTCCATATTTTTCTGATGCAATAAAAAAAAGTGGAAAATCACCGGACTAACCCCCTCTTTTACGAAACTTCTATTGCAGTTTCTACTGCGGGGAGCAGCATTGAATGGCCCGCGCTACTCCCGATGCTCATTGAGTTCCTATGAGTGTCGGGAGCAGCACGGGACATTCAGCGTAGCTCCCCATGCTAGAAACTGCTATCACAGTTTCATAAATAGGGGGTAAGTGTAGATCCCTCGATAGAGACTGCCTCAGCTTTGTTGGTTGACTGAGAACTTTTCAGTGGCCCTTCGTAATTCCAGAAATACACAATACTATCAATTAGTATAAGTTATGGTAAAACTAGGGGGCATAATTTGAGGATGCAGTTTCTCTTATAAACACTGTAAACCCCACTGGACTGTGAGGTTGTTGTGGTATATAAGTGAATTGTTTGTTATGTTATGTTATTATAATCATGACATTCCACTGGAGCTTGGCGAATGGGCCTTTATTTTCAATAGCATAATTTTTGTTGAATTATAGTATTTTTAGGAAGAATTTAAATCTTATTTTTTTATGAAGGCATTGTATGATTTTAACTTAGATTAAAAGCATTTTATTTTTCTTGGTAAATTGTATACTTTATTGTTTAAGTGTGTATGATTTTATTATGTGCTGTGCTATTTAATAAGTATTTTGATGTGTAAATTACCTAGAAAAACTATTTTTAGACAAGTATAAATTAACTAAATGAAATGTGCCAAATACAGACATTTAAATATTTGAAAGGCATTAATATAGAACAAAATATTTTCCAGAGAAGAAAAAATGGTATAACTAGAAGGCATAATTTGAGGTTACAGAGAGGAAGACTCAGGAGCATTGTTAGGAAATTCTTTTTCACGGAGAGGGTGGTAGATGCCTGGAATGCCCTCCCGAGGGAAGTGGTGGAGAGGAAAACGGTGATGGAATTCAAAAAAAGTGTGGGATAAATATAGAGGATATCTAATTAGAAAATGAAGAATGTAAATTGAAGAACTAAGGCCGTTACAGGACAGACTTGCACAGTCTTTGTCTCATATGTGGTGATTTGGTGTAGGATGGGCTGGGGAGGGCATCAATGGGAACGCCACTAACTTGGAACATGAGGATGTTACTGGACAGATTTTATGATAGATATCAGCAAACAGGATGGTTGGATAGGCTGGAGTGAGCTTGGCATTTGGAACTTCAGCATTTGGAACCTAGGACAATACCAGGTGGACTTTACAGTCTATGACCCAGATATATCAAAGACAAGTTAATTTAATCATATATTTGTAATGGGTATAACTAATGGGCAGATGGATGGTCTTTATCTGCTGTCATTTACTATGTTAAGTTACATGAAGCTAGGTAATACCATGTTTCCCTGAAAATAAGACCTACTCTGAAAATAAGCCCTAGCATGATTTTTGGAGTAGGTCTTAATATAAGCCCTGCCCATGAAAATAAGCCCTAGTCGCCAGCAGCAGCACTTTCCCCACCCCGCTTCCTCCCTCTTATCCAAACCACAACTGCGAGACTGTACCTGGTAACAAACGGCAGTGTCGGCAGCACAGGCTGCATCGTGCTCCCAGGCGTGAGGCTATGATGCAGGAGGAGGAGGACAGCTGAAGCGGAAGTTCTCCTCTTATGTTCCCACAGAGGCCTGGTTTGTTCACCATGGACCTGTACGGTAACTAGAGTGGTGAAACTTGCTGGTGCAGTTTGCCTGTCTGCGGTAGCAGCTGAGGTGCTGGAGGGGTGGCGGTAAGCGCGCAGATGGCATCTTGTCAGATATGCGGTGGCGGGTGAAGGTGTACATGCTGAACGAGAAGCAGCAATGGGATGACAGGTACACCAGACACGTCTTATCTACCTACGTAGAGCGGCTGAAGGGGATGTCTCTGCTAGTGCAGGCTGAGGCAGATGGTTCACTTCTTTTGGAATCAAAAATAAATCCAAGCACGGCATATTAGAAACAACAGGATGCCCTAATTGTTTAGTCAAAAGCCAAAAACTATGACTTGGCCCTTAGCTTTCAAAAAAAGGTTGGTTGTGATGAAATTTGGGAAAAGATTTGTCAAGTTCAAGGTAAGGACCCTTTAGTAGATGTCACACAGGACCTCATTGATGAATCAGAATAGGAACGCTTTGAAGAAATGCCAGAAACAAGTCAACTAATTGATCTTCCTATTTGTGAAATCAGCAAACTTGAAGAGATTGCTGACCTAGTGACCTCTGTTCTATCCTCTCCCATCTGTAAAGAAAAATTAGCATTAGCCTTGGAGACTGAAGGCTATATTAAAAAGCTGTTGTAGATCTTTCATACCTATGAAAACTTGGGTTCTGCTGCACAAGGGGAGGGAAGGATAGAAGCTTTAAGGGTTCTGCTGCACAGGGGGATGGGAGGAAGGGAGGGATATAAAGATACTGTATAAGGGGATGGGTGAGAGGGGAGGAAAGATGCTGCACATGTGGGGGAGAGAAAGGAAAGAGGAAGAATTGGGATGAAGGAGAGGAAGGGAGAGATGATTATTGTACATGAAAAAAATAAGACTTACCCCGAAAATAAGACCTAGTGCCTTTTTTGGGCCCAAAATTAATATAAGACAGTGTCATATTTTTGGGAAAACATAGTACATACTGTATTTCTGAAACATAAATTCTACAACAGGGTGCTTCCCTGTTACCCTGTTAATTTGGTATGAAAACCTATTTTGTATGGCCACTTGGGTGTCTAAATGCCCATACTGAATACTAGCATAAATCTAGTATTGGTGCATCAACATTTGGGAGGGGGGGACATTTGAGTGAATATTTATAGAATACAAATTAGCTGCCCTACTGGCCTTATCAGTACCGTAACTAAAGTGCATCTGACAAAAATGTGCCGACAATCCCATGCAGGACTTATGTGCGTGGCCTTAAAACAGTTCCTGTTAACACTCTGTGTGAGTGGGGGGAACCGCCCAGTAAACTTATAAGTGTTTGCGCTTCCATTGGGGGGGGTGGGGGAGGGAAAACCCCCATTACAATGGAAACTGACATTTTCTTTCGTTTTTTGGATATTCGGCAGTTTTCAGTGTAGTGAGGGGAAATCACCCCACCCACCCCCAACGGGAGCACAAATACTTATAAGTTTAGTAGGGGGTTCCCTCCACACCCCTAGTGCACTAACAGGAATTGTTCAAAGGTGGAGCGCCTAAGTCCTGCTCAGGATTGTTGGCATGGGATTGCCGGCGCATTTTTCTCTGGCCCGGTTTTGACATGTTATCGGCCTTATCACAGGTAATGGTACACTTAGGTGCAAAAAAATTCTGTATTTTATACATTTAGGTGCACAACTGTCTTATAAATATACACAACTAGTTTTAGAATTATGAGGGAGTACTGAAAAGTTCTCAGCCCAATCAAGAAGAAAATTATGTGGATGTGGTTCAATCAATGATCTAAAACAATGTCAAAACATAGAATTTTGTTTCTGTAAGTTGGCACTTAACAAAATAAGATTAAGAGTGCTTACAGTCTTATACTGTGAGCATATAACAGTGGCTTAAGCCTTCAAGTATAATTTGGAAATATGGTGAAGGGGGTACTAGAGAAACCGATGGAAGATATAGTGTTTAGATTAGGTGTTTGGTATGGGTGTGAGATGATTGGTTGGAGTGAAGGATAGAGAATGACACAGGGCCAAATTTTTCCCCATCTCCATGGGAAATCATTTTCCCATCCCACCCTTGTGAGTTCTTTTCCTGTCCCTGCCCCATTCCTGAAAACTTCATACTCATCTGCATGAGCCTCAAACACTTCAAAATCATAAGTGTCCAAGGCTTGTGCGGTTAAGGTAGAGCTTACAGGAATGGGGAAGGGACAGAAGCAGAACTCGCAAAGACGGGACGGGGAAATTGAGTTCCTGCGGGGATGGGGAAAAATTTCTCCCCGTGTCATTCTCTAGTGAAGGATTCTTTGACAAGTGGAACACTTGATTGGATGGTAGTGTTGGGGGGAGAATGCATAGGGATAAGGGAATGGGCTTGGAGGAGGTTATGTAGAGAATTTTGGTGGGTAGGGAGTCATTTTGGGGTAGGATGGAGTGTAGGATGGTGTTGGAGAGAAATAATTTTCCCACCCTGCCTACCCGCTGTGTGGTTCTGGAGGCTGTTGTGTGTGGGGGGGGGGGGGAGAGGGAGATCAGGGATTTATTGAAGAGGTTGTGGAAAAATAAGTTTTAAGGGAAAATGTATGGTTGCAGTATGGGTATGAGCAGTGGCGTACCTAGGGTATGTGGCACCCGGGGCCCATCATTTTTTGACCCCCCCCCCATGTAAAAAAATATTTTTTGTAATGACCATGAAACGGAATAAATGGTCAGAATAGAAACAGGCAGTGAAAATTTTCTTATATTCCAAACATAACATAAATTATGTCTGAATTGTCATGACATCAGAAGTACATATGGAGTAGTTGCAGGTGATGCTTGGGACAGTTCTGATTGTGTTAGTTTGGTTTTATGTGTTTTTTGAATAGAAGGGTTTTTATTTCTTTTTGAAGGTTTTGCAGTCTGTGGTCGATGTCAATTGGTTGTAGAGTTGGGGGTCGAGTGTTGCAGCTCGAATGGCTAGGAGGTTGTCGAACAGTATTTTCCTTTTGACGTTTTTGGTTGGAGGGTGTATGAATGGTGCGTGAGTTCTCCTATGTCTGTTTGAAGTGGATTGAATTATTTAGCTGAAGAAATTAGTTACCCCCTCATCCCACACACATTAATTCTCTTCCATTTTTGTTCCCATTATAAAAAACACTGATAAGTTCCCAGAAAAAAAATACATTAAAATAAGAAGTGAAAACAAAGGCCCCTACAGATGAGAACATAACATAAGAATAGCCTAACTGGGTCAGACCAATGGTCCATCATGCCCAGTAGCCCATTCTCATGGTAGCCAATCCAGGACACTAATACCTGGTCAAAACCCAAAGAGTAGCAACATTCCATGCTACCGATCCAGGGCAAGCAGACACTTCCCCCATGTCTTAATAACAGATTATGGACTTTTCCTCCAGCAACACCTTGGGTCCTGCTGGAAATAGGAATTTGGGCCATGTTGAGGACTAGTGGGGAGTGGGGCTAGTTCAACACCGAATAGCTCCAGATAGTGATGAGTTATGAAGCTACACTGAGATGCATAATGTGGTTTGAATTTGTAATTAAATTGTTAGTGTCCTGAGAAAATTTTGAATAAAGATGTGGCCCATGTTTTGCCACTCATTTAATACAGTAAAACCTTGGATTGCAAGTAACTTGGTATGCAAGTGTTTTTCAAGACAAGAAAAAACATTTTATTAATTATTTACTTGATTTACAAGCAAGGTCTTGTAATACAAGTACATACAGTAGACACACATCACATCAACACAACTGAGCCAATGGTTCTTCTCTCTCTCTCTCTGACACTGCAGGAGTGTAGTGACTGTTCTAAACAAGAAAGGTCTTGCAATATGAGCACATACAGTATTTTGTATTAAAGTTTTGGGTTGTGGAGTTTGCGAGTAACCCAGTTTGTGAGTGTTTTGCAAGACGAGCAAAACACTCAGCAAACTTTTGACTCGCAAACCGAGTGTTGACTCGATTTGCGAGCACCCCCCCCCCTCACGATAACCGGCATTGCTCCCCCCCCGCTCACAAAGGCCCACTCGCTCCAACCGGCACCCCCCCCCCCCCGTGCGAACCGGTCCCCCCGCCCGAACAGCTTAAACTTACCCCCCCCTGTCTAGCGCAGGCACAGATCGTGTGCCTAGAAGATCTTCCGGCTTCCGCTTCTGCCTGCCTGCCTTGAGCATGCATCTGCGCATGCTCAAGGACTTCTAATTCTCCCTCTAGAGGGAGAATTAGAAGTCCTTGAGCATGCGCAGATGCATGCTTAAGACAGGCAGGCAGAAGCGGAAGCCGGATGATCTTCTAGGCACACGATCTGTGCCTGCGCTAGACAGGGGGGGAGGGTGGTAAGTTTAAGTTGTTCGGGCAGGGGGGCCGGTTCATGCAGGGGGGTGCCGGCTGGAGCGAGGGGGCCTTTGCGAGTGGGGGGGGAGCGATGCCGATTATCGGGTGGGGGGGGAACGTATTAAAGCGAGTTTCCATTATTTTCTATGGGGAAACTAGCTTTGATAAACGAGCATTTTGGATTACAAGCATGCTCCTGGAACGGATTATGCTCGTAATCCAAGGTACCACTGTATTTCTTATGGGGAAATTTGCTTTGATATACGAGTGTTTTGGATTACAAGCATGTTTTTGGAACGATTTATGCTTGCAAACCAAGGTTTTATTGTATATTGTTTTAATTTGGTTGAATGCTGTAGAACATGAGACGTGTGCGAATACCAGTTATACTTTTTTCAGCTACAGTAGCAAAATAATGCTCAGAATTTAGGAACTTGGTTGGTTTGGCTGAGAAATTTTCAGCAACTCCTCATATGTTTAAAAGTGAAATAGAGTATTTATTTGACTGGTTCTATTTAATAATAATAACAGTTTATATATTGCAGGACCGTGAAGTTCTATGTGGTTTACAATAATTAAAAATGCTACAAATTGAGTAGAAATAACAAAGTTAGAAATTAGTGACTAACAGTTCTAGAGATCAGTTGTGGGAAAGGTTGTGCAGATCAGCTACCTAAGTACTTCAGGAACAGATATGTTTTGAGGTGTCTCCTAAATTCCCCATAGTTATCAGAATGCATAAGCTATTGTTCTAGATCTTTGCCTCATAATTCTGCTTGATAACATAAATTTCAGCCAGAACCCCTGAAGCTTCCCCCTAACCCCTGAATGTCCACAGCAGGAGGCATTCCCCCATGGGAGTGGCTTAAGAGATCTGGCCAATCCGAGTCTTAGGCCACTCCTAATGTATCCCAGAATACACTGGGGGAGAGGCCTAGGATTCCAGTTGGCCCAGGTGCCTTAGGTCCCTCCTATGGGAGTGGCCTTAAGCGCCTGGACCAATCAGGGCCTTAGGCCTCTCCCCAGTGCATCCCTCTGGCTGGCCAACTAAAACAGGTACTGATGGGGTCTGGATGGGCTTGGAGGGTTGAGGTGGGGGCATGCCTACAAGGGGGTTCCAGCAGGAGGGATTGGGTATCCTTCTTTCTGATGATCTTATGGGGGTGGGGGTGGGGGGGTTGAAGCAGGAGGGACTGGGCAACCCTCCTGCTAGGGAATGTCTTGGGGGGGTGCCAGCAGGATAAACTGGGCATCCCTCTTGCCGGGGGATGTCTCAGGAGGGGAGGCGGCAGGACAAATTGGGCACTCCTCCTGCCATGGACATTCGGGGGTGGGGGGGGTGGTTTTGGGGATTCCAGCCGGAGGGACTGGGCATCCCTCCTGCTGGGGGATGTGTCAGGGGGGACAGGTTCCCTGCCGTGGTCACTAAACTGATTGTGGTAGGGAGATTCCCTTGTCAAGATCAGCTCAGCGGCAATGCGATTCTCTAACTGGCACTTGTGACATGGACGTTGGTTAGAGAATCAAATTGGTTAGGCGGGCTTAGATGGACAGACACAATTCTATATAGGATGTCCGTGTGTGATTCTCAAAAGCCACTTAGTTGGCTTCTGAGATCAGCCGTCCTATACACAATCCAGCCCTATAAGTCTATCGATTATGTCAGGAACACTCCCAATAGTTATTGCACTTAGACCCTGATTTTATAAATGACACAGGCACTGATGCCTAACTTAAGGAACTGTTTATAGAATATGCACCTAAATCTTTTGGCGCACACGGGATTTGTGATGCCAAAATTCCTGTATTGTTGGTTTTATATTTGCAAGCCAGTAATTATTTACTCAATTAGTCCCCTGAAGAAGGCATTTCAGATAGCCAAAACTGGGATCCTATCAGGACTTTACTCTTGTGATCTGATCAAATAAACGTACTAGGACTTTTATACTAATAAATGCACCCTTTGGTTGTATTATGACATCTTGCTTGTCTTTGTTTGTTCCCTAAATCCTAAGCAACACTTCTATTTAGGCCAGGATTTTCTTGGCCTAAATGAGTACACCTAAGTCAATCCATGCCCAAACTCTACCCCCAATCCAGCCCTAATCATGCCTACTTGATGGTGCCTCAGTATAGATGCCTACCTCAAAGTGGTAGGCATCTACCTGCTAATTGATTTTAGACATCTTTTATAGAATCAGAGCCTTACTATAGAGTATTGTGGGCACATACATATGCAGACGTTTACTGCAACTAGGAAAAAGATCCCTTGCTAACTGACTCCTTAAAGTGTGTGTGTGTGTGTGTATGTGTGTGAAGGGGGAGGGGTGAAAAAAATTAATTTGACCTCTCATGCAAAAAAATATTAATTGATCTTGTTATATATAATCTGTTGCGATAACAATGATTAAAAAATTCCTGACAAAAAGTTGATTTCAGATTCTGATAAAGGAATTGCTCAGTTTTTTCCATTCTTTTCATAAAAATGTTTTTCTCTAGAGTTTTCTGCATCTGTATCTTGGAATTATAGGAATATTACATATTTTTTAAAATATTTTTTTGGGGAGTACTTTGCTCCCTTATTTTCCTGACATTTTCCTGCTTTCTGTTCTCACTGTTTGGGAAACTAACATGAATACAGCTCTTAATTTCTCTTTTAGCTTTCATTATAGAAAAATGTCTTCTCTTTTATTTAGTCATCAAAGAACTGCTTATAAGAATTTGAGACCAGTCACCAGGAAATGCTGCCATGTACTTATTAACTTTCTAAATGATGACTAGGCACAGATGTAATGATAACTCCTACAATCCCACAGTCACTTGGTTTAATAAGTCTTTACATTACATTACATTACATTACATTAATGACTTCTATTCCGCCTGTACCTTGCAGTTCTAAGCGGATTACAACAAAAAGATAACTGGACATTTCCAGGAATAGGAATACAATTAACGACGTAGGGCCTAATACATCTAAACGATAGCTGGACGTTTTCAGGAAGAGGAATACAGTTAGAGGCGTTAGGTCAAAATCACATTTTGAAGGGAGGATCCTAAGAAGGGGAGAGAGGGGAGAAGAGTGGGGTTAGGAAATTAGGATGTATTTCTTGAATAGTATGGTTTTGATTTCTTTTCGAAAAGCTTTGAGGTCAGTTGAAGCTGTCAGTAGGTTGGTGATGGAGGGGTCCAATTTAGCTGCATGTGTTGCTAGTAGGTTGTCGTACATCTTTTTGCGCTTAGTTCCTTTATAAGGGGGGTAGGAGAAAGGGGACTGGGTTCTCCTTTGTCTGGAATAGAGGTTCCTATTTAGGCGGTTGTTTAAGTAGGAGGGTGCCGTTCCGTTTAATGTTTTGAATATTATGCAATATAGCTTAAATTGGATGCGGGCTTGTATTGGAAGCCAGTGTGAATCTAGGAAGGCGTTGGTGATGTGGTCAAATTTTCGAAGGGAATAGATCAGTCTGAGGGCGGTGTTCTGGACAGTCTGTAGTTGTTTTATTAGGTAGGTGGGACAAGGAAGGTAGAGGATATTGCAATAGTCCAGTAGACTTAGGACTAGGGATTGAACTATGAGTCTGTATTGATCTTTGCCGAAGAATTTTCTAATTTTGCGAAGGTTGCGCATGGTAAAGAATGCTTTTTGAGTGATTTTGTTGATTTGCACCTGAAGAGTGCAGCATCTATCTACTGTTACTCCAAGGAGTTTGAGAGTGGTCTGTATAGGATATTTGGTGGTTTTTATTTCTAGTTCTGTTATCGAGGGGGTTTTGTCTTTTTCAAGCAGTAGAAATTTAGTTTTGTCTGGATTGAGCTTCAGTTTGTGTTCTGTCATCCAGTTTTCCACTATTTCTAGGGTTTTTACCAGGTTATCTGTTGTAGTGGGGTCTTGTGAGTCAAAGGGAAGGAGTATGGTTATGTCGTCTGCATAGCTGAATGAGGTTACTTCGTGTTTGTCTAATAGGGTACCAAGGGAGGCGATGAAGACATTGAAGAGCATGGGTGAGAGAGGTGAACCTTGAGGTACTCCGCAGGGATTGGTCCAGGTTTCCGATATTAGATCTTTTGTTTTTACTCTGTATGTTCTTGTTTTGAGGAATCCTTGGAACCAATTGTATACTCCGCCTGAGATCCCTATTGCTTCTAATATCTGAAGAAGTATACTGTGGTCAACCAGGTCAAATGCGGCTGAGAGGTCTAGTTGAATTATCAGCATCCTTCTTCCTTTGCTAAGGTGTTGTCGGGCTGTATCTAGAAGGGAGGCTAGCAGTGTCTCAGTGCTGTGGTTGGATCTGAACCCTGATTGAGTTGGGTGGAGTAGATTGTGGTCTTCAAGGTAGTTGGTGAGGTATTGGGTAACCAGACCTTCTATTAATTTAACATAGAATGGAATAGAGGCTATGGGTCGGTAGTTGGAAGGGGTGTCTATTGGTCCTTTGTGGTCTTTCAGTATTGGTGTGACTATGATTTCTCCTAGGTCTTGTGGGAATTGGCCTTCCGTGAGCGTTGTTTGGATCCATTGCAATAGGCAGGCTCTAAATTTGGGGGAGGCATTTGTTAGTAAATATGAGGGGCAATTATTCAGGTCGCATGACGCTCGACTATATTTATTGTAGAGTTGGTTAAAGTCCCACCATTGCACCTTATTAAAGTTGGACCAGTGTCTGTCGGCTGCAGTGGCTTCATCAGTTGTTGGGTTTATTATGATCTCTTCTAGGAGTGTCGGTGAATTGGAGAAGGAGGCTCTGATGGTAGCGATCTTGTTCTTGAAGTGGTCTGCTAGTTGGGTGGCCGTTGGAGGTTGGATTCCTTGAGTGGCTAGGAATGGCTGAGTGTCTGTGAGGCTCTTCACAAGTTGGAAGAGTTTCTTTGTGTCTGTGGATTCTGTGCCGATTAGTTTGGAGTAGTAAGCTCTTCGTTTTTCTTTAAGTTTGGCTTTGTATTGTTTTATTAGGTTTTTCCAGGCTACTTTGGTTAGTTCTTGGTTCTTTTTTTGCCATACTCTTTCGAGTTGTCTACAGTGTCTTTTTAGTTGAAGAAGTTCTGTGTCGAACCATTTGTCAGAGGATCTGCAAAGCTTGTGTTTTGTCTTTTCTGGGGCTAGTCCATTCAGGGTTGTTTCGCTCAGGGAGCGCCACTGGCGAATGAATAGATTGTGGTCTATGGAGGTGATTGCGGGGTCTACTGTGGTCCAGAATGTAGAGGGGTCGATTTTTGGTCGGGTTTTGAAGGTGGTTTTGTGGGTTTCGTGTTTGCTTGTGCTTTGTGTCCAGTTGATGTTGAATGTGAATTTGAAGTGGTCTGACCATAGAGAGGGGTGCCAAGCCCCATTGGAGATATGAATGTTAGGTGTATGGGGGTGTTGGGCCATGTAAGCTGCAATATCAAGTTGGTGGCCTTTTTCGTGTGTGGGTTGCGGATACAGAATTTGGTAGGAGAGTGCATTGAGGTATGAGATTATGCCTTCAGCTTGTTTAGAGGAGCTGTCTTCTAGGTGGAGATTTAAGTCGCCGAGAAGCAGGTTGTGTGTTGAGGTTAACGAGTTCCGGAAGATGAAATCTTCAAGATCATGTTTTGTGGTATTCCATTTTCCTGGAACGATGTAGCAGAGGATGCAAGTTAGGGTATCTTTGAGTGAGTTACTGGAGAGTTGACAGGCAAGCAGGTCTGAATGGGGGGTGGAGTGTTTGTCTAGGACTGTAATGGTAAGGTTATTTTTCACTAGGATGGCCAGACCGCCCCCTCGCTTTTTTTCTCGGCAGACTAGTTCGAGTTTGTATCCCTTAGGGCAGAATTCTGTAATGCTAGGGTCCGAGTCGGAGGATAGCCAGGTTTCGGTTAGGAAAAGGCAGCCTAACTGTTCTTTAACTATCCAGTCTTTTAATAGGTCTGCCTTTGGGCTGATTGATCTTATGTTCATATACGCACAGGGGATTGTGATTTGATTCTTGTGGATGTTGGGAATAAGCTGTGGGTGAAGGAGGTTCTTGGAAGAATGGGAGAGTTTGTGACCTGACTTCTTTGTGTTGTGGGGTGGTTTTCGTCCCCATGTGGTTGGGATGCTTTCTTGTGTGGTTGTTGTGCATTCTATCAGGTTTCCTATCTGAAGTTTCTTGTGTGGATGTGTCTGTCTGTGTGTTGTTGTTACTATTGGAATTGTTGAAAAGTGGTAGCCTTCTGTTTTCCAGTTTGTTGAGAGTAGGGAAAGCAGTAACATGATGCATAGGAGTTTGGTAGTGGGGGGTGCCATTTTGCTGAGAGGGGGAGAGAGGCTTGGGTCAGGGATCGAGAATAGAAACTTGGGGGGTTGGGAGCTATCAACTCCCTTGGCAGTAGGGAATTTGATGGGGTTTCTTTATTATCACAGGATGTGAGGCATGCCAGTTAATAAAATTAAAATACAAGATAAATATGATTATAATGTATCAAATTATGACCCAAATTACTAACAGTAGCATATGCAAAGAAAATACAGGAGCAGGAAAGCAATACAAACCCACCTCTTCCCTTGAACTTCTATGAAAGTGCACCAACCCAAATTCCCCAGACCTGAAAATGGCATCGGCCCTCCGCTGACCCAAGTCTCAAACACTAATGTGCTTTGTCCACTTTCACTTCAACACATTTGGAAGTTGATGTGATGCTCAACACAACAGAAACACTCTTAACTGGGTGTTTTTCCACCTTGCAAGGTGGTTTGTTTTTTCATCCTAAACATATTATTACGAGAGAAAAGTTTAATGTGTGTTTACACAGGGACTCAGACTCCTAAGGTCGAAACACGTACGTGTCGAGTCTTTACCAAAATAAAGAAAACTGACCACCACAGGTCACCTTCTCAGTTCTTTGTGTCTCTGCCTTGATAAGGTAAGATTTTCTGTTTGGGTGCTTTGTCCTACTTAGTGCTGTTTTCCCTGTAATGTAGTTGATGAGTAATGGCTGAAAATACCTCAAAGTGAACAATTATGTTGTTAGATATGTGTATGATGATTTATTGGGTTATTGTATATTTTTATGTTTTCATGCATGTTACTTTGGAAACTGCTGAGATTCCTGGTGGTATATAATTTTTTAAAAATAAATAAATAAATGTTTACCATTCTAATACTATGTTTTACCATACTATGCTCATCATGCTATGTCTCACAGGACAGGAGCATAGGAAGATTGTTTCTGTACTGCTTCACTGCAATACCACTAGGTTTTAAAAAAGTAAGTGGAGAGGTCTGGGAGGCGAAGGTGGGTCATCCAGACAAAACCCATGAATAACCAAAGTCATGAGTTCTAAACTTGCGAAAATTGAATGGGATGTATAGGGAAAATTACTAATGAAATAGGGTTGACAAGAAATCATGTGACCAAAACTAACCAAAAGAACATTGCTGGAATATGCAATTTATCACTGGATGTTAATGAAGCAATTGTAATTTAATTGGAAGATGTAACAACTACGTATGTTTAACAATGAATTTAGTGATATCATAAACCCAATAAAATGGTCAGTCACTTGTAATTTGGGGAGATTCTTGACTGGTATTTTACTAATTTAGTTAGTAGAATGCCAAGAACTTCCAAGGCCTCAAATGTTTAAACTATAATTTATGTGTCTGGTAATTATTTCCTTGGACTCCTCCAGAGATGGAAGAAAGGGCAGAGGGGTGTGGACCTGTCAATAGAGGTAGTCAGAGAAAACAGCTTTGTTCTATAACTCAGATCTATCTCTGGAGTATGCCATCAAATTTATATTCATTTAAGACTATGGTATGTCGTAAAGAAGCATGATGATAAGAAACTGGAGAAGATATTAGGAGAACCTGCTGGATATATTAAGATGCCATGAGGATAGTGTGGCTTTCAACAATCAGGGTAATGTTAAGAATTATGCTCATCTCTTGATGGCATCAAGTGATTAATAGAGTAAGGTTTCCTGTAAAAAGCATGACTTCCATGGGGAGCTGTTGCAGTCTGAGTGCCAGGATGAAATGGGAGGAGGCATAGCTAATGAATTAATGGCAGGAGACCGCACAGAAATGAGAGATTTATGCTTAAGTGCCAGCTTGAGAAAGATGCTGTGGTTTGAGAAAAAAAAGAGAGTTTGAGGTCTTTGTATAAGGTAGAAGAAGGTATATACCAAGGATCTAAGGCTTTCTCTGCTTTGGCAGTACTCTCATTTCCCTGGGTGTATGAGGAGGAGATATTCTGATTCTGAATGAAGGGAGACAATGTGCATTCGGAGAAATGCATCTTAGTTTCATGTGATCATAAATCACATACCCCTCTTTTTACAAAGCCATGGTAGTGGCTGCTGCATTGCAAATACTCCGACACCCATTAAATCACTATGGGCATTGGAGCGATTACTGCAACAACAGCTTCTATCATGGCTTTGTAAAAGGAGACCATAATCTTATAGCTTTCTTAGTAGAATAGATAATATAATCTTCTACCATTTTGAAGTTGCATGACTGATTGCAAGCCAGTGTTTGTAGACTAGGAATATTACTTTGGTGGTTTAAAGATCATAGGATGATGCACAGCACATAACACAGTTGCATACATCGATAGCAAACAATATTTATGTTTTATTTTGTAAAAAGTATAAAGCTTGTCCATAACATCTCATATGGTGTAGATACCCCTGTATATCCAGTCCAACCACAATACTAGCAAGTTATTTATTTTGATGTCAGGATTGATCCATAAAGAGCCATGTGTCGTAGAGGTAACAGAAAAATATAGTGTTACTATCAAAGTATTTAAGAACTGATATAGTCATGCATAAAATCAAATTATCTTGTAGATCTTTAGGCAAATTAATACCAATAATGTTTCATAATTGCAACGGAAATAGTAAACTATATTCCAGGGTCAACCAATTAGTTTCAGACAGTATGGAGATTGGAATAATCCAGTACATACTTTGACTCATTATGAATGCTCTGCAATATTCAAAGAAATCGGGAAAGCTACCCCCTTCACAGACTTTATTGCATTGTAACTTTTGTAATGCAATTCTTGGTGGTCTCTTTTGCTAAAGAAGTTTTGTATTTATTTAGTCCAGTGTTTTTAAAAAAATGATTTAGAACAAATATAGGTATCATTTCCATACTATACAACATTATATATGCAATAGAAATTTTGACAGTGGAAACTCTGACCTGCCAAGTTAAATATTTGGGAGACCACTTAGAATACAATTCTTTAAGTCCAGAGCTAATCCAAGCTTCATTATTTATTACAGTATCAACAAAAGTGCCTTATATTTTAATACACAAGTCCTTAATGCACTTTGCTTCCTATTTATAAAAGGGAAATCATTTAGAAAAGCTTTGGTTCAATGCACATTCCAAAGTAGACTCTCTATAAATGGTCTTTTACAATTTCTTATATTAAAGGCTATGGCCCAAATTCTGTAACCGGCGCCTAATGCTAGGCAACTATTTTGGAGGTGCCCAACTAGATAAGTGCATATCTACATTGAATAACAAGCTCAATTAAGCTTTATAATCAGCAATAATTGAAACTTAGGTGGCTATCAAGAAAAAGCGATTCTGTAACAAGGTGCTTCTAAAAAGTTAGACAGCCTTAAAAAAAATTGGCGCTATGCATGTTTGGTATGGGCATGGCTTCATGTTAGGCACCTTGTTACAGAATCGCTGCTCTTAAGCGTGCTTAAGCACTCACATGGCCGCCTAACTTTTAATTGTGCCTAGAGCTGGCCTATTTATTGGGCGCCTCCAAAATAGGTGCCGCTCAGAGTGATTCACTAAACTGTACCCAATTTTACTTGAATTGCGCTGAACGGTGCCTCTGTGTGCTAAAGTTGCTATTGATGCATAGCGATTAAAAACAAAATAGCATGTGTACTTACTGCCACCAATTTTGTAGTTGATAAGGCCCTGATTCTGTAAACGGTACTCAGCTTAGTGCAGAGAGCTACGCTGAATGCTCCACACTTCTCCCAATGCTCATAGAGTTCCTATGAGCGTTGGGAGGAACATGGTGCATTCAGCATGGCTCCCTGCGCTAATAACCGCTATCGTGGTTTAGTAAAAAGGGGGTATATTTTTAGTGTTCGTGTGAGTCAGGGAGGCGGAAAGTGAGTATGTTCTGTGCTAATTGATTAGCTTAGCTATATTGCTGTATACTAACCGATTAGCATGGGATTAGCGCATTAACTCTTACCACCTACAAAATAAGTGTTGGTAAGTGCACATGTGCTAATGGCCATGTGCGCTAAAGTGAAAAAGCATGTAGTTATTAATTCAAAAAAGAGAAAAAGCAGCCATTTTTCTCATATGGAAAAAATAGCTTTAGAGAGAACAAATAAAAAACAAGAAAAAACTGCAGACAGAATGTACAAGATGCAGGCTATGTTTATTATATAAAATATGAATGCGGTTAAAGTTACCACACTTCAAACAAACCTAGGGACTTGACACAGTCCGTGTTTTGGTAAACACGCCTTCTTCAGGGGTCCTAACAAATGTAAATGAAAATGGCTGAGGATATACAGCTACAGATATAAGAAAGCATAAAAACTAGACATGTGATATGATAATAAACTTATCAAAACAAACGATCATAAGAAATTAGCTGATAATCTAAATGCTGTGATAAATAGCTGTAAATATGTGATAAAAACCACCATGTGGTGTGCAAAGATAAAGAAACTGCATAACAGATATGAGTACATAAAACTACTAGATCAACCAAAGTGCAATAAAAAGGTGCATACAAATCAGGTGTGATGACATAGAAAAAAGCAGTGAAAGTGCATAAGTGCACGGTGCTATCTGGTAAAACATGAAGTGCAAAAATGCATATAAGAATAAATGTGGACAGCTGATGTGACCAAAATAAAATATTACATAAAGTAATAATGAAAATGGAAACCTACCAGGGTTTGTAAGGTTTGAATTAAACCACAATATAAATTGATAGTAAACTGAATTGTAAGAATCTATCCGTTAAAAATGTTAAAAATAGTTAATTTATTAAAAAATGAAAGTTATTGTAAAAAAATGAATAGATAAAAAGCGTGATGGGACTGATGGGACTTAAAAGAGAAAATAGTACATAATAGCGCAATGAAGAGAGATAATGAAAACAGCTACAAAGCTAGTTGATGCAATGTATATGTGTACCATATCATAAGTAAAAAATAAATAACAAGTAAAAGAAAGTAACTGACCAGATTTCAAAATGGAATCCCAAAAACGGAACAGTGACCTCATGCTCCCTAGAAGGTGAAGTAAGGTAAGGAAATATACTGACGGAGCAGTAGAGAAACAGACAGTTGCGGTAGGTAATATGCAAACAAAATATAAAACAGAGGAGGCAAAATAAAAGACATTGCTAAAACGTGTCTAAGTGAGAGGGACATTATAAAAGTCCATAAAACTAATATAGAACTAATATAAAGATTACCATAGGTCTGTAAAAATCTGGAATGAAACTGCATCGACAATCTCGGCAAAAACTTTCACCAAGAAAAACAGAAATGCCGCGGGGAATCGATTGAAAAAAATATAGGCAGTCTCAAAAACGTGGAGGACTGCGATTGGTCAGGAGGCGTGTCAAAGAGAACATGACAGAAAAGCTGTGCAATCGTAAAGAACAATAAAAAGATGTGGCCAGGGCATAAAAAAACTTTGGAAAAAAAAGTAATAGCAATGTAAAATAGCCATAACCAGATATAAAGCACAAAAGGACAGAATCAGAGAATGAAATGGGGAAAAAAATTAAAAAATAAGCTGAATCCAAGAGTGACAGTGAAGTAACCTGATTAATAATGCAAAGTAAATTGTTCCTTCATTAAAAATAGCTTTAGCCCATGGGAATGACCTACATATGCACACAATTAAGACCACTTTCTACCACATATTTGGAAAAAAAAAGGCCTCTTCAAGTGGGGTATTTATGCTCAAAAAACAAATTAATCCAAAAAAAAAAAAGGAGGAGCTAGGTGTGCTCCTAGGAAGTAATTCAACTATATTTGTTCAGCATTAAAATTCAGCATTGGCTGGTCAAAATTACCTAGATACTCTGATTGCTCAATTAGCTGTCCTAAAATTATCTGCATAACTTTATTCATATAAATTTGTCTGGTGCTATTTGGTGGCATATCTACAGGATAAGTTCTGTTGCTTATCCAGTCAAAATTATCTGGATATTTTACTTGCTAGATGGATTTTTCAACATGGATATGAACATTTAAAAATATCCAAAAATTATAATACAGCATTTATGCCAATGCTGGGTTCCATTGGTACCTATACAAATGGGTCGCATTGCACTCACTCCTATTCAAAAAAATTAAGGAGCTGATCTAACTACACCAACCAATTTCAGACCCATAGCTAGACTACCTTTGCTCAATAAACTACTTGAAACGCTGGCTTGTACAAAATTCACAACCTACATAGACAAATTCTCTTGCCTATATCCTTCTCAGTATGGCTTCAGGGCTCAGTACAGTGCTGAATTACTATTACTATCACTAGTCACCAAAATCAAACAGATGTGCACTGAGCAACAATCAATTCTTCTCCAATTTGACATATCAGCTTCATTTGACTCTCTTGATTATAAAACTTCTACTGACAGCTCAATGAACTAGGTCTGGACCGGAGCTGTCCTCAACTGGTTCAAAGGGTTTCTGAAGGAGAGGTTGCCTACGAAGCTCATAAATAGGTTGAAGAGTACTGGTGATAGTGGGGACCCCTGGGGCACTGCAAAGAATGCTTTCCAGCTTTGAAAGAAGGTGACATCTTTCTATAAACAGAGAATACTGTGAATAGAAAGATGTCCTCAGGCAACCTCTCCTTCACTGATGGTGAATGCTATCCTACACAGATGACATCTTTCTCTTAATCTCACTCAATACTTCCATAAAAGTCTCTAAACGCATTGACAAAATCTATTCTTGGGCATTATCCAACAAACTAAAACACCACCAATACTTTGGTTCTACAGTGACATACAGACGGTCCCCATGAGCTTATCATTACATAGAAAAAAACTTCCAAGGTACTTGAAATTCTGCAAGACTCCAAGTTTCAAGTTTTTTTTCAAGTTTTTATGAAAAATTTTATATATTCGCTTATCAAAACTATTAAGCAAGTTATAATTAAAATTGAGGAACAAGACAGACAAACATAAAATATTTTTCCAATTTAAAAAAAAATTAAGAAAAATAAAGACAAAATTGTGAACAAACGGACAAACATGACACAAATGGATAATTGGGTAAAAATACAATTTTAGCTAGGAAAGAGAGACAATTAAAGGAGAAAACAGAAGTATTTGGGATGTGGGAAAAAAATTAAAAAGTAGAATTCTAAGCGACAGGAGATAGAACCTACACGTAAATAATTTCTAAAACTTTGGTAAGAAAAACCTAAGCTTAAGGGATGAATGCTTCCTTAAATAGGTGACTTCTGAAGAGGACCTTAAAATGATCAAGATTTCTTTTCATCGCAAATAAGTACAGGTAAATTGTTCCAGAGCTGAGGGGAGACAATGGAGAAAATGTCATGCCATTTGATGCCAATTATTCTTAGAGATGGTATCATCAGTATGCCTAGGTTAATGGATCTGATGGCAACCTTTGAAAAAAAAAACACCCAACTTTCTACAGTTTAAAGCAGCTAAGACTGATCAAACCTTACTTCTATAACAATCACTTTGCTATACTGGTCCAAATGCTAGTCCTAACATAAGTAGGCTATTGCAATTCACTCTATGCTGACTTAACCTCTTCTCAAATGCACAAACTCCGAATAACAACAGAGAAAGCAGTGGGAACGGACAATGAGCAATCCACAAGAGCTAGCGGTATGAGTCAAAGCCTTATTAATTTTAATCCAGGACATACAGTAACATGGACCTGAACACAGTAATGTTTAGGCGAACATAAGCACCTGCATCAGGGGTCACTATGAATTGGAATTCACAAAGCAAAATGGCTTCTTCGTTGATTCATAAATCTAATCCAACAGAGCACAAGGTTCATGCGTCACAGTTGCTTGGATGCACAAGCCTTGTTCTCTGTTGGATTGGATTTATGCATCAACAAAGAAGCCATTTTACTTTGTGAATTCCAATTTACAGTGACCCCTGATGCAATGTTTGCCGAAACACAGTATTGTGTTGGGTCCATGTTACGGTACATCCTGGATTAAAATAAACAATGCTTTGATTCATACCGCTGGCTATTGTGATTTGCTCCTTGTCCATCCCCACTGCTTTCTCTGTTGTGCGGTATTTGTGGGATCTTGTCCTGCTGGACTCTTTTTGTGGTGCTCAAACTCCAAATGATTCAGAACACTGCAATCAGATTGATCTTAAAAAATATGACACTTTCTCTGCTTGTTATTGCACTAATGTTTAAGCCCATTACATTAACAGGTGCTAGAATAGATGTGAGCATTAAATGCTCCAACGCTCATAGGAATCCTATGAGCATCGGAGCGTTTAGCACTGCGGGCTGCGGTAGAAACCTCTACAGTGGCTTAGTAAAAGGGGGAGGGATTAACTTTCAAATGAATGCAAATTATTTCATATTATAAGTGAAATTAAAAAAAAAAAACCTGTTCATAAAATGTAAGTTCCTAAGGAAAACTGAGTTCAAATGTTCTTGTTCAGCTTATTGTATTCTTTTCACCACAGTGCAACCAGACAGCAGAAAGTGTAGCACGAAAGTAAATTATAACAACTGCTATATAAAAAAAAGAAACCCAAAATAAAGGCTGCATCACTTCTTCCTCACTTACAAAAAAATATACACGTGAAAGGACATTTAAGCTAAAGTTTAAAGTAATAGCTCTATATCCAATGAAATTATTTACTAGCCCAAATTTTAGCTGTCACCAGATATTCCTGAAAAGAACAGTAATAATTTACACCACACAAGTTGTCCCAAGTTTTCCCACGTCTGGTATGCATTCATCAATCACTTCTGGCCATCTGCTTAGACCTAAACCTTTTCCTTTTATTTAGGCTATTTGAAAAATATCAACAGAAACATTGATGTGGAGAATGTGAATGTATTTGCATGTATTCACAAAAGGTAGATTCTTTGTACCATTTAGGAAAATGAATGAGGCCTATACAAAGTGGCATAGCATCCTATGCAATAAGGCCAGAGCATGTATGTAAAAATCGTTCCACAAGACATTAGCTCATGCCAACTGGGCAGACGCAACAGCTAACCTGCAAATGTCAGTTCTAATTTGGTATTAGTGGGCACTTCAAAAATCGTGTTCATTCCTCCACATGCCATTTGGTGTGTGCTCACTGGAGCCTAGAATTTAACAGCTGCTTCACACTAGGTGTTAATTATTTCACAGCTATTTCAAGGGATCAATTAGCAGGATAGTTTGTGGGATATTGAAAGAGATGATGTTGCAAGAGCAGATATGGAGGATATGGTGAGGAGAAATGGAGGAAATAGTGAAAGAGTAAAACAAGGAATCTAGCGAGGAAAGGCCATAGGATACACTTGAAAATTTCCTAAATATCCATTTATTTAATTAAGATAATGTATTTTCATATCAAAGGTATACAATGCAAAACTTTTTTTTTTCCAAACACTGCACAATACACTGTATACTGTAAATGACGGCAGATAAAGACCTGAATGGTCCATCCAGTCTGCCCATAAGTTATACCCATTAAAAAATACATGATTAGATTAACTTGTCTCTTCTTTGATATTTCTGAGCCATAGACTGTAAAGTCTGATATTGTCCTAGGTTCCAAATACTGAAGTTGCCATCCAAGCTCACGCCAGCCTATCCAACCATCCTATTGTTTGCAGGATATCTACCATAAAGTTTGGCCAGTAATATCCTCATGTTCTAAAGCAGGGGTGCCCAACACGTCGATCGCGATCAACAGGTCGCTCGCTCAGGCAACCCCAGTCGATCGCAGAGCGGGTTCCCTTCTTCCCTTCTCTTTTTTCCCCTCCTGACTGGCCTGCTCCTGAATTCTGCTGCTGCCTCCGTTGCTCAACATTTAAAAAAAAACAAAAAAAAAACCCGGCTTGGAGAATTTATGCTCCGGGGCTAACATGTGCTTGTACCGGCTTCCCTTCTCTTCCTTCTGAAACCGGAAGTTATGTCCGGGGGGGGGAGGGGGGGAGAGAAGGGAATCCGGCACGCACATGTTAGAGCCCCATTCACGGGCAAAAGCGGGAGACAGGTCAGTGAAGCTTGCGATTTGCTCTTCTTGCTGCCAGGTCCTGCCTACTTTCTGTTTCCTCAAAGGCAGGACCCGGCAGCATTTCTCCCAATAGGTCGATCTTGGGCCGATCAGCCTTCCTCTTCCCGACGTCAATTCTGCCATCGGAGAGGAAGTTCTGGCCAGCGGAACTTCCTCTCCGACGGCAGAATTGACGTCGGGGAGAGGAAGGCTGATCGGCCCGAAGCAAGGAGAGCTGGGCCTGCGGCGGGCAGCTTTGGGGGCCTGTTATCCGATGGCAGCAGCAGTGGCTTGGGGGAGGGAGAAAGAGGGCAGGCAGGGAGACAGAAGGAAAGAAGAGAAACAGAAAAAAAGAAAGGGGGCATGAAGAGAAGAAGAAAACGTTGGGGGGGGGGAAAGAAGGGAAGAAAGAATTGGATGCACAGTCAGAAGAAGAAAGTGCAACCAGAGACTCATGAAATCACCAGACAAGTAGGAAAAAATGATTTATTTTAAATTTAGTGATCAAAATGTGTCTGAATTTATATCTGCTCTCTATATATTTTACAATATGGTACCCTTTACTAAACCGCAATAGAGGTTTTTAGCGCAGGGAGCCTATGAGTGTCGAGAGCAGCGCTGGGCATTCAGCGCAGCTCCCTGTGCTAAAAACTGCTATTGTGGTTTAGTAGAAGAGGGGAGGGGGTGGGTATTTGTCTATTTTTGTATGGTTTTACTGAGGTGACAGTGCATAAAGTCATCTGCTTGACCTCTTTGAAAAAAACCTCCGGAATAGGAATGATAATTAACAATTCTATGCGTACAGTGTGCGTTATGTTTTAAAAATTTATATTGTTGGTAGATCATTTTGACTTGGTCATTTAAAAAGTAGCTCGCAAGCCCAAAAAGTGTGGGGCACCCCTGTTCTACAGTATATTAGTGGAGTTCCCATTGATGCCTACCCCCAGCCCATCCTATACCGAATCACCATATATGGGACAAAGACCATTCAGGTCTGTCCAATACAGCCTTAGTTCTTTAATTTACATCCTTTGTTTTCTAATTAAAAATCCTCTATTTTTATCCCATGCTTTTTTGAATTCCATCACTATTATTCCCCTCCACCACTTCCCTTGGGAGGGCATTCCAGGCATCTATACCCTCTCTGTGAAGAAAAATTTCCTAACATTGCTCCTAAGTCTTCTTCTCTGTAACCTTAAATTATGCCTTCTAGTTTTAACCATTTTTTCTTCTCTGGAAAATATTTTGTTCTATATTAATGCCTTTCAAATATTAAATGTCTGTATTTGGCACATTTCATTTAGTTAATTATACTTGTCTAAAAATAGTTTTTCTAGGTAATTTACACATCAACATACTTATTAAATAGCACAGGCACATAATAAAATCATACACACTTAAACAATAAAGTGTATAATTTACCAAAAAAATAAAATGTTTTTAATCTAAGTTAAAACATACAATGCCTTCATAAAAAAAATAAGATTTCAATTCTTCCTAAAATACTATAATTCAACAAAAATTATGCTATTGAAAATAAAGGCCCATTCGCCAAGCTCCAGTGGAATGTCATGATTATAATAACATAACATAACATAACAATTCACTTATATACCACAACAACCTCACAGTCCAGTGGGGTTTACAGTGTTTATAAGATAAACTGCACATTTGCAGAGGAATTATAATGCAACAATTTAAAGAGAAAATTCAACTTTTCAAAAAGATAATTTTTTAACAATTTCCTGAAATTTGCCTCCTCTTTTCCTGAGGTGTGCTAATTGATTAGCGCACGCTAATTGAATTAGCCCTTTAAACGCTAATGCGTCTATAGACTAACGCACGCGTTAGCATTTAGCACATGCTAAATCAATTAGTGTGGGCTAATCAATTAGCACACCTTAGTAAAAGAGGGCCTTAAATGGGAATTAAAACATGAGATCAAATTACTAAACCTCTTATCCCAAAGGGCTGCCTGATAAGCGAGAATCTATTGAAAAAAATGCTTATAAAGATAACTCTTTACTGAGGGGAAAACAAAAAAAAACATGGAATCACGAGCAAAGCATCTTCTGTTAACAATTTGAAATGATCAACACACAAAAGTACCTGCCCTATTAAAAAATAATAAAATAAAATTAAAGCTGGCAGTATGTGTACTCTTTGTCTTTGTCACAATGTGAACAGCTGAAAAGTCTCCCTCAATTGATAAAGTGGCCAGAGGAATAGATCTTAGGACACTCATAGGGGATAATCTTGTATATTCTTTACACAGCATGCTACTCGTATGAAGGAGGTAGGCCAGTGTCTCTCAAACTGTGTGCCACGGCACAGTGGTGTGCCCCGAGGAGATTCCAGGTGTGCCATGAGAGATTCCAGAATTTTACTTTATTTCTAAAAATTCCCTTAAGTAGGCACTAGAATAAATGACATGCACACCACATACGCAAGAGTTTTTCAATGTTATGAGCGTCTGCGTGCGTAAGGATAAACCACCTAGACAAGCATCATTCTTTGACGTGCAAGAAATTTATTTTTATTTTCTATGTGATAGTTATCCTAATTTGAGCAACAAAGCAATCAAGGCTTTGTTACCGTTTGGATCTTCTTATGTTTGCAAACTTGGATTTTCAGCTCTGACATAAATTAAATTGAAAAAAAGAGAACGACTGTAGACGGTGGATGATGAAATGTGTCTTTGCTTGTGGACTATCAATCCACATTTTGAGTTAATTGCACTCAAAAAACAAGCACATCTATCGCATTGATTAGCAATTTTATTTTATGTACATTCACCATTGTTACAATTACCCATACATTGCTTAAAGAACTTTAAATAAATAACTCCCAAATTTAAATTTTTGTTGGTTTTGCAATTTTATAATGTGCCATAAAAAAACATTTGATCCGTTTAGTGTGCCAGAGCTTAAAAAAAGTTTGAGAGACACCGATTTAGGCAGTGCTACTATTTTGACTATGTGCAGAGTTGTGATAAAAAGCAAGGCAAACAGTTACACAACAAAGTGTTCTCTAAACCTGAACAGAAGGTATCATACAATGTGTGCAATAGCATAATTAATATTTTATTTCACTGGGCACTGCTAATCGAAGATGCTTTTATTTCCCTATGACTATATCTGCATTATGTGGCAAATCCATAACTGGGAGCCAAGGTTAGCTACTCAAAGTAAGCAGGGAGCTAATTTATTCTACAGTATAATGATGAGCATAAGTGTAATTTACATTATAGAATACTAGCTTAAGTCAGCATAAATGTGTCCATATTTAGGCCTATTCACTTACACTAGGTCTATGGCTGGATTAAATGTTAACACCTAAATGTGACACTTTAACACAACATAACATAAAATCACATTTGTATACTGTAAAACCTTGCAGTTTTATGCGGTTTAACAAACTAAGAAGAGTGAACAATCTCAGTGATTAACAAGTCAATTCTCCAGGAATTTTGCAAATAAATTTGATTTTAAAAATTTTCTAAAATGCATAGAAGATGAAGAAAGAAATAATAGGATGTGAAATTCCATATCCCAACTAGCTGCTTAGTAAGACAGAATCTTTGTAAAAAAACAAATTAAAAAAAAACTCTTATATGAACAACCATGAGCAAGCAGAAGGGAAAATAAGCAATGCAGTGGCTTGCAATGAGCGATTGGGATTGATGAATGTAAATTAAACTAAAATTGAAAAACACCCTAGCATCTACTGGCAACCAATGAAGTTCTTTATAATAAGGTGTGACATGATCTGTTTTATTCCAATTAAAAATTAAATGGACAGCAGTACTTTGTACAATACGTAATCTTTAAAAATTTTTACGATAAACTGTCAGATGTACTATATTATAATAATCCAAAATACTCAGCACTAAAGATTGTACCAATAACCTGAATGAAGTAGTGTTGAAGTATGATGTAATTATTTGTAGTTTCCATAATGTAAAGAAGCTTTATTGAACTAGAACATCAGTGTGATTACTCATGAATAGATTTTTATCAAATATACCGGGGGAGGGTGTGTGTGAATGCTTGGGGCTTGGGAGGCTGTTGGGGTAGAGAGTTCGGGGTATCAGCAGTTGGGAGGGTCATGGGTTTGGGGGGCCTACAGACAGGAGTGAGTGGACATCCCTCCTGCCTATCACAGTTGGAGGGGGTGCTTCAGTGTTTCCGGCAGGAGGGAGTGGGTATCCTTTCTGCTGATGTTGGGGGGGGTTCCCTGATGAAGCTGCTCAGCTGATTGTGGCAGGGGTATTTCCCCCAATCAGCTGATCCAGCGGGACTCCCCAAAGCTGCAGCTTAAAGTGTCTATCTAGCCACAATGCTAGCCACCATTTAGGCATTGGTAGGTGTTTCAACACCTACCATTTCTGACGGTGTTTTTTCAATTAACTTAGGCATCGATAATGCGCCTACTGATGCCTAAGTTTAGGCTTTGGTTATAGAAGTTCCTTGTAACTGATATTGCATGACTCCTTGCCACCTACAAAATAGATGCCATTATGTGCTAGTGTGGTAAATTTTTAAGGCCTAGTGCTAATGGTTTTTATCAATAGAAGAACCCAATAGGAAAAGATGAAAAAGTACTCTGCAAGGGAAATCTCTCCCCAATTCTAAATAGGAGAGCAGCAGTAAAAACCTAAACTGCAAAGAATTTATAAATGTGAAGGGAAGGTCCTCAGTCTTTACAACTCACCACGGTGATAAACCCCTCACACAGAGATGTCATTCCAATAAACCCAAAATGGTATTTTCTTGTGAAACATCCCAGGACCGTTCCCTCAATGCAAGTGAATATAAACTGTGAGGTCTCTTAATATGATAAAGTGTTTTTACAATAAGATTTTTACATAAGAACATAAGAATTGTCGCTGCTGGGTCAGACCAGTGGTCCATTGTGCCCAGAAGTCCGCTCACATGGCGGCCCTTAGATCAAAGGAACTTCTCTAACTTTGTCTTCAATCCCTGGAGTGTGTTTTCCCCTATAACAGCCTCCAGAAGAGCGTTCCAGTTCTCTACCACTCTCTGGGTGAAGAAGAACTTCCTTACGTTTGTACGGAATCTATCCCCTTTTAACTTTAGACAGTGACCTCTCGTTCTCTCTACCTTGAAGAGGATGAACAACCTGTCTTTATCTACTAAGTCTATTCCCTTCAGTATCTTGAATGTTTCAATCATGTCCCTTCTCAGTCTTCTCTTTTCAAGGGAGAAGAGGCCTAGTTTCTCTAATCTCTCACTATACAGCAACTCTTCCAGCCCCTTAACCATTTTAGTTGCTCTTCTCTGGACCCTTTCAAGTAGTACTGTGTCCTTCTTCATGTACGATGACCAGTGCTGGACACAGTATTCCAGGTGAGGATGTACCATGGCCCGGTATGGCGGCATGATAAACTTCTCCGATCTGTTCATAATCTCCTTCTTAATAATTCCTAGCATTTTTGCCATCGCCACCACCGCTGTGCATTGCACGGATGGCTTCATTGACTTGTTGACCAGTACTCCCAAGTCTCTTTCCTGGGGGGTCTCTCCAAGTACTGCACCGGACATCCCAATTGAACATTGCAAATAATAGCAGTGAGATAACAGTCACAAAAATGCTGGAGAAAATCAAAATAAACATCTCATTGGTATAAAAACCAAAATTTCTAAAAGCTCTGTGTGCTATTATAAATTCAATTCAATGGGGCTCCGTTTCGAAGGCAAGTCCCCTTTTCTTCAGGAACTACAGCACTGCTTCTCTCTGCTGATTGTGTTGCCAATCCAGCAATCTGTGAAGTATGAAAGGCAAATTTGAAAAATTGCGCTGCCAGAGTAGAGAACGCCACCAAACTAAAATGCAGAAGGTCAATAGACGTGATAATGTCACTTACGAAACAACTAAACTTTATGGACATGAACAAAATGTAACAATTTAAACGACACAATTCCATTCAATGAAATCGTTCAAATCCCGGGGAATAATAGTCTGGAATTCAAAAATCAAAAACTGTTCCCAGAGTTGTAAACATGCGAGTATGTCACCATTGATGTCATCTGGTATTTTTTCAATAATCAACTCCCTTAAATCAGAGAATGTGTGATTCATTTCTAGACAATGGTGAACCAGCATGGGCAAATAATAACATATATCACCCATTTTGATTTACATTTGGCAATGGCTTTCAATGAGTAAAATTTCTGTATATTTGGATGAGTCAAGGAACTGCAGGTAATCGTTGTTAAGCATATATGACACTGACTCCCTCTCCTGGGAGTAGATGAGAATCCTGAGTGGACAATGTGATCTGCTAAGTTCTTAGGACGGGAATAAGCAATACATGGAGGTTCTTGAAATACCTCATGTAATTGTAGTATATGCCAATGGCACTGTATACTCTTAGCTATCTGAGTTGCTTGATTAGAAAAAGTTAAGACACATACAATCTTATCTTCACTGGGTATATTATTTGCTTGCAGTAAAAGATCTCAGTTTGCATGAAGTGCTCTGAGAAAGGCTTGCTGTAGATCCCAATGAGGATATCCCCACTTAATAAAGCGGTCATACATGATCCAAACTTGAATCTTAAATTCTTCAACATTTGAACAGTCTACTAATACATAAGAACTGGCTGATAGGTAGTGATTGCCTGAGATGAGTCAGATGACAACTGTTGTATTGCAGGTAGTTGTTGATATTAACTAATTTCCTATAAACTGTTGTTTCCAATATCAGAACTTTCTTATAAATCTGTACGTCAAAGAATGCAATCTGATGATGGTCTGAAGTCATAGAAAATTTAAGATGTCTATCTTGCTTGTTGATCCATTCTACAAAGGAGGGCAACAAAGCCTCTGGCCCAGACCAGAAACAAAAGACATCATCAAGAAAGCATAGCCAAACCTTGATGTAACCATTGAGACTGGTATAAATGTGTTTCTTCAGACCTGGAAACATAAAGGTTGGCTATGCTAGGTGCTGCTGCTGTGCCCATGGCAACTCCATGTATTTGCAGAAAAAAGATTTTGTCAAAAGAAAAATAATTATGTTTTAAAACCAATTTAATAGGCGGTGCTGGGATCACTTGGAAGAACTGGATGCAGGCAGGAATTCGGACATTAGATGATGTTATATCTAATGGAAATCTGCTTGATTTTTTACAACTGCAACAATCATTTGGAAGTTTAAAATCTCAACAATACAGGTGGTGGCAGTTGAAGCAGGCTATTCAGTGTGGGTTCCCGGAATGGAAAAATTTTTAAACTTATTTTAGCTTGCAGATCCTTTGCTACCAAACAGATCTAGTAGGACATCAGGCTGCCCAGTGGTACAAATTGATTTCTGGATTTTTAAACAAAACCCCAAAAAAACAGTCTTAGAGACATTTGGAGCTTCGAGATAAAACAGTATATTTCTGTGTCTTGTTGGCCACAAATTTGGACTTGGAGATTGAAATGTACAACATCAGCATCTATGAGGCAAACATGGTTATTTTTGTTACTTAGGGATTTTTTGGACCCCGGTTCGATTAAATAATTAGATAGTTTCTAAGTCTAATAGATGCTGGCATTGTCATATTGATATAGGGGACTTTGGATCATCTGTTATATTTTTGTCCATTTATATTTATATTTTGGAAGTCAATTTGGGGACAAATAAATTTAGTTTTGGATTCGAATGTTCCACTATCATATGAGGCTATAATATGTGGAATGATATTACATGTGAAACCTACTCTAGATAAATATAAAAGTCGACTATTTATGATCAAGATGGGCATAGCCCATGCAATTGATCACGAGTAATTGGAAAAACCATGATAGAATAAGCTACACTTTTTGGTGGGTGAATGTACGCACTACATACAAATATGAAAGAATAAAGGTGGAATGTAGGGGATTTAGTGGAGTATTTAATAAAGTTTGGAGCTCATTAACTAAATTTATGGAGGTATGATAATATTTTTTTTATTCATTTCCTATACACATCCATGGGGGGAGGGGGGAAGGGAGGGAAGTAAATAAATACTAATGGTGACATTTAGGTAACTTTATAAATTATTTTAATCATATATTATGTTAAATGTATTATTATTTAATATATGATATTTGAAAATCTTGAATGATATATAAGTTGCCTGTACAGATAATAGTGTATTGTATGTAATACCTACTGTTCTTTATTTGTTTGGCACTGTTTTTAGTTTTAAAATCAATAAAGATTAAGAAAAAGAAAGTCTGTTTGAATACGAGGATGTTAGATTTCTTACATAAAGATCGATGTGATCAGCTAATAGTGATATTATTGCTTGGCTTTTAATGCAAAAAAAAAAAGGAAACTGGCTATTTTACTGCTGTGGTAAATATTGCCTTAGTGCAGGGAAAAAACCTACATTTGAACATACAAGGGCCCTGATTTTATAAAAGACACCTAAAGCTAGGCACCTAACTTACCCCTTCCCCCCTTTTATAAAATCATAGTGCAGTTTTTAGCACCGTCCGCAGCGATAACAGCTCCGATGCTCATAGGAATCCTATGAGCATTGGAGCTGTTACCACTGCGATTGGTGCTAAAAAGGTAGCATGGTTTTGTAAAAGGGGAGTGGTGGTTAATTATTTGATTAGGCTTAATTTGTGCTGACAATTGAAAGTACTATTAAAAACCAATTTTAAAAAAATTATCTGGTAGGTGTCTATCCTGAGGCACCTACCAGAAAGTAGGTATGGTTAGGGCAGATTCTGGCACATTTTTGGACATGATTTGACTTAGGTGCACTCATTTAGGCCAAGAAAACCCTAGCCTACATGGGAGTGCGCCTAAGGTTTCAATGCCAACTGATGCCTAAGATTGTTTAGGTGTCACTAGGCATGATTCTATAAATGGTGCTTAGCAGCTGATTGACAATTGCACTCAATGGTGCTTGAGTTTATAGAATCAGGTCCAAGAAGTTTGCCTTTCACTGCCCAAAGGCTGTCGGGGTGAATCTATCCCTTAGTTTTTCAATGCCAGTTCAGTATTCTGAATGGAAAGTATTATGTTAGAAATGCTTGAAAGCAAATATTGCTAACATGTTGAGCTTCTGGAATGGTCAATAGAAGGCATCTGTAGCATTTATTTATTTGAGAATTCACTTGATTTGCTTTTGTTATATTTCTCAACAACAATGCTCTATGGGTGGGCCCACTTAGAGCCCAAATAAAGAGATGCAAAATAACCTCATCATCAACTTTGATAAAATAACATCTATTATTAAATAAAACAGGGAATAGAATGGATGTACAAATAAACTTGTTTGTAAATTTGGTTGCCTAATTTGATGATGCTGAAATACTACATAATGCTATGCCTCTGGCACCCTGGGGAGACCAACAAAAAGCTCCAGACAGACCCAATATCACCCCACTCTCTACACCACCACCCTTTGTTATCTAGACCACTTTAACATAAATGGATTTATTTTATCTTTTTTACTCAGGGGCCCCAGATACTCTGCAAACCTAGGCAGAAAGAGTAATTTAGCAAAGAATAATTACATGTATTCTAGAGGAATTAAGGGAGGAAATAGAGAAATAAATCAAGATCCAAGTGTAGATATTGAAGTTAAATTCCAGCTCATAATTAAGGAATAGATTATTTCCAAATGCCTGCAGAAGTTCTGTTTTAGGTTTTAAGTACCTGAACATACTTTAGTATATAGTTTTTAAAGAGCTTAATTCACTTTTTTACTATAGGAGCAATATTCAGACCACAATATATCAAAGTTGAGAAGACTCAAAACTGAAACTGCAATACAAACACTTTCTCTTCCAAAACAAACACTGAATATTTGTGCAAACAATGACAGATAAATACACCATTAACAATAATTTAAAAAAAAAAAATGTGCTTACCTGCAGAATGTCCTGGAAATGTTATCTCACCTTCCCAAGGAGAAGAAAGTTGACCTTGGAAGCAGCTTCCTTCTATAGCTTGCCCTGCATACTTTTGTCATTTACATAGATACATATTTCTGCAGTCTTGAAAGATCATCCAACAGTTCTGTCTAGTCTATTTATGTTTTAATTGCTTTGAATACTTCTGAACAGCACTGGTGATGGTAGAGATTCCTGGCGAACACCTTTCTCTACTGGGCAAACTATCCATTTAGATTTTGCCTTTATTTCCTACTCTTTAATCTAATCTAATACTTGGTTTTGTATACCGAGACTTCAATCTAAGAGAGCTCGACTCAGTTTCCAATAGTTAGATTAAGCTGAAAGAAACATATGAAATGGATCTCAAAAAAGGATTAATTACCAAAATGTTTAGTAAACAGAATAGTTTTCAAAGCCTTACGAAAAGAAGAAAGGGAACCAGAACTTCTCAGGAAAAGTGGAAGATCATTCCAAAGTTGTGTGAACTTGAAGGATAGAGAGAGAGGCCAAAATATTGGTTCTTTTGATACCTTTACTAGATGGGGCAGGAAAGCTTAAGTTGTTGATGCGCCTCTTGCAAAAGAGAATCTATAAAGATTCCAAGATAAAGGAACTAAGGGAGTAAAAATACCAAGAAGAATTTTAAAAACAACACAGGCACATTTGAACTGGACTCTAAAATACACCAGGAGCCAGCGAAGGTTGAAAAGCAGTGGCGTCACATGTTCAAACTTACACTTCCCAAAAATCAGCCTGGCAGCAGTATTCTGGACCAATTGTAATCTGGAGAGACAGGTTTTGTGATACCGAGATAAAGGGCATTACAATAATCGAGATGAGATAGATGATTGATACCAAAATGGAGAAAGTGGTGTTGATGAAAAAGGTGCCTAACTTTTCTCAGCATGCATAGATTGAAAATAACATTTCTTAATCACAGAGCTGATCTGGTTCTTAAAAGAAAGCGATGAGTCAAAAAGAACTCCCAGGATCTTAGCAGAGAAACTCGATTTGCAGGAGAGAACCAGATATCAATGCTACAGAGCTAGGAAGACAATCAAGTTTAGGACCTAGCCACAATAATTTTGTCTTAGATGCATTAAGTTTCATCTGAACGGATTGGGCCCACATTTGAATTTTGGAGATGCTAAGATTTACTTTAGTGACTAAGGGGCTCATAATCAAAAGAGAAAAATGTCCAAAAACCGGCCTAAGTCGACACTTGGTCGAACATTTCTCAAAAATGTCCAAGCGCCGAGAATAAAAACAGGTTTTAGATGTATTTCTAAACGACCTAGGCCTTCATAGTGCTGCTCAACGTCCAAAGCTAAATGGGGCATTTCGGGAGGTGTGTCGACGGTGGGAGTTGGGCGGGATGTGGGCTGGCTTAGACTTAGTCATACAGCATTTATAACCGACAGTTTTACAACAGAGTCTAGACGGAACTTGGACGTTGTGACTTAAAACATGGTCTAAGTCACAAAAAAAACACCTAAACTCACCAGATAAGCACTGCAAACACATAACACAGACACCCCCACCCCCATAAAAATTTTATTCACAACTTTAAATTTCAGCCTCCAGACCATCATTACCTGGCCGCCTGGCATAGGAAAGCCTAGTCATCCAGCCCAGAGGCAGCTTAAGCCATCTTGGGGGTGGGCTAAGGACTCATAGAGAGGAGGACCCATGCCCATAAGCCCCTGTAATCATTGCATTGATACTGAAACATGGGCACTGCCCTATACACCCCCAAATCCCTTTTATACTGGCATATAAGTGGCTCTTGCAGCCATAAGGGCTATTGGGGTGGTAGATAAGTAGGTCTAGGGGATTCTGGAGGTAGTTTGGGGGGCTCACCATCACCTATAAGGGAGCTGTAGTGAGGAGAAGCCATGGCACTCTTTTTGTGAAGTTCACAGCAGTGCCTTGTACGGTCCCTCACTATTTAGGTGGCATGTCTGGGTGTGCAGTCCATCACTTTGCAGACCCCTCCCACATCCAACAGGGCTTGTTCTAGGCGTTTTGGACTTGGACGGAAAGTTGGACGGAAATATGGTATAAAGATTTAGCGGCTTGGACGATCAGATCAGACGATTTTCGAAAGTAAAAAAAAAGTTAGACGTCTGTTTCGAAAATGTATCTTAGGCTCTTTTTAACTTTGGACGACTTGCGAGATGGACATAAATGGACTTAGACGTCCCTTTCGATTATGCCCCTCCATGTCAGTAATATCCGTCTCTATCTCTATCAAAATATAGATGTCATTAGCATAAGTAAATAAAGTTTTATGAGTGGACCGCTCAAAGCTATTAAGAGTAGTCATGTAAAGATTAATTAATATTGGTGAAAGCGGGGAGCCCTGAGGGACTCCTCAGGAAGATTGCCAGGAGGTAGCTGTATTACCTTTAAAATGTACTGAATAAGAGTGGTATCGAAAAATTTTGAAAACTAATCGAAAACGATTTGGTGAAGACCAATATCAGAAAGCAACTGAAGAAGGATATCGTGATGAACAATATCAAATGCTGCAGATAAGTCAAACTGAAGTAATATGGAATATTTATTTTGGGATTGGATTTGCTGAATTTTAGAGAGAAGAGAAATCAGCAAAGTTTCAGTACTAAAATTGGAGCAGAAGCCATGTTGAAATGGCTGGAGAAGGGAGAATTTGTCAAGATAATCGATTAGTTGACTAGCTACAATAGATTCTAATATTTTCTGTCAGTAAGGGTATATTAGTAGTTGGACGATAATTGGAAGAGGCAGTAGGATCAAGATCTTTTTTTAGAAGCGGGGAAAGCGTTATTTGGCCCATAGAATGTGAATTTAGTCAATTACCTGTCCACAATAGCATGTTACATCCTATTTCATGTCTTCTTTATATTATTTTTATTTTTATTGAATTTTGCGTTCAACATATCACCAATCCATAGAGATATATAGAAACATGGAAATAATAATCCCAAAACTGAGAAAAGAAAATAAAAAAAACAGAAAAATAATATTATTAAATTGTCCACAAGTGAAGTAATGGATCCAAGATTTATCAAATTAACAAAGGAAATATTTTAAAATTGAGGTATTCATAATCACCCCCCCCCACACACACACACACACAACCCATCCCTTACAGCGACGATAAGGTTCTTATACAATTATATTAACATCCTATCTAGCCTTAAGAAAATCATCCAATTGTTTAGGATCAAAAAATTGAAAATGATTTTACCCTCAAAAGTTACAAAACAAACATAAGGTAAGCATAAAACAAATTCAGGGCTAAAACCTTAGAATGATAGGCCAAAAAGGCCTTGCACCACATTTGTGTACCTCTAGCTAAATCAGGAAACACTCTAATTTTTGAGCCAAAAAACAAAGCATCAAGAAATCTGAAAGACAGTTTCAAAATATTATTGTGGTCATGCTCGAAAAGTGAAAATTACTACCATAGTTGCTCTCTGTGTATTATTTCCAAAGAGGATTCCATGAAAGATGTTAAATTCATTTCAACGTGTTTAGAGTTCATATATACTGAGCTCTTGTTATCGGTGAAACTAAATTACTTTGGAATCTTCAAAGTTTCCACGAAAATATTGTTTCACCATATCAACAGGAAAGATTAAAGGAAATTTCAGAAAGTTCAAAAATCTTAAATTGTGCCTTCTAACTTGATTTTCCAAATACTCCAATCTACGTTGTATACAGATTTTCTCTTTAATTGAGGCAGTCTCACAACTTTCCAAAGTCTGAATCTTAGTTTTTAAGAATTCTCTATTTCAGAATTCTCTATGTATTTTCCTTAGAGTGTCTCAGGGAGACATGGCCAAATACTTTCTGAAAATCCAGATGTGCTATATTGACTGGATCACTGTCAATATAGCACATCAACAACATTTACAACATCAAATATTTATATTAAATATATAACAGAAGTCCACAACAAGCAAAGAAGATATAAGGAACCCACAAAAAACAACAGGTGTCCAAAACAAGTGGGAGTCAAAACAAAGGCCCAATGGAGAGTGACAAAGTAAATAGTTCTTTCAAAGCTCTTTATTAATATAATTCATATATGGGACTCAACATACACTGTGTTTCGACTTTCCTGCCTTCATCAGGAGTCCATATCAATTGTCTGAACGTAGTGCATTCACAGGCGTAAATGCTCTGCTCAGAGTAATTTATAAACCATGACTTGTTTCTACTGAAATTATCATGGCTCTCCTTCATAGGGAATGTGATTTAGTTTCAGTAGCTAAGTTCCATTTTGGTTAAAGTGGCACTCATTATATAGAATTCCATTTCCCAAAAAAGTCAGTGGAATGAATTCATTCTTAACCTAAGGAATTAAAAGCCTTCCATCATGTAGCATTTTCTCATCCACACACTGAGAATCGAGTTTAGCCTGCCTTTGGGGTTTTCATGTAGAATTGTGAGCATTAATGAGAATGCTGCTTTGCAGAGTGTGCAGTCTCATACCCAGAAGCCTACATTTAGCCTCCAGGTCCTCATTTTTCAACTACAAAGTACCATGACAGTTGGCTCCTCTCCTGCACGCTACAATATTTCATCTAGATGATGGGTTAGGTCCACTACTTTTGCACCACCAGGCAAATTGCCTAGTAATCATCAAGGCCACCCAGTTTTCTTCATATCTAATGAATGAGACACAAATAGCAATCTGACATGGCTATATATCCCAAGAGAAACTTATTTGGTGAAGGAAGATGGTGAGTTAGGTATCATTAGTCCTGATTCTATAAATGACAACTAGAAGTTGATTGACAGCTGTGTCAAATGACACCTAGGAGTCAGGCGCCATTTGTAGAATCAGGCCCTATAAATGCCATAATTGAAGCCACCTAAAATCCACACCTAACCTAAATAAAATCAATTAGCTTAAATGATGTGGTAGTTGACCACGCCATTGTAGTTAATTGAATAATTAGTAAAAAAAAATAATAATTAAAAGTAAGGTACAGAATTCTGTCTGGCACTTAGTAACACCTAAGTGGAGGTGCATTTATATGCCTAACGACGCCTACCTGAAGAGTAGGTGTGGTTTTGTTTCCTAAAATGGATATTTTTACTGCACATAGATGGCACACAGACGACCATTTTACCATGTATTTCAGAACAGGCTGTATATCAGCAGATACTACAGGAGGAGAGGGCTGAGGAGAGAAGCAGAAGGCAGGAAAGAGGAGACACGTGGAGGCAGAAGGGAAAGAGCAGGAGAGGAGCCAGAGGGTGAGGGGCTGAGGCGAGAGTTAGCTCCACCCACCCCCTGACATCACCGGCAGCAGACCCGGAGCTCCCCCTTAAAAGGGGAGGGGCTAAGGATCGCAGGCAGGCATACATATGCGGTCGATGCTAGGAACTGGATAGCCTGAAGAAGGAGGTCGGGAGACTGCAGGTCAGGGTCCAGGAGCTGGAGGGACTCCGCACCGCAGAAGAACCGTGCTGGGCAACTGAGGATACCACCAGAGAGAGCCATATCAAGGAGCAAGTTAGAGAGCTCGAGAGATTCATCGAGGAGGCCTGCAGGATGGTGGAGGCACAGGATCACCAGCAATTCAGAAGGGAACCAACAGATGGAGGACAGAATCCACCAGAAACCAGGGGAGAAGGGCCTTGCGGAGGAAACGAGCAGGCAGAGGAGGCGGAGACCCACCAGAACCCGGAGGGTGGACTAGCGGACCGCGTCACTGATACAGACCTGAGACCAAAAAGGGAAGCTGAAGAAGGGGAAATCTGCAATCGTAGTGGGAGACTCAATCCTGAGAGAAGTGGACAGTCACATAGCAGGAGGGAGAGAAGACCGACTAGTGACATGTCTCCTGGGGGCAAGAACAAAGGACATCACCGACAGAATCAAGAGAATCCTGGAAGGCGCTGAGACGGAGGAGACAGCAGTGATAATCCACGTTGGAACCAACTATGTCAGCAGAAGGAACTACAACAGGACTACACTAACTGAGCAGTTCAAGATCCTGGGGAGGAAACTGAAGCTGAGGACAAGGAAGATAGCCTTCTCAGAGATCCTGCCAGTACCGAGGGCGGATGCAAGGAGGCAGACCGAGCTGCAAGCAATAAACGGTTGGCTGAGGAAATGGTGGGAAGAGGAAGGTTTACACTTTGTACGGAACTGGACAACTTTTTTGGGGAAAAACAAGCTCTACAGAAAGGACGGACTGCACCTGAGCAAGGCTGGAATGAGGATGCTGGCACACAATGTCCAGAATGGCATAGACATGGCTTTACACTGAGGAGAAGGGGAAAGCCGATAGTCGATCTGACATCGACACATTGGACAAGAGTATCAAACAAGGATACATGTAAAAGAGGGCTAAAGATTGTGTGGGAATTTTTGGAAAAAGGACCCAAAGATGCAATACAGGGGCCCAAGGAAAAACGAAACTAAAGAGCAGGAAGAAGAGAGAACAGCAGGAGCCAGAGGGACATCCAAAAATGGGGAAGCTGGCTGAGGACGAAATAGACACACCACAGGAGGAGGATGAACGAAACGAGGCTCGGGGACTGGCAGCCCATGAGTGGGTCGGCAGGAGCACCAAACCACAAGGAAAACCAACAGGGAAGGTAAACAACCGGGACTTAAATTGCCTATACACTAATGCAAGGAGCCTAAGAACCAAAATGGGAGAGCTAGAAGTCATAGCCAGTAAGGAGGACCTAGACATAATTGAAGTCACAGAAACATGGTGGTCCGAGGACAACAATTGGGATGTGGTCATACCAGGGTACAAGCTCTATAGGAGAGACAGGACATACAAGAAGGGTGGAGGAATAGCGTTATATATAAAGGACTCCATTCTTTCAACCAGGATGGAAACAACAGTAAGGGCAGATGGCTTGGAATCACTATGGGTTAAGCTACCAGGAGGAAATGGAGCAGACATAAAATTGGGACTGTACTATCGCCCGCCAGGACAATCAGAAGCAAATGACCAGGACCTGGAGGCTGAATTGAGGCAGGTATGCAAAAGCGGAAGTGTGGTGGTGATGGGGGATTTCAACTACCCTGGAATAGACTGGTGTATTGGACACTCAAACTGCACGAGGGAAACAAAATTCCTGGAGGGTATGAGGGACTGTTTCATGGAACAACTGGTCATGGAACCAACACAAGGAGATGCCCCTGTCGTGTCCCAACAAGCTTTGTAGGAGGGCCAAGCCACTGATACACACTACAGTGATCATCAGGGCCACTAACATCCAGAAAGCAAGGCAAGCTCAAGGGAGCAGGTAAATAAATTAAAAAAAAAAAAAAATTATTGTGGGTCATGGACATTGACCCATGACCCAAATGACTCATCCATTATTGTTGACCCATTCGACCCTTATCAGTTCTGCTCAATTCAGCTTCTTAAGCTGGACATCCTGCAGGCAGTTCAGAGCATAGCTGGTTGGTATGAGTGCATACTCCTGGGCTGCTGAACATGTTCTCCCACTCAGTATGTAATCCTTGAGGTTTTAAATTGTGATTCTTGCTGGATTTCCAAAACTCAAGGTGAGCATTTGGCAAAAAACAAACAAACCAAAAAAAATCTGATGTGGATTCTGTAGGCAGAAAGGTAACCATTGGTCTAGAATCTGTGAGTGCCAGGGTAAGTGCTGCAATGTAAAAGGGGATGACGAACCAGTAATATGCATATAATTAATAGTATGAAAGATGAAATATAGTTAAATACTTTTCCATATTTAAAAGCACTTAATTAATTTATTTAACCTTAGCTCGAATGAACTTAATAACATTACACACCAATGAAATGTGAGGAGTGCTTGCCACACCGATTTGCTTGATCTTATTGATCTATTTATTCGGGTGGTATTCAGAAGATCCCCGGTGTGCATGAAAGCTCATTCATGACAGTTTGATTTACATCAGTGCTTTTTTTTTTTCGTATATCTTTATTGAATTTTCAAACTACAATTGTGCAACAAATAATTCATATACATATAATATTACAAGAAAAGCACAATAAACTTTTCAGACATTAATGTACAATTATATTTTCCCCCACCCTACCACCTAATATTCAAATAAAATAAAAACCTTCAAGAAACTATCCATACATTCCCTGAATCAAATTCCAGTGCAACTCCCTTCCCCCTCCCCCCCAACCCACGCTGGATGTGTATGTTTACAGGTCAATGAAATAAAATAAGTTATCATTCCTTACAAAATTAGGCAATGGCTCCCAAACATCCATAAAATTCCTGTAACGTCCCTGCTGTATGGCCATAAAACGTTCCATTTAAAAAAATATAACAGAGAGATTCCCACCAGAATGTATAATTTAACCTATTCCCAGTTCTTCCAATTTTTTAAAATAAGCTGCATGGCAACCCCTGTCATTATAAGGAGAAGTGCTAATTTAAGTATTGGAACCAGGGAGAGCAGATAAAGGAAATGATTCAAGTCAGTGGGAAGTCACAAATTGAAGATGAGTTAAATTTACAAACAGAAGTAAGTCTCACCTGTAGAGGAGAGTAAAAAGTGGGAATCAGTAAAGGGATGGGTGAGCCAAACCTGCATGGAATGATAACTAGCTAGGGAAAAGTGCATTGGATCTTACTGGGGAGCAGAGGGAAACAGAAGATTAGGAAAAGGGAAAATGAAAAGCAGAACAGGTTAAAAATAAAGATTTAGGGAGTACAGCAGGCCAAAAGCAATTAAATTCCCTGCCCCCAAATATAAAACATCAAATTATGCCTATGCAGGAGGAGAAAAATTAAAATGTACAGAGGGAGGATGGAGGGGGGAAATGAAATTAAGGAAAAATGAAAAAAATAAAATAAAATTGGGGGGAATAGAGTATGGTACAGATGGGTTGAGAGAAAAGAGAGACTGGTTGGAGAAGAGTGCCATAAATGGCTTGAATGGAGGGAAAGAGGGAGAGAAAGTATGATGCTGACATGCTGGGAGGGGAAGGAGAGAGTGGCTGGACCCTAGCTTTTGATTTGTCCACATTCCCTGCCCCTGCTCTTGACATTTACCCTCTCTTTTACTAAGGTGCGCTAACCGATTAGCGTATGCTAAACGATAACACGTCCATAGACTAACATGCACGCGTTAGCGATTAGCACGCGCTAAATCGATTAGCGCATGCTAATCAGTTAGCGCACCTTAGTAAAAGAGGGCCTTAGATACGGGCTGGTCATCACTACCATTTCCTTTCAGATGTATTTTATTTTTCCTTTTTTTTTTACTGGGTAAGGGGGAAATTTGTTGTGAGTTATTTTATATTAATTCATTTTCAAACTTACAATAAGTGTGACATATGTTCAAACAAATTAACAATAAATACATTACTTAATAATCATCATTGGTACAAAACATAAACTCTTATCACCCCCCCCTTCCCACCCTTTCCTACCATATAATCAAATATCTTATAGAATATGTAATAGTAAAATAACCTCCCCCCCCCTCACTATTGAATTTGTAAATTTAAGGGAAACAATTTCATCTAAACAGTACAATATTTTGTTAATGGCTCCCACACATCTTGAAATTTCCTGAAACATCCCCGCTGTATTGCAATAAATCTCTCCATTCCGTAGTTCGGTGGAGGCTGTGGGAGTCGGCGGAGGTCAAGCGGATGCATTTGTTGTGAGTTATGAATTGAGCACCTTCAATCATTTTCAAAAGTTGGCTCCATTTCTGTGTTTATTTTCCTCTACCTGTACTCATTGTGTGGCGTCAGTGTGTCTTGGCTCCAGGCCCACCCTTGCTCCCATTACAATACCAATGATCCCTAGCAACAGTCTCATGGTACTACTGCTACTATATAAGGGGCCTTCTAGGAGGCATTTTCAAGGGGGGCTTTGGGAAAGGAGAGGACAGCATTATTAATTTGGAAAATCTCTGGTTCTTTATGAAGACTCCCCTGAGAGTATTAAGACATGTGTTAGCAGGCCCAGGCTCCTAGGTAGGAAAAATAATGCTAGTTTTGAGCTGGCATTATTATTAATTTTTTTCATGATTAACACAGCTTGCAGAGTTCAACATGAGCTAAGTTATTCAATTTGCCTAATAATGAGGTGTTTTGAATGATTTGCATCTCATCATTATGCAGCTCACAGTGACTTATGCTAACATGTTTTACAGTAAAATAACGCATAATTTTGCCACTAAACATGCCTAAGTGGCAAAACTCATACATTATTCCATTAATGCATGTTAGTAACTACCCCTTTTGTCAATTTAATGCACATTAACAAATGAATTATATATGTTAAGTTGTTTAGCATGTTAGAAGGTTTTAATGTATGTTAACTTTTCTTTTATTAAAACAAATATGTAAACCAAACTGAAGAATGCCAGAAAATCCTCCAAAGTGAACCAGGCCTAGCTAGTTTATCATTCTTTATGGACTTATCATGCAGGTGCTTTGTCCAAACTTTTTTGCTATTTTACTATCATTGGCTTTTACAAAGCTTTGGTAGAGGTTTCTACCGTGGGCAAACAAGATAAATAATTTGACTATAAGTGTCGAAGCATTTACCTCACTGGCCCTTAGTAGAAACCTCTACCACAGTTTTGTAAAAGGAATCCTATATTACTAGCCTCAATCATATTGTCTGATAGTGGATTCCATAGCTTGGTTCATTGACTGAAAATTAATTTATAATTTTAGAATTTCCCTCTGAAGAGCCACCACCTTGTAGTGGTGGGGGGGCTTATGTGTTTCAGTGACTTGGGGAGGGCTATGCTGAAGACCTATGCATATCAGACAGGCCTCTGAGGATAAACATGGCAAAGAGTGTCCCGAACCTGCAGGAGTCAAGATGGTGTTTGAAGCACTGTGTTGGCATCTGTTTTAAAAGTAAACATTCAAAAGTTCCACAACTAACAATTGCAAAAATCAAAACAAAAATGAAACTTTAAATGTAAAGCTTATTAAATCATTTTTTTTCAGCGAAACGAGCTTGTCAGAATCAGAAAGAATCAAAATTAGTTTTTAGAATGATTAGTCTGATGCTACTAAGATAAGTGTTTTTTTTCATATTTTGTAGTATTTATATAATATAAATGTGATTTTGCACATTATACAGTATAGTGTGATTTTGAACATGAATTGGAGGTGGTAGGAGGAATGCCAGTGATTAAAATTTTTGTCTGCATTTGCTGAATGGACATTAGGCTGGATATATAGTCTCACGGCTTTTCCTCCCTGCCACAGATCATCTAACCCTTTATGGATTAGTATACTGAAAAAAATGATTTATTAAGCTTTACATTTCAAGTTCCATTTTTGTTTTGATTTTGGCATCTGTTTTAAGCCATTTTCTTCCCATTTGTGCTGGTTACAATGGAGAAGAAAGGGCAGCTTATGTACCTATCCATGGGTGTGAGATTCTATTCTGTGGACCCACTATAGTGCCTTCAGAAGGCCCAACATTTAGGGGTCCTTTTACTAAGCACACTAGTGTGTCTTAGCATGCGCTAAATGCTAATGTGTCCATTATATACTATGGACGCTTTGCCATGCGTTAGCATTTAGCGTGCACTAAGACGCACTAGCGTGCCTTAGTAAAAGGACCCCTAAATGAGTTGACTTTTTTTTTGTAAATAAAGGCAGTATATCAAATAAAATAGCTATAACTTTAACTATGAGTGTCAAAGCTGTTACCGCCGTGGCCGGCGCTAAAAACCTCACTACAGTTTTGTAAAAAGGGGTGGGTGAATTAGCTGGAATCCATAAAAGAGATGTTAATTGTTTGGCGCATCCTATATAATAAAAGGTTAGTGGCGCATGCGCTTTTAAAAATTGTGATTACTGCAGCCGTGGTGTGTGATCCGTGACCGTGTTCCATTTTAGAACCCGGCCAATGATCACTCTGGCCACACCCCTCCTCCCGCCCTCACTAACCCGAAGGAAGCTCAGCAGACCTCCCGCCCTCACCTCACCAAGCTGGAAACCATACCTTCCGCCCTCGCTCACCGCTGCTGTCGCTGCCGCTGATCCTCTTCTTCGAGCCAGCCTGCGATCATGGCCGGCTTTGGCGGGCCTTGCGGGCCGCTTTCCGGCCTCAGTGGCACGTTCCCTCTGACGCACGGGATTGCGTCGGGGGGAGCGTGCTTCCGGGTTGGGGAGCGGCCTGCGAAGTTCGCTGGGGCCGGCCACCACGATTGCGGCCTGCTTTGAAGAGGAGCAGGCCAGGTAAGCAGGGGGATTAATTCAGAGGGCCAGAGGGAGAGGGAAAGGGGCCATGGAGAGATAGGGAGAGGGAAAGGGGGCTGCTTTGGGGGGGGAGGTGTGCTGGGGACAGACAGTTTTACTCTGGGGGGAAGACAGAAGGGCCCATGGAGAGATAGGGAGAGGGAAAAGGGGCTGCTTTGGGGGAGGGGTGTGCTGGGGAGAGACAGAAGGGGCCATGGAGAGATAGGGAGAGGGAAAGGGGGCTGCTTTGGGTGGGAGGTGTGTGCTGGGGGCAGACAGCTTTGCTCGGGTGGGGGAGACAGAAGGACACAGACAGCAGCCAAGGAGAGAGAGATAAAGAAACACAGACAGACAGACACTCTATTCTAGCACCCGTTAATGTAACGGGCTTAAAGACTAGTTACCATATAAAGCCTTAAAACAATTAACATTTATTTTATGGATTCCAGCTAATTTTATTACTTCATGGAGTAACTGTAGCTTTAAACTTCAGTTTCCAACAGTTTTTAAAGTAATTAGGAAGAGTCTATTGGTACGATCATTTTCCTATCAGTCAGTTCAAACATGGAACAGTCTTCCTTTAGAAATAAGAAGTCTGAATTCAAATATTATTTTTCGTAAAGTATATTGTATTTTTTTTACTGATTTTTCTTTGATGATCCAAAGGCTCTGTAAGAACGTTTTGGGGATTCTGCCCAAGGGCCTTGGAGATGGGGCCATCTTACATGTTTAAAATTTCCTGTAATATGTCATGTAAAATTGGTTCATAGACAACACTGCGAAAGACGGAGGCGCGCGCCAAAGAAAATTACTGTTTTTAGGGGCTCTGATGGGGGTTTTTGTTGGGGAGCCCCCCCCAGTTTACTTAATAGAGATCGCACCGGCGTTGTGGGGGGCTTGGGGGGGTTGTAACCCCCACATTTTACTGTAAACTTAACTTTTTCCCTAAAAACAGGGAAAAAGTTAAGTTTTCAGCTGCTCCTGCCCTGAGAGTGAGAGGGAGTATGATTGTGTGCTCCCCATGGTACTCTAGAAAAAGCCTTTTGAGGTGAAACGGGTCCCGTCGGGCCTTTAAGTTGGGGCAAGCCAGAATACAATAAAGAAAAAGATTAAGATTCATTATCCTTGTCTGTCTGGATTTTTTGAAAAAGAAAGAAGTTAAAGTTGTGGAAGATTTCCCTTTATGAGTGAGGAATTGTTTGGATGCGAGAATTTTCGTCACCTCACCTCTGTCTTCATCATCTTTGTTGCTTTGGGGGTTACAACCCCCCAAACCCCCCACAACGCGGTGCAATCTCTTTTAAGTAAAGTGGGGGGGGGGGTTCCCCCCACGCCCTCCCCGTCGGAGCCCTAAAAACAGTAATTTTCTGCGGCGCACGCCTCTGTGCTGCACTCAATTGTCTGGGCGCGCCTTTGTCCCGGCGCGTTTTTGACCTGACACCGTAAAATTTAATGGTGGTGATTTATTTCTTGAACCCAAGCAATTGTTTACATTTTTGGTGCCTTGGGAGGGAGGTCCGACTGTGATTGTAACTCCCTTTGGTTAGCACGTAATCTGGCTGTCACTGTATAGGATTCATCTGCTTTATAATTAGGGGCTGTTGGTTTTTTTATGCTTGATTTCAGCAATATTGTGGTCTAATGAATGATACTCGTATTTATTTCCTGTATTAAGGGGTTTCCCTATATATTTATCTCTTGTTCTCATTTCTTTTTCAAGTATATGCTTGAATATAATGTTAAATTTGAAAATAAAATAATTTTTTAAAAAATTGAATTAAATTAGCTCTTAGTTATAACTTATAGAATGTCCTCTAGTCCAGCATTTGACAAACTCCAGGTTCCAGGTCACAATGATTCCGAGAACTTTCACCCTGGTTTCCAGGATTTCTTCAAATGCCCTTCTTCTTCGAAGCATTGATGTCAAACAGGTGTTTTCTTTGACTTGCATTGTGCAGCCCTCAGTCAGTATGAGCCTTATGATTCTGAATTTAGGCATCGGTCTCCACTCTAAGGAGACCAGTGCTGGAGCCTGAGCTCCATCTTACTGAAAGGCATGCAGAGCCAGCTGAATAAAACAGCTGTTTGACATCACCAGCTGTAAGGAGAAAGGACATTCAGACAGGAAAATCTTCCCCCTTCTGTCAAACTGGTAGCAGGTTTTCGTGAAGAATCAACAGAAGATAGGATCTTAAAGCTGTGTTTGTTGTCAAAAGTCCTGAACTGTGACAAATGAGGAAAAACTCCAGCTACAAAAATGCCATTTTTTTTCCTGCTACCAAAGAGACATTTTATGTTAGAGAACAAGGAATACATGCTAATGTCATTCTAACATTTATACTGGTGTATAAACCTTCATGGAGAAAAAAGCTTTTAAAGATTATTTTATCTGCATAATTGGAACTTATGCACTGATTCCTTTCTGACTCAGGGTTTCTCTGGGAGCTGTTATAGGAGTTTAGAGACTCAAAAATAAGATAAAGGTAGAGTAAACAGGAAAGATGCAATGGTTTACTTGACATAAGCTCAAAAATTTTTGAGAAAATCATTACAAAATGTCATCCTTTTTTTTTTTTTGTAAATCTTTATTGACATTTCAAACTTTATAATGTATACAATTGAAGAATCAGAAAAAATTGTATGAAAATACATTGTAATCATCACAATTATTACATTAAACAATTTTTATCCCCTTCTTATCCTAATTATAAACAATAAAATTATATATTATACTATCAATATAATAAAAATAATTAATTTTACTCTTCCAAATAAATATTCCACCCCCACCCTCCCACCCTCCCTGAATGTGTAAAGGAATCTAAAGCTGTATTACATCATATCGGTTCAACAGCAACAGTGACTTCAATGATAGCCAGAAAAAGTAAGAGGGAGAGATGGCTGCCTCAAACTACTTAGGGTTTGACTAGAACTGTAATTGGGGTGGGGGTAGAGAGGGCTGGGTGAGGGTGAACACAGTGGGGTCAAGTGTGGATTTAGGAAGGGGAAGACAGATGGGTATAAGTGCAGGGCTTGAGAAGGAAGGCTGATGAGGGATGAAAGATAAGACAAGACTGACAAAGACAAAGAGAATTAAGCGTGAGAAACTGGAGATTAGGTGAGAGGACTGATAGAGAAAAAGATATGGTAGGGTCCTAGGAAAGAAAAATATGCAGAACAGCAGCACATTAAGGACCTGATTTAAGGACCAGTTATTAAACTGTTGTAAAATTAACAATGTTACCGCAACAACAATTTACATGCCAGTTACTAACCTACTGTATTTTTCGTTCCATAAGACACACTTTTTTTCCACCCCAAAGTGAAACATAGAAACATAGAAACATAGAAATAGACGGCAGATAAGGGCCCACAGCCCATCTAGTCTGCCCACCTTAATGTCCCTCCCCTACCTTTGCCCTGTGAATAGATCCCATGTGCCGATCCCATTTGGCCTTAAAATCAGGCACGCTGCTGGCCTCAATCACCTGTAGTGGAAGACTATTCCAGCAATCAACCACTCTTTCAGTGAAAAAGAATTTCCTGGTGTCACCTCGTAGTTTCCCGCCCCTGATTTTCAACGGATGCCCTCTTGTTGTCGTGGGACCCTTGAAAAAGAAGATATCTTCCTCCGCCTCGATGCGGCCCGTAATATACTTGAACGTCTCGATCATGTCCCCCCTCTCTCTGCGCTCCTCGAGCGAGTATAGCTGTAATTTGTCAAGCCGTTTTTCGTATGGTAGATCCTTGAGTCCCGAGACCATCCGGGTGGCCATTCTTTGCACCGACTCCAGTCTCAGCACATCCTTGCGATAATGCGGCCTCCAGAATTGCACACAGTATTCCAGGTGGGGCCTCACCATGGATCTATACAATGGCATAATGACTTCCGCCTTACGACTGACGAAACCCCTTCGTATGCAGCCCATGATTTGTCTTGCCTTGGATGAAGCCTGCTCCACTTGATTGGCAGACTTCATGTCCTCACTGACGATTACCCCCAAGTCTCGTTCTGCTACCGTTTTTGCTAGGATCTCGCCATTAAGGGTATAAGACTTGCATGGATTCTGGCTGCCCAGGTGCATAACTTTGCATTTTTTGGCATTGAAGTTGAGTTGCCATGTCCTAGACCATCGCTCCAGTAGGAGTAGGTCGTGCATCATGTTGTCGGGCACTGAATCTTCGTCTGTTGTGCATTTGCCCACTACATTACTCAGTTTGGCGTCATCGGCGAATAATGTTATTTTACCTCGAAGCCCTTCTGCCAAGTCTCTTATAAAGATGTTGAATAGGATTGGGCCCAAGACTGAGCCCTGTGGTACTCCACTAATCACCTCCGTCATTTCGGAGGGGGTGCCGTTCACCACCACCCTTTGGAGCCTACCTCCAAGCCAGCTCCCAACCCATTTCGTCAATGTGTTACCTAATCCTATAGAACTCATCTTGCTCAGTAACCTGCGGTGTGGTACGCTATCGAATGCTTTGCTAAAGTCCAGGTACACGATGTCCAGGGACTCCCCAATATCCAGCTTCCCCGTTACCCAGTCAAAGAAGCTGATCAGGTTGGAAGTGGGTGAAAATCTCGGTGCATCTTATGAAGTGAAGATGCAAAATTTGTATCCCCCATACAGCTACAAAACATCCCCCCGTGCATCAGCCGCACCACTTTTTTAAACGCTGCCCCCCTGCACAGCAGCACTTTTAATCCCCGCCGCTGGACCACCTTTTTAAAACAACCACCACCACCGTTGTCACCACTGTACCTTTTTCAAGCAGCCTGGTGGTCCAGTGTATATACCTCCCTCGACGGCTACTTACTATTTCCGGGCAGCAGGCGCATGAGTCAGGAGCACAGACGTCAGGACCAAGCTTTACACACTCCCACTTGGGCCTGCACTGCTTTCAGAATGGCTGGCTACAGTTCTCACGGGACTCACGAGAACTGCTGGCAGCCATTCGGAAAGCGGCGCGGGCCCGAGCGAGAGCATGTAAAGCTTAGTCCTGACGTCCGCTCTCCTGACTCGTGCGCCTTCTGCATGAAAATAGTAAGAAGCTGTCGAGGGAGGAAGGGAAAAATTAAAAAAGGTACACGGTTTAAAAAAATTTAAAAAAGGCACGGGGAGGTATGATTTAAAAGATATAAGGGGGTATGAGGTACAAGGGGGTATGATTATAAATGAAATGAAAGGTACAAGGGGGGTTATGATTAAAGGTACAAAGGGTTGGGGGTATGTTTAAAAAAGTACAAAGGGGTATGATTAAAGGTACGGGGGAATGATTAAAAAAGGTACTGGGGATAATTTTAGACCTAATGCCAGTATTCCTCTGGCTACTAAGATACAGGAAGGTTTTGTAAACGCTGAATTAGTTACATACTTGGACAAGTTTAGCATTTTGCATAAGAATCAATCTGGTTTTCGGTCAGGATTTGGTACCTAAACAATCATGGCCTCTCTGTTTGATTATTTGCATTCATTATTCAGTCAAGGTTCAAGTGCGTTAATTCTGCAGCTAGATCTGAGCAGCGCTTTTGATCTGATAGATCATACTATTTTGTTGGATTGTTTGGAATCCATTGGAGTCGCAGGTAATGACTTGAACTGGTTTTGTGGCTTCCTGGGTAAAAGATCGTACCAAGTGTTTAAAGAAGATACCTTGTCTTATCGTTGGGAAAATTCCAGTGGGGTCCCGCAGGGTTCACCTCTGTCCCCCACTTTGTTTAATATTTATCTTGCTTCCTTGGGAAATCTGTTGTAAAGTTTAAAGCTCAAGTTCTACATTTATGCGGATGACATTACTATAGTCATCCCGTAAACTTGTCTGTCACCGGAGTTCATAAATTTTTTAGCAATTATTTTAAGTCAGATTGAATTTTGGATGACTGCTTATAAATTGAAATAAAATACAGAAAAAACTAAAAAAATTTTAGCAATTCCCAACGATAAGATTAAAGAAACAACAATATACGTGAACGGATTGGACTATAATATAGAACAATCCATAAATATATTGGGAGTAACTCTGGATAAACATCTCACATTGGAACAACATACGGATTTATTGTTTAAGAAATTTATCTCTGTGCTTTGGAAGCTTCGTACCATTAAGAAGTATTTCGACGAAACTTCCTTTCGTTTACTGGTACAGTCTTCTAACTTAAGTATTCTCAATTATTGTAACATTATATATCTAGGTGCTTACAAGAAAATTTTCAAAAAAATTGAGAGTGATTCAGAATACTGCTGTTCGTCTCATTTTTGGTTAAAAAAATGGGATCATATCACTCCTTTTTATTTGAAACTCCATTGGTTGCTAGAGTCGAGAATTCTGTTCATATTTTCTTGTATTTGTTATAAATCAGTTTCAGGTTTGTTACCAGGTTGTCTTTTGTCTCATTTTTCTTTGAATCACGCCAAAAAGACCACATGTAGAGTGCACTTGTTTTCATATCCTTCCATAAAATCCTGACATTATAAGAAGTTCCTTGAGAGAACCCTCTCATTTCAAGCCGCTAAATTGAATGTATGGCTTGGAAAAATTATGTTAGATGTCTCTTCCTATCTTGATTTTAGAAAATTGTTAAAGACACAACTCTGATAGGCTGGTATCTTAATGCATTCTGCTTCATTTTTTCAATCAAGTTCCTTATATTCAACTTGATGTATTTTATCTGTTCTATGTATTACTTCTTTCCCTGCCATGCCGGTATTTTCTGAATTATATTGTAAATGCTTTCTGTCTTTATCTGTTTTTAAGTCCATTATTCTAATTTGTATTTTATCTGTATCCCATGTATTAGCTCACCTTGTTGTGAACCACCTAGAACTTTTTCGGTATGGTGGTATATAAGAATAAAATTATTATTATTATTATATTATTAATGTGGGGGATGATTTAAGGTACTGGGGTGGTATGTGGGAGGTATGGGGCCTGCCTTCCACTAGGCCACTAGGCCTGACTGCCTGCCTTTCACTAGGCCACTAGGCCTGCCTGCCTACCACTAGGCTTGCCTGCTTTGTGCCCTGTCCCTGCCCACCCTCTTCCCTTTCCCGGCCTACCACTAGACCACCAGAGGGGAGGACAGGGTACAGAGCCTGGCAGGGAGAATTTGGTTCAGAATGTTTTTTTCTTGTTTTCCTCCTCTAAATCTAGTGTGCGTCTTATGGTCAGATGCGTCTTATGGAGCGAAAAATATGGTAAGTTTGTACTAGTGACTATTGTGTTAAAATATAATTTGCATTGTTTCAGGATGGAATATCAAATATTCCTGGTCTGAGCAATGTAAAGATAGTATACTCCAAGCTGAACCTGCTATCTTTTAAATGGTTGTTGCAAATTGTCAGCCTTCCACCCCAGTGCTACCTTATAGGCAGCAGACTACTTCTAGGGGGATTTAAATATCACATATGCATGAGATCTATTTGCATACAATAGAAGCAGTGCATGCAAATATATCTCATGCAAATTCATTGGGGAAATACTGAAAAACTGACTGGAATGTGGTCCTCGAGGACCGATGTTGGACAACCTACCTTACGGGGGGAGGGGGGCACTGAAAGGTTCTTAGCCCAACCAAGAAGAAAATGATGTGGAACTATTCAATTTACATTATTCCACACTTTTCTTGACACTTATCATTCCAATGATATGAAATGAAATGAAAAGTGTAGAATAACTTGTAACTTTCATTGTAACTTTCATTCTCTTCTTGGTTGGGCTGAGAACTTTTTAGCAGCCCCTTCTATGGTTTCCCCTGAATATCCCAAATGTTCTGCAAGCATTAGGATGAAACTGTAGCAGCGGTCAGTCTTCTCTTAAATCTTCTTATAGATTTAATTTGTTGTGTGGCCTGAGACAGGTCAAAAGGTTTTGGTTTGGGAGAGGAATTTAAGAAATAATCACCTTATAGACCTGCTAAATCAATCATAATTAATGCACTTGCCTAGTTCTGTCATCTGATTACTGCTAGAGGGGCAAAATAGAGAGACCCTTTCTAATACAATTTGAAAAGAGATCAAATCTGTCATTTCAACTAATAATTGGACCAAACGAGAAAAGAGAAAGGTCAAAGTTTATTAAGTGACCTTATGCAAACCCAATAATATATAATTCATTTTCATTTTATGGCATTCAAAAGATGCTATACACTGTTAAAACTGCTAAATGTTTGTTATACCACAGTTTGTTATAACACCACAGTTCTTGCTTATAAAGCTTACACTGAATTGCCAGAACTTTAAAGCAGTACCTAGAGGCAGAATAATCCAAAAGCTTTCAATTGGAAATAGTATTTAATTCATCCTTTCAAGCGTGTAATGTTAATAAAGGAATAAATCACTGGCAGCTCCTTTTAATATATGATATAAAACCTATAATTTTTTGAGTGATGCAAATACAGCTAATGCATGTTTTTATGATAAATATTTTCCTTCCTCGATTAAAGGTTTATTATTTAAAAATATAAGAAAAAGTGGCTTTATCTTGAACTCATTTTTGATTAGCAGGATGAAAAGGGATGTTTACAGACAAGGAATACTGCTAGTCAAATGGGATCCATTAATTGTTTACTGGACGTGTGAAGGGGCCTGTTTATAGAATATTTCCTGGGGTGATTCCAAACTGCATGAAACTGTTCTAATACTGAATACCCACCTGAACTACATTAAATGCTGAAACACAATGGTGCTTGATTACAGTTTGCTCATGCTGTGTTTATTTGCTGCAAATTCCAAATAACTTAGGACACAAACAGTGTAAGTATTAATTATATTAATGAGCCACAGTATATTAATGATTTAAGGGGTTGTGATAAAGTCTATGGAAACTACCATTCCCCCGACACGCCTTCATAATAGCAGAACCTTACATTTCCACCCAGGGAGGAAGTGACAAGGGAGGGGTGGAGCCGTAAGGATGCGGCCCAGAGAGTATAATAGCTCAAGGCCCAACTCAGTAGAGAGAAGCAGTGAAGACCATTGCATATGCCTCTACAACGTAAGTGTGAACTGCAACCACAACTTGGGACCTTGTAGAACTGTATCTCTGACCGCACTGGACACCAGCCAGCATATGTTATTGGGAAGGGGTAAAACGCGGACCTCACAGACCTCACGGACCTCGCGGATCTAAAACCGCACATCCTTAAAAATCTGAGGTCCGTGCCACTTGTAGTTTCTAGCTCTGACAGACCTCTATGACAATTTAGCTCTGACGGATCCGTCTCAGCATAGGGAAGGAAAAGTATTAGGATCCATCAGCGCTAAAATGTCATAGAGGTCTGTCAGAGCCAGAGACTAGTGCTGGAGCAGCTCTAAAATGAATCCATTAAACCAGTTTCCTGGTGAAAGAAAGTGAGAGGTGGTTGTGCTTGCCTATGGGGGTCTGCTTAAACCTGACTTTCTGGGCACTGTCTATTCTCATTCGTGTTTGTTTTCAGTAAATTTAAAAATCTGAGGTCTGCGCCACTTTTAGTCTCTGACTGACAGACCTCTATGACATTTTAGCGCTGACGGATCCTTATACTTTTCTCTCCCTATGCTGAGACGGATCCGTCAGAGCTAAATTGTCATAGAGGTCTGTCAGAGCCAGAAACTACAAGTGGCACGGACCTCAGATTTTTAAGGACGTGCGGTTTTAGATCTGCGAGGTCCGTCAGGTCTGCGTTTTACCCCTTCCCTATGTTATTTGCTAAAGATTGTACCGGGATCTAGCCCAGAGTCAAGCAGAGTGTGTTGCTTTGCTGAAAGATAATAGTGTACATTGTGGCCCTGTAAGTGCAGGCCCATGAGAGGAGGTTCCTACATCTAACAGTTAGTTTTATGTTCTCTGATACAAACAGGACTCCACTCCCAGCACCTTTAATAAAATATTATTTTTGTGTTCACTTTTAACCTGTTGTGTGGTTCCATTTATCAGTGCTCCAGGACAGCCTTCATTCACATTCACACAAGGGTCTTCTACTTGTATGGTAACTGCAAAGTTTGTGCAGTACAGGGGTGTTTTCAGCATTCACCTACCTTAAGTAATATGTTACCTGCAGTACCAGACACGCTATCTATTACTGCAAGTAATGTGGTGTGGCCCCACTCAAAAAAAAAGGTTGCACAGAGCTGCCATGGCGGTGCCTGCCCCCCAATAAAAGCACACCCCATACACATCTCCCCTTCATGCACCTCAGATCCAAGCTCTCTGAAACATCTAATTTATTCTATCACCCCCCCCAAAAAAAAACAACATATGCACCCCCCCCACCTGATATTGAGCCAGCAGCGGACTGTGCAACACCACAGAAACAAAGATGCATGTCTCCTAGTATTGTGCAAAATATAAAGACAGCAGATGTAAATGTGAAAAAATGACAAATAACAATCACCACTTTAGAAATTGATAGAAATAAAACAAAAATGGAAAATGAGACAACATCCCTGTCTCCTTCCATCTCTTCTACTCTTTTTCAAGCTCTGGCATCTCTCTACTCTGCTTTCTTTCCTTCCTATTCCACCCCATGCTCTGGCATCTCTCTCTTCTGCTTACCTTCCTTTCCATCCCTCCCCACCCATGGTCTGGCATCTCTGTCTCCTTCCCTTCCATCTATCTCCTCTTCTCTGCTTCCCTTCCTTCTCTTCCACATAGCCTGGCATCTCTCTTCTCCTTTTCCTGGTGTCCTTCTTTCTTCCTTCCTCCCTTCCAATTTGTCAGCTTTCTTCTTTATCCTTCCCTCTCTCTCTCACCACTCCCTCCAACCGGGTGCAACATTTCTTGTACCTCGCTCTCTGCTGCTCGTCAAGGGGGTGGGAGGATGTTCTGGCAGGAAGGATTGGGCACCCTCCTGCCGGTGATCTTCAGGGGGTGGGGGGTTCCGGGCAGGAGGGATTGAGATGTTTAAATACCTGTGAGGCATTAATAAGCATGAGGAGAGACTTTCATTTGAAAGGAAGCTCTGGAATGAGAGGACATAGGATGAAGGCTCTTTCTTGGGCCATCTCCTCTTCTCTATATACAGTATACCCACTCTCTCATTATACTGATCTCCTCCCATGGTTTTCAATATCATCTCTATGCTGATGACTCCCAGATCTACCTCTTCACACCAGATATCTCTACAGGAATTCAGGCCTGAATCTCAGCCTGCCTGTCCAACATTGTTGCTTGTATGTCTCACTGCCATCTCAAACTTAATATGGCTAAAACCAAACTCCTTATCTATCCACCTAAACTCATATCCCTCCTCCTGCCATTTTCTATCTCGTCAAATTGCAACCTCGGAGTGATCTTTAACTCCTATCTCTCCTTCTCTGCTCATATCCAACAAACTGCTAAAACCTGTCACTTCCTCCTCTATATATTTCCAAAATCTGACCTCTCCTCTCCAAGCATACTACAAACACCTTTATCCAAGCTCTCATCACCTCACACTTAAAACTACTGCAATATACTTCTCTCAGGTCTCCCACTCATCCATCTCTCACCCCTTTAGTCCGTTCAAAATGCTGCTGCATGACTTGTATTCTGTAAGAGCCACCACACTCACATTACCCTTCTCCTCAAGTCACTTCATTGGGTCCCCCATCTATTTTTGAATACAGTTCAAACTCCTCTTATTGACTTGTAAGTACATTCATTCTGTAGCCCCTCAATATCTCTCCTCACTTATCTCCCCCTATGCTCCCCTCCCCCCCATGAACTCTGTTCATCAGGTACAGGGACTTCCCTCTTATCTGTACTCTTCTCCTCCACCACCATCTCCAGACTCTGTCCCTTCTTTCTTGCCACGCCATATATCTGGAACAGGCTGCCAGAATCAATCTGTCTCTAGCAGCCAAGCTAAAAGCCCACTTTTTTGAAGCTGCTTTCAACTCAACTCCCACTCACTGTCAGATCTTTACCCATTGAATCATTTTTTCTACCAGAAACTCCTCAACCCTGACATGTCCTGTCTGTCCAAATTAGATTGTAAGCTTTTCTGAGCGCTACAGAAATGATAAATAGTAGTAATATTAAATAGAAATTAAGAGGTGATAGGCTCAGGAGTAATCTAAGGAAATACTTTTTTTTTTTTACAGAAATAGTGGTAGATGTTTGGAATGGTCTCCTAGTAAATGTGGTGGAGACAAAAACTGTGTCTGAATTCAAGAAAGTGTGGGACAGGCACATGGGATCTCTTAGGGAAAGCAGGAGATAATGGATGCTGTGGATGGGCCATTTGGCCTTTATCTGGCATCATGTTTCTATAGTAATAGGGTCCCTTTGTGTGTCTCAGAGTAGGAGTAAATGTGTGTGTGTGTACTTCGAGTGGGGTAACTTAAAAGGACAACTATTTTTAAAATTAGTCTAATCTATCAGCATACCTTCTGGACTTGTACAATGGCCTGTTATAAAATTACTCTCTTAGGGGGTGCTTAAAATTATCCTCTATTTATGTCTTTATCACAGACCTCTTGAAAATGATTAGCCCAAATATAAGCACAGGCAAAGCAAAATGAGATTTGTTTAGAAGCAACAGTAGCTTGCTTCTCTGGATTACTAATCATGAGTTTAATTTTTAATAGAAAACCATTGCTTGTACAATTAATGCTCAGTCAACATGTACATCCATAGAACCAATTAATTAAATTTTATTGATGCCTAGTTGCTCTTTAGAATTTGTTGCAAATGCCTCCAAATTGATTTTAAACTGTAGGAAGTGAAAGCTGGCTTGTGCTTTTGCTTAGCTGAAGAAATATTAACTACCCTAGTCATTAAACAGTTTGATTGTGGATTATATGAAGTAATTTTATCTTTTGGAATGAGCATATTAAAAAATGTTATATAAACTTCATGTGAACAATTTCCTACATTGCAAAATGCAAAACAAGATTAGTAATATGTGTAACATAAACTTTAATATCTTATGTGAATCATTACAGTATTACATTGAAACCAATATTTTGTCTCACTTATTCTTTTGAGTAAATAAAGGAATCAGGCTTACATTTCTAGAATAAATTTGAAATAACATACACTGGCTTTTACAAAGCTGCAGTAGAGGTTTCTACCACAGGCCAGCGAGGTACGTGCTCCATCGCTCAAAGAATTCCTATGAGGGTTGGAGTATTTACATCACCAGCCCACAGTAGAAATCCTTTCCATGGCTTTGTAAAAGAGGGAAAAAAGATCTCAGAATCACCTTTTGGGGATCATAGATTCCTCACTCCAGAATTGTATGGTGACGAGTCTCTATCATCGATCAAAAACCTCTATCCTATCCTACAAAATTTATAACATTAGCATTTGCATTCCCGTCACCTGCAACTGAAAGATAATCACCATCAATCAATAATCACACAACTTAGTTTTATTGGAATAAATATTTGGCCGCAGCTTTATTATCTATCTGAATATTATCTTCACTTACAATACAATCTGTGTCCAAAAACCAAAAAAACCCCAATGCATATTTCACACATATGTGAGCTATTTGGTGTCAAAACTAGCTCCTGTTAAGTCTTTAAATTTATAACATTCCCCCAAACATGGCCCACGGTGACGCAAGGCCATGCTTCCCCTCCCCTCCCCCCATACATGACCCACGGTGACGCAAGGCCATGCTTCCCCTCCCCCCAAACATGATCCACGGTGACGCAAGGCCATGCTTCCCCTCGCAGCGGTATCGCATACGAGTGTTACATTTATTTATTTATTAACTGCTCATCTTCCAGATCCAACTGGACCAAACCCCATTTTCCGCCCCACCCAAAGCTGCAACCACCTCCCCCCAACCCCATAAGCTCCACCAAACCCACCCAAGTCGACATATAACATGTACACCACCCCACCCCACAACACTGACACAAAACATAGAAACATAGAAGATGACAGCAGAAAAGGGCTACAGCCCATCAAGTCTGCCCACTCTGCTTACCCACCCCCTGTCTATGCCCTAATGACCCATAACACCAGCACAAATGGGAGGGAGGGAGGGATAATCCTTTCCTGAAGAGACTACTCTACTGTTCCCCTTTCCTCACAGAATTCACTCCAGCCTGCCACAACATCCTACCAATCATGTGACTGCTCCACTCCATCACCTTAGAAACCTCCCTAATCATTTTTCTTTCTTACAAGCTCTATTAACCCTTTCTTACCTCCTCTTATAAAATTGTCAATCCTTATTCCACAGACCCTTGATAACACCTCATATATTCCCCTCACCCTCTGTTCCCCCTCCCATTTTACCCACACCATCATTCAATAAATATTACCAGCCGGTGACATCAGCTCAGCTAATGTTATATCACACCAGATGAATCTGGTGTTCTTCTTTATATTATCTTTTTGATTTCTTTTTTAATTTTTTGTTTTCTTATATTTTAAATTCTCATATTATAAATAAATCAATGAATCAATGTAACTGAAACCAGCAATAAAGTAAATTTAAACACTTATCTGAAAATGATGTTAAATCAAAGTGTCTTTCTGCAAGAGTAAAATACCCAAAACGGAAAAAGAGTCGTTGCTTTCTCTGACTCAATGCTGGACTCAGTTAAAGAGCTTGGTGCATTATTAATCATCAACAGGTCCCGTTTCGCCCTGGTATCTGGGCTTTTTCAAGAAACGAGCTATAAAAGATATGCAAAAGAACATTAAAAGTTCATTAAAGTTAACAACATTGATTTTATAGTTAAAACCACACACAAGTTTACTTAATAATAATAACTTTATTCTTCTATACCGCCACAATCTTGCGACCTCTAGGCGGTTTACAATCAAGAAAGCTGGACATTCAGCGAGTTACATTGTGCAGATAGTCAGAGGAAATACAGAGTGCAGAAACTTTAAGGAAGCAAAATTATAGATATACAATTTTCTGAGCGAGAGTATAAGGTATACAGATTGGAAGAAATTTACAAGTGGGCCTGTTAGGAGGAGGCCGTGCAATTCAAAAAAAATATAGCGAAAATTATGATATGATAACAGTAACAGTTTACAGTAACAGTTTACTGAACCATGAAGTTCTATGCGGACTTAAGAGGGGAGAGAGGAAAAGGGTAAGAGGTCAGGGGGACTGTTATTGAGGAGAGAGAGAGGAGCAGGTCAGTTGTTTTGGTATTTCAGGAACAGGTGTGTTTTTAAATTCCTCATAGGTAGTGGGCGAAAGTAGTTGATCTAGGTCTTTACCCCATAAGGCTGCTTGGTGTGAGAGAAGTTGATCATGGTGTTTTTTCAGTTTGCAACCTCTAATTGGAGGGGAAACGAAGTTTGAATGTGTGCTTCTCTTACGTTTGTTGGTGGAAAAGGAGAAAAGGTCCATTATGTATTTGGGGCCTAGTCCATATAGTACTATGAAGCAGAGGCAGGCGAATTTAAACTTTACACGTGCTTCCGTCGGCAGCCAATGCAACTGCCGGTAATAAGGTATCTGGTTGATCTCTTAAGAATCACATTGAGTGTTAATAAAAATGGAGCTTAAATCTTACAAGAACGCTGACACATGTGCATTAGTGAAAAAAACCGGACAGTCTGATTGGTTGTCTGCCCGAACCTTATTCTTACTATTAAATAAATTAAACCAATACTATCCATCATGTTTGGCTAAAACATATGTTATTCATTTAGAAATAAGAAAACATAGAAAAACAAGATCCGACCAGCATGGATGTCAACAAGAGAATTTTGAATGCTATCTTATCATTGTTGTAGCTTTAGTCCAATAAAAGGAATCACCTACACGTGACTGGTACCTTTATTTCTATGTATTCAAAAGGGCCAGCACTGTGCTGTTTAATTCATTGATTTGGGAGGAAATTCAGATCAAGACAAATGCTTTGCTATTAACTTAGCTCTGAAGGCACAGGGAGAGATAAAGTAACTAGCCCAAGGTGACAAAAAAGTCAGCAGAAAAAAGTCTGCACAACTCATGACTCAGTATTTCTCCAACATCACAGCTCCATGCTCAGACCACTGAATCATCGTTCATCAATGACTGAACCAAGAATGCCAATAATGTTCTGCATCAGGTCTACTGTGCATAATATGTTGTAATTTATTTCACTTTTAAAGGTAATATAAAAAATTCAAAAAAATATAAGGCTCCTTTTACAAAACTGCGGTAGATTTCTACTGCAGGCCAGTGAGGTAAATGCTCTGACATTCATAGGAATTCTATGAGTGTCGGCACATTTACCTTGCCGGCTATAGTTTAGTAAAAGGCAGCAATAATACTATAATTAAATGTAAAATACTATTATAGATTTAGACATCCTGGTGTACTGGAGGGGAATTTGAGAAATGTGTTTGCTTCTTCATATTCTGTATATAATCTTATGTAATCTTGCAAATGTGTAAATGCTGCTTCAAATTTGATAAGATATGTTTCTAAAGTAATGGCCTAAATGTTTTAAGGCATTCCAGGTCACAAGTATCTGGCAGAAACTCAAATAGTAGAAACATTCTATGCTACTGATCCCAGGGCATGCCGTGGCTTCCCCCATGTCTGTCTCAATAGTAGATTATGAACTTTTCCTCCAGGAAATTGTCCAAGTATTTTTTTAAAGCCATTTTTTTTAAACCAGGTACACTAACCGCTGCTATAGCATCCTCCAGCAATGAGTTCCAGAGCTTAACTATTCTCTGAGTGGGAAAAAAAAAAAATTTCCTCCTATTAGTTTTTAAAGTATTTTCCCATAACTTCACTGAATGTCCCCTAGTCTTTTTATTTTTTGAAAGAATAAAATATTGATTCACTTTTAACCAATTCTACACAAATGTGATGCTAAATAATGCATGCTAAAGAATGTGCATACAAATTGGGAAATTATTATTTTTTTATTTTTGCACTGTTGTATTTTCTAAGCCATTAACCCCCCCCCCCCTTTATAAAGCCATACTTCCAACCAGCACGAGCTAAATGCCGAGCCGCGTATTCTAATCCTATGGACGGCTCAGCTGCTCGGTACTGCGGCTTGATAAAAGGGGGCGTGGTAAATATTTATTAAACAACATGCAACAAGAATGCAATCCTATACCAGCACACAGTCTCCAAAAATAAATCTGGTGCAATCAATTATTCTGTTTAATCACCACGTGATCATCGCACTATGAAGCCTTTCTTAAGTATTTAGTTGCCTCATTCATCTGCATGGTAGCTCACATGCTATGGTGGGCAGGGGTTCTATTATTATTGTATAGAAGAGTTGTTATGTATTGCAGTTTATGGTGCTCTATGCACTTTCATATACGTGAGTGATTATCTGGAGATACTTAACGGTCCTTTTACTAAGGCGCACTAACTGCATGCAGATTGTGAAAAATTGCAGGTGGACCTTAGGAAATTGGAAGACTGGGCGTCCAAATGGCAGATGAAATTTAATGTGTACTAATGCAAAGTGATGCACATTGGGAAGAATAACCTGAATCACAGTTACCAGATGCTAGGGTCCACCTTGGGGGTTAGCGCCCAAGAAAAGGATCTGGTATCATTGTAGACAATACGATGAAATCTTCTGCCCAATGTGTGGCGGCGGCCAAAAAAGCAAACAGGATGCCGAGAATTATTTAAAAAGGGATGGTTAACAAGACTAAGAATGTCATAATGCCCCTGTATCGCTCCATGGTGCGACCTCATCTGGAGTATTGCATTCAATTATGGTCTCTTTATCTCAAGAAAGATATAGTGGCGCTAGAAAAGGTTCAAAGAAAAGCGACCAAGATGGTAAAGGGCATGGAACTCCTCTCGTATGAGGAAAGACTAAAACGGTTAGGGCTCTTCAGCTTGGAAAAGAGACAGCTGAGGGGAGATATGATTGAAGTCTACAAAATCCTGAGTGGATTAGAATGGGTAAAAGTGGATCAATTTTTCACTCCGTCAAAAATTACAAAGATTAGGGGACACTTAATGAAGTTACAGGGAAATACTTTTTAAAATCAATAGAAGGAATTTTTTTTTTCACTCAGAGAATAGTTAAGTTCTGGAACGCGTTTCCAGAGGATGTGGTAAGAGTGGATAGCGTAGCTGGTTTTAAGAAAGTTTGGACAAGTTCCTGGAGGAAAAGTCCATAGTCTGTTATTGAGAAAGACATGGGGGTAATGTAATGTAATGTAATGTAATGTAATGTAATTTATTTCTTATATACCGCTACATCTGTTAGGTTCTAAGCGGTTTACAGAAAATATACATTAAGATTAGAAATAAGAAAGGTACTTGAAAAATTCCCTTACTGTCCCGAAGGCTCACAATCTAACTAAAGTACCTGGAGGGTAATAGAGAAGTGAAAAGTAGAGTTAGAGGAAAAATAAAAATAAAATAAACATTTTAACAAGACATCATTGATCTAAATACTTTGGAAGGTAGAAGAGAGGAGAGAAAGGAATAGAAGCAGAAGAAGTAGTCACTGCTTGTCCTGTATTGGTAGCATGGAATGTTGCTACTCCTTGGGTTTTAGCCAGGAACTAATGACCTGGATTGGCCACCGTGAGAACGGGCTACTGGGCTTGATGGATCAATGATCTGACCCAGTAAGGCTATTCTTATGTTCTTATGTTAATTAGATATTGTAATTAATGTCTCCAAATTACCTGTATCTAGTAACAAAAGGAGTATCAGGTAAAATGTCAAGGAAATGATACTAGTATCTTCATTGCATAGCCATGTCCACATCCAAGATCAGAACACTTCTGAGATTTCAAGATCCTGGACTTTTCTGAGTTATATTGTAAAAAATCAACATTAAAAAAAAAAATGTACAGAAGCATCTGAGAAAGAGGGTACAAAAAACAAAGGTTCACAAAGGACAGGTCCTGAAAGCAGAAAATTTAGCAAAGAAAATAAGAAATACAAAACAGGAGCCAGAAATAAGATGAAAATAATAATTTAAAAAAGATTAGAGAAATGAAAGTCACGGAACTGATGAGAAGGGTTAAGGGTCTTTGCAAATACTGGAGATAGCAAAACAGGTTTGTTTGCTGAATCAATATAAGTGAATTTTCAGCAGCCTGAGCTTATATGTACTTTTAGATGTCCTTTAACTAAAATGTGTTAAATGCTCAAATGAGCACGTATTTATTTATTTATTATTTATTTATAAAACTTTGTATATCGCCTGGAGTCACAGAGGTTTCCTTATAACTGCATACAGTATGTTAACTGCAAAAGTCTTTGGGCTAACTATTGGGGAGTGCCCAGCATCTGCCCATATACAAGGTCTGTTTAAAAAGTATCAGACCTTTATTCATCCTATATAATAAACTCTAGCCGCGCATGCGCACTCTTGCCAGCGTGTTCCATGATCCATATGTCCGTGGCCGGCAAGAGTGCACATGCAAGCTTACAAGGGCCCGCACTTGAGCGCTGTGGCCGACTCTTTTACACTGCATGACCGAACTCTGCAAATAGGACCCGATCACAGAACCCAAGGTAATGTTCTGACCAAAGTTAGTTTTAAGTTCTAAGCTGCGGCAGCGGATCCTCTCACGAGCTGCACCTGCGTCGGAGAAGGCTTACGATGCAGGCAGGGATCATGAGAGAACTTAAAACTAACTTCGGTCAGAACTAAAGGAGTCAAGGCCCCAATTGTAAAGGTCATCGGCGGCGTCTTCACCCTTTTCCCCGGCACATCCGAACCCCCATTCAGCTTCCCATCCAAACCTCCCTTCAGCTCCCTTAATCCCTTGCCGCCGCTCCTCTTCTCTTCCCGCGGTCCAGACAAACGTCCTGATTCCAGCAGCGGCCGTCTTGGCACTGCCCTGATTTGCTCTGCCCAACACGGCAGAGCAAATCAGGCCAGTAGAAGGCTGCGAAGCAGCGTGTTTAGAGTGCTGCGGCTGCTGCTGGATTCAGGACATTTGTCGGGACTGCGGGAAGGGGGTGGCCAGGGACTAAGGGAGCCGGCCAAACTGCGGGAAGGGAGGGTCGGATGGGAGGGAAAGAGGGCTGCTTTGGGGGAGGGGTGTGCTGGGAGGCAGACAGCTTTGCTTGGGGGGTGGGAAGACAGAAGGGGGGCCATGGAAAGACAGGGAGGAACTGGAGGGGGAGAGGGAAAGGGGGCTGCTTTCTAGCACCCGTTAATGTAACGGGCTTTAACACTAGTAAAAAATAATTGTATTCAGATACAACAATCTTATACTAATCTCCTTCAAAGTAGTCTCCTTGGGCTGCCACACACTTCTTCCAATGGTTCTGCCACTGTTGGAAGCAGCGCTGGAATCCCTCTTTTGAGATTGCTCGCAACTGGTCCGTCACATTCTGCATGATGTCTTCTCTTGACTGAAATCTGGTCCCTTTCAGGGGCATTTTTAGCTTGGGGGAAAAAGCCAGAAGTCGCACGGAGCCATGTCGGGAGAGTAGGGAGCCTGAGGAATCACAGGTGTGTTGTGTTTGGCCAGGACACTCCGTATCAAATGTGAAGACTGGACAGGTGTGTTATCGTGATGAAGCTGCCAATTGCCTGCAACCCACAGGTCCGGCTGTTTGCATCTCACAGTGTTACAAAGGTGACACAGAACCTCTTGGTAGTACCCCTTGGTGATTCAACAACCCTGCATCACCAGGGTCCTCACTTGGTCAATGACAATCTCATTTCTGAATGTTGAGGGCCTACCAGAATATGCTTCACTCTCCACCGAAGTGCGGCCATCTCTGAAGCGGTTGTACCACTCCTTTATCTGTGTGGTGCCAATTGCTTCGTCCCCGAAGGCCTGTTGAATCTTGCAGATTGTTTCCACTTGGGAATTGCCAAGCTTTACACAAAATTTAATGCAGCAGTAGCGTTGTTCAACTTTTCTGTCATTTTGTCAAAAATGAAAATCGAACGGCACTCATACTTCCTCACTCATCGGCAGTCTGCATCTGTAGGTGGGAAAAAATTCAAGCATGTGCATTAGGGTCACCTACGAACATGCACCAAACCATGCCTCCCTAGCTTTATTTGTTTATGCCAGAAAAATTAAGGTCTGATACTATAGACAAGAAATCTTAAACTTTATATTAACAGCAATGACATTGTGGATTAAATAATCTGCACTATATGAAAATGGTACTGCATGCAAGATGCAGTCTGCTATAGTCCATACCCATTTCCATCCCATTCACTGACATATTCCAGCTAACACATGAATTAGGGAATGTGAAGTGTTATGCCACCTCAGTCACTAGAGTTACCATATGGCTCCAGAGAAAAAGAGAATGGAAGTAAAACCCGAATGTTTCAATCTGTCCTCCTTTTTCTGGAGCCATATGGTAACCCAAGCAGTAACTATTTATTTATTTTAGATTTAATAACCACCTTTTCATGAAGATATTCACCCAAAGTGGTTTACAATTATTGAATAGCAATCAAGTACAGTACTCCCCTGAAATTCGCAGGGGTTCCGTTCCAGGAACACCAGCAAATTTTGAAAAACCGCAAATGCAGTTTAGGAGCAGATCGGAGGCAGGAGAGGGCAGCTGGGGCATCAGTGGGTGCTGAAAATTGGATGCGGGATCATTCGGAGTATTTTCTGACCGTCTCTTCCGGGAACTAAAGTCAGGCTACACCATCAGGAGCTGCTTTGACACTCTATCTGGCGTGTCAAACAGCTCCTGATTGGTGTAGCCTGTCTTTAGTACCAGGAAGAGACGGTCAGAAAATACCGCGAAAGACTAAGTCCGCGATTCGTGAACCACAAATTTACAGGGGTATACTGTACTGTTAAGTATTTTCCCTATCTGTATCTGCAGGCCCTCAATCTAACTGTGCTATCTGGGCCAATGAGGTGTCAAGTGCCCAGAGTCACAAGGAATAGGCTGAGATTAAAATCTCAACCTCTTACTTGTGGGACTTCCTAAATACTTGCTTAAGGCTCTTCAGATTTCTCAAAATGCCACAGCGTCTTTGATATGTTGTCACTTCTCATTCAAACCATATTACACCAGTGTTAAAAAGGCTACATTGGTTACCTAATCTATTCAATTTAGGATTTCAGCTAAGTTAGCATTGTTACCTCTTAAAGCTTTAAATGACATGTTTCCACTCTGTTTGTTGTCTAAACCAGTGCATAGATTGAGATGTGCGAACGAGGGACTGCTTGACATACCTTTCTTCAGACAAGTCAGATTGGCTAGGCACAGAGAATGAATATTTATGACTGCTGGACCAGTGTCTTGGAATTCTTTACATTGTGATGTCAGTGAAATAGATCTTTTTTTTTTTTAGAAAACAGATCAAAGTATTTCTGCTTATGCAGGCTTATACATAATTCTGGATCATTTTAAAGAGCTGATCATTTTAGAGCATATCAGTTCTGATGATGTATACTTGATTTCTTCAGTTATGTATGTGAATCGTAAGCCACCCAGAATTGTAGATGGGGCGGGATAGAAATGTTTTAAATAAATAAATAAAATAAATTCTATAATATGCCACGTATCTTTAGTGAATGTCCCTGACCCGCCCATTCCCCTTCCAAGACCCAACACCAGATCACAGTCCCAGAAAAATCAGTGGTGATTAACTTGTCCAATAGAGTATTGAGTCCATCAGAACTTAAGTTGTTAATACACGGCATGTCATTTGTACCATCTGCAGTGTTTGATGAATTCCAGTTCAATGTGGATTTAGAAAAGTTCATAAGAAAATGACAGTTAAGAATCTTTTTTGCAACTCAACCTTCTTTACAAGATCGCACTATTTTAGCTCCAAAAACAACTTGGTCTCCACTTATTCCATTGGATCCAACAGTGAGTACATTTAAGCAATGTGTTTTACCATCAGGCTTTTATAAGTGCGGGAAATGCAGCATTTGTAAAATCACGTTATCCCAAAAAGAGTTTGTGAATCCTATTGATGGCAAGAAATATGACATCAAACATTTTGTGTCTTGTACATCTGATCATATCGTATATGTGATAATTTGCCCTTGTAATAAATGGTGCGTGGGAATGTCCACAAGACAGTTCAAAATTAGAATGACAGAGCATAAGTCAAATTTGAATTGTGGTAAACGGAATGCTCCTTTAGTTGAACACTGTATTGAGATGGAACATCAATTTTTGGATTTAAGATGTTTCTGCATTGATAAAGAGGCTCCTTATACGAGAGGAGGAGACAGGCAACGCAAGTTACATCAACGGGAATCACGTTGGATCTTTAAACTTGGCACTTTAAAACCAAGAGGGCTGAATACAACTATAGATTGGTACTCATTTTTTTTATTTGTTTTGTATTTTTTTGATACTTTTTGATTTTAGAAGTTTTGGGTTACACATTAGTAAAAGGTATTAAGAGTTTTTAGCTCTAGGTAGTGGCATTAAAAACGCATGCGCTTTAAGTAAAACAAAATTATGACATCAGTTGTGGAGAGCTTTAAAGCGCTTGCTTGGCGTCTGTTAGTTGCCAGCGCCATTTTTGTACTGCATAAGCAAGCAGGTTAACACAGTGAGTATCCGCGGGTTTATGGTTTTAATTGTCTGAGAATAAAAGTAGCATAGTAAATAAGAATTTTTCTTTATTTGCAGCACACAGTAGAAGACCCCTGAAGAAGCCGATAAGTAGGTGAAATGGAGCCTGTAGGGCTAATAGCTGCAAGGAACAATGAAGAGCAGTAACGGCACAAGAACAGAAACAAAAAGATAAGTGCCGGTTTTTAAGCTCATAGTTCGTTGTTATTTTAATAAGTTGCACGTTATACAGCACTTTATTGTTTGGCACAGCATATGGCACTTAAAAAAAAAGTTGACAAATATAGCTCGCAGCTCGATGAAAGATACCTTGTCCCTGTAATAGCTGATTTAAAAACCTTGAATAATCAGTGCAGACATCTGAGAGCTTAGGAGCATTCTCTGACGATTAGGTCATTAAGTCCTATTTTTTACTTTGTCTAAAAGATTTGCGTGCACATCTTTATAGAACAGAGCACACAAATCCAAACTGTTGCCAATAATTGATTGCTAGCACGCAATTATTGGCCATAATGGGGGGGGGGGGAATTCATCAATGGGCACTATGGGCCAGATTCTATAAATGATGCCTAAGTTGGTAGGCACCTAGCCAAACAGTGACTACCACATGTCAGTCAAAGTTAGGCACCGTTTGTGAGCTTTCAGACTCACAGACTCTGGATTGATAGTTTGATATCAGACCACCTAATCCATACAGCAAATAAGAAGAAAAGAATTGCCGTACTGGGACAGACCAAAGGGCCATCAAGCCCCCCACTATCCTTTTTCCAACAGTGGCCAACCTAGGTCCCAAGTACCTAGCAGAAACCTAAATAGCAGCATTTCAGAGCTGAGATTGTGATGTCATAAAAGCTGGACTGTTTTGTGGACTAATAAATAAATTATATTAGGTTGGATTAAGACATCTCACTTGCCTCTTTGTGCCTAATAAACCGGCACCATTTAGAGCAGTGGTATTCAATCCAGTCCTCAGGGACCACCTGGCCAGTCAGGTTTTCAAAATTTCTGTCATCCATATTCATTGTGGATATCCTGAAAACCCGACAGGTGGACCTTGAGGACTGGGTTGAATACCACTGATTTAGAGAATCCGGGCCTTGATGATTACATTTTTTAAATATCCCCCGCCTCCTTTTCCTCTTCCTCCAGATGTCCTTATAGCATGCTCTGAATGACAATGTTAAAGAAACAATGATTGTAGTGGATCAATACTGAACATTTTTTTTTAGTGGGGAGAGATGATAATGAGATATGTGTAAGTGCGTCTCTGGCAGTGTTCAAAGCCCAGTTAAAAGCCCACCTCTTTGAGACTCCTTTTAACTCCTCACTTTGGGTTCTGCATCCCTAACCCTATATGTCATGTCTGCATGCATCTGGTAGCACTATAAGAAATAATAATTATTATTAGTAGTAGTAGTTGTTGTTGTGGTATTTTGAAGCAATGAAGAAACAAAAAACAAAGTGGAGAAATGATGTTCCTGAGATGGACTTCATTAATATTAAAACTTGGTGAACCACATAAAAACCTTTAGGAAGCAGTCTGAAGCAATGTCCATAGTAACTTTTCAAAAAGCGTTATAAAATGAATGTGCATTTATCAATTACTGTAGGGTTTTTTTTTGTTTTTTTTTTTTTAATAAAGCTCATTCTAATAGTATGTTTTGAATGCATGATACCCAGTTGAATTTAAATCAGTTTCTATTCTAGCTTTAGTAGCTTGGCCTTTACCAAGTTACAGCAATAAGAAGCAAGAAAGTGATGCTTCTGTGAAATGAAGAGGAAATATTGCAAAATTGCAGAACTAATTAAAAATAAAAATTGTTTCTATGCCAGGTGCCATTTTCAGGCATGTAAGCCATTTTAATGGAACTTTCCATTCTGTTTTTCATCTGTTCTAAAGCATTATTTAATCAACAACCCTAGAAGAACATGTAACAATCAAACCTGATAGTGCAGTAGAAACACCAACAGCTAACAGTATTAATTACAGGTTAATATTATCACTGCATCCAGAATTCATGTGTGGCTTAGTGTTAGATGCACTGTCCACCCAGTAGTAAGATTTCTTACAGAGGTTTACACAAACACTCGCTTTCAATATGGACAAAATATTTTAACTAAAATTTTCCCTTTGAAATGAAACTGAAAATCAAATCACATGTGGCTTTACTTTCTTTTCCTCCCTAGCCTCAGGTTTATTTCATAAAAATGTCAGCTATTAAGTTAGCATTATTTACAGGACTTTTGCATTGTACTTACTAAATGCAACCTGAGCTGAAGCCATAAAGGACTGACACTGATCCCTGCTTATATAAAACCTGATACAGAGAACCACTAAATAAATAACCTGTATACTGAATCGGAAACTTCTTTATGTATCACTGCCATGCTGATAAGGATCTGATTTAAGATGAACCTCGATAAGGGTCAAATCCTAGCACAAGCTGTAATATGATCTGCCACTGAGTGCTGATAACCTGAAACAATATGAAGAAACCCTCTCAGATAAATAAAACAAACCGGCTGTCAATTACACAGCTCAGGAAGCAGTGATAAAGTCTAACCAAAAAGCAAATACCTTAAATAAAGACTGCAACCAAACTTACTTAGGAATATTACATATACTAAACTAAACTAAACTAAACTAAACCTTAGGTTTGTATACCGCACCATCTCCACAAGCGTAGAGCTCGTACATAAATTTATAATAAAAAAAAAACCAAAAACAAACTCCAAATACTACAGAATACAGCCATTAGATTAGATTGAAAAAAGTGATAAGATTACCGTACACCTTATTTTTGTGAATTACATTGGCTACCTATAGAAGGGAGAATACTTTATAAATTCTATTGTATTATTTTTAAAATACGGTTTGATGAAACTCCTGATTAAATGCCACATCTCATTAAATTTTCTAATAATCCATCTTTGAAACTAAGAAACAATGATACTTTTTTATATCAAGTCATTAGGAACATTAGATACAATAGAACTTTTAACTCCACATGGGCTTATCAAGCAGCAAAAATGTGGAAAGCATTACTACTACTACTACAATTAATTATATCTATATTTATTTATTTGTTCATTTTTATAGCCCGTCCTCCTCAGGAGCCCAGAACGGGTTACAATAAAATAAAATTAGGTACTTGGAACTTCCCTAACTGTCCTGAAGGCTTACAATCTAGCTAAAGTACCTGAGAAAACAATTATGAAATAGTAAAGATATAACAATTCAAATAATAAAAAAATAAAAAGAATAACATTAAAATAAATCAAAACTTCAAAGACCCAAAGCAGTCCAAGCAAGACAGAGTAGAAGTCCGATTGGGCTCTAATCGGTGTAAGGCAACAGCAGGATACAATGGCCGAGAAGAACCCTCGATGATAGTCTATCACTGGCAATCTAATTTTAAATGTTTCAAAAAAGATTTAAGGACCTATTTCATGAATAAAAGCTGAAAAGGTGCCCAAACTGACCAGTTGACCACTGGAGGGATTAAGGCATGCCCCCCTTACTCCCCCAGTGGTCACTGACCCTCTACCACCACCCAAAGATCTAAAAAAACCAAAACAAAACAGTACATTCTAGTCTGTATTACGAAGGGATGCTGAAGTTCTCAACCCAACCAACCAACTTCCTAAATCCTGTAGCAGAAAAGAGTGTTATTTTGTTACGTTCCAATCTGCAGAAACAAAATTCTATGTTTTGATATTATTTCCGACCACTGATTGAACCCTATTCACATCATTCTCTTGGTTGGGCTGAGAACTTTTCAGCACACCCTCTTAGAACTTCAGACGGCCACACAGACAGCTGAGACCAGCAGTGAAGAGCAGAGGGGCACCCTCAGGGGGTACTGCAGTGAATGTCACATTTTAAAGTCCCAAGTACACATGTCACTACATCCCACCCAGAACCTACTATACCTACATAAAGATGACACCTTCAGGCATAAGGACTATTGTTGTAGTGTACAGGTGGGTACAGTAAGTTTTGGAGGACTCACCATACAATATAAGCAGGTTATAGTGGCATGCATACCTGGGACTTTTAAATGTGACATTAACTACAGTACCCCCTAGAGTGCCCCTCTGCTCTGCTCAGATGTCTGTGTGACCAGTTTGCTAATAATACGGGCTGCTAGGTTTCATATGGAAGTCTTTATATTAGAGAATGGCCAAAAAATAGATAGATGTACTAAGGACCAAAACCTCTAGACAGATCATTCCAAAAAACAAAAGATAGACATCTTGCTGTTTTAAAAATGGACATTTTCTCTACTGGATTTCTGGACGTCTTTCCCAAGATTTTCTAACTCAGACTTAGGGCTCCTTATACTAAGCTAAGCCCCGCACTACGCGGAAAAACTAATGCTAGCTATATGGAGGCGTCAGCATCTAGCGTGCGTGGCATTGTAGCGTACGCTAAGCGCACGCTAAAACCTCTAGCACAGCTTAGTAAAAGGAGCCCTTAGATGTCCTATCAAAAATGCCCCTTCATACATCATATTCATGAGCATTGTTTTCTATTTTTTTACTAGAAAAATCTTTTTTTAAAGCAGCACGAGCTTATTGGAGAAATGAGCCCAATAGAGGGGTATTGATAAAGGAGTATGTGAAAGTCTCCACAAATAGGTGGGGAGTGTGTGGTGCAGTGGTTAGAGCTATAGCCTTAGTACCCTGATATTGTGGGTTCAAATCTCTCACTGTTCCTTGTGACCTTGGGCAAGTCACTTGGGTAGAATTTGAGCCCACCGGGACAGATAGGGAAATATGATAAAGTGCCTCATTGTAAACCACTTAGGATATAAGTGTTACATAAATAAATAAATAAAGAGATTTTCTCAGTTTTAGACTATTGCAATGTTCTGCTGTCCCCATGATTTGCACTTACTGCACATGAACCTTTGCATTTAACACTTAGGGATCCTTCTACATATATAAAAATAGCCATGCTGGGTCAGATTAATTGCCCATCTAGTCCAGTATCCTGCTTCCAACAGTGGTCAAGACAGATCACGAGTATCTAGCAGAATTCCAAAACCTCTCTAGTGAATGTGGGCATCAGTCCCACTGCCTCTTGCATTCAAAGCACATGCCACCATTTGCGCTAATTCTCTAGACCACTTGATGTTTATTCATTTGCATTAATAAGCATTAATTTTCCAATACCATTAGAGGAAATCTTGTGAGAATTGTTCCCATTGAGGTGGGGTAGGGAATCCATAAAGTACCTAGGAATACAGATCCTAGAGAATATAATCCAATTATGGCCCCCTTTTATCAAGCCGTGTTAGGGTTTTTTTTTTATCACCGGTTGCTACGGTAAAAGCTCTGACGCTCATAGAATTCCTATGAGCATCAGAATTTTTACCGCAGCGGCCAGCAATAAAAAACCCTAACATGGCCTGATAAAAGGTGCCCTATATTAGTTATCTACTGAGATATGGAGGTTCTGGGTAGGAAGACCCTCTTATAGTTTAGAGTTAGACAGATTGTAGTAGTAAAAATGAACATCTTGCCCAGATTACTATTTTAATTCATGTGTCTACCCATCAAAGTTCTAGGCAAAGTACTGAAGTGCTTTCAAAAGAGATTTTTAACTTCATCTGAAAAAAGCTCTGAGAATAGCCCTGCAGATGTATTGACCCTGAGATAATAATGTGCCAATTTTTAGAGCCTTTCTACTAGTGCTTATGCTGCTTTACCTGTTTCTACTGCCTTAGGGTCTTCTTGTCAATGGATGATTTGAATCTTTATCCATGGTTAGGAAAAGCTCATGGGTTTGACCATGAGCACATTAACTTGGCCGAGCATGCATTGAGCATTTTAGATAAGGTCAGGAGACTGGGCAGCAAAGGGGGAGGATGTGAGTGAGGGACAGCTGGGAAAGATGTTGATTGGTGGGCAAGGGAGGAAAGGAGGAGTTGGAGAAGGGTATTCGGATTCAGGTTTTGGCGGGCTGGCATTATGTGGAAATTGGAAAAAGGGTAGTTGGGAGCGGGCAGGGAAAAAGGTCCTGCCAGCCCGCCCTGCTTGTTGGGGTGGTTGATGGTGGGTGGGGCTATAATCTGGAGTTTGTCGTGGCTGTGACGGAAATGGGAACAGGTGGGATATTGAAGAGTCTGCAAATCTGAGGTTGAAAAGGACATGGTTTGCTTGAGTGCGTCACCGCAATGAGCGATTTGGGTTTTCGGGCTCTGTGGTACCGCGGACCTATGGCAAGTAGATGACCCTGACAGCCAGTGCGATACCACATGGCTGGGGATCGACAAAGAATATGACATTGTTATGATATGTTAGTTGATGTAATTTTGTTGTGTTGACATGTTCTGTTGGCATGTTTAAAGGATAATAAAGCTGCGGCAATGTTCTTGCGACCACTGAGTGTCTTGGGATGTTTAATGGTTATTTTGGTAGGAAGTGGGTTGAAAGACAAATCCGTGTGAGTGCCTACGTTATATCCATTACCACTCTTCTGGTGCTATGGGGTGTTTCATTGTAATCTTGATGCCTCTGTAGTAGATGCTTTCCAGTGAGTTTTAAGAAATTTGATTAAAATTGAACAGAAAGCCCTATGGTTAGAGTACAAAATTGATCGCCATTAGTGTGGGAGTCCTTATCAACACCTAGAGTATTTAGTTGTTGGTAAGGGCTCCTTAGTATCAGCTGTGCTAACTAATTAGCGCTGGGCATGCCTACTCTCTGTGCCAAGACACACCCCAGTGCTAAAAAAATATTATCTATTTTTTAGCACATGGGTAGCGTCCAACGAATACAAAACTACTGTGGAACATCTAAGCATGCCCTGTAGTAGTGGATTTTAATCTGCGGAAAGTACATGTTAGTAAAAAGGCCCCTTAAATATGCAACCTCTATAGGAGTTATTCTATAAAGTGTGTACCAGCATTTAGACACTAGAATAAAGGTATGTACACATCTATGTGTGATATGCATGTTTAAATGACAAAAATCCAGCTATGTGTACCTACGTACATATTTTATCTCAAATGGTTTCTGAGAACTAGAAAGTATGAAGCAAGTGATACCATAGGGATGAAGTTTCTTCCAATTAGTTAAATTGATACTATCACAAATGTAGCTTTACATCATTTTTCAATACACCAGACTGTTCTCAAATGTCTCTGAAGCTATAAAGTAACAAGGAATTTATTTGTCATTATATTTTCATCTTTCCATCCCAAGTTAATGCATTTGGGAATATACATACATGCACTGAATACACAGCTATTCCAATTTAATATTAAGGGAAGATAGAACATGGCTTGGCGTCTTTTTCAAATGGCTGGCACATTTTAAATTTGTTTCATAAAAATGATGTGGCATGCTGCAGTCAAATAAGATACCATTATTGAGCAAAGTTCAAAAAAAAAAAAATGTGCATGTGTTTAAAGAAAGATGTTCAAAACTCTGTATTGCCTGCCATTCTTCACATAAACCATCTACACCAGTGATCTCAAACTCAAACCCTTTGCAGGGCCACATTTTGGGATTTGTAGGGCCTCAGAAAAAAATAGTTAATGTCTTATTAAGGAAATGAGTTTTCCATGAGGTAAAACTCTTTATAGTTTATAAATCTTTCCTTTTAGCTAAGTCTTAATAATAATTATGCAATTTATAGCTAAAGAGACATATGATCAAGAAACTGTTTTATTTTACTTCTGTGATTATGTAAACATACCAAGGGCCTCAAAATAGTACCTGGCGGGCCGCATGTGGTCCCCGGGCCATAAGTTTGAGACCACTGATCTACAGTATTCACCAGAGGCAGCTCAAGAACTAGAGCAAACTTAAGGGCTTTCTTTTTAAAGATGCATTCAAGGATTAAATGAATTGTCTATGCCTTTAATTCTTCCTTAATATTATAATGAATATCTCTCCCCTTTCCCAATGTGTTCTTTACCTTAATCGTTCCTTTTGAATTAAATTGTATTTCTTCTCTAAACTTTCCCTTTGTTTGACCTTGTATGTATTTATTGAATTTTAATATGTTTAATAATAGTTTTGTTAGTCATGTTATGTCATGTTAGGTATTTATTGAAATTTTAATATGTTTAGTAATAATTTTGTTAGTCATGTTTGTTTCCCTCGACTCTGTAATTTTTAACTGTACATCGCTTAGAATTTGGAATAGGCGATTAATCAAATCTTATTATAAACTTGGAAACATGGAACAGCTATGGCAGAAAAATTGATTTGGGTAGCATTTTATTTAGCTGAAGTTTGTTTTCATTGCTTTGAATTTGTAAAGGATCCAGAGTTCTGCATTATTGATACTGGTTGTTTTCAAAACTGTACTCCTCAAACTATAGTTATAAATAATTCAGATTTCAGTCCAGTTCAAAATAACATGAGATAGCTACAAGAAAACCTTTTTTTTTTTCGTAGACCCCCATAGGGCTTCTTTTACTAAGGTGTGCTAGGGCTTTAATGCGCAGAATAACATGCACTACATTGCCGTGCGTGCTAGGCCTTAACGCCAGCATTGAGTGGCGTTAGTTCTAGTAGCGTAGCGCTTGGTGTAGTACGAGGTAATTTCCTGCATGCGCTAAAAACGCTAGCACACCTTAGTAAAAGGAGCCCATAATTTTAAAGGTTTTCAGTTTCTTCTTCAAATAGTTCTGATCTCATCAACATATCCTGAACGAAAGGTTTGGTTTTTTTTTTCAAGGAGCCTCTGCGGCCAAATATCATAAAAAATTAAATTTGGGCCACTTACATGTTAGGATATACATTTATTAATGGGCATTCAGTTCATTAGAGTGACCTAGAACATTTAGGAACTCTTTTACTAAAATATGCTACAATTTGCATGTAACTCAGCTTAATGCAGAAATTTTGCACATGCTAACTGCCAATTTAGCGCTTCCCTTTCAGGGCATTTTCCTTTTGTTTTTCAGGTTGTTTGCTTCATTTTCAACAAGTTATCATAAGTATCGTGCAATTGCTTTATACTTTACTGATATTCATAGATCATCAGAAAATAAGGCATTAATCCTTCATTTGTTTCATAGAATAACTGCTTAAATCATCATCAATCTTTTTCTTCAATGTTTTCTATAATTTAAATAGTTTAGATTTTTTTAGTTTTCTAAAAACATATAGCTACATATCAGTTAGCTGAAGCTCTGCCGGATGGGGACTTCTGCTGACGTGTTTTGCCTCGCAGGCTGTATCAAGGCTGTCCCCTATACATAAAAGAAGAAATTACCACAGTGTTCTCTGATTAACAATTCCCAACAACATATTAATCCTATATAATAAAATGTTAGCCGCGCATGCGCACTCCTATCGGCATGCTTCCGTGATCAGTAGGTCTGTGGCCGCAGGAGTGCGCATGCGCGAATCCCCAGCACCTACCTACACTCGCCGGAAGGAATGGACCCCAGGCTGGACATTCTACTCTCCTGTCGGTTCCTCTCACAAGCCGCACCAGTGTTACAACGGCCGCACAAAGTTTTTCGCGGTGGCGGCTCCTCAATCTCGGCAGTCGGGCGGCAAGGGAGGCGGGGAAGGCAGCCGCTACTCCCGGAATTCACTGTTGTTGCCGTTGCCGCCACCCGGCCTGGGCGCGCAGCATGGGGAGTGGGCCAGCAACGGATGCAGCAGTAGTGGCGGCTCAGGGGGGTGGTGATAGCGGCGATGCCGGCAGAGGTTCCCCCGTGCAGGAAGTCTCCGGGTAGGTTCAGGGCGGCTGTATTTGGCTGTTTGTCGGACCCCTATTAGTTGCGCCTAGAGGACCGGCAGGAGAGTGGCAGTTGCGGTGGTGGTTTCACAATGGTGGCACCGGCAGTTTGTCCACTGTTGGAGGTTTATTAAGGTCATCTCGCTGGGAGGGAGACATAAGAGAGTTACCGAGGGTTGGGCTGGGAAGAGAGAGAAGCGATCTGCCTTGGGTGATTCAGGCAGCAGCAGCGTTTACAATTTGCTGCTGTTACCGGCTTCAGGCCTTCTTCTCTGGCAGGTCCTGCCTACTTCCTGTTTTCATGAAGACAGAACCCGCCAAAGAGGAAGACCTGAAGCCGGCAACAGCAATGAATTGTGAATGCTGCTGCTGCTGCCAAGAGGAAAGGGAGCAGAGGGGGAGAGAATGGCTTGGAGGGAAGAAGACATGGCAGGGCATGGAGGGAAGGAGGAAGGTATGCCAGACCAAGGGAAAAGGAAGGGGGAAAGGAAGGAGGAGATGCCATATGGAACAGATAGAGAGAGAACGGACAATGGATGGAAAGAGAAGAGAGGGCAGTGAATGGAAGGGGCAAGACAGAGGGTGAATAGTAGATGGAATGGGTAGAGAGAGGGAGACAGACACTGAATGGAAGTGTGGGGGACAGTGGGAGCAGACGTTGGAAGGAAGTGGAGAGGAGAAAGAAAAAGGTCACATGCAGGATTGAGGGAAGAGCATAGAGTTAGAAATAAAGATAGACAGACAGGGGGCCAGGGACAGACAGACAGAGAGCATCCAAGGAGAAAGAGACAAATAAAAAAACCCCCAAAAAACAGACATACAGACATCTACTCTAGCACCCGTTAATGGAGAGAGAGTCAGGGAGGAACTGGAGGGGGAGAGGGAAAAGGGGCTGCTTTCTAGCACCCGTTAATGTAACGGGCTTAAAGATTAGTATCTTATAATACTCTATCATACTTTACCATACTCTATGCTTACCATTTAGAATCACATTCCCCCATCTAGTCTGTCTATTTCTCACCTGTGACATCATTTTCAACAGGGGCATAGCCAGAAGTTGATTTGGGGGGCTGAGGGAGGACTGGAGGGGAGCAAGTATTTCCTCCCAGTCCCTATCTCCCACACTGCCACTGTTGTTGCTATTGCCGCACCCCCAACCCTCAACCTACAATCATACCTTTGCTGGAAGGGATGCTCAAGGCCCGCTAGCTGAACAGTTTCCAGCTAGACCCAGCCTACACTGCCTGAGCAGCAGGAAGTTGGCAGCCTGCTCCAGCTTCTAGCACCAGCACTTCAATGCATGCTCAGTTCAAATACATGAATTGAGCATACGTGGAAATGCTGCATCAGCTGCCAGAGTACCCTGCCGATTTCCTGCTGCTCAGGTAGTGCAGACTGAGTCTGACAGAGAAACTCTTCAAATGGCAGGGCTTGAGCACCCCTGCCAGCCTTGTACTGGTTGCTACAGTGTTGGAGGGGACAAAAGAACATAAGAATAGCCTTACTGGGTCAGACAAATAGTCCATCAAGCCCAGTAGCCCATTCTCAGGTTACTAGTACCTGGCCAAAACCTAAGGAGTAGCAATATTCCATGCTACCGATCCATGGCAAGCAGAGGATTCCCCCATGTCTTAATAACAGACTGTGGACTTTTCCTCCAAGAATTTGTCCAAACCTTTCTTAAAACCAGCTACTGTATCCACTTTTACCACAACCTCTTGGTTTTAAAAGTATTTCCCTGCAGTTTCATCGAGTGTCCCCTAGTCTTTGTAATTTATGACGGAGTGAAAAATCGATCCACTAGTACCCGTTCTACTCCACTCAGGATTTTGTAGACTTCAATCATATCTCCCCTCAGCCTTCTTTTTTTCAAACTGAAGAGCCGTAACCTTTTTAGTCTTTCCTCATACAAGAGATGTTCCATCCCCTTTATCATCTTGGTCGCTCTTCTTTTAACCTTTTTTAGTCCCACTATATCTTTCTTGAAATAAGGAGACCAGAATCGAACACAATACTCCAGGTGAGGTCGCACCATGTAGGATTACAGAGGCATTATAATATCTTTAGTCTTGTTAACCATCCCTTTAAATATAATTCCTAGCATCTTGTTTGCTTTTTTGGCCGCTGCCGCACATTGGGCTAAAAGTTTCATTGTATTGTCTACAATGATACCCAGATCCCTTTCTTGGGTGCTAACCCCCAAGGTGAACCCTAGCATCAGGACCTTAGCCTAAAGTGGGTGTGGCCCATTGTCCCAAGATCCCCCGGTGGCTATGTCACTGGTTTACAAGTCCTGAAAATTTTAATTTAGGATCCCTTATAACTACATGCTTCTGCATTAACTCTGTATTATCCAGTTAGTTCATGCTAATCATTACACACTAGCTGGTCAATGCAAACATTCCCATTTCCTACTTAAGCATGGCTCATTCCCAAAATATATATATTTTTTAATAAATATCATACAGTTTTGCACATAAGAATAGGGAAAATGCTACAAAGTACTTTAATGCAGCGCTTAGCATCCTTTTGTTATGCATTAAATTGATTTAATTTACACTAACCTATGAATTAATATATTCTGTCAGTTATTGTCCATTTAAACACTCAGGGGCAGATTCTCAAAACAAAAATGTGCCTTTAACGTGCTCACTAAACTGGTTCCAGCCAGTTTAGCGTACATGTATTTTAGTGGCAGATTATTAAAACAGCTTACTGTGGGCTTCGCCGAGTTTTCTAGCAGTTTCTAATACTGTCATGCAAATGTATGTAGTACAACAAGGTCATTAATATTAAAATGAGCACTCCAAGTGATTCCTTAACCTCACTGTGCTACATTTGTGACAAGAATTTGCAGACAGGTCTGAACTATGATTGCCTTACTTTCTGATCAGTGGCTGAGCACCAGTTGGCTCAGGCACTGTCAGGAAAGTAAGGCTTGACAGCTCAGACCTGTCAGAAAATGTTGCTTCCATCAAGCAACCCCCCAACATGATCCTGGCAGTGGGAGAGATGCCCACTCTCGCTACCAAACAATGCCGCCCTCCCAACACCCACCCCCAGCAGCGGGAGATATGCCCACTCTCTACCATTGCCAAGCAACATCCTCTGATACCCCCGACACCACACCAGCAGTGGGAGAGATGCCCACTCCCTCCCACCACCAAACAATGCCCCCCAACACCCCCCATGCCTCCAACGACACCCTGTCCCTCCCAGCAGGCCCCGAGGAGGGGCCTAAGGCTTTGATTGGCCCAGGTTATTTAAGGCCCCTGGGTCAATCAGAGCCCCTCCTGGGATAGAATTTGGGGGATCTGCATCTAATTAAAAAATGTGAGGATTTACATTAAGTTTAAATTGGTGTAAATCCTCATGCCCAAAGTTGGGCACAGATCCCAACACTATGGCATGGATTCTTTATAGGGTGCTGATATTGGTGACTATCTAAAAAGTGCCCGCTGATTGCATGCCAATCATGCAGTGGTGCCCTATAGATAATTGTACCTCTGCAAAACATAGGCATGGGAAATGTAGGCCAGGGTTTTCTAAGCCATTTCCATGCCTATGTAAGCCATGAATCTTGTCTTCATAGACGCTTTATGCCACCTAATGCCATTTCCAACATTAGCCACGCCCATAGTGGCATTTGGAAGCCTAAAGCACTTATATAGGTATGATTCTGGCACATATTATTTAGGCACTAGTAGGCGCTTTAACAGTGCCACTTTTTGCCATTTTAAACAGCATTTGTTAATTAACTTAGGTGCCCCTATGTGCTTTTCTATAAATGGTTCCCAATTTAGAGCACCATTTATAGAGCAGTGTTCAGTGCTCTTTTTTTGTTGTTGATAAGAACATAAGAACATAAGAATTGCCGCTGCTGGGTCAAACCAGTGGTCCATCATGCCCAGCAGTCCTCTCACGCGGCAGCCCTCTGATGTTAATATATACCTGTGAAGTTGAGGAGCTTTTCTGGAAAATGTTCAGATTGGAGCTGGAGGAATTATGGTACTAAGGATGTATGAGAGTGAAGCCCTTTTGGACCCAGGTTATGGGTTGTGTTGGGAAACTAATGGGATGTACTCTAAATTCTGATATGGAGGTGGCTTTGCTAAACTGTGGAATGGATGGTATTCAAAGGGAATGGTATAAATTGCTGCTGTTGGGGTTTGCCATGACCATAATTAGCTTTTTTTTCAATTAAAAAATCATTAAAAAAAAAAAAAAACTATCAAGAACATTCAAAATCGGAGTCCAATTGTCCAATTGTCATCTGGAAGAATTGCTGGCATGAAGGAGAGTGAGGAAGCCTTCCTGAAGGAAGACTTCTTGGATGCCCCTGAAATTTATGGCACATCTGGAGGATCTGGGAGCATGACCATGATGTCACAGAGAGTTGCCCTTGAAACACCATATAATTGAGCACTTGTATACCATATAATTGAGCATATAATTGAAGACTTGTAGCCCAATTGTCATCCAAAAGACCTGATAATATGAGGGAGAGTGATGAAGCCTTCCTGAAGGCCCCCAAACTTTCTGGCATGTCTGGAAAACCTGGGCACATGAGCGTGATGCCATCCAGAGCCACCCTTGGACCACATTAAAATCATGCAGCCCCTATGCACTCATTGGAGCCCAACTGTCATCTGAAGGAGCTGCTAGCATAAGGAAAAGCGAGGAAACTTCCTGTTGTCTCCCAGACTTTCTGGTGCATCTGAAGGTCCTGAGCACATAAGAGTGGAAGCTACCCAGAGTACCTTAAAATTCAGTGGTCCCTGTGGTGAATGGTCACAGGGTGTGGCCAAAGGAGTGTGCCCCTTGGGAAACCTTGGAATGAGTTTCTATATTATTATGGGGGAAGAAACATATGACTCAGTCCAAGGTTTCAATGACTATAAGTACTCCCCTTCAGGGTCTTTTGGATAAATATGTGACTTCTACTGCCAGCCAGCCTCCTCTGAAGAAGCTTCTATAAACTCACCATAGATAACCACCCCCATTCCCATCTCCTCCTTGCTTTTTCAAGTTACTACTCCATTTATTAGAAGGGATACGGTAATTGCATGTGATGGTTTTATCCCAGTATCATGAATAGGTGTCCCTTTGCCCAAGTCAGTTTCACTTGTTGGTTTTGAGGGAATTTCTCCCTCTACAATAGGACCATAAACAAGCTATAGCTAAATACATAAAAAACTGAACTTCTCTGGATTCACAAGAAAAATTGCATTCACCCAAGTTCTTCCTTCTCGTGGGATAATGCAACCCTCATAGCTAATAACTAAGTCTGCAGCCTGGGAATTATACTTGACTCTGACCTATTCCTTATGGAGCCATATCTCCCAAGTTGTATCGACCTCTTTCTACTACCTACACTTTTCTACTATCTATCCCGCATGGACTACTGCAATTCACTATTTGTAGGGCTATCTACCAAGAACCTACAAGGATTGCTATATATGCAAAATGCAGCAGTTTTCCTACTGAAAGAATTGAATATCTATGACCCCAGCACTGGCCGCTGTACACTGGTTGCCCATATTGAACTGCTGCATTTTCAAAGCACTGACTCTAGTCTTCCAATTCTTTGGCAAAATGGTCCCAGCCTACATGTCAAGAAAACTATCAACCTATATTCCTAACTGACTTCTATGATCACAATGAAAAAGAAGATTTGATATTTCATCAGCACGAGCCCTTTTACTAGAAAATGCCCACAAATACATTTACTCTCACTTCTTACCCAGACTATGGAATGAAATCCCACCAACCATCAGATCACTGGCAGGATTATTAAACTTCAGGAAAACAGCAGAAACCCATATTTTTACTTAATTACCACCAACAAGGATAACTCCTAATCCTAAACAAACTTTGACTACATCCCCTATATGCTATCTCAGGAACCCTCCTGAATGACTTATAAATAATAGTTACAACTGAATCGTTACTGAAATAAGACCCAACTCAAATGTTAGATTTCTCACACTGAGTAGAGAAACTGTTCTACCGTAAGAAGTCTGTGCCTTTACTGTTAAATTGACCTATATTTAATTGAAGTCCTCACTCCACCTGTCTTATTGCTAACTCATTGTAATCGGTCCAAGCGGTAATCACGCTTACTCCATCACCCACAGGCAATTATGGTCTTCTTTCTTCTCCTTCAACATCAGGCTCTGCTAAAACAACACCAGGCTTTGTTAAAAACACACTTCACTCACACACACGATCAGGTCCCTCCAGATACTTCTCTTAGTCACCACTGGGTCCTCTCCAACCCCTCCCTGGACTTCTAGGTTTTCAGGCAGCTTCCGGTACCATTACTAGTCTCTCCACTGGTTGCCATTAGCCCTGCGGTCCCTCAGATGGTCACTCACCAGTCACTGTCAATTCAGGCTCTCTCTCTTCACTGGGTCCTCTCCAACCCTCATTGGCCCTCCAGGTCTTCGGGCTGCTTCTGGTACCATTACCAGTCTCTCTTCTGGTCACTACTAGTCCCACTGTGCTACATTTAGCTCTCTCTAATTTTTATCTCATACTAAATATGTTAGCATGCCTTAGTAAAAGTTTCAGGTTTCAAGTTTATTTTGAGTTTGATGAATTGCTTATTTAGTTTTATTAAGCGAGGTACAAAATTGATAAAAATATAAACATATATTTAGACATACAATTTAAAATTTAGAATAATGGGTTAGGCAATTCCGGTCCTTGAGAGCAGGCGCCAGGTCAGATTTTCATGATATCCACAATAAATATGCATGAGATAGATTTGCATCTGAAGGAGGCAGTGCATGCAAATCCATCTCATACATATTCATTGTGGATATCCTGAAAACCCGACCTGGCTCTGGCTCTTGAAGACCGGAATTGCCTACCCCTGGGTTAGACAAATAGACTTACAGACCGACTAATACAGGGGTAGGCAATTCCGGTCCTTGAGAGCCGGAGCCAGGTCAGGTTTTCAGGATATCCACAATGAATATATATGAGATGGATTTGCATGCACTGCCTCCTTGAGATGTAAATCTATCTCATGCATATTTATTGTGGATATCCTGAAAACCTGACCTGGCTCCTGCTCTCGAGGACTGGAATTGCCTACCCCTGGACTAATACAAAAGGTAAGAGGGAACAGAACTATGATGGCAGATAAAGGCCAAATGGCCCATCCAGTTTGCCCATCCACTATCACCTCTTCTCCCTAAGAGATCCCACGCTGTCCCATGTTTTCACACAGTTTTTGTTTCCTTTTGGTTTAATACTCTTTTCAGTGATCTATTGAAGGTAACTTTTGTTGTTGTGTTTCTTTCTGACAGCAACTTTATGCTTTATTAATATAATTTGTAGTTTTGCTGGAGGGTGTGCTTGTTTCATGTGCAATGGTTTCATTTGTAAGGGATATGTGAAACTTGAAAAAAAAAAAATCTAAACATGTTCTGACTACTCACTATCAAGAAACTGAAGTAATGTGAAAAAACTTTCTATCCTGAAAATAAGAGACTGCTAATATTATTTGTTTTTCCTGACTCATTTACAGTGCAGTTCTCAAACAACTTTCCGAGAAACACTTTGAAATGTGTTCCATTGGAGCATTGAGGCAATGTAGTTGAAACAGTACCGTTTACTCCTTTCTTTCTTTTGTCCTTGCTCAAAGTGAATCCATTTTCTAACCTTTTCCATTATAGTGTTTATCTTTTTTATTATTCAAACTGTCTCCTGTTTGAATTGTTGAAAATCCTATCTAGGCTGCCTGAAACAACTTCTTCATCAGAGTGATACTCAGTCACAGAACAAAAGTTGTTTATTAGCAATTACCATGAAAGTCCTTCCTGTAATTAACCCCAGCTACACTGAGACTTGTATTTGTAATCTAGCTCTCTTATAAAGAGAGGCTCCATTCTATTATTATATGAGAAGATGAGTCACCTTGAAAGAATTCTGGTCTCAAGCCATTTTAACTAGCTTTTGTCTACATGAGATATTAGTCACTGGTACCTACAAGCAAGCTAGTCACTTTTATTCCTTCTCTTTTTTGCTTTTAACAAATTCAGGGTTCATCAATAACAACACTGACACTCACAGGCTCATAAAACTTTTGCCTATATGATCGCTGAATCATAGCCAAGACGACTAGTCCTACAGACTAAAATAAATAGCTCCAAACTGAAATCTTGCAAACAGTTTAATTTGTGTATGAAAAAAACTCCAAATATTTAAATATATATTTTTAGGATCATATGGATAATCCAGTCACTTCGTATTTCATAGGTCCAATATTATTTGCTTATACTTATTTAGTATGCACAGTAAAACCTTGGATTTCAAGTAACTTGGTTTGCAAGTGTTTTGCAAGTCAAGCAAAATATATTATTAAATTTTAACTTGATATACAAGCAATGTCTTGCAATACAAGTACATACAGTATGCACATATCGCAACTGGGCCGATGGGTCTTCTCTCTCTGATGCTGCAAGTGTAGTGACTGTTCTAAATGAGCAAAGTCTTGCAATGCAAATACTTATACAGCCTCTTTTACAAAGCCACGCAAGCAGCTGTGCTGCGCTAACAGCCCCGAAGCCCATAGAGATTTAAAGGGCTTCGGGGCTGTTGCCGCACGGCAGCCGTTAGTGCGGCTTTGTAAAAGAGGCCGATAGTATATTGTATTAAAGTTTTTGGGTTGTGGAACGAATCGTCTGAGTTTCCATTATTTCCTATGTGGAAATTTGCTTTGATATGCGAATGCTTTGGATTACAAGCATGCTTCTGGAACGAATTATGCTTGCAAACCAAGGTTTTACTGTACTTATCTTCATATATTGCAGAGTCCAATAAAGCACTATCAAGCATTCTGCATCATAAAGAAAAATATCTAGGCTATGAATTATTGATATGCTAATTACATTTGCTCTGGCATTTGACTTTCCTAGCAGGAACTTGTCCAACTTTGTCTTGAATCCCTGGAGGGTGTTTTCCCCTATAACAGACTCGGAAGAGCATTCCAGTTTTCTACCACTCTATGGGTAAAAAAGAACTTTCTTACATTTGTAAAAAATTCTGATTCCCTATCTCTAATAATTCATATGCATCCAAATAGTCCCTTAACTTCTGTATTTTACAAGAGGCTATGCCAGATCTGGAGCCCATCGTAAAACAGATGCAGCACTACACATTTTTGTCCCTCCATAACCAGTCAAGTAGCAATATAAAAAAAACTGCACACTTTTCACAATGGGGGAAAAAGACAAGTGCCAAGGGAGAAAATAGAGTGGGCCATCTAAAATTTCATTTTTAAATATACATATACACTTTTGCACCTGCACTTTGTACTCTAAGGCCCAGATTCTATAAACGGAGCCTGAAGTTAAGTGCCTAACTTAATTTTTTAATTGGTTTAATCGATGCTATTAATTGAACAGCACCATTAAAAACAATTTAAAAAACAAAACAATTTTTGGGTACGCACCTAACCCAAAACGTGTGCGTAGTTAGGTGCAGAGTTTGAGTGTGGAATGAGTTAGGCGCCGGCATTTTAGGCCAAGAAAACCCTAGTCTAATATACCACTGCCTAAGTTACAGATGCCTACTGGGGCCTAACTCAAGCTTGGCACCACTAGATCTATTATTACCCTTAGGGGTAATAACAGATATACCAGGAGATTCAGTTACTCTTTCACTTTCAAATTGACTGAGCTATGGAATAACTTACCAATCGTACTAAGAAGTGCGGGATCCTTCTTCCACTTCTGGAAAGCTCTGAAGAATTTCTTGTTTGCTAAACATTTTGAAAATTAGCCACTTCTGTTAATTTACACTTTCTGCTTTTGCTCTCTTAAAGTATTATGTTACCATTTACTGTTAACCGAGTCGAGTTCCATTTGGTTAATGACCCAGTCTGTAAAACTAAGGCTGTCTTTTGCTAAGGTACACAAAGCGCGTTTAACGCTAAATCAATGCGTGTGCTAACCACTAACACGTTAGTGTTTAGCGCATGTTTAGCATGCGCTCAAAAGCATAACGCACCTTAGTAAAAGAGGGGGTAAGTTTTAGTTTAGTTACTTTAGTATAAACGATGCCTATGTTTGAATGATGTGGTAGATGCTATTTTCAATGGTGCCTACTGATTTAGGTGTCATTTATAGAATCAGGCCTAATGTACACATGATAAAGATTGCTCCATAGGAAGTTTGTCTTTAAAAATTGTCTTGCAGGGCCAAGGGTAACTTTGGGATCTGAAATACCCCGTTAGAATTAAACAGGAGGATAATTTTCTGCAATGATAAAACATGGAAATGGGCTTTAGAAAACTTGCCTACCTTACTAACAGACAAAATTATGCATGTTATATAAATCTTCAGGTGAGATAAAGTTTAGAACTGTATACATACTTTTGAATTTCTAATGCTATGCATTTATTTTAATGCAGAAAATAATAGTTAAATAATTAGGTGTAGCTCGGGGATAATTTTTAAAAGTGAAAGTATATACATAGTTTTAACTTTGTAACTCCAGCAAAGTCCACAAAGTGAAAAGTGTGATTAATCTTTTCTCTCATGTGGAATGTTACAAAATTACCTCCACATGGGGCAAATATCAAATCGTTCACATTTGGACCAAGATCCCAAACACTTTTTACTTGCAGGGTTTGCTCCAGTTCTGAAAATGAAATAATATGATTTCATTCTAAAACTTGTTGCAGGTACCAAGTATGCATGGAACCGTTTCCGGTGACAGGTCAAAGGCGCGCGACGACAACCCAGCACAGACAACTGAGCGCAAGGCAGAAGCGCGCCAAAGAAAAACAGTATTTTAAAGGGCTCCGATGGGGGAACCCCCCCACACACTTTACTTAACAGAGATTGCGCCGACGTTGGGGGGGGGTTGGGGGGGCTTTAACCCCCCACATTATACTGAAAACTTCACTTTTTCCCTAAAAAAGAGGGAAAAAGATAAGTTTCCAGTAAATGAGGGGGGTTACACCCCCCCAAACCCCCCACAACGCTGGCGCAATCTCTGTTAAGTAAAGTGTGGGGGGGGTTCCCCACCAAGACCCCCTGTCGGAGCTCCTTAAAATACTGTTTTCCTTTGGCATGCTTCCACCTTGCACTCAGTTGTCTGCGCTTGGTTGTTAGCGTGTCTTTGTCGTCGCGCGCTTTTGTCTATGAACCATGGTTTCCTGTACCCATTTTTTTAGTAGGTACAGTTTGCTATAAAAAAAAATTGAGTAGAAATGCAAGTCCAACAGGTTTCTTCCTTACATGGAAACATATCCTCTCCATGCAGGTAAACTTTTTTTTGCCTTGTGGAGTGAGGTAAATTTCAGATAACTAATTTTGAGTAAAGTGTTTTTTTTAAATCTGTGTTAGTTGCTTTAAAATGTGTCCACTCGAGAATGGGTTTGATTGTAAAAAAAACAACACCACTCAAAACAACAATAGTATTATGTAAATGGTAATAACATTAAGTAAATGGTAACAAAATACAAAATTTTTAAACATAAGAACTGTTTTATACATTTTTCTTATCTAGTACACCCTGAAAGTCATTTGTGGTTAATGGGGATAAAACATAGTATATCTTGAATTCAATAAAAAAAGAAGAACTTATCAAATTTTGTATGTTTATATTTTAAGTGAAACATGTTAACTGTTAATTTAAATGTTATATTAAGTCTACTTCTACAATATTTAGAATATAATTAATAATAATAACAAAATAGTTTTCTTTCCCCCACTGGTATTTCACTGATCTTTTAGTGATTGGCAATCGCCTTATTTTTTTTTCACACAAGATTGATTATCTAGCAAAGTCATGACTGTTTGGTGCATTTTAGTTGTTTTTGCGTTATATTTAAATAGTAGAAAATGGCCCCTTCCTCCAACAACAATTTGTGTAAAATGCTTTGTTAAACCCCTTCCTCTCATTCGTTCTTCTTTAAGCATACTCCGTCTTCCCTGTTTTTGTATTTCCTGAAGTTTATTACGGGGAAACAAAAGGCAGCCACTGTGAATGATATGAAATAGCAAAGTGGCTAGGTAGCAGTTCCCTGGCCCTCCATATCAAGTTGCAAAAATGAAAAGGGGAGTTGTCATGTTTCAAAGCTGTCTCTCTAGTTGCACTTCTAGGCAGTGGAAGATACATCGTAGAATCAAGTCCTCTTTCTCCCTGGACATTCTTAACCTCCTGTCTTATGCATGGATCACTGCTTAGCTTAGAAATGCGCAGACACAAAAGGAGGAGCTGACGTGTGAAGTTTGATGGCAATAATGGCTGTTTATAAGCCTAATCCATCACATTTAGTGGACACCTCCATTTTTGTCCCTCTGAAAAGGTATAAATAATAAAATGGTATAGCTTCAGCTTGGAGGTGCCTCGGTAAATATTTTAACTATTTACGAGATTGGGCCATTGACAATGGAAGCATCTGTGCTAGCCGCAGTAGTGGCCTCTGAACCATTAAAAAGAGAACACAGATGGTTCTTACAATTTGTCAGCATCGCAAGTTCCTTGCTGCACAGCCTTTGTTATAAAGTTTGCAAATACTTCATATCATTCTGCTTACGGTCCTGACTGTGCCCTCTTTCCTTTTTATGAACTTATATTCCATTCTTTAACAGGCATCAGGATTAGCCTAGGCCTTTTGGAGGAGGATGGGCAGGGGAGGGCTTCAATGGCTGGGAGGGTGTAGATGGGCTGGAGTAAGTCTTAACAGAGATTTTGGCAGTTGGAACCCAAGCACAGTACCGGGTAAAGCTTTGGATTCTTGCCCAGAAATAGCTAAGAAGAAAAAATTCAAAAATTTAAATTGAATCAGGTTGGGCAGACTGGATGGACCATTTAGGTTTTTATCTGCCGTCATCTACTATGTAATCCATTTTCTAACTTCCAAAACCTCAAAGTTAAAATAAGATATATTATTTGAGAGCTGGACAAGCACATTAGTAACTAAGGCCCGGATTCTTATAAAAGGCATCTGAAGTTAGGCCTCTAAATTGGCAAGGCACTGTTGATTTAGGTGCCTAACTTAAATTTTTAATTGGCTTAATTTGTGTTGTTAATTGAAAGCGCCATTATAAAACAATTTTTTTAAAAAATAATTAGTCTGTAACCACCTCATGCCAAGTTTTTACTATGAGGCATCTACACAGAAAGTAGGCATGGTTAGGGGCAGAGTTTGGATATGGATTGAGCTAGGCACCACTTAAGTACCCGTATGTTAGGGCAAGAAAACCCTGGCTTAATATAGCGGCATCTAACATATTGTGAGACGGTGATTCCTGTCTCCCAGACAGGAAAGGGCTGAGGAAGAAGTCCCTGGCTGGGAAAGGGGGAGAGAATTAGTGTAATTATTGCCCATCCTCAAAAGCAAGCCCCTTTCAATCCCAAACGAAAGGAAGATCCCTGTTGGGATTGTAATCCAAAATCACAAAAGGGGGGTGAAGACAGTACAGTTTTTATCCGAGAGACTATAAGACCCTGGAGAAACCAAGAAAAAGGCAGACCTAGGTCCCATATTAAAAGGAGAGAAATACATTTCTTGCCTGTAAAAGCCCGACTAATCTCCTGTGGGTGAAGTAGAACCAACCCCTTTTGGGAACAAAATGAAAGGTAAGAGAATTCCCCAACAACAGAGGAGGAGCCCATGGAAGTGGGTGGGAAATGGGCAGATAGAGGAGAGAGAGCTGTTGGAAGAAACACGAGAAAGGAGAAAGGCAGAGATGGGAGTGTATGAAAAAGCTGAACCTATGGAAACACAAGAGCCAGATGATGAAATAGGAAACTCGGACTTACAGCTTGAGCAGTGGCATAGTAAAGGGGGTGCGAGGGGGGAGGTCCGACCTGGGTGTGGTCTTCTTCAGGGCGCCGGAACCCCTCCTCGTCTCCACTCCCTCTTCCCACTCCTCCCCCTGCCATGCACACAAGCCCATTCTCCTTCCCCCTATCTTTTTAACTTTGCCGCGAGCAGCGAAGAACTTAATGCCCACGTTGGCTTCGGCACTTTCCCTGACATCACTTCAGGGAGGCGATGCGGGCAGCAAGTTCTAGGAGGTGCCTTGGTAAATATTTTAACTAGATTGGGGTGTGGAAGAGGCCAGGAGAGGGGTGCCAGTCACCCTCACTAAGCCACTGAACCTGAGGGAAGTGAACTAGAAAATATTTGTATGGATTTTGAATAACCTTGATTAATCAACACAGAATGTGTGTTTGAAGAAAATGTCTGCAGCTTGGGGGGGGGGGAGGGGGAGGGTTTGAGCAATGCTAGAGGGCAAGAGAGTCTCTGGAAAGTAAATGGGACTAAGCAGGGGTCCATATATTATAAAATGTGTTTTGGGGTTGTGTTTTTGTTTTTGAACTATTAAATTTTAAGAAAATTTAGCTGCTAGGGAAGAATGTGGGAGTGCCTATGTTGCTATTCTTCACTTCCCCCATTTCAGTTTTGCCTTTATGGAACTGGTAGATATAGTTAAAGCCTACATAATTTTCATACAGTAGTGCAGTGTTGTTGTTTTTGTGTTTTTTTTTTCCCTGTGGAGAAAATAAAACCTGCTTTTAAAATAAAGAAAAAAAGAAGCTAAGCTTCAAGAAAACTTCCAGTGTAAGATCCTACCTGAAGAAGGAACTGTAAAGAGTTTGCTTGAGGAACTGGGAAACAAATGAGGCAGATGAATTTAATTAAAACTGAGTGAAACTTAAAGCACTATGAACGCTGGTAAGTTAGAAGAGCTGACTTTTTAGAACAAGTGACTGAGTTAAAGTCCAGTTGCGTAGAGACTTTTGTTGTAATCCACAAGTTCATTTTTAGGACCAGTAAGGACCCCTGAGGAAGACAATTGTGTCACAACACGGACCGTGTAGGGTCCATATGTTTCTAGAGGTTCCGGCCCTAGATGTATTTATGTGGATTACTTGTTTGTTTCAATAAAGCCATCAACTTGGACATCGATTCTCCACAAGTTCCTTGTTTCTTTGAAATTAGAAAAAACAACATAAATTCATGTATCTGGAATAAAAGTGTAAAAATGTAAAAGTAACAATGATAAAAAACATTAGTATATAATAATTGACTTAATTTCATATTTTAAAAAAAATTAATTTAACAAAGTTTAATTTGACAACTGATTTGTGAAACAGACAAATGAACATTTTCTCAGCATAGTGGCTCCCATCTTTCCAAATCTGGCCCAAAAAAAGTAACAGCTGCTTTTTGAATAAAAATATCACACCTTTAAATGAGCTCAAGCTGGTGCTGGTATTGTCCAGTGGAATGTGAGATTTAAATTTCACAGCTCTTTACCAAAGTAATGAATGCATCGGCTCTCAAAAAACAAACAGTCCAGCTTCATGTTGTTTCAGTGGCCCTCCATCAAAGTGCTCTTGCCACAAAGGAAAATATTTATTGTATTTGTGCTTAGTTCCTTCTGCAAACATGGCTGCAATAAAATAGCATCATAAAAAAGCATTATCACAGCTGAGCATGCTATTTAATAAACAAATTCCACAGCAGTTTGTAGAAGTCAACAATTAAAAAGAATCAGCTCCGATACCCATAGGGAGGAGCGATGGCAAATCGGCCGAAGCCGTTGCCAATAGTCGCCGGGGGGGGGGGGGGCGGGGGGGAGGAAGGGTAGATAAAAGAGGAGTGGGAGGGAGGACGCACCCCTTTTCAGCGACGCAAGAGATTAGAGAAGGAGGCAGCATTTCCACCTCCTTATATCTCCATCGCCACCCTTCTGCTTGTTTTGCAATAAAACAATTTAACAACCGACAACAACAGAAATATTTCAAATAACTAACCGTCCTATTTTCAGGTAAGAATCTTCTGCCTGCAGCGGCCACGTGGCAGCGGCCCTCAATTTGCCTCCCGGCCCTCAACGCTGCGGGCACACGTGTGCCAACGCAGGCTCGATCTTCTGCAGCCCTGCGATCCGCCTCACGTTTGTCATTCATCCCCTCCCTCGCACGCGATGTCCGACGTTGCTTTTCGTTCGCTGCCTCGCACGCGGATGGCGAGCCGCTGCCCCAAAGGGGGAGGGGGGTGGGAGGACGCGGAGGGCGCTTTCGGCGGTTTCGGCCTGCCCGGGAGCATCTGATCCGCTTCCCGCCGGCAAGCCACTGCCCAGAAGAGGGTTAGGAGGGGGGGGGGGGGGCCGGAGAGGGCGCATGCATGCTGGGGAGCATCTGCTCCGCTTCCTGCCGGCGAGCCCGAGGAGGTCGCGTTCATGCTGGCTGTGAGCATCTGCTCCGCTTCCTGCCGGCTAATATAAAAAAAAAAAAAAAAAAAAAAAAAAAACCTTAAGCCGGCGTTCTGCAGCGCGCTGCATTACTATCACGTGTCGCCCCCCCCCCCTCACCCAGCGGGACTGTAGCCACTAGGGCAGGGAACAGTCCCAGCGATCCCGGCTTCAGGAGCCCGAGGGTGATTCTATAGACCACACACGTGGCCCCTCTCTGGGCTGTACCGGAGCTTCCACAGCCCTTTGGAGCCCGAGGGAGAGAAGGTTGACCACCCACGCGGCCCCTCTCTAGGCTGTGCCGTGGCCCGACTAAGGTAAGATTTTATTACCTGCTGTGCTAGTATCCCATGCTATTGAATGCGATGTAATACTATATGCTGAAAGGCCATTCTAGGCTACTCTGAGGCCTGGTATGCTTGGCATAAAGTCTATTACATGCTAGGATATGCTATTGCTGGCTATTGGATTCTCTTTACATGCTATTTTATGCTATTATATGCGATTGGCCATGCTCTTTACATGCTATTTTATGCTATTATATGCGATTGGCCATGCTCTTTACATGCTATTTTATGCTATTATATGCGATTGGCCATTATATGCTATTGCTGGCTATTGGATGCTCTTTACATGCTATTTTATGCTATTATATGCAATGCTATTGCTGGCTATTGGATGCTTTACATGCTATTTTATGCTATTATATGCGATTGGCCATTATATGCTATTGCGGGCTATCGGATGCTCTTTACATGCTATGTTATGCTATTGCTTGCTATTGTATGCTCTTTACATGCTATTTTACGCTATTATATGCGATTGGCCATTATATGCTATGGCTGGCTAGGGTATGCTCTTTACATGCAATTTTCTGCTATTATATGCGATTGGCCATGCTCTTTACATGCTTTTCTGCTATTATATGCGATTGGCCATTATATGCTATTGCTTGCTTACAAAGGCGCTTGTCTCCAGCTGGACTTCTCGGAGGACATGACGGCTTTAGTCCTTTTGCATCTTATGCTGCTTATAGGGCCTGTCTCACTGTCTCTATTCTTTTAGTACTTTGTATAGCCATGCCGGCTCAACGCAAGCCACGAACAAAACCAGCAGTGCAGAAAAAGCCCTCGGCTACTAGTCAAAGGACTAGGACTACGCGTGCCACAACTACCAAGACTACGCGGGCCACAAAAGCAGCGGCTCGAGCAGCAGAGGCTTCCACGGCCTCAACTGCAGGGTCAGCTGCTCTAATAACCGAGGCTTCCACGGCCTCAACTGCAGCGGCAGCTTCTACGGCGGCACTTGCGCAGACGGCAGCGGCAGCTTCTACGGCTGCGCAATCTCATCAAGATCTGATTGACTTAATGGCTGAGTTCCAGAGGCAGATACTACAGCAAGGGGTTCAAAATGTGCGCCAACGACTTCTTGCTGGCCAGTCAACACGGGTCCCCATAGAGCCACCACAAGCTGCACCAACACCGACCTACCCACCTCCAACACAGCCGATGTTACCAGCACAGCCGCTGTTGGTCCCAGGTGAGACACCACCACCAACATACCCACCACTAGCACCTGATATTGCGTCCGCTACACGGGACGTGCTCTCTTCACACATTACGCCCTCATCTCTCAGGTTGGCTAGTGGACAGGCAGAGGATCAGCTTACTATAGCACGTACTATACGTGAGGCACTGTTGATCTTCGAGCAGTCTAGGGCTATCCCCCTTTCTGAGACTATTAACGCAGGGCCGTTAGTTCTAACAGACCCCATAGTTAACAGAGGAGGGGACGACATCACATGTGGTGTAACCACTCTGGCTTCGGGAGTCCCTAGAGCAGTGAAAGAAAAAATATGGAAGAGAGACTATGTAGACATGTTTTCCTTATTACAGAGAGAAACGGAGGAAGACAACTACATAGAGACAGATAAGATACACATCCAGTTAGACAGGGAGAGAAAACCAAAGATCTATAAATCCTTAGCTAACTGGACATCCGCCTTCCACATATACATGAGTGTAGTAGTAGAAAGAGAGCCAGAGATATCCCCCTATCTAATCAGATATGCGGACACAATTATCCGGGCGCATAAAAAATACGGGGGATGGGCCTGGCTCAACTACGATATCAAATTCCGGAAAAGTATGGCTGAAAACAAAACAATAACATGGAAGCACAGAGTATTTGACCTGTGGATGGACGAAATGTGCGCTTTGCGGCCATTTCTGCCCGATAGGTTCCCAGACAGATCCACTAGCGGGCCCCAAGGGTGGGGGCCCCAAGGGTTCGGAGGCAGAACATTGCCGCCTCCCCAATTTAATCGACAAGGAGGCCACATGTCAGGAAAGCAGATCTGCAGGCTATTCAACAGAGGCCATTGCACGTGGACCAACTGTAAATACAGACATGCCTGCCACTCCTGCGGAGGTACGCACCCTGCCAGCCAGTGCAGGAATGCAAAAGACCGCAGAACGTTTAATCAACCTGCCCCAACACACACCGATGCACTTGGCCCCCTCCCCCATCAAGGCTAGCGCTTTGCTCCCATGGTTGCGCTTATACCCGATGAGGGAGGACGCACAAGCCATCACGAGAGGCTTCTTAGATGGCTTCTCCATACCTTACACTGGCCCACTCAATCAACAGCATATACTCCCAAAAAACTCCAGATCATGCCAGGCCCACAAACTCATAGTCCAAGATAAGATCGACAAGGAATTACAACTCGGTCGGATAGCGGGCCCCTTCACCTCGCCACCTTTTCCAGCATTTCTTGTTTCTCCCATTGGAGTAATTCCAAAAAAAGAGCCTGGAAAGTTCCGCCTCATCCATAATCTTTCCCACCCTGCTGGGGCAGCAGTTAATGACTTCATCGACCCAGCGTTATGCTCCGTACAGTACACCTCACTAGACCAAGCTATTTCATTCATAAAAGCATCTGGCCCTAACACTATGTTAGCAAAAGTGGACATAGAATCAGCTTTTAGACTTTTGCCGGTACACCCCCAATCTTTTCCCTTACTGGGTTTTCACTGGAACGGGCATTTCTATTTTGATAAATGTATGCCCATGGGCTGTTCAGTTTCTTGTGCTTGTTTCGAGCAGTTCAGTACATTTGTCAACTGGGTATTTGGTCAGACAACATCACAGGGTTTAGCCGTCCACTATTTAGATGACTTTCTGTTCATCGCTCAGAGTCTGAATGACTGTGAACATTTAATGTCGTCATTCCACAGATTGGCAAAACATTTTGGCATCCCACTAGCCCAAGACAAAACAGTAGGCCCGTCAAGCGTACTCACCTTCCTAGGTATTGAGCTGGATGTGATTAATCAAGTTTCACGCCTTCCAGCAGACAAACTCGAAAAACTTCATTCGGCAATACAGCACATGTGTACAAGGAAAAAGGCTACATTACGCCAATTCCAAAAACTTCTGGGCTTACTGGGGTTTGCCACCAGGGTAATTCCCATAGGCAGAATTTTCGCTAGACGACTAGCTAGAGCTACAGTGGGAGCAGATAAGCCCCACCACCACATTAGAATCACCGGAACTATCAGGGACGACCTCAGACTATGGGACTCATTCCTGACCAATTTTAATGGACGTGTGTTCTGGCAATCGTCTACCGAAAATGCCGACGCCCTACAGCTCTATACCGATGCAGCAGGCAGCCAGGGATTCGGTATATACTTTCAGGGGGCATGGTCTTCGGCAAAGTGGCCCAGTTGCTGGGTTAGCTCAGGCATCCTCAAGAACATCACATTTCTGGAACTGTTCCCTATCATGGTCTCCCTACACATATGGGGTAGATTGTTAACTCATAGGTCCATAGTTTTTCGGTCTGACAACTCGGCCGTAGTCGAAGCCATTAATAGGTTAACCTCCAAATCCTTACCCATTATTAACTTGTTAAGACACATTGTACTGCTATGCTTACGCTACAACATTACTGTCAAGTCCCAGCATATACCCGGTTCTCAAAATGCCATGGCTGATGCTTTATCTCGCTTTAAGATGTCAACATTCCGGGCGCTGGCCCCGGCAGCAGAACAGCACCCAACAGCGATTCCAGACGAGGTATGGCGCTTTGGACCCCCGAGGTTTGGAAGTTGATGCTCAACTCGCTATCCCCATCTACACGGCGAAGATATATTCAACTGTTCACTGAATACACATCGGCAGAGATAGACTGCACACTGCCCTCCCTCGTCCACTTTATATTACACTCCAAACAGTCGGGCATACGAAGAACTAAGATAGCAGCCACACTCTCCAGCTTAAGTTTCTTCACCGATGCGATGGGCGCACCAAACCCCACGAGGGCGGCGGTAGTACGCCGCATGATGAGAGGATGGGAGCGCGAACAGGCTTCCCTCCCTGACCGCCGCCTCCCTATTTCCCTCGATTACTTAGTTCTGATTCTACAGGTGCTGCCAAAAGTATGCCGCGACTCTTACGAGGTGACGCTGTTCCGGTGTGCCTACTGCCTGGCATTCCATGGCGCCCTACGCGTTAGCGAACTGGTCCCAAACTCCAAACGTCCGGGTGCGTTAGGAGGCATGTTACTAGCCAACGTCCATTTCACAGAGACCTCCTTATCTATCAAGATACCGAGATCTAAAACCGACCAACTAGCCAGAGGCGCCTGGCTATCATTACATCCCTCCACCGATCTGCGGACTTGCCCGATACACAATTTTCTACGTTATATGGCCCTCAGGCCCATAGCACCCGGCCTTCTCTTGTTACATTACGACGGTTCGCCGCTGTCCCGTTTTCAATTTGCTAGAATTTTGCAACTCTCCATGATTCATCTAGGTTTACAAGACAAACATTTCCGTACGCACTCCTTTCGCATAGGAGCAGCTACCACCGCCGCAGACCAGGGTCTCTCTGACAATCAAATAAAAGTCTTGGGGAGATGGAAGTCTGCGGCTTTCAAAAAATACATCCGTCTACCCATGGCTCACTAATTAACTCTTCTCACATCTCCCTTCCCGGTTGCAGGTTCTCTGAAACACATCTGGATCTGCGGCCACTCCTTCGTTCATTGGGCCAAGAGAAGAACTCAGGTGAGACCTGGGGGTAATAATCTCGGCTTCCCGATGTCCGAAGCAGTGGTCACTTGGATGGGTACAAGGGGAATGCTATGGGATCAGCTCATGCCATCCATTCAATGGGCGCTACGGTCCCACTGCAGTCCTCACACACTCATTCTACACCTTGGAGGGAACGATATCACATCCACGAACAGCGTCCTGCTAGTGAAGAGAATGCAGCACGACTGTTTGTCTTTAGCCGCAATGCTGCCCCATACCACGTTAATGTGGTCGCAAATAATACCACGGTTAGTGTGGAAAGGGGCTAGATCCCATGCAGCAGTAGAGAGAACAAGAAAAAAACTAAATAAATGGATGTGCAAATTCATGCCTACCATCAGAGGTCTTTACATAATACATGACCTACTAGAGGACGGCAGTCCGGGCTTGTACCGACCGGATGGGGTACATCTATCCGATATCGGGCTAGACATATTCCTTAGTACCCTACAGGATGTCATAGAAGCGCTACTGATACGTCCCGGGCCGCAGCCATGACACTTGGGGGGAACCCGCGCTAAGCGAGGTTTCGCTAGGCACGGGTAGTGGAAGGTAAGCACAGCATATGTCTAAAAGGCATACATCTGGGCAGTGTTAAGAAATAGGGCATGTCACCTTGCTTGGACGGCAGGGAGGCCAGGCCATGAGCTTCACTGCAACCTAACGCTGATGAGAGGACACCTCCTTGAACGGGAAGGGTCCGGCGAGCCGGGGAAGCTTGTACGGCCCCCTAAATCGCGCCGGGAGATAGGCATATGCTGTGCGGCTGTTGTTATGTTATGTTGTTATGTTATGATTTATGTTATGTTCATCTGTTACAGATAAGTAATGTTATATTGCACTTATGGCTGCGGCCTAATAAATACCACTTTGAGTTGAAATTGTCTGAGTGTCGTTTTGTACCTGGTCCTACCTTCATGTAGAGCAACAAGTGCTGAGTGCACGATTTGAGAATCAGCTCCGATACCCATAGGGAGGAGCGATGGCAAATCGGCCGAAGCCGTTGCCAATAGTCGCCGGGGGGGGGGGGGGCGGGGGGAGGAAGGGTAGATAAAAGAGGAGTGGGAGGGAGGACGCACCCCTTTTCAGCGACGCAAGAGATTAGAGAAGGAGGCAGCATCCCTCCCACCCACCCTCGACTATCGTCGCAGCCATTCGCCTGGAAGGTAAGCACAGCATATGTCTAAAAGGCATACATCTGGGCAGTGTTAAGAAATAGGGCATGTCACCTTGCTTGGACGGCAGGGAGGCCAGGCCATGAGCTTCACTGCAACCTAACGCTGATGAGAGGACACCTCCTTGAACGGGAAGGGTCCGGCGAGCCGGGGAAGCTTGTACGGCCCCCTAAATCGCGCCGGGAGATAGGCATATGCTGTGCGGCTGTTGTTATGTTATGTTGTTATGTTATGATTTATGTTATGTTCATCTGTTACAGATAAGTAATGTTATATTGCACTTATGGCTGCGGCCTAATAAATACCACTTTGAGTTGAAATTGTCTGAGTGTCGTTTTGTACCTGGTCCTACCTTCATGTAGAGCAACAAGTGCTGAGTGCACGATTTGATAAACATAGATAAGGTTGAGTCTTTTGAATACCATTGTTATTAGAGATCAATAATTAAAGAAACCTCTAGAAATGTTAGACAGATAAGAAAATTATTTCCTCCCCCCTTCAGTGTTTTTTTTATTAATTATAATTTTCACGTCTGTATGAGCATATCTATTTTGTTCAGTTAATGCTTTGTTCAATTAATTGTAATTACAATTGTCCAATTAAAGTTTGAAAATGTAATTGCAATCAGTGCTCGTGCTGCTGAATTTTATGAAATCTACGCAAACAATTGAAGCATTTTTCTAATTTTGTGAAAGTAAACCTCTGCTGGAAAATTTATAGATGTCCATTTTAAAAAATGAGTACTGCAAGGTTTCTCCAAATGATCAATCAGATCTATGATGGCCATTTCAGTGGTGAGTTCAGGAATGAGGGAGGAAGTAGCAAGTATCTATTCACCAGTATCTAACATTCCATTTCTAGGAAAGGGAATGGGGACATGTATATTGCCTTTTTGTCACTTTGGCATTTTAAAGTTGACGTTCAAAGTAGTGGGCACTGGGAGATTAAGGCCTAGATTCACTAAACTCACCAATCTGAGCGATCCGTGGCCGAATCTTGCTGGGCGACCGATTCACTACAGAGTCCTCATGCAAATGAAGTGATCATGTGCATGCCCTACAGCGACCACACAGATCGATGCAGAGCGATCCAGACACATGAACAGTCTATCATCATTGCCTATAGATGTAATCCACACATGCGCTTGCTCTCCGCACAAGCTTGAGGTCAAAACGAAAGGGGGAGGGGTGGCTGCACTCACTGGCCCCACAAGAATCATTTCAATGGATCAGAACACGCTTTGGGGTTAAAACCATGGCTCACAGAAAGGCAGGACAGCAGAGAGCAGAGCAGCAGAGAGCAGAAAGCAGGGCACTTTTTGCACAAGGGAGATTTTTTATTTTGATGGTTTTATTTTTGATACTGGCATTTCAGGGCGGCAGAGAGCAGGACAGTCGGCAAGGATGTGAGCAACTGGTCTTCAGCAGTCGCTTTTTTGGGGATCAGCAAGCCCAATCAGCGTTCCTTCTTCTGTTTAGTGAATCACTGCCTTCCTACTTATGCAGGCAATTTCCCCTCATTTGCATGTGTGGATTGGATCAGAGATTGGTCGCACAGCTGTTTAGTGAATCGGGTCGGGGAACATTCGGGTCGGGAAATGATTGCAACACCATCGACGAATGGTAAGTTTTGTGAATCTAGGCCTAATTGACTTGCCCACGGTCACAAGGAGCAGCACCAGGATTTGATCTTACAACCTCTGGGTGCAGAGGTAGCAGCTCAACCAGTGAGCCACAGCTAGAAGAGAGAAGAGATAAGAACCAAATTTGCAACTCAAGCATTAAGAGTTTCTTTTACAAAGCTGAGTTCAAAGAAGCGTGGGATGAACACAGAAGATTTAGAATCAGAAAATAATATTAAATATTGAACTAGGCCAGTACTGGGCAGACTTGCACGGTCTGGGTCTGTGTATGGCCGTTTGGTGGAGGATGGGCTCGGGAGGGCTTCAATGGCTGGGAGGGTGTAGATGGGCTGGAGTAAGTCTTAACAGAGATTTTGGCAGTTGGAACCCAAGCACAGTACCGGGTAAAGTTTTGGATTCTTGCCCAGAAATAGCTAAGAAGAAAGAAAATTAAAAAAAAAAAAAATTAAATTGAATCAGGTTGGGCAGACTGGATGGACCATTTGGGTCTTTATCTGCCGTCATCTACTATGTTACTATGTAATAAAGGAGCTACTTGTGGCTTGAAAAGTGGAAACACTCCTCATGAAGGAACACCACTGGAAGGGATTGTGTGTTTCAATGTCAGAAGGCCATCCATATTAGAAAGGCCTCTAAAGATAAACTAGACTAAGTTGGTGACTGGAAGGAGTTGATGCTGCAGAGCTCTACAGTGGATCTAGTCCCTATAGAAAAAGAAATTAACATTGATGATTAACCCTTATGGATCAACTAATCTTTCCCAGATGGTTCAGGAGATTCTAAGATTTTGTGGAATGAAGCCATAAGTAGAAGTTTCAACATCTTTGGCCAAATTTTGGCTGTGACTTTGATAAAGCTGGCTACCCCTACCGCTCTGCCACAATCTGCACGTGATCTTTTCCCACAGCATTATTGATCACTTGACCCTGGTATGGCAAAATTTTAGCTTGACTCTGAAGGGGATGCTGCAGGTAGTATTTTTGACCTACTGTTTTGGGAAGAAGTGGAGTTATGTGGAGCAGGGTAGATACCACACTATTTAGCTTGCTCTTTAAAAAACCCTACAAACCGACCTGAGCCAGTGAAACCCTTCCAAGAAAAAATTGATTGTGCAAATCCTGATTCAATACTTCAAAGCCCAGGAAACGCCCAGGGCAAATGCCCAGAATAGCCCCCCTCCCCTTGTGAGAGAACCCAGATCCAAAACCTTCAATTGCTTTCAATCAGGCTCCAATGATGATCCAACAAAAATAATCACCATGCTATGACCCTCAGGATTCATCCTCAACTCATTCCCACCTAACCTCCTAACAGCCACAAAAGACACATTTGTCAAATCGATCCTACCACTAATAAATTCCTCCCTGCAATCATGAATGGCACCACAAAACTAGAAATCAGGCTGATTAAAACAAAAAAATGAACCTGGATCCATATGAATCTGGCAACTACAGACTGGTCTCCAACCATTCCTTCATCTCCAAGATCCTTGAAAAGACCGTACTATCGCAACTCCAGGCCTTCATCAACAAACGGAACACCCTCTCCCCATATCAATCTGGGTTTAGAAAATTACATATCACTGAAATGGTCCTAGAAGACATTATCAATGACTGCTGAAGCATACTAGACAAAGGAAACAATGGATTGCTTTTCCTTCTGGACCTTGGTGCTGCCTTTGATACATCAATCATCCTGCCTCCTCATCAGACTAGCAAATATTGGAATCAATGATCAAGTGCTCTGTTGGTTCTCATCATTCCTGAGCAACAGAACCCAAAGTATCCTACTAAAATCTATTCTATCGCAACCTAAACTGATAAAGTACCACAGGGGGCCCACCTGTCTCTTCTGCTTTTCAACCTCTATATCAGACCAGTTATAATCATCACCTTAAAATACCACATAGAACTGTAAGGTTATGTGATCTAGAAATCTGAGTAACATAGAAGTTGGACAGGTTCAAATTCAGACAGATCAAAAGAAAATAACTGTTTTGGAAAAACATCTTGAGGATCTGGAGAATCGCTCTCATAGAAATTATGTGAGACTTTTAGGTTTGGAGGAAGGGGCAGAAGATAAAGACGCTATTGCATTTTTGGAGTCTTTCATTCCAAAAGTTTTAAAGATAAAATCAAATATTCTGTTGGAAATAGAACGTGCTCATAGAGTACCGACAAAAAGGGTTAACAATCAAATGTATCCTAGACCTTTGATTTTTCATATGTTGCGTTATCAGCAAACCATAGAAATACTAAAGTTAGCTAAAGAAAATAAGAATCTGGAATATAAAGGGAAAAAAATTTTCTTTGTTCCCGATTTTGCCAGTTCAACGGCTAACTTAAGAAAACAGCTACTATCCCTCAGACCTCAATTAAAACAGCTCGAAGCAAGATTTGGCCTTTTCTACCCAGCTGCTATGAAAATTACATACAAAAACAAAACAACTCAATTCGATAATCCAGAAAAGTTAAAATAATTTATTTCCCAACAGGAGGAACCCATGAACCAATGAACTAAAGACTACAGAAAGGAGTGATCACATCGGAATAAAAGGAGAAAAGAAGAATTACATAGGTGGGGGTAGGACAGTCACTTTTATTTATTCAACTTTAATAATTTAACTTGGAAAGGAAAATTCATTTCATCTAAAAGGAAAAACAACATTAACGACATTTGTCCAGTTTGGTGGAACTGTCTTGAAAGAATAGTGACGTAATGATATGTTACCAGTGATAACAAAATGGCATCAGGTTCCAGCGCAGAATTGATGGTTGGTGTGTTGAAGGTTTGTATGATGCAACAACGTTCTTAAAATGAGTGATGATGATAGCGTTGATAACGCATGCGTCCAGGACGGCGTGCACGTCTTCTTTCTCTTTTTGTTTTCTTTATGTACTGTACTCCCCATGTGTACACCTCCTAGCATTTGTGTTCTGTGACTTGCACATTGTACATATGATTCATAAATGAGTTGCTCAAAGTTTTTAGAGGACAATTTTGTAAAGTATATGTTAACAGATTATGTGCAAATTCACACACATGTGCATTTATACATGTGCATGCTAAAATTACAGCTAAGTACAATTCTATAAATACATGTGTATCTTACATATGAGAGAATTCTATAAATGGCACTAAAAAATTTTGTGCTGTCAAGGCCGGCTCAACCATTGGATCAGGTGAGGCTCAGGCCCTGGATGTGGCAGAGGGAAGACCCAGGGCTGGCCGAAAGCAGCTTACTGTGAATGCTGCCGCTACTTGCAAGCAAGATAATGTTTAGAGGGCCGCAGGGAAAGGAGGAGGGAGGGAGAGAGGAAAGGGAGCAATTCTGGACTAGGGGCTAGAGAGAGAAGGGGAGAAAGCTTAAGCTTTGGGGTGAGGGAGGGCGTGCCACCAGCAGGGGGGCACAACCATTAACGTTGACTCAGGATGTCTTTCAGCTGGCCCTGGGTGCTGTTTACCTAATGTGACCATACGTCCCATTTTAAATGGGACCGTTCCATTTATGCTCACCTGTCCTTTTGTCCCCACGCACAGCTTCGGGATGCCGAAATGTCCCATTTTCAGAAGGAGCAGGACAGGTGAGCTAAAAATGGGCCACCACCGTCTATTTCTCCAAGCCACTGCTGCACTAACAGATCATCTTCGTGCAGCAGCTGCACAAGCCTTCCCGCTGACGTCAATTCTGATATTGGAGATGAAGTTCCAGGTCAGGCAATTGCTGCCTGGTTGGCCTGGAACTTCCTCTCCAACATCAGAACGGGAAGCGGGGGGGGGGGGGGGGCAGGGGGGAGGGAGGGGGGAGGTTCCTGTCCATTTTGAGGAAAAAATAAATGGTCACGTTATGTATACAGTCAGTTCTAAGCACAATTTTATAAAGGGCATGCACCCTTTATATAAACACACTTAGAGCCTGATTCTATTAATGTGCCTAACTGTGCCTAACTAGGTGTTGCTTATAGAATCACACTTAGCAGTGCCTAGGTGTACTTAGGCATTGCTAGGTGTCCTTGTAGTATGTGCCAATATCTTAGGCCAAGTTTATCCTAGCCTCATTTACCAGCACCTAACACAGACACCTTGTGATTCCTAAGTCAACTATGCCTATTCTACACCACCTAACCATGCCTACTTTTCAGGTAGGTATCGTTAGGCGCCAGTAGGCGCCTCAACTTAGGTGTTGATAGGTACTGCAATTAACTACTCTAATTAACTAATTTTTAAAACCAGTTTTTAATGGTGTGGTCAATTATCATGCCAATTAAAAAATAATTATGCACAAATAAGAGTTATTAGTGATTAGGGAGCTTAGTGGCACATAACCTAGGCATTGTTTTAGAATTCTACCCTTAATACTATGCCTAAATTTAGACGCCAGAATTATGCTTGTTGAAACCTAGTGTAAATGGCTCTTTGACTGAGACAGGGCAGGTATCAAAAGAGCTGCCTTATTGAATCTTTGGTCCCAAGTGCCTAAGGTTGGGCTTTGTCCTTTGTTGGAGCTTCATGTTAACTGAGACCCTCTAGTCAGCTCCACCTCTGTACATTGCTGGGATAGTGAAACTTTTCTCATTGTGATAGTTAATGTTGTTTTTAATTGTTGTGCATCACCTTGGGTGAATCTCTTTATAAATGAATGAATCCTGGCATGCAAGTTAGGCATGCTGAGGCCATACTCTATAATTCTATGTGCAACTTTTTGGATTGCCACTGAGAGCTCATGGCCAGGCCCCCTCCTGAGTTACATGCTAGTACAGATAGGCACTATGCGTTATGGAGTAGCACACAGCCAGATGCACACACAAAATTTTAATGAGTGCTAATTAACTTCAATGGTAGTTAGCACCCAGTTACTGAGAGTTAAGAGTTCATTACTCAATTAATTTCCACACATATCTTGTTATCCTAAATCAAATCTGGAGGATAGTGTGTATGTTAAGGGAGAGTACATCTGGGCAGGATATGGGCAGGGGGGTCACAACTAGCACATAATTTATAGATTACTCATATCCACATATACCCAGCAAGATAATGAAGGGAATAGACTTGGTAGATAAAGACAGGTTGTTCACCCTCTCCAAGGTAGAGAGAACGAGAAGGCACTCTCTAATGTTAAAAGGGGATAGATTATGTATAAACGTAAGGAAGTTCTTCTTCACCCAGAGAGTGGTAGAAAACTGGAACACTCTTCCGGAGGCTATTATAGGGGAAAACACCCTACAGGGATTCAAGACAAAGTTAGACAAGTTCCTGCTGAACCAGAACATACACAGGTAAGGCTAGACTCAGGGCACTGGTCTGACCCAGCAGCGGCAATTCTTATGTTTTTATTATTGCCATAAAAGCTAACATCTTAATTATAGGCACCTATAGGGCATCTACTAGGCGTCCAGTTATAGAATTACGATCTTACCACACATATGACCCCTAGCAGTAGTCATTTTGAGGACAGCACCTAAAGTGGCTAGAAGTGATTCGCATCACTCCTGGATGAAGTACCCCAGGAACTCACATCACCCCACCGGATCCCAGAAGACTCTCCAGACCCCATCAGATCAGCAATGCTGAAATATCAAGGTACCCACTAGGGGTGTGGAGGAGCGGGGGTTTTGCATTGATGGGGTTGTGTCAGGAGCATCAGGACACAACTTTGCGTGACCTAATGCTTCCAGATGGTAAAACAACTCTAGCAAAAAAGATGGGGTTATTTTACAGTGTTTTTGGTCCTAACGGGACTTGCAGTTTATCATAGTAATGAGATGCATATTTTTCATCTCATTACTTAATAACGGACAACAACTTAACAATGGCAGTGCTATTTGTAAAAAAGCAGCATTAGGGCTGTTTAAGTTGTATTAAGAACCAATTAACACAACTTACAACCCTAATGTCACTTGATGAATTCTGTATTATTTTTCTTCCGTTGTACTCTTCTTAATTTCTGTCTGCCTGCCAAGAATATATTGTAAGATATCACATTTCTTTCAGTGAGGAGTGTTTACATAACCATTTATCCTTAAATCATATGAAAGAATACAAAATGTACAGAAGAAATGTAGAAAAGTTTCATATACTGTAATTATTTTTTATGTGTAATTTTTAAATATTTTTGACTTCTAGATTAAATTGTAAGAAATTCAGGTTTTGTCCATAGCCTTATTGTAAATGCTTTTTACCTAATTAAGGGGTAATTAATAATTTGTATTGGGGCCTTAATGCAAATTATTTGCCCCTAAATACATGTTAAAGGTCTATAACACATTACATTACCGTAACACTCATTAATATGAGTTACCATGGGATGCATAATAGATACAAAACATGAAAATGCATGCAAACCAGTTCATTACTAAATAAATTGAATAACATAGCTTGCAGCAATCACAAGTCACATTTCTCTATCCTTTTCTGTAGCCACAATCAGCTTTGGAGTACATAGAAGTGAAGGGGAAAATAGTTTCATAAAATGATATAGTACCATAATGGATAAGCATAAATGGTGCCTAGATCATAGACACCAAGAAAAATATATCTACCACATATCAATCAGATCTAGGTGCCAGTTAAAGAATCACGCTTAGTGGCGCCTATATCTGGCACACAATACTAAGCACATACCATGTGCCTAGTGACACCTAATTGAAATTCTCACAGAACTTTAATTAATGTTTTTTAATCATTTTAAATTAAGTTTTAATGGCATTTTCAATTAAAATGACAATTAAGCTCAATTAAAACAAATTATCTTCTACATAAATTTCAGTTAGGTGTCACTAGGCACCATCGATCTAGGCACCTAGCGGTGCCTAATTTATGTATAAAATGGTTCCCAAACTCATGCAAATTGTTCTTGTGCATATGTATTGGGGTAAACTTGAAAATCAGACTGGCTAGATGGGCCTTTACAAATATTTTCATTGGCTAATAGGGTTGTTTGGGGTTTTTTTTTCACTCAGGGCACTTGGTGGAATCTTTAAAGTACATGCATGCTTTGAATTTGACAATTATCCCAAGGTCACGTTAGTAGGGCTCAGGAAGCGTGTTGGACCACTTTGGGGTAGAGGGATTGTCAGGAGGGAGGGAAGATCAACCACACCTTCGGCCACTACCCAGAAACTATGCAGGTGTCTGCTGATAGTCCTTGTTGATACCCCACATATCATGTTTCCCCGAAAATAAGACAATATCTTATATTAATTTTGAGCTGAAAAAATGCACTAGGACTTATTTTTGTGGTAGGTCTTATTTTTTCAAGTACATGATCATCTCTCCCTTCCTCTCCTTTACCCCAATAATTCCTCTTTCCATGTGCAGCATCTTTCCTCTCCTCTCACCCATCCTCTTGTGCCTTCCCTCTGTAGCATTTTCTATCCCTCACTTCCTCCCATCCCTGGTGCAGCAGAACCCTTGTACAGCTTCTATTCTTCCCTTCCTTACAGCATCTTTCTATCCCTCCCTCTCATCTCATCCCTCATGCAGCAGAACCCTTGCACAGCTTCTATCCCTCCCTTCTGTACAGCATCTTTTTATGACTCTCTCCCATCCCATCCCTCATGCAGCAGAACCCTTGCACAGCTTCTATCCCTCCATTCCGTGCAGCAGAACTCTTCAGCATTCCCCCGCTCCCGCTGTGCAGCTGAACTCCTGCTGACCCTCACATCCTTCCATCTCTCCCTCCCATCTGAACTAGAGAGTTGCGCGGGGACAGAAATCCCACCCGTCCCCACCCGTCCCCGCCAAAATCCCACCCATCCCCACCCGTCCCCGTGAGGAATCCCTCCGTCCCCACCCGTCCCCGTGAGGAATCCCTCCGTCCCCACCCGTCCCCGCGAGGAATCCCCTCCGTCCCCACCCGTCCCCGCGAGGAATCCCCTCCGTCCCCACCCGTTCCCGCGAGGAATCCTCTCCGTCACCATCCTTCCCTATAAACTTCAGAAATAGTTATTTTATTTAATTATGCTACTGAATTAAAGGCTCTGGTAGAGACCCATTTACAAATAAGCAAAGAGACTATTAATTTGGAAATATTAATTGGGAAGAATACATACTTTGTAAATGGGTTTCTACCAGAACCTCTAATGTAAATATAAAATATAAATACTCAGCTGATGAGAACCCACAAACTGTCAGCTGAGGACTTCCTTTGCAGTTGGCCTGGGGTCCCTTTTGCCAAGCTTGGCAGGCAGCAGTAGCGTCCCTGAGTCACAGATGCTGGCACCTCAGTGGCTCATGGATGCTGCCAGCGACTGCTGCGCTTGGTGGAGGGGAGTTCTGACCATCTCTAGAGGAGGTCCTCTGCTGGCGGTGCTTGGGGATCCCCACCAGTCACAGCAAGGGCCAACAAGTACTTCAACACTGTAGAAATAAAACCAGAAATGCATTTCCTTTTCTTTTGAACACAAAACAAAGATATCTGCCATATACATTTCCCAAGGCAGATGACTCTATGCAATGTCACCTCGGTAACAAAATACAAAAATAGACAAATACACCCCCTCCCTTTTTACTAAACCACAATAGTAGGTTTTAGCACAGGGAGTTACGCTGAATGCCTCGCGCTGCTCTCAATGCTCATAGGCTCCCTGCGCTAAAAAACAATATTGCGGTTTAGTAAAAGGGAGCCATAGTGCAAAATATAGACAGCAGATATAAATTCTCAAAACAGACACATTTTGATCACTAAATTGAAAATAAAATCATTTTTCCTACCTTTGCTGTTTGGTGATTTCATGAGTCTCTGGTTGCACTTTCTTCTTCTGACTGTGCATCCAATCTTTCTTCCTTTCTTTCAGCCTCCTGTATGTTTCCTCTCCTCCAGACCTCATTCTCTCCCCCAACTTTTTCTTTCTGTCTCCCTGTTCCCCCTTCTTTCTGTCTCTCTGTCTGCCCCCTTTCTTTCTTTCTCCGTGCCCTCCCCCAAGCCACTCGGTTTGCTGCCACCGCCATCGGGGAATAGTCCCCAAGCCACCGCTGTCCCAAGCTTTCCCTGCAGAAGCGTCGCGCTGACCAGCATTCCGCTCCCTGACGTCAATTCTGACGTAGGAGAGGAAGTTCCGGGCCAACAAGGCATTTCTCCTCATTCCATCCAGCCTGAGCCCCATCTCTCCTTGATCCAGCATTTCCCTTCTGTGTCTGTCAGAATTACCATTCCACCTATTTTCCAGCATCACCCTTCTTTGTGTCCATCTCACCTATATCCGTATCTCACCACTTTTTCAGAATCTTCATTTGTCTCTGTCCTTGTCTTTACCCCATATTCACCATTTGCCCTTTCAATGTCTTTATCTCCCCCCCCCCCACACACACTTTTTCAGCATTACTTCTATGTCTCTATTTCACCTCCTCTTCATGTCCCCTCTGTATCTCTATCCTTATTCAGAAGGTCCTGCTTACCCTTTCTCTTCTTTGTGTCACTATCTCTATTTTCAGCTTTCCCCCCTTTTCCTTTGTTACTGCACCCTGTAGCCAGAATCTTTCCACCCTCTCTCCACTCCGGCCCAGCCCAGTATGAAATATTTCCTTTTGTTTCTCTCCCCTCTCTCTTCTCCTCCCTCACCCACGAGTCCTGCATCTGGCCCTCTCCCTTCTACCTGCACCTGGCAACACCCCCCTGCTCCGCGGCTCTCTTAAGCAACTCGTCAGCAGCGGTGATCAAGACAAGCTGCCGACATCGAGGCCTTCCCTCTACGAGTCCCACCTTTGTGGAAAAAGGAAGTTGAAACAAGCGGGACTCGCAGAGGGTAGGCCCCGACGCCAGAAGCTGCTGCTGAGTTGCCGAAGAGAGCCGCAGGTAGAAGGAGATAGGAAGGCTGTAGAAGCTCCGGAGCATGACACCGAACCCGGCCAGGATGATTTCTTTTTCAGGCTGCTGCTGCCGCTGCCATCCCCCACCCGAAATGACAAAAAACAGCCTAATGCCCGCGTCGGGAAATAGCCATGCTGAGCAGTGAGCTCAGCACGTACACAGATGAAAGCCTTGCTTGCTGATTGGTCCGGCGGCACGGTGGGGCGGGGCCGCCGGACCAATCAGCAAGCAAGGCTTTCATCTGTGTACGTGCTGAGCTCACTGCTCAACATGGCTATTTCCCGACGCGACGCCAGACTTGTAACTAAGCTGCATGCTTGCATCGCCAGAATTTAGGTAGGTTGTTTTCATCCCCGTGGGAGTCCCGTGGGCAAGGGGGCGTCCCCGTGGGAGTCCCGTGGGTCAGGGGGGCATCCCCGTGGGAGTCCCGTGGGCCAGGGGGCGTCCCCGTGGGAGTCCCGTGGGCCAGGGGGGGAACCCGCGGGATCCCCGCGGGACCCGCGGGATCCCCGCGATCCCCGTTCCCGTGCAGACCTCTAATCTGAACCCCGCCAACTACGAGACCTACATACCTCCCTCCAAAGAGCAGCGTCGGCAGCACACTAAACTGGCTGCTTCACGGCCTTCTCCCGCTGGGGCCTTCCGTGCACCATGTTACTGATGACATCATCCCGGGCAGTCCGCCTACATTGTAGGCAACTCCATGAGCCTAGGGAGGTGTGTAGAGCCACCTAAGCTTGCCTAAGGCTAGCTTAGGTGTGGGTGTGGTTTTGCCTACAAATGGCCTTAGGTGAGCTTAGGCAGCCCTAGGCACCTCCCTTGATAGGTGCCTGAAATGTAGGCTGGTAGTGTTCACGGGGGGGTGGGGATGGGTTGTTTTCGGCCGCTAAACTGATCACAGCAGGGAGATTCCCTTGACGCAATCAGCTCAGTGGTAATGTGATTCTCTAACTGGTGCCTTTAACATGAGCACCAGTTAGAGAGTCATGGTGGTTAGGCGGTTTAGGGTGATTCTGTATAGGTCGCCAGTGTGTGATTCTCAAAAGCCGGGTGCCCTATACAGAATCCGGGCCATTGTTCCCACTTAATTGCTTTGATATTGGGCTCAGGAAATATAGCAATGCCTCTGTATTGATCTATGATGGAACCTTGAGCATAGTGTGAACTTCTGGTTGCCATATCTCAAAAAAGGCATGAAATTATTAGAAAAAAAAAAAGTAGAGTGAAGGGCAATAAAATGATAAATGAGATTAAATGTGCCCCTTTCTCTGAGGGAGAAAGATTTTGTGGATTAGGGCTCTTTACCTTGAAGAGGAGACAACTGAGAGGGGTATGATAAAGATGTATTCAATCATGTGTGGGAAGGAATAGATGACTAGGGAATGGATATTTATCTCTTCAAATAGTAAGATAACAAGGAGACATTCCATGGAAATAAAAAGTAGCTTGGCACTAACACTCTAGCTCTTAATTTATCAATGCCTATTCCTCTAAAACAACAATCCAATTACATTCATCACTCCACGAATATTATACTCCAACAGTTTGACAGCATCATGAAAACTAAATGAAAAGAAACATCCATGATTTCCTATGGAATAATCACACCTGTAAAATTCAAAAATCTACTTTGAACTGGCCAATATGGCAAAAATGTGAGATATGGTCATTTCAGGACCTGCTTAAACATGAGAGTTGGATGACTTTTGAAGACTTGCGAGACAAATATGGTCTGCCAGCTAATCAACATTTCAGATGACTTCAATTAAAACATTGTGTTCGCGCAACGTATCCAGATCCCCAAAAGTTAGGGTCTACACCTGACCTCATTCCGCAAACTCTTTCAATTACCTCCCTCAAAGGTGCAGCCTCTAAATGGTATGAATTTCTGCAACAGGCCTCTTCCGTATCTATATCACAGCTGATGAATGCCTGGCATCATGACCTGGATATATCTGCAGATGACACTCTTTGGCAAGAAGTATGGATTAGAGTATTTAAATCTATCCAATCGGCTGCAGTTCTTCAGTCAATATATTTCCTTCTACATTGGACCCACTGGACCCCGAAGAAACTCGCCAAATTTTCTCGTGAGGTAACTAACCTATCCTGGTCCTGTAGAAAATCAGAAGGTTCCCTGTCTCACATGATATATCATTATACCCATCTTATGATGTACTGGGATAAGGTCTGGAACACCATTTCTTCCATACTAAACATTCAAGAACCTTTACATCTCAAGATTATTATTCTTGGACAGCATAGTCTTATGCATTCTCTTTCTGAACCCAATGCTCGTTTGCTTAACATTTTACTGTTCTTGGCCATTAAAAACATTCTACATTGCTGGAAAGATCTATCCAAAGTGGAATTCATTGTATGGTGGAATACAGTATGTACAACTATCAAATTTGAAAGTATTATTGCTGAGAAACATAATTCTACTAGTTCATTTCTTAGAGTACGGAGCCCTGTTCAATCTTATTGTGCTTTAAATCTTTGACATATAGAATTTCATGTTGTATTGTATAGATATATACAGAATTTTTTCTCACTAGCTTAGAAATAGCTATTTTGTGGTGCTCATTGGGAACTCTCTTCCATGCTTTGCATGCATACCCACTGCTGAAAGTCTTGTACTGGTTTTGTCACATATGTTTGACATGAGACAATTGGTTGCATTGTTTCAAACTCATTACTCTTTACTTGTATATTATTCATGATTCATGTATCTTAGTTACCATTGGTATACCTCTGGCCCTCTTTTACTAAGGTGCACTAACCAATTAGCGTGCGTTAAATGCTAACGCATGCTTGTTAGTCTATGGATGTGTTAACGTTTAGTGTGCGCTAATTCAGTTAGTGCACCTTAGTAAAAAAGGGGTTTTGTTTACTCATATCATCATAAAATTAATAAAACATTTGAACTAAAAAAAAGTAGCACATTAAACATAATACTTTGTATTGTTATCTGAATATTTTTACTGCTGTAATTGTCTATTGCTTATGTTTGTCTGCCTTGAGTGAATTCCTTCAAAAAGGTGGTAAATAAAATCTAATAATAAATAAATGGGATGCTAGGCTCAATGGAAGACTAATTTGACCCAGCATGGTAAGTACTTACTATAATGCTATAATGCAGGTCTATACACAAAAACATTGATCCCTTTCACAAAAAGTTTACAATTTACTTAAATGAGAGGCGAAGACAGGTTTTTCTTCTTCTATTACTAAGAAATTGACATACTAAACAAAGAAGTGATTTCACAGAAAAAAAATGTCTCCGTGCAGAAAATAGCACAAAACTTGCAAATTCTCTCAGAGTTGCCAAAACTCTGGCATTTAACTCGTGTTTTCCATGGAAAACCTACTTTTTGCAAAATAATTTCACAATAGTAGACATCATGGTAGCAGTTTCACATGATTTAAGCACATTTCCATCGACGAACTGCAATATTGAAAAAATAAGCAAAGCAGCTCATTAATTGGGAACTTTGCAAAAGCTGGTACATGAAAAAAGGCAGGCAGCATCTTTGCAAAGCAGTGGGTTGTTAAAAGGCCCATTGGACTCATTTCAGAGCCCTCAGGGGGCCTTAAATCCTTAGTAAGTCACTTAACTTCAGCTACCAGTGGAGGAGGGCTTAGACTGTAGCCCATAGAAGAGGCTGCCACCACTATGTAAAGGGATATTTTGGGGCACATTTTTGAACATTTTTACAATGGATGTATTCAAAGTTCCTAGCCATGTCAAAACACAGTCCACCTGATATTCAGTGATTAAACTGGGCACTAGAGGCTCCTGCCCACTTAAATCACTTGTGACCACCTAACCATTGATATTCTGCATCATTTAAGGAGAGTGCCACTGAATATCACCATCCCTGCACTGTCTGGTTAGTACCAAAGTAGACTGTGGGCAGAGCCTGGAAAGATCCAGTACTTAACTGGTCAATGGTGATAATCAGACTGGTAACAGGTTAAGTAAGCAGCTAAAGTTAGGACAGCAATAAGGCTGTCCTAACTTAGCCATGGATCTAGTCTGAATATTGGTCGGTGCCTGGTTAACTTCCAGGTAGTGGTAAGAGGGATTTTGGACATGGTCCAGCACTGAATATCAGCCCGCAGCAATCGGGGCCTGATTCTCTAAAAGTGCGTCCCGATTTTAGGCAGCTGTAGGCGTCCTACAGGTTCAGCCTAAGGCCCGCCTAAGGCCCTTAGACGAGATTAGGCATCTTGCGGGTCTCCCTAGGCTCCCGGAGGCGCCTTCAGGCCTGCCTGGGGAGCATTTTTTTTTTAAAAAAACGTGCATCTTGATTGGCTGATTAGACAGCTGTAGGACGTCTACAGCTGCCTAAAATCGTGACGCACTTTTAGAGAATCAGGGCCTCAGTGTTTAAAAAATGCTGACCACCACTGGCTGAATATTAACTGCTGTAATTGCTTGGGATATTTAACTGTTGGATGCAAATTAGCTAGGACTCATCTGCATCTTAAAGCTAAATTACTCAAAAATGGCTGCTAAACTGTGAAAAATGTGTGCAGGTTAGTACATCTGCCTATAAATCTACTTCTGTAGAGCTACAGAGTTTGCAAATACCTTGCCTACATCAGAATAAGCTGAACTGAAAAATGTACTTTGACTTCTTGTGAGTGTGATTTTTATTAGAAAACTAAATAGATATGATCAGTATGAAGACACAACAGGCATAGATAGCGAAAAAATAAAATAAAATAAATACTAGTAACATTCAACAGAGTTGCAGCATGTAAGAAATCTGCCATTATTCTTAAACAAAATAGTCCAGATTCTATAAAAGATGGCTAAAGATAGGTGCCTAATCGGCGCACCTAGTCAATTTAGGCATCTAACTTACCTCCCTTTTACAAAACCATAGCACAGTTTTTAGCGCTGGCTCTGGCGGTAACAGCTCCAACACTCTTAGGAATTTTATGAGCGTCATAGCTGTTACCGCTGTAGCTAGCGCTAAAAATCATGCTACTGTTTTGTAAAAAAAGGGGGGGGGGGAGTTTAATTATTTAATGAACTTAATTGGTACTTAATTGGTGCTGACAAAGCTTAATTGGATCAATGATTGGTTTAAATTAAAATGAATTGCTAGTTAGATGCCTAAATTGGTAGGTGCCTAGCATAAGGGGGGGGGGGGGGCGCTAAAGAATATGGCCAATCGGAATCATAAGCCAATTCCAGCGCATCCCAGAATGTACTGGGAGAGAGGCCTAAGATTCTGGTTGGCCCAGGTGTCTAAGGCCCCTCCCCAGTGCATCCCACAAAGCACAGGGAAGGAGCAGGCATGCCTTTCCAGTGAAGGTAGGCCTGCTGGCCAGAGGCAGCAAGAATCTCTCTGGCTGGCCATCTAAAAAAGGTAAGGGGATCTAGGTAGGCTTGGGGGTCTGAGTAGGAGTGAGCTTGGGGAAGGGGGGTCCAGGTGGGCTACCTTTCGTGGGTTTAGGCAGGAGGGACTGGGCATCCCTCCTGCCACCAGTCTTTGGGGGGGGGGGTGGGGGAGTTCAGGGTCCGGCAAGAGGGATTGAGCATCCCTCGTGCCGGGCGATGTGTTGTGGGGTATGGCAGAAGGAATTGGATACTCCTCCTGCAGTGGACATTCAGAAGTGTGTGGGGGGGCAGTTTCTGGGGTCCCAGCAGGAGGGACTGGGCATCCCTCCTGCTGGTCTTCGTGGGGGGGGAATGGGTTTCCTGCCACAGCCACTAAACTGATCGTAGCAGGGAGATTCCCTTGTCTCGATCAGTTCAGCGGCTATGTCTGCTTCAAATGTAAGCCATGAGCCTACCTTGAACCTAGGGAGGCGCATAGGGCTGCCTAAGCTCACCTAAGGCCATTTCTGTGCGAAGCCACTGCCATGCCTAGCCTTAGGTGAGCTTAGGCAACCCTACGCGCCTCCCCAGGCTCTTTGAGGTGCCTACAATGTAGGTGGCCTATCTCGGGATACTTTTTCAAAACCGTGCTTCCTGATTGGCTGATAGACCGCGGTAGGCCACCTCAATTTGGGATGCCATTTGTAGAATTTGCCCCTCAGAGGTAAAAATTGCTGGTTATCATGTGATATAGCCAGTTACCTTTTAGCTGCTAAGTGTGAACATTCAGTGGTGATAACTAGTTTAGATCCCTGTGGGATCTATCTCCATCCTCGTCCCATCTTCACAGGTTCTGTCCCTGCCCTTGCCCCCATCATTGCAAGCTCTGTCCTCATTTGCACAAGCCTCGAACGCTTAAAAATCATAAGTGTTTTGGGCTTGTGCAGATGAGGACAGAGCTTGCAAGGATGGATCAGGGACAGTGTTGGAGCTTGGGGGGGATGGGACAGGATTGAAGATAGTTCCTGCAGGAACAGGGACAAATTGTATAACTTTCAAAGAAGAAAAAATAATCTAATAAGCTTAGCAGAGTTTTGCAAATGTGTCCCTGTGTCATTCCCTACCAGTTATCTTGAACTGAATATTCACATTTAATCAGTTAAGCACTATTTAACCAGTCTGCTATTTCTGGTCAGTTCAATAGCACTGAATATCGACCAGAATAAGCTGATATATTACATACTTTATTTTTTTTCTATTTATTTATTTAACACTGTTTGATTTCCCATCTTCCCCTAGCATTTCAACATGAAGGGGTTCATCTACTAAAGATGTCATCTATAGTAGAGACCATAGGAATAAAATGGGTCTAATGGCAGATAAAGTACGCTAATTGCAACACACAATCCAATTTGGATTCTGCATTGTCTAAAACTAAACTCAAAGGGTACTGTATATGAAAAATGTTCTGGCTTTGAAAGAGGAGAAAATAATCAAATAAGTTTAGCAGTGTTTGCAATGCCTGTAGTTCTGGGGTATGTTTGGTCTAAAAGACATAAAGGATTCAATAAAGCTTAGAATCTATTGGACAAAGTATCATATTGACCTGTTTGTGTTAAGTCTGAGAACAAGTTTATAGGTTTAGTATCTGGCTTCAAAACCTTTAAATAAAAGCACTTATCAAAATAAAATAAAAAGATAATGGCATTTTAAAACTGTTCAAAATATTACCACACAATGCCTCCAGAGAAGAAAATAAGAAATCAGAGAGACTGTTGCCTGCAATAGCTATAATAGACAAAAATTGTATATATTGTACCAGTAAATTACCAGTTCACAGCAGATGAAAATAGTTCAACTTCAAACATATCGTTGCCAGAAAAAAAAAAATACAAATTTACCTTGAAGCAAAATAACATTAGAAAATCAGGAAGAGGAGAGACAGACAGTAAGTTATGGACATAAAACTCTTTGTATCCAAACCAATTAACCCTAACCTTAGGCAAGCCTTTTTCATCTGGTCCTTCATTTAAAGGTTTTACAATTTATAGTCTGTGTTTCTCAAGGGAGGTCTACTTCTGCCCTGGTCTCACATTACACAGCAGCACACATGCAATACCAGTGAGTCATTAACCACAAAGTCTAAGCAAAATCAAGAAATTCAGTTTTCACAAGTTGAAAGTAAACGAATGCTTTGCTACAGTGTGCATCCATTTCAAATTCAAATCAGACTGATGACACTGTTGGGGAAAAAATAATAATCTCCAGAGTTACTTATCATAACCACTTTCCCAATGCGGCTGTGCATTACTGATAAAGACATAACATTTCTTTAACAAATTGTTTAAAGGCTTTTAAATATGTTACCTGGGGTTCAAGTTAAAATGGGTCAATGCATTTTGCTCTGTAATCCTACACGGTTGGTTTCCTTCTAATGCAAGTTATTTTTACTGGAAGTTACTTTATATAGCTGGCTGCACATCAATATCATCTCTATCTATCTATGATTTCGAGATGGGTATTTGTTTGCAGTGAAAACCAAAAAAGATCCACCAAGATAGTTCCACAAAAACGGAAGCAGAGCAGAAGACAAAAAAAAAACTGTGGAACTGATGATCTCGTTAAACACTTAGGGCTCCTTTAACTAAGGTGCACTAGCGGTTTTAGCGTGCGCTACAATACCACATGCGCTAAACGCTAACGCCTCCATAGAGCTTGCATTAGTATTTTTCGTTTAGCGCGTGGTTAGCTCCTTTTACTAAGGTGCGTTAGTAGTTTTAGCGCACGCATAGAGCGCACTATCATACTGCATATGCTAAACGCTAATGCCTCCATAGAGCTTGCATTAGTATTTTTCATTTAGCGTATGGTTAGCACGCGCTAATCTTTAGCACGAGCTAAAAACACTAGCACACTTTAGTAAAAGGAGCCCTTTAATTGAACATGGTGCAGAGATATACAAAATAAAATATACAATAATACAAAAGAACACAGTATATAATTTATGGCATAGACCCGATACGGACCTTCTTCCGGGGTCCGGTCCTGCTATGAACCACAAGCTTAAGAATGCGAAACAACGCAACAAAATACTGTGCACAAAACGAGCGTAGTCTTCTAATCGACCGGACGCTGGAAGAAGGTCGTTTCATGACCGAAACACGGCCCGTGTCGGGTCTATGCCACAAATTATACACTGTGTTATTTTGTATTATTGTATATTTTATTTTGTATATCTCTTTATACGTTCAAATAAAGTGACATAGAAAAAGTTTTATGGCATAGACCTTATTGATGCATGTCGTTATCAAATGAAAATGAACAGAAGAGCATGAAAATTCATGCTTTATTATTTGTCAATAATAATGCACAATCTTTTAAGAGAATGTACAGTATTTGCAAAGAGGGCAACCCTTGCATATGTGTGGTCCTCTATGTTTGGACCTTGAATCTATAAATGGTTCCTAGATCAGTAGCACCTAGTGGCACATAGCCAATTTCTATGCAAAACCTTTTTTTTTTTTATTGACTTAAATGTTAAGATAATTGAAAACACCTTTAAAAGTCAATTAAAAAAGCAATTAAAAATCAACTAATTTAAGTTCTACATGGAAATCAATGCAGTGCCTACTGGTATCTACACCAAGGTGCCTAGCAGCGCCTACCCAAAAAGAGGACATGGTTATGGGTGAAGTTTGAGCATGGCATAACTTAGGCCTCGGTAGGTGTCTGTGCAAGGCACAGGTAAATTAGGCCAGGAAAACCCACTAGGTGCAATTCTATAAATAACATCTAACTTTTATTGACTTGCGACAGGTGCCCTTTTCAATGGTGCCTACTGATTTATAGAATCAGATCCATAGTGTACCCTCTTTCAAAAAAGTTTACACTCAATTACTTTGAACGTATCCTGCTTCAGACATTCACAGCTGTCTTAGGACTGTTTTTACAAAGCTGCGGTAAGCTTACCACAACTAAAAAGGGATTATTGCAGGACTCAATGAGGCATAGAAACATGATGGCAGATAAAGGCCAAATGGCCCATCTAGTCTGCCCATCCACAGTAATCATTATTTCATCCTCTCGCTAAGAGATACCACATGCCTATCCCACACCTTCTTGATTTCAGACAGTCTCTGTCTCTACCACTTCTTCCGGGAGACTGTTCCACGCATCTATCACCCTTTCTGTAAAAAAGTATTTACTCCGGAGCCTATCACCTCTTAACTTCATCCTATGCCCTCTCATTCCAGAGCTTCCTTTCAGTTAAAAGAGACTCAACTCATGCATATTTACACCACGTAGGTATTTAAACAGCTCTATATCTCCCTTCTCCCGCCTTTCCTCTGAGATCTTTAAGTCTGTTCCCATACGCCTTATGATGAAGACCACACACCATTTTAGCAGCCTTCCTCTGGCCCAACTCCATCCTTTTTATATCTTTTTGAAGGTGCGGTCTCCAGAATTATACATAATATTCCAAATGAGGTCTCACAAGAGTCTTATAAAGGGGCATTGATACCTCCTTTTTCTTACTAACCATACCTCTTCCTATGCACCCTAGCATTCTTCTACCTTTCAATGTTACCTTTTTAACCTGTCTGGCCACCTTAATATCATCACATACAATCACACCCAAGTACCACTGTTCTGTCATGCACATAAATTCTTTACCCCTATCATTCCTTTGGGTTTTGCAGCCCAAATGCATGGCCTTGCATTTCTTAGCATTACATTTTAGCTGCCAAATTTCAGACCATTCTTCAAGCTTCCATAGGTCTTTCTTCATTTTATTCACACCATCCTGGGTTTCCACTCTATTGTAGATTTTGGTATCATCTGCAAAGAGGCAAATCTTACCTGACAGCCCTTCAGCAATATCACTTATAAAAATGTTAAAAAGAATAGGTCCAAGAACAAAACCTTGAGGCACACCACTGGTAACATCCCTTTCCTCAGAGCGATTTCCATTGACCACTTAATTAGCTCATGACCCAGCTCGTCACTTTGGGGCCCATCCCAAGAGCACTCAGTTTATTTATTAGCCATCTGGGAGGGCTTCAATAGCTGGGAGGGTGTAGATGGGCTGGAGTAAGTCTTAACAGAGATTTCGGCAGTTGGAACCCAAGCACAGTACCGGGAAAAGCTTTGGATTCTCGCCCAGAAATAGCTAAGAAGAAAAAAAAAAAATTTAAATTGAATCAGGTTGGGCAGACTGGATGGACCATTCGGGTCTTTATCTGCCGTCATCTACTATGTTACTATGTAACACTGTCAAAGGCTTTGCCAAAATCTAAATACACCACATCTAGTGCACTCCTTCTACCCAATTCTCTGGTCACCCAGTCAAAGAAATTGATCAGATTTGTCTGACAAGACCTACCACTAGTGAATCCATATTGCCTCTGGTCCTGTATTCCACTAGATTCCAGAAACTTGACCATTCTCTGTTTTAAAAGAGTTTCCATTAATTCGCTTACTACAGAAATCACTTACAGGCCTGTAATTTCCTACTTCTTCCTTAATTCCACTTTTGTGTAGAGGGACCACACCCTTGCTTTAATTTTGCAATGTGCTAAACAATAAATTTTATTTTTCCACAAAGGGGGAATGTCTGGTGGGGGCGGGGGGAGCAGAGAGTTGGCATTTCTATGCTAATCAGTTAGTGTAGATACATTGCTGCACTGTAATGCCCAAATTCTATAAACGGTGCCCTAGTTAGGCATCAGAAGGTGCCCTAATGGCTCCATTTTTAATTGGTTTAGTTGCCTTTAATTGACATGATAATTGATTTGTTTAAAAGCAATTAAAATCTCATTATAATAAAAAATGATGGAACCTCCACAAGAGTAAAATAGGCATGGTTAACGCCAAAAATACCCTTAGGCATTGGTAGGCACCTCTGTAGTCATGATAGTCATCACAGATAGGTGCAAGAAATGTAGGCATTGAAAACCTGGCTTACATTTCTGGTGCCTATCTGCGATGTAGCTGCGATTCTATAAATGGCGCCATCAGGTGATTGATGCACAATCGGCACCGCTTTTGTGGATGCCTGTCAATCGAGGCACTGTTTATAGAATCTGAGCCTAACTGGCTAGTGCAGGAGTAGCATGTAAACTATTACTGCCTACAAAATAAGTGTCAGTTAGTGTTCTCACACTACATTTTTGTTAATGGCCACATGCTAATGGCAACATATTTAGAAAAACACAAATACAAAAATGCAGTATCATGCAAGTCCAATCTTGTACATTTGTTTGCAACTTAAGAAAATTATTTGGCCATTTTACCAAAGCTTAGTATGCGTTTAGCATGGGCTAGATATCATGTATCCGATATTATACTTGTCACTTAAGAACATAACATAAGAATTGCCATACTGGGACAGATCAAAGATCCATCAAGCCCAGTATCTTGTTTCCAACAGTGGCCAACCCAGGTCCCAAGTACCTAGCTAGATCCCAAGTAGCAAAATAGATTCTATGCTGCTTATCCTGAAGGAGTCTGGGACTGGTTTTTCTGAGTCTTGAACTAAGTTTTCTCCTTAATAAAAATGCTGAATTATGTTTAATTGCAGACCTGACTTATCTCATGTTCTAGCCTGCCTACACTGAGTGTTTTAGCTTGGGTGTTAGCTTCTTACTGTGTATGCTGAGATAACCATATTGTATTTTGCCCTCCTGGACATATAACAGAAAGACTGCAGGGCTTAGAAACGTGGCCTGCTCCCTATACGACTATAAGGTTAACCCCTGAACCAATAATAAGTGCGAGCTTAGGACCAATGATTGTTAAGAAAATGTAGCAAAAGTAACAAATGAGAAGTTGTATCTAGCATTCAGTTGTCCAGCCAGAAAATGCATAAATATCACTGTAATTTCCTGGTTTTAGCACTTCTGAAGCTGCCATCTTGGGAGCTCAGGAGTCTGCATATGTTGAATAAAACACCTGTGCTTTCTTCAAGTCTCTAAGTTTTGTGGCTAACCAAAGTGACCTTCCAATCCTAGGAATAAGCAGTGGATTTCCCCAAGTCATCTCAATAATGGCCTATGGACTTCTCTTTTAACACAAGGGCCCCTAAAGCAGCTTCAGAAGTGAAATTACAGACCCATCCTAGATTTATACTCCAAGGTAGGCTAAGCATCAGCTATCTATTTGTTTGGACTTGAAACCTCCACCAGTGATTGGCGAGCAGGGCATTGGTGTTTACCTCTATGTTGTTTAAAATCACCTCAAAAGTTCAGAAAAAAAATTATTTCACCGAGGCAACATGGCTTTACAAAAGGTAAATCATGCCAAACGAACCTGATTGAATTTTTTGATTGGGTGACCAGAGAGCTGGATCGAGGACATATGCTAGATGTAATTTACTTGGATTTCAGCAAAGCCTTTGATACAGTTCCTCATAGGAGGCTGTTGAACAAACTTGAAGGGCTGAAGTTAGGACCCAAAGTGGTGAACTGGGTCAGAAACTGGCTGTCGGACAGACGCCAGAGGGTGGTGGTTAATGGAAGTCGCTCGAAGGAAGGAAAGGTGACTAGTGGAGTCCCTCAGGGTTCGGTGCTGGGGCCAATCCTGTTCAATATGTATGTAAGTGACATTGCTGAAGGGTTAGAAGGAAAAGTGTGCCTTTTTGCAGATGATACCAAGATTTGTAACAGAGTAGACACCGAAGAGGGAGTGGAAAATATGAAAAAGGATCTGCAAAAGTTAGAGGAATGGTCTAATGCCTGGCAACTAAAATTCAATGCAAAGAAATGCAGAGTAATGCATTTGGGGATTAATAATAGGAAGGAACCGTATATGCTGGGAGGAGAGAAGCTGATATGCACGGACGGGGAGAGGGACCTTGGGGTGATAGTGTCCGAAGATCTAAAGGCGAAAAAACAGTGTGACAAAGCAGTGGCTGCTGCCAGAAGGATTCTGGGCTGTATAAAGAGAGGTGTAGTCAGTAGAAGGAAAAAGGTGTTGAAGCCCCTGTACAGGTCATTGGTGAGGCCCCACTTGGAGTATTGTGTTCAGTTTTGGAGACCGTATCTGGCGAAAGACGTAAGAAGACTTGAGGCGGTCCAGAGGAGGGCGACGAAAATGATAGGAGGCTTGCACCAGAAGACGTATGAGGAGAGACTGGAAGCTCTGAATATGTATACCCTAGAGGAAAGGAGAGACAGGGGAGATATGATTCAGACGTTCAAATACTTAAAGGGTATTAACGTAGAACAAAATCTTTTCCAGAGAAAGGAAAATGGTAAAACCAGAGGACATAATTTGAGGTTGAGGGGTTGTAGATTCAGGGGCAATGTTAGGAAATTCTACTTTACGGAGAGGGTGGTGGATGCCTGGAATGCACTCCCGAGAGAGGTGGTGGAGAGTAAAACTGTGACTGAGTTCAAAGAAGCGTGGGATGAACACAGAAGATTTAGAATCAGAAAATAATATTAAAGATTGAACTAGGCCAGTTACTGGGCAGACTTGTACGGTCTGTGTCTGTGCATGGCCGTTTGGAGGAGGATGGGCAGGGGAGGGCTTCAATGGCTGGGAGGGTGTAGATGGGCTGGAGTAAGTCTTAACAGAGATTTCGGCAGTTGGAACCCAAGCACAGTACCGGGTAAAGCTTTGGATTCTCGCCCAGAAATAGCTAAGAAGAAAAAAAAAAAAATATGATTGAATCAGGTTGGGCAGACTGGATGGACCATTCGGGTCTTTATCTGCCGTCATCTACTATGTTACTATGTTACTATGTTACTATGTTACCTGGCTTCTAAACTATTTCATTTTGTAAGTGTCATTTTGTGAAATCTGGTAAATATACATGTAAACTGCTGTCAAATACACATACTAGATCAGCACTTTCCCATGTATTTTGCCAGCACTAACACATCTTTACTCCCAGCATGATGTCGCATTTTTGTATGTGTTTATTTCAAAAATGGTTGTTGCCTCTGGATGTGTCGCCAAATACATGTGTGTTTCCCAGCATCCATACACCTATTTACAAAAGACTGCACTTTCAACACAACCTTTTTGGAAAATACTCGTACTAGAAGAGCTGTGAATGTCTGAAACTGGACAATCCAGTTTCTAGTCAGATGCCTATACAGATTAATTGTATATATAGGTACTACTGTATATGATAAAACACCTGCAGAATACATAATATTCTATCATTAGGCATATTTTTTCACTGATATAGTTACAGAATAGTAAGAAAACAAGCACCTTATGCTAATCTTAAATTAATTCTAAAATGTGCAAATATATGTAAACAGCGTTTCTAAAAATTGTCTTTGCAGATAATACAGCTTGGAAGTATTATTGAAGCCTCCCACTTTCTTATGTTTCTGTTAATTAATAACACAATACCTACATATCACAAGATGAAAAAAGATCTTGTTAATAAACAACCAAAAGCAGTATTTGGAGATAGATTCCCCCCCCCCCCCATTAATTCAAGGAGCTGGTACTCTGAAATGACAAAGTTCCTTAGAATGATTTATCTATCTACATTTATGTAATTCATTAGTTAATGCTTCCAAAGGCAATTGATTGACAACATAGATGCTTTCCAGTTATTGTCAGTGCCAGTACAGTATAGGCAGCAATAATGTAATTTTCCGAGACTTATCAAACAATTTGACAAGTACACCCAGTAATTATGCCGGGGGTGTTATAACATAGCAGATCCACTATACGGGAGTTTAATTTTAAAGGCATGGGAGCAATTACAAAGAATGGATGGAGGTGGGCTTAAGAGTTGGGAACTCCTTCAACTGATTGAATGGCCGGCAAAGAGTAAAGGCTCTAATTAGAGGCAAGAGTAAGTAGTTTTTGGCAGGTGTAGTACTTAGAAATGTGGGTGGTGAGAGGGTTGTTTTGCTTTGGTTCCTCCTCAAGAATTTTATTTGAGTAGTTTACATTAAAAATCAGGTTTTGGTTGAATTTTCCTTCCTTAATTTTTCTTTTTGGCGATTCCCTTGGTTCGGGGCTGAGTGAGAGGCAGTCTGTGAGTTTTTCCTGTCAGCCCCAGTATTGCTGCAGTTCCTTTGATATTGGCTCAGGCTGGAACCTGCGAGTAAGGAATATGATGTATGGTTGTTGGATGAATCAGGGAAGTAAGCAATGGTTGGGTTGGTGTGGATATGACTGGCACAGAGGAGGGATATTTTCTCCATGTTTTAGATTCCCTCGGCTCAAAGGTAGTTTTCACAATTTGTGTCATTGGGGTGAGTATAGTTAGAAGGGTAGATGGTAAGTAGTTTTCATGTCAAGGAGTGATTTTTAATGTAAACAAAGAAGAACAAGTATTGGGGAGGAAGGGAGTTTGTTTGCAAGGGTCAGAATGGCAGCTAAGTGGCAGAATAAAAGGAAACAGGTCTGGAAGGAGCAAGAATTGGTTGGGCAGGGGTAGGGCATCTCAGTCAGGAAGGGTATCCAAGCAGGCCCCTCTGGATAGTTCTGTGGATAAGAAAGTAGCCAGGGGAGGTGAGGTCAAGAGGGTAGAGCACAGAAGAGGAGGGTTCATATGGAGGCTGACTCTGCTGAGCCTGGAATGAGTGAGGCAGGCCAGGCCAAGAGAACTCACAGAACAGCTGTATTAGATAACATGACGGAGGGAAAGTCCAGCAGCATGTCAACAGGTGAGTCTGAGAGTGATATGGAGCTCGTTGTTACAGTGAAATCACAGGGAGCTGGGTGCGAAAGGCATAGAGTTACAGATAGCCATTTAAAGAAAAGATTGTGGGATAAAACATTTCTCCACAACTTGAGGAAGATAATGAATTGTTCAAATGGGATAAATAAATTACACAGAAGAGGGATTAGTCTATTTCAGGCCTGGGAATCCAAGTTTTCATAATCCTTAATGTCTTCATCCTCTTCAGAGTCTGGGGATGATGATTTGGGTACCAGACCTCAGAGAACATCATTGTTTGGAGATTCTCAGGGTTTGGGGGTGGCAGAAGATCCTACAGGGAAAATATGTAAATCTGTTCTCTTTATTAGTAAAGGATGGTGAGGTTGGTGAGTGTAAGAAAAGTGAGGACAGTAAGGATGATGAAAAGAAAAATAGTCTAGGGTTCCACAATCTATATTTAATTGGATCTTGGCTTTCCATGTTTACACAAGTATCCTATGGAAGGCAAAACCTGCATTATATCTTACATTATTTGGATTTGATTCTACATGTGTAACAAATTATTAGAGTGTGGGGATGGTTCAATTATGATGAGCAGTTCAGGAAGAGTCTGATGAAGGAGAAATTGAATACATGGGGGTTTTGAGATGTAGAAGTGTGGTTGGCAGAAACGACACCAGCAAGACACTGATTTCCTAGGAGTGGGTTTAACAATAATGCCCCTGGGTAGCATAGGAGTGTAGAACCCCCCCCCCAGAAGATATGGCAAAATTGGGGTATTTTTGACCACCTGTAGGGATGCATGGGATTGGGCTTCCTGGACTTTCTTAGATATGGATAAATCTAGCCCATCTTCTTATCCATGTTTTCATTTTAATTCTGGGTGGTGTGACCACTCAGCATGTCATTTTTTGTACTGTTGTTCCATTTGGGGAGCAGCCCATCTGGTTTTTTGATGTTTGACATCAGCCTCTGGACTTGGTAGAGGACAGTCAATGTGCCCCATTTTGGGGTCATCAACAGGAGTTCTTCTGTAAAAGGTCATCCCCCATTAAGTTAGAAACACTGAATAGATGAGTGCTGATTTATCCTGATCAGGATTCAACACATTTGATTTACAGAATGGATTTCATTTTGGTTTTGCTAATACTTATTCTGGTCCCCTGTTGCTTCACCAGTGTTGTAATGTCCCAGATGTACCTGCTCATTATGCAATTGTGCAGGAGAAGATTCAAAATGAATTGTAACTGGAGAGATTTGCTGGTCTTTTTATTGCTTCTCCAAGGCCATATTTAGTGGTTTTGCCTCTTGGTTTAAATTTGAACGGCAATTTTATTTCAACCATTGTATGCCCATGGACTTTTCCATCACCTATGTTTATTTTGAAGCATTTGCCACATTTTTGCAATGGGTAGTGTGGTGTGCTGCTAGTAATGACAATGTGTTTCATTACTTAGATGATTTTATTTTTGTGGGGCCAGCAGAGTCTTGCAATGTGGGAAGTTGGTGAAAGCTTTCTTGCAGAAATGGTTTTTGAGTAATTTGAGACATATGTTGGGCCAAGAAGTCTTAGCCTACACTTGTGCCAAAATGGAGGACATATGGAACTGCTCTTTTGTGATAGACCTTTTGAAGCCACTGTGCAACCAAGGAAATTCTTTACACCTATTTCTGCGCAAGCATGTATCATTACCTCAAAGTGGTTTCAAAGATGAATGAGGCTTGCAAGGACATACATCCACATTGTTTATGAGAAAACTTATGATCCAAACCCAAGCAGATGAGGTGTATTGCATGAGTGTCAAAGTTCACAGTTCTCATTCCATACTCTGGGCAAGATCATAAACTGGGTTGGCCTGCACTCATTCCTCAAGTGCTAAAGAAAGAAACAAATATATTTAAATAAGGCAATAAACAGTAAAGCCAAAATATGAATTAAGATGATTAAAAACTGCATTGGAAGACTAAAAAAACCTGTTGCAGTTGCCTGGGAAAGGACAGAGAACTTCTTTATCCCAGAACAAGCAGGCAGCATATTCTTTCATGTGGCTGACATCATCCATGGAACCCAGCATGGACAGTCTAAAGTGAACTGTCACTTAAACCCTTTATTTGGCATTGTTGCTTAGAAGCAACATGTGTCTTCTATGGCTCTTATGGGAGATAAAACCAAAAAAACTCTGTGGAGTGACGATGTTCCCAAATGGACTTTATTTGAAAGTATCAAAGTTCCAAAGGTACACTAAAATCATCCACATAAAATAATTCCATCCACGTAAAAGTAAATCATCCACATAAGAGCCTTAAAGGACCTAGTCCACTAGGGATACAGGACCCAACACGGTCCGCGTTTTGACAAAAAGTCTTCTTCAGGGGTCCCTGGGGGTCCTATAAAGGTGAGTACGTGGGAAACAATTGTGTGGTGAACTGGAAGTGAGACACTGCTTGCATTTGCAATGGAAAGGCTCTTATGTGGATGATTTACTTTTATGTGGATGGAATTATTTTATGTGGATGATTTTAGTGTACCTTTGGAACTTTGATACTTTCAAATAAAGTCCATTTGGGAACATCGTCACTCCACAGAGTTTTTTTTTGTTTTCTCTGGATTTTCTTCTTTGAGGATATTTTGGGGTCAATTTCTTATGGGAGATATGCATCTCCAAATGCCTGTTACTTGGCACTGTTGTTCTCATTCAACATCAAGTTGCACAAAGCAGCCGTTTCACCACCTGCCAATTAAAGGGTTAAGAAACCAAAAGACTGCCCATACTCTGCATGTTCGGGTGCCTTCCTGCTCATGGAATGATCAGTTTTCTGTGAAGCAGAGAAGCTGTTTCTTGTTTTCTCTATACCTGACTTTCTTAAGTGTGAATTCTATGTGTTCTAACATGAGTTTTTTTTGCACACGTACTCCTGCGTGTGTTACTGGCATATGTTTCGTGCCTTCCCAACTTGTTTTTTTCTTCTAGTTATATTTATCTAATTTTTTTGTCACTGGGAGTGCCATACCTCAAGCTTCAGCCTATTTAGCCTCCTCATTCCATTCAAAGGAACCAACCATCGGCACTTTTTTTCTCTCGGGGTCTCTAACTCCTCGCAAAAAAAGTGAAAAGTAACTTTTTGGGATGAGTTTTGCATTGTGAATGGCCAATTCTGATGCTCTTGCTCCATTTCTCAGTGTTACACCAATGCCCACCAAGTCAATATCCAGTTCTAATTTGCTGCTGCCATTGGGAAAACCGTGTAAGAAAGCTAAGAAGCACAAGCACAGTTCCCCCTCTACTGCAGCTGTATCGCAGGTGTCTTCTCCATCTAAGTAGCAGTGTATGGACATCTCTGCACATTCATATTCTGTACTGTCTACCATGCAGGCATAAATACCAGCACCTAATATACCGCCTATCATACAAGTGCTCTCTGTGCAGCAATGAGTGCATTCTGTGCAGGCTCTATCTTTCCAGCAGCAAGCACATTCTGTGCCGCCAACCACATAGGTGCAACCTCTCCAGTAGCAGGCACATTCATCAATCACACATGACCCTTTGCTGTAGGATCACTTCAATATTCTGTGGTGAAATGGGCTAACTGGGCTACTGCAGACACACACTATGCTATTTTCTGTCAATGCGGCCCTAACATTGACTCAGTATGGCCAAAGTATGCAGGATAAAGTAGTTTGAAACTCTCAGACTCCGGCACATTCATCAAGCCTATTATCACCTGCATCCATTCCTGCATCATCATCGGAGGGGTGGAGCTTATCATCGCCTTCTCAACACTCCTCTCAGCAGAGTTCCTGACAGCCATGTTGACACCCCTCTGATGTCACAGCTCCCCTCATCACACCCATCACTGATCCAGGTCTATGGGGCCACAAGACAAGGCTTATGACTCGGACTTGACTCAGGTTTCCGGTGATTTGGATCAGAATCTTGACTTATCTGAAGGCAGCCTCCCAGATTCATCTTCTTTACCTGGTCAGAACTTGCCTCCACCCAGTCTCTCTTTCAAATTTATCAGATAAATGGGGAAGTATCTCCAGATTAAGATGGAATCTGAAATAGAACCTAATGCATAACTTAGAGATACTCTTGACTATAAAGAGCTGCCCAAGCACTGCCTTAAAGTTTCTCTCCATTGCCTCATGAAGGAAGCCTTGCTTACAAATTGGAAATCTCCCCCCCCCCCCCTTCATGTGCCAGTGACTCCAAAGAGGTTGGATATTCTCTACAAGCTTCAATCTGGCCCTGGGTTTGACATACCACAGCTATAGCACCAGTCCCCGGTTATGGAATCCTTCCTTTAAAAAAAGGACATAGCTCCAGAATTTATACTTGTTCTCCTCTTGGGAGAGAGGGTAGAACTCTAGATACATTTAACCGCAAGGTTTTTCAGGTTTTCATGCTCATTAACAAAATTCTAAATTACAATTTCTGTATGACCTTCTACATGAAGTAACTGGTCCAGAAGATGTCTTGGTATGCAAAATATATACCCTCTAAACATCTTTCTTCTTATCAAGCATCTCAAGAACAACCTCCTGGAAACCAGAAAATATATGGTGTACTCTACATATGATGCCTTTTATGTTGCCTCCTGCAAATTTGAGGTGTCCATTGCTATGCACAGATAAGCTTGGCTTAGAATCTAGGATACCAATATACAAGACCATTTATCTAACATACCCTGCACTGATTATTTGGAGAACACATAGAGGAGGTCACCCAATAGATCAAAGACATACTGACTGCATGACCACTTTGTTCTTCTCAAAGATTCAGTACTCTTAACAGCCTAGGTGATTCTCAAGCTCCTCCATGCGTTCATCCTACTACTCCTAAAATAAATATCAGCAAAAGTCTTCATCTACCTGAATGTCTACACAAAGGCACCCAAAGCAGCAAAGGCAGCAGAAATCTTCTACACTTTTGCAACCCAAACAACAGCAATCATTTTGACTTACTCCTAGAGATCTTAGTCAGTGTTTCTCAATCTTCTCTTCACACTCTCCCAATGCTGGACTCTAATAACATCAGATCAATGGATTCTTCAAGTTGTGAGTTGGGACTATGGCCTGCATATGAAGAAAAGACTCCAAACCACCCTCCATGAGGGTCTCATTTCAACTTCCATCAAAAGCTTGACTTGGCCCTCCTCCAGCTCAGTGTCACAAAGTTCCACTGCAGGAGGGAGAAGGGGGTTCTATTGAAGGTACTTTCTTATCCCACAGAAGACCTGAGGCAGTCATCCAATTTTAGATCTCCGAGTCCTCAACAAGTATCTTGTGAAGAAAAAAGTTCCTTGTGAAGGAAAAGTTCCTCTTCTGGATGGGAACAACTGACTCTGCTTTCTAGATCTCAAGAAAGCTTACACTTTTATATATATATACTAGTCTTATAGCCTGTTACATTAACGGGTGCTAGAATATATATATGTGTGTGTGTGTCTGTCTTTATTTCTTTCTCTCTCTCTCTCCTTCTCCTTTCCTTCTGTATTTCTGTATTTCTTTTTCCTCGGCTGTCCACCCATTCTCCCTTCCTTTTACCTTCACTATGTCCACCACCATCCCTTCACTGCTCCCCTTATCCAGCACCAGCCCTTCTCCCTTTTTTTAATCTCTCCCCTGTCCAGCAGCACCTCTTTCCTGTCCCCCTGTCCAGCAGTAGGCCTCCCTTCCTTTTTTTTCCAGAGTGTTTGGTCTCCACAATCTATGTATTCTCATTTGCCCATCTCCATCTCAGACAGCCTCAAAGAGCATTATCATCCCAGCTCTGAGCTCTGTCCTGGTACTAGCCAGTGATATCATACACATGTGTGTTTGATTCAAACTTGCTTGTCAACAGAGAATGAATAATTGAAAATTAAAAGATACTATATATAATATACTGGGATTTACACAAAGAACTACTGAGATTTGCACAAAAAATTCTTAAAATGACATTTATTTTATTATTAGTTTTACAAGAAACTGCCCTGTCTCTAACTTCATGATATACAGTATGCATTGCTAATTCAAATAACCATTTTCACCAAAACCATACATATAGGTTGTTCAGCTCATTAAATAGAAAGCAATCATGAGAGCCAGCATGTAACATGTGGAGTGCCCCAACATTATGATATGCACTGTGCCGATGACAAAACTGCAAAATTAAATAGAATACGACACTTAGCAGAACAGTTGAGAAGTGTTAAAATAAGCTATGCAAATTACTAGAATTAACAAGATTTCATTAGAATATCTTTAAAAATGCAGTAAAACTCTTGAATAAAAATGATTCCTTACTTTATTAAACACGTTGAAAACAATGAACAGCTTCAGTTATAAGTAGCATATCTGCTACTTTTTTTTCTTGATTTCTGGTACCACAGGGAAAGCACTTATTTATGGCTAAGGGGGGCATTTAGCAAGGTGCAGAAAAACTTTGCCCTTTTACTGTACCTTCATTCACTGCTAGATTCAGCAACCTGTGGGATCCTGGTATCACAGGTTGCTGAATTCTGAGGTAAAACACTAATGCTGCTTGTGAGTCACTTCACAAGCAGCATTATTCTCTGTACTGGGAGCATCGGGCTGTAAAAGTCTGTCCCAATATTCCACCTCCTGGAGCTTGTGTCAGGAGGGGACCAGGAGCCTGGGGGAGGGGGGGGGGGGGGTTCTGCTCTGTCAGGCAGCTTTCTGGCCCAATACTTCCAGGTGGTGAAATAACCCCAGAAAACACTGGGTTTATTTTACCATGTTGTTTATTTATTAATTTTAATTTATGTATTTATATGCCGCCTATCAAAAGTATCTAAACAGTTAACAATCAGGAACTCAAGCATTGCCCCTATCTGTCCTGTCTGGACCATAACGCGACATGCAGGTATCACCCAAATTTGTGTTAGGGTATTCGTGACAGGACCGTTTAAGTCACATTAAAGACCAAATAACATGACTCAAGGCCCGAGTGCTGCTCGATATCTTTCCCCCTAAACTAGAGAAAATCAGAAAAAGTAGCTACTTCACAAAACAGATGGAAGATATCTAATTAACCCCCTCTATTACATAGCCATACTAGTGGCTGCTGTGTGGCAACAGCCCCAAAACACTTTAAATCTCTATGGATTTTGGGGCAGTTACTGCAGCAGTTAGCGTGGCTGTGTAAAAGGGGGTATAATTTACCTTACAAGGAAATCATTGTCAACTTTATTGAGAGCTACTCTTTATTGACAATTATGTGACCTGACTTTTGATGAATAGAACTTTGAAAGCTCCAAAAATTGTGTACACATTTTAAGATTTCTATGTAATGTATAGAGGGATATCTGTGATTATTACTATTTATTTAATTTTTTAAAATCTATTTCTACCTCACTTATCTTGTACAAGTATAGATGGTATGCAATAAACTATCAAAAAGCCTAAGAATATATATGTATGAGGAGGGGTCAGTCTCAAGTGCAAATCAATCCCAAAGATCTGCTCCTAGTCCTTTGTATTCTAGGGTGCAAAAAATATAAACGTGAAAGGCAGGAGAGGGGAGATATGATAGAGATGTTTAAATAACAATAATTTTCAAAATGTTACTCACCAGCAGTGGGTTTTACCTAGGAGATCCACATTAACCAAAAGGGTGGAAAATAGCCTCAAGTTAAATTATTTGCGCAGCAATCAAAAATGATTTCAAGCTGGCATTTCTATTGTCATCGGCATAAAAAAACTCAAAAATGTGAAGATCTAACAGGGATAAAACCCCACTGCTGTGCACCCAAAAACATAAATTTTAGTTAGAAGGAAAATTAAACTTAGTTCTGTCGCATGGTGTAGAATGCTAAAAGTGTACTTCAAATGCCTGCAGCAGAGAGATGCTAACAGATGTATTTATTTGTTCATTCATTTTTCATCGGCGTTAAATTCTGTCCATAAAAATATCTCTATTATATAATGAAATTCAAATTCAGATGAATCTGTTTGAAATAATTGGGAAACCGCATCATTCTTCTTAAATACTCATCATAGTAGTGTTTAATCCACCATTCTAATACAGGCCCTCTTTTATTAAGCTGCGATAGAGGTTTCTAATGTGGCCCAAAGAGCTAAATGTTCCAACGCTGCTCTTACGCTCATATGAATTCTATGAGCGTTGGAGCAGCATTAGAGCATTCAGTGCTCTAGGTCAGTGTTTTTCATCCTTTTTACACCTATGGACTGGCAGAAAAAAAAGAATTATTCTGTGGACCGGCATCAGTCCGTAGACCGGCAGTTGAAGAACACTGGGTTAAGTCGTGGGCCAGATCCCGCCCATCTCTACTCAATCTCCACCCCAGACCCCGCCCCCATAATAGTACTAATTGCACCTTGCATGTCCCGTGCCTCATCTGGAAGCCTTCCCTCTGATGTTGCAACGTCAGAGAGAAGGCTTCCGGTTCAGGCGCAGGATGCCCATAGGAGCCACTGCCCGTGGCTTTGTGCACTGAATCAGTTAGGAAGAGGGAGCTGGCTTGAAGATAACGCCGCATCGATTGCACTGTGGACCGGCGGTTGAAGAACACTGTTTTGGGCCTGATGCACATGCTGGCTCTGTGGAAATTTCTGTGGACCGGCACTGGTCCATGGACCGGTGGTTGAAGAACATTGCTCTAGGTTACTGTAGAAGGGAGGGGTGGGGGGCAGTGATTTTATCTTCAAAGAAAAATGGTAGCTGTTCAACAATTGAAATACCCTATCCTGGAATATATACACCTTATGAACCATGAGAAGATGATTTGTTACCTAAAATAATGCTGTGGTTGAATTACTGGCTAGAATGATTTATTTAGCATAATAATCTTCCTTTGTTCTGTCTCCTATAATTTTGTAAAGTCAATTTACATTCAAATTTATTCACAGGGAAACCTTCCCATTTCCCGCTTCCTTTTTTAGTTATCTAAATTTGTTTTTTGCAGTGTCCACAAGGCATCTTAATAATATGGGGTAATTAATGGAAAGCAAAGGTGTGACTCATCCAATCTAGCAAATGATGGAAAACAGTTAAATCTGTATCACACAGCCCAGAGGGATGGAATTATGCTGCTATACACTGGTTGTCCTTGTCTTTATTGGAGATAGCATTGGCCTTGTCGTAAAGTTATTCCTTGTCCAATTTTACAACTAATGTAGAATTCCAAAACTGAACTATTTTCTCAGGTGAAGATAATTTACAAGGTAAGAATCTGATATAGAGCTGCTAAAAAATTGCCAGCATCAATCTTACATTTTAGGCAAAGATATTTTGACAAAAATAGCTTTGATGAGGTAAGTGATATTTTTAACTTCTTTTTAAATATTTGTGTTATTTTTCAAACAAGTCATCTTTGGGTAATTTAATTGAAAGTCAATTAAATAGCAATCAGTCCATAAGTACTTCCCCTTCACCTCTCCGCCACCCCCAGCCTCCCCCATTCTGCTCAAGAAGCTGGTCCAGGGGGCTTCCTGGCCTGGCATTTCCTCCCCTTTCTATCTATGCCAGTCCAATGTTATTGGATGGCAGCCCCCTGTAACAAAAATGGTTGTGTCTGCAAGACCAGGAGAGGAACATATCAGACTAGCACAGATAGAAAGGGGGTAGACCTCCCAGAGCCTTGAAGCCCAGGGTAGCTACTCTATTTGCACCCTTCTAACTCCGGCCCTGGTTCTAACCACTAGGAGACTCCTCTACTCTATGATGCTGGCCTCTTATGGTATTTTGACATTACTACCACTAGAGGTCAAATTTCCAAATAAGGGGAAAATGCATTCATTTGTTTGTGCATACTGTCATATTGAAATTAAAGTTGTCTTAAGTATAAGACCCTGATTCTATAAAGTCCACCTAAATTTAAGCGCTAATACCAGCAACTATTCTATAAAACTTAGCCATCTATTATAGAATCACACTCAGCATCCCTTAAGCCTGCTTAGGTGATGGTCAACATCCTAACATTTAGGCATCCCCAATTTATGCCAGTGTTTTCTATGCCTAAAGTTAGGTGCTGAAATCAGAGTCTAACAGCACCTGATTCACAAAGAGGTGCCTAACTCAAAAACATGTCTATGATCTGCCTCTAACCGTGCCCATTTTCAATGTAGGCGCTTGAGTTAGGTCTAACTTTCAATGAAATCTAATTAAAGCCAATGGTGAGGTATTAAGCATCAGTATCAGCACTGATAAGCCTATTTCTCGATTAAATTAGGCTTTGTAGGATCAGGGCCTGAGTGTTCTTAGATTCTGTGATGTTCTCAGGTCTTATTGTTTTGCAGCTGCTCACTGCTGCACTCCCAGAAGTGCAAATATATACTATATATGCTATGCTTAACATGCTGTCTTTACAGCACAGCAGCTCCTACGTTCAGTCATCCATCCAACCACTCCCTGTAGAACTAACAGTGTTAAGAATGATAGAGGACTTGTGGGAGTCATCAGCAGCTGGTGAGGCTAGGCTAGATCAAAACTATCATATCATAGATCAGATATCATAACTAGACACTGAAGGGGAAAGAATCATCAGCAGCACTGTTTTTTTATTATTATTATTTTTTAATTGTTATTTTTTCAGGGCCTAGGGAAAGGGTATTACATTTTTAAACTGACTGAAGCAAAGACATTGCATTGACCCTGAGTAAATAAAGCCACTGAAAACTGCATGCATATGTTTATATATATTTTTGTGTGTGTACCTATAATTGATATAGTAATTATTTCTAGCAGAGCTAAGAAAATTAACACTCATTTTCCGGCCTTTTATGAGTATTAAGGATTTAAATAGTGATCATTGTCTGAACAAAAGGAAACGTGTTTCCCTTATTTCATAAGTTATTTTGAAAGGAAAAAAAAGCTTGACATTCAAGTAGTTACTTAAGTGGAACTGATGATATTTGGCTTCAGGCCTTTTTCTCTTTAGGACCCCAGGGTAAAGACCAACTATTAATGACACACTTACCGGAAAGAAGGTTAACAATGTTGACACTGAACTGTTTGCAGTAACACTTGGGAACACTTGACTTGTGGTGGCTCAGTGTGTGTGCCAGTTCATGCTCAGTAGCTTCTTGGAGTTTTGAAATTTAGACATCTGTAGGCGAGAGGGAGGGATTGATGAATCATCCCCAAAAAATGAAATACATCTTTGTTTCTTTGATTTCAGTAATACAAGGGAGCCTGGAACTTGAATATGTTAATTACAGGTATTTCAAAAGCAAACTATAGCTTGTGGGATTTGTGTGTAGCTCTTCTCAGCCGGTTAACAATACCCTCTAAGCTGAAATATACAATGGTCTGAGCATGAAGGAATGTGGTCTGAAATCATAATTAAAAAAGTAATAAAAGTCAGCTCTTTTTCAGATGTGTAAAACTAACTCATAACAAAACACATACTATTATCCTTCCATCTGACATGGCTTGATAACACAATTTATCTTCATTGGTTGAACATAAAAGTCCTTTTATCAAAAGTATATAGCTGACCTTTAATTACATCCAGATATTAGAAAAACACTGCATAGGAAAGAGATAAATCCTTCATCCCTTATATTTATTTTTCAAAAAGCTTCAAGGCGTTCTAAATTGCATCAGACTTTGGGTCATTTTATACATTTATAATTACTTGAAAGATAAAATATAAAAAAAAAACAACCCACACAATCTTTTATGAACCTTTATTTTTATGATTCACAGTTTGAATTCTTTGAGGGCTCATTGTTCCCCACAGTGATTTGGTCTAATTCTTTAATCAGGGACCATTCTGTTTGAAGTTTTGAAATCTCTGACATTTAAATGATAGATTTTACCACTGAGCTAATGGGGGAGCTTAGTTGCTCTTTTTGTGTTGGGGGTTTTTTGTCCAGGTTTATAGTTCCCTAGAAGAGGAGCATCACATCCTGTTCAATATATTTATTAACGACCTGGAGGCAGGAACAAAATGTGAGGTTATTAAATTTACGGATGACACTAAACTATACAGCAGGGTCAAAACCATGGAGGACTGCGAAGACCTCCAAAAAGATCTGACAACGCTGAAAGAGTGGGCCAAAAAGTGGCAAATGAGCTTCAACATAGGGAAATGCAAGGTCATGCATGTTGGGAAAAAGAACCCGATGTTCACTTACAAGATGGGGGGATCACCGCTAGGGGTGAGCAACCTTGAAAGAGACCTGAGAGTGATGGTAGACACAACATTGAAGTCATCGGCACAGTGCGCCACAGCCTCAAGGAAAGCAAACAAAATGTTGGGTATCATTAAGAAAGGTATCACGACCAGGACGAAGGAAGTCATCCTGCCACTGTATCGTGCAATGGTGCGCCCGCACCTGGAGTACTGTGTCCAGTACTGGTCGCCATACCTCAAGAAGGACATGGCGGTACTTGAAAGAATCCAGAGAAGAGCAACTAAGCTAATAAAGGGTATGGGGGACCTCACATATACTGACAGACTGAAAAAGCTAGGGCTTTTCTCCCTGGAAAAGTGATGACTTAGAGGAGACATGATAGAAACCTTCAAGATCATGAAGGGCATAGAAAGAGTGGACAGGGACAGATTTTTCAAACTATGGGGAACCACAAGTACAAGGGGGCACTCAGAGAAATTGAAAGGGGAAAGGTTTAGAACAAATGCCAGGAAGTTCTTTTTCACCCAGAGGGTGGTGGATACATGGAACGCGCTACCGGAGGATGTGATAAGCAGAAGCACGCTACAGGGCTTCAAAGAAGGTCTGGACAGGTACCTGGAGGACAAAGGGATTGAGGGGTACAGATAGGAGTAGAGGTAAGGTTATAGGGATAGGATTAGAGGAAATTTATAAAATTAATCAGAGACCACTGTTCAGCCAGTGGGCCTGATGGGCCACCGCGGGAGCGGACCGCTGGGCGAGATGGACCTCTGGTCTGCCTCAGCGGAGGCAACTTCTTATGTTCTTAACCAAAGATAGAAAAAAATCAAAATAGTGAACAGAAAATAATGCAATCAGCCAATCCACTGTACAGTTCATTTTCAAGTCTACTAAAATGTGCTAAAATAGTACGACTTTAGTACAATAAAGATTACACTCTATCAATGAGGGCCACCATTATGATGAACTATTTTATCATAACTCTTGCCATGTTAGCACAGGTCCCATTTTATGCAATGTGTGCTAAAAATAAGGCCTCCTTTTATAAAACAGCACTAATGAGTGCCTCACAGCAAATGTTCTGATGTCCATTCGATCCATATGGACATTGGAGCATTTACTGAGTCAGCTTGTGCTATCGAACTTCGTAAAAGTGACCCTAATTTCCTGGGTTCTTGTTATTTTAGCACAGATTCCATTTTATGCAATGAGGCTTAGTAACTAATTATCTAGGTTACCACTAAAATATCCCACCTTAAAGTAGCCCATGTTGATAACTTCCCTCCTAAATTTACTAACCTATGCTACCACCAGTACTGCTGGTTAGTAAATTGCATAGTAATTTTGTGCTGTTTTAACTGTGGCTGAGAATATTGCATGATCCTCACCACAGTAATGAATGATAGTGGGCTGCTATCCTGGAACTACCATTTAATTTATTTTAAAAGGCATAACCAATTTTCTCCAAATGAATTCAAGACAGTGTACAATAAAAAAAAAAAAAAAGAACACAAACACATTAGATGCCACCCCCCCCCCCCAACACATACATACAAAACAAACCTTAAATAAGATCAGTGTCCTTTTACTAAGGTGTGCTAAGGTTTAAAGGAAGTCCACTAATTCAGTGGTGGACTAATATCAATGACCAAGCTGCTGACTAGCTTTGGTAAATTAGTTGAGGTTAGGGGAAGAGCAGTGCGGAGGTGGGATGAGCAAGGAGAGAGTGAAGGAATCGTATTGTCAGACTGGTAGTGGGTTTGTTGCTTGGGAAAAGAGGGACAGTGATTGATGGGCATGAGAGAGGATCTGACTAGCTAAGGGTGAGGTAGGTAGTTGGGGAAGGAAGTTGTTTTGGTAGGTGCTTAGGAGGTGAAGGGTGGAGAGGTTGTGTGAGAACACTGGGGGTGCATTAAGATCTGAAAGGGTGGTTAGAAGAAAATTGTTTTGGTCCACCCAGCCCTTCCCTGTTTTTCTTTTTCTTCTTTAATCTGCTTGAGTTTTGGGGTAATTGATCATAGTGGTGTGGGTTGTACATAATGTTTCGAGGGTTTTGTCTTGTGGTTGGAGGTTGGAGGGGTATCACAGCTTGGAAAAGGGTGGCTCCAAGTGGCCATTCAGTATGGGATGAAGGGGATTACAGGATTTGTGAGGGGATGTGGAATACTTGTGTGCTCCAACATCTTAGGTATCTGTGAAGTAGTTCGATACCGCAGCCCTTGGAGAGGGGAGGGTCATTGGGGTGGGCAGACTAGATGGGCCGCGGCCCTTATCTGCTGTCTTTTTCTATGTTTCTATGTTTCTAGGGGAATTTTGGTGTTAACTTGATTACATTTTGGATTGGACCAGACAACTAGGCTGATACCAACTAGCTGACTGTGAAAGGGGATAGTTGAAGGCCGCTCTGGAAGAAGGGATAAAGTCAATCTAATTGTTGCTACATTATTAGTTGGTAGGATTGTTAATAAAGCTGCGGCCAAGTATTGTATTTTAAGAAAGTTGTAAAAGCTTTTATTGGGTTATTGTTTGAGGGTTAATTCATGGATCCATGGAAGCAGTGTGAGTGTCATGTGTTAGTGGATTTAGCATGTGATAAAGGCTTACTACAGGATATGCTAAAGCATCTTATATTAGTTTAATCCTCCATTGCTCCAGGTACAAAAAAAAAAAAAAAAACAGATTATGAGCCCAGTAGGTACAGATAAAGTAGCTGCTTAGAATAAGTAAACAGCTTTAGTTGTATGACAGAAAGGTAGTATATCAATTCCATGACCCTTTCCCTTTCCTCTCTAATTTCTCTGTTTGTATTCATTAATTGTGTGTAAACTATTAAAAAAAATATTTTTAGAGGGGGCTATGTTACAGCAAAGAGTATGAGTAGAAGCACAAACCAGCTTGAGCATTTACATTACCATGGTCTAACTGGTTAACATGAGAGCACTTACCACCTCCTAAATAGGAGGAAGTGGTGAGTGCTCCTGCAAATAAGAGCATGGCCTGCAAATATAACAATAGTAAAATCCCTAATTTGCTGTCATGGTAAAAATGGGTTTATGGCATGGATTTCTTCATTTTCATTTATAGCAAAAATAATTGAAAAAAAAAAAAATAGAACATGTGCAACTAACTGAATTTCTGGACAGACATTGGTTGTTGGATAAATACTAGTTTGTATTCCAATCATGATCATGAAAGTTCACATATTTCTTTGCTACACAGGTTTTGATAAAGGTACTTCTTGGCTATATCAGCTGCATTTGATTCTATTAATCATGTCATCCTATTGCATCAAAGTAAGGCTATCTTTATAGATGGAATTGTACTACAATGGTTTAGATCTTATTTGAGTTCTAGACAATTATGGGGTCCTTTTACTAAGGCGTGCTAGTACTAAACGCTAATGCGTATTAATGCATGCTAATGCGCCCATTATATCTTATGGATGTGTTAGCACGCGTTAGCATTTGCTAAGATGCACTAGAGTGCCTTAGTAAAAGGCCCCTCAATCTTTGGAGGTTATTATTGAGTCAATGCTGACTATGTGACAGCATGTTAAAAAAAAACAGTTGATACTGTTTTTTTCTAGACTTTGGCTGGTAAGATGACTAAAAAATTGTTTGATGTCTCAAAATTTCAGAATGGTGTTGCAAAGCATGGTTATTCCATGCTTTGACTACTGTAATAGTTTGCTGGTAGGATTGCCAAAGAATACTTTGATATCACTTCAGTGTGCACAAAGCTCAGTTGCTTGTGTACTGTATGGCTTATCCTGATTTGATCATATTTCTTCAATGTAAATGAGATTATACTAGTTACGAACAGAATATAGGATTTGTTATAAGATTCTGCTGCTTGTATTCAAAGCTTTAACAAATAATATTTTACCAGTGATTTCTGGCTCTTTACATTTACATCAATCAGTACGCTCTCTTTGTTCTTCTTAAGTGCATCTATTAGATGTTCCATCATTTTGATTAATCAGGCTGGAAGAATATAGAATCTCCTTTTTTATATCACAAGGCCTAAAATTTAGAATGAGTTGCCATGTCAGGTGCAGGCAATTAGATCAATGCTGGTTTTTAAAAAGATAGTAAAGACAACATAGTTTCTAAAGGCATTTCTCAATCTGATAAAATTGTATTCCATTCTGGAGTATTTATACCAGGTTAGTTTCTGCAATACCTTGCACAAGATGTGCTCCTCCTTTCCCTGTACACAGGTCACAGATGGGGCACCCAGATGACTTGCTCTCCACATACAAGCACTTTACAGCTTCCATTTTGTTTAGGCCAAAAGAATGCCAACCACCTCAAGTATGCTATTTTTTTATTTTTCTTTTATTTTGAGTAAGTCAGAAGTTGATGGGTATATTGCCTTAATGGTATTATGTTCAGAACAAGTTACAGAGTAGGGAAACCTTTTCACATTCACCTCAAAGAGTGCCCAACACTTAGCTTTTTCTGTTGACATACTTTTAGATGATCTTTCCCTCTGGAAACCTTAAGAGCATTTTTCATTATATCAGCCAGAGCAAGTTTTCCATCCTTACTATCAGCGCAGGTAGAGTTGAAGTCTAAGGTAATATAATAACAAGTTATACTTACTGGACTTTGAGGATGAAGAAGACATGTTCCTCAAAGAAGGACATACAGGCAACTGAAGAAACGAGCTAGATCATTAAAAAAAAATCATTTCAGTATCTTCTTTTTTTGGTTTGTCTTCAGATGCAGTTTGGGAATCATTACTAGAAAGATGATGTACACAGTATACCCTGGTTAAACAGCATGATGAAGTAACTGCAACAAGGGATATAAAGCATCCTGGTCTTTGACATCCAACATTTGAGCAAGTATCTACAAGGCAGTATCTTTCCTTTTCAGCTAGCACTAACTAAAGAAGAAGTTATAGTTATATCTCTAAATAATTTGATCTTGTCATTATCTAGGGCAATCTATTTTCAGATGGCATGGTGATTATTGTCCAATATTGAGAATTAGACATTTTTTTTCTAAAAAGCATTAAGAAATGGGCTTAGTGTATTTTAATGCAGGACTTTCTCCATGCACTAAGATTTTGCATAATGCAACCAAAGCTGCAAGAGCAAATCTGTGTGCACATGCAACTTAATTGTTTAACAAATTAATCAGCACTGACAATTGGCAATTAACAATAATCAGCACTAATTAGAGTTTTCTTGCACAACTTTCTAAGTATATTCTATAACATAACACACATAAATTCTAGTGTGTGGCCAGGAGAAGAGCATGGCTGGGTTTTGGGCATTTCTAAAAATTAGGTGCACTGTTATAGAACAGTGTTTCTCAACTTCTTCAAGCCAAGTACCCCCTAAGTCTAACAAATATCAACTGAGTACCTCTGCCCAAGCTCCGCCCCAGACTCTACCCCCATAATAATAGTACTAATTGTAATGTAATTTATTCCATTATACACACAATATAATCTTATTAATATATAATGGTAACCACAAAAATTTTTAAAAAAACACAAAGTACACTGTATGCAAAGAAAATGTTAATTATAATTTTATTCATTTTTCTTTCAAAGAGGTCAAGGCAGATGACTTTAAAATATGCAATGTCACCTTAGTAACAACTATAGAAAAATAGACAAATATAGTGCAAAATATAAAAAGCAGATATAAATTCTCAAAACGGACACATTTTGATCACTAAATTGAAAATAAAATCATTTTTCCTACCTTTGTTGTTTGGTGATTTCATGAGTCTCTGGTTACACTTTCTTCTGACTGTGCATCCAATATTTCTTTCTTTCTGCCTCCTGCAAGCTTTCTCTCCTCCGGACCTCATTCCCTTCCCCAACCAACATCTCTCTGTCCCTCCATGAGTCCAACTTTTCTTCCTCTCTCCTCCACCCCTATTGCCAACATTTTTCCCTCTCTCATCCCCCAGATTATATGCAGCATTTTTCACCACTATCCACCAGTCCTATGTCCATTTCTCTTTCTATTACACCTCTCCAGCTCCATGACACATATCTCCCTCCATCACTATGTACAACATTCATCTCCCTTGCATCCCCTTCAATCTGTCCCTCTGTTCCCTCTCAACTACCATATCCAACATTTCTCCCTCTCATCCTTCTATTCCCCATGATCTCTACCTCACTCCTCTCTCTCTCTATGCCCAAATTTCCTTTCTTCCTTTCCCCATGTGCATCATCTCTTTCACTCTCACTCACTCAACAATTTTCCCTTTCTATTCCCTCCTTTCTGTGTCCCAAGATAGTGCCCCCTTCCTCCCTCCCTTGTGTCATAAGCTCATGCCCCCTCACTTCCTTATGTGTCCCAAGTTTGTGCCCCCCTCCTTGCCTTTCAGTCTTTGTCCCAAATTGTACCCCTTCCATGTCCCAACGCACTCCTTCCCCTCCCCCCTTTCTTTCAGATCATGTCCCCTCGCTCCCTACCTGCTCGCTCCTGGGCCACACTCGCCTCTTTCAGGGCCGTGTAGCTGGGCTGCTCCTTCCTACCTTCAGCGGTATTTTTTGCATGGATGCGGGCAGCCGCTGCACTTAGCTGACCCATAACCCTTCTCTCCAACGTCAGCTCTGACATCGGAGAGAAGGCTTCTGGGTCAGCCACTTGCAGCGGCTGCCCACATCCCTGCAACAAATGCCGCTGACGTCATGAAGGAGCAACAGCCCACCTGGAAGGAGGTAACTGAGATCCCCCGCTGACACAGAAGGGGATAATAGGGAGCAGGAGATCTACCATTTTTTGGTCATAGCACCCCAGCTCTGGAACAATTTAACACTATTTTTACGTAATGAACCTTCTTTAGAAAAATTTAAGCATTCCCTTAAAAGCTTTTTGTTCAAGGACGCTTTCAATGTATAGAAAATATTACCTACAAGTACTAAACCCAGTTTTTAATGAGTGTTATGTGTAGGTCCTAAAATACTCTTTATTTTACTTTATATCTTGGATTTGAGATCCTACCATATATGTTTTATATTACCCCTCCATATGTGTTTTTTTCCTTAACTGTTTCTTTTTCTTTTCTTAAAAATTGTAGTTCACCCCCTTTTGCCTTTTGTACCTGTTTGTAATAGAATGCCAAAATTTGTCTATATTATCTTGTTTTGTCCTCCCCAATTTGTTAATTGTTATTTTAAAAACAATTGTTACACGCATTGAAATATATGATATTGCGTAGATAACAAATCCCAATAAACTTGAAACTTGAACTTGCTTCCCTTTGACATTAGCTCTGACATCTTAGGGAAACTTCTGCATCAGCTTCGGTGGAGGGAAGCGGACAGGAATGGAGGGCATTCAATCCCCAGTACAGCAGCTTCTGCAGGGCCAGTGGGCAGGAAAGAGGGTATGAGATCCCCGGACACCATTAAGCAGAAAGGGGAGGGGGCGGAAGACCCACGCAGTGCATACCCCAATCAAGTGGCTCAGGTACCCCTAAGGGTACACGTACTGTGTATTGAGAACCTCTGTTATATAATATGCCCAACCTGTGTACAATTTAAGCACAGCTATTTAGACCTGGTTTTCCTTGGCCTACATGTAAATGGATGCTCCTAAATTTTACTTACACATATGGCCACTAAGTATGATTCTATAACCTGCGCATAACTTTGGAGATGTTTTATAGAGTCGCAATAAGCATCATCCTTTTCAGCGCCATTTTTTGGCACATATATAGAATATGACCCTATGACTTTTTCTAAAGTGGCCCCCCAATAGAGTTATTTTCATTGAGCAGGTCTCGTGCTAATTTTTTCTATTAGTACATGAGACCTGCAAAAATATTAGCATGTTAAGTCTGAGCTATCCAGTTAGCATCGTTAATCTTGGGGCCTCTTTTGCTAAGGTGTGCTAATCGATTAGTATGCGCTAATTGATTTAGTACACACTAAATGTTAACACATGCATGTTAGTCTATGGACACGTTAGCATTTAGCATTCGCTAATCGGTTAGCGCACCTTAGTAAAAGAGGGAGTTAATGTGCTAGCAGGACAACATTTCCACACCCATTCCCTGACTATATAACATCCCCTCCTTAAGAAATAACAAACAATAAAATAGCATTTCATTAGTGTGCATTGACAGGCAAATAACTTCAAAACACATTTGTTTTTCCTGTGTTAAGCATGAGTTACTGAAATTAAAAAGAAATTGTGCATCAGTATCTTTATGATTTCCAGGGTTCGATGCTTCTCATATTTTAGATATTTATAACAATTTGTACATCGCCTAGAATGTAGAATAGGCGATTAATCAAACCATATAATAAACTTGGAAACTTGGAAACTCTTTATTCCTTCTTCCTGGTTACCTCTGCTCCAAATCCCATGCAGCTTCAGTCAATCCTACATTGGTGAAACTGGACGTACTATAAAGCCTGAAAGAACATTAGAGACACTACAAGCTATGCAACACATAAAATAAGCTGAAGCCCTCCATGGAAGGGAAACCGGTCATACAATTAGATTTGAGCACAAGAAGAATCAAAGAAGCAATAGAGATAGCAAGACATCCCAATAACTTCAGTGGAGATAAAGGGCTCTCCATATACAAAGCATGGCAACTGCTCATGCATAAGAAATTCAATGCAAAAAGGACTGCGGTCGAGGACAAATGCCTTTTCCCTCCAGCTAAAAGTTTCCTGCCCCCTTTTTTCTGACAAAATCTAAAAATAAATGTGACCAGAGACTTCCCCACCAGAATTTAAAATTGTGTCCAATGGACGTTCCCTCCAAATTTGTGTTACCATCTATCTTTCCTGCCAAAATTCAAATCTAAGACAAACAGACTTTCCTGCCAAAATTCAAATTCATGACCCACTATACATAAAGACAAACTGCAGGCCTCAGAGCATACTATGAAGAAAGCCACAACAGGATGACCGAAACGTCAGTTTTACCTACCTAGACGCAGCGAGACCCGGAAAACAGCAACAATCATGACATTAGCTGCAGAAGCCTAAGAGAACATATTATAGAATAGGCCCAATCTGCGCACAAATTAGGCACACATCGGTGCCAAAATGAAACATATACAGAATCTGGGGAATATTGCTTCTAAGTTGTCTTTGTTTAAAAAACATTGAAATAGGCACCTTTTTGGATCTCTCACATACTAGTCATATAAAATTATCATGCTGGTGAGTTTGTTTAGTGAACTATGGTCCAGATTTGCTTCATTGTGAGCTCAAAGTCATAATGCATTATGCTCTGCTGAGTGTCAGAAGCATTTCATGTAAGCCAGCTTTAAAACTTTCCCCATTTCAGTCTCAGGGAAAAAAAAAAAACCCAGCATATCTTTGCAAACATATTTTAGAAACATAAAATTTTGCTTCATTATAAGCTCAAAGTCATAATACATTATACTCTGCTGAGTGTCAGAAGCATTGATCAAATATAGGGGAACAGACTTAGCAATAATGAAAATTACAGTAATTTTGCTAAGATTTCCAGACATTTAAAAGGGATATAGAGCTGATGAGCTACTGGTTGGATGCTTGCCCTGCTGGGCATAATAACTATGGATACTTGAAGCATACTCCTAGGGAAACTGACCCCTGTAAGAAGGTTGTTTATTCTATCTTTGTAATGCAGCATACAATTGGGTAATATTATTTGTACTAAACAGAAATTTGGCATGCTTTATGCATCATTTCCTGAATCAATTATTTTCTGGCCCTAAGTCATGTGTACAAATCAAAGGCAATATTTCACCATCAGATTAGTGCTATTCATTGTAATGTGGTATATCCTGTTACAGGATTATGTTTCTGAAATATGTTTGCAAAGATATGCTGGGTTTTTTTTTTTTTCCCTGAGACTGAAATGGGGGAAGTTTTGAAGCTGGCTTACATGAAATGCTTCTGACACTCAGCAGAGCATAATGCATTATGACTTTGAGCTCACAATGAAGCAATATTCAAATCTCATTTCAGTAAAGATCATAGGGCTCCTTTTACTACGCTGCACTAGCGTTTTTAGCACGCTGAAGGTTAGCACACGCTAACCCCCGCGCTACACGGAAAATACTAACGCCAGCTCAATGGGGGCGTTAGCGTGTAGCGCATGCGGCAATGTAGCATGTGCTAAAACCGTTAGCGCAGCATAGTAAAAGGAGCCCATAGTGCTTTATCTAGAACTGTTTAGTTTGTTTTAATATGATATCATCAATTAAAAGGATTAGGATTTAATTAGTCACTTTGCCAAACCTATATTCAAGGCAAGTTACATTCCAGTCCAGTAAGTATTTCTCTCCCTTCAAGGACTTACACTTTAAGGACTCATTTTACTAATGTGTTAATGAATTAATACACATTACTTTTCATTTAATGCACATTTGTATAATTAACAGGAGTTATTAGTAAATAGACCTCATTGAGAATAATGGGATTTGTATTAAATAATAATCACTAAATCACACTAACGTGAATTACTGTGCAATAGCAGACATTAAAACATTAATACTTACTAGTAGATCTAGCTCTTAGTATTTACTAAGCCTGGTGGTTAGAGCAGTGGGCTGACAATAAGTGAAGACAAGACTCAAATCCTGTTGCTGTTCCTTGTGACTTTAGGCAAGTCACTTAAGCCTCTATTACCTCAGATACAGAGTTTGATCGCAAGTCCTCTGGGGGATTAAAAAAAAAAAATTATAGTCCATTATATTACATTAGAGATTTCTATTCCGCTATTACCTAAAGAAACTCACCTTGAATTACTACTGAAAAGTTGTGAGCTACATCCAAATAATAAATACATTTGGGTGTTGGGAACATGATAATCAGCCAGTAGTGAAAAACATTTTGATGACCATTACTAGTGCTAAATCCGGAAAGTCAAAGTCAGGCCATGACTGGACACTAGCATTGAATTTCTGAGCTTGCGATATTCAGCACTTAACTGGGCTACCGCAAAAAGATTTGACTGACTTTTTTGTGGTCCTATTTATTTGGTTAATCTGGCCAGTTGAGTTTTGAATATCAGCACTTAACTGGCCAAATGCTATCTCTGTTCCCAGAATACCCCCCCAATAGCTGGTTTTGAGTTAGGGACTAAGGACCAGATTCTACAAAGGATGCTTATGTAGGCTCCCTAATCAAGGATGCCTAGTGCTATATACCTTTGGAATCCACATGTAACTTTTTTTAATTAATTAATTGTCATGGTAATTGACCACATCAGTTTTCATCCAATCCCCCAAAAATGACAAATTAAGAGTTCCATATGGAATTCTTAGGACACCTAGTGATGCCTAAGTCGAGGTGCCTAGCAATGCCTAACGATGCCTACCTGAAAAGTAGATGTGGTTATCATGGTTGTCTTGGGTACTGCTGGGCATCCAAGTTAGGCACCAGTAAATTAGAGCCGATAAAACCTGGCCTAATATACCAGTGCCTACCTTAATGACACCTATGTCCACTTAGGCATCTCTAGGTGTGATTCTACAAATGGTGTCTAGCAGTTGATTGACAACCACACAGAGTGGCACTTATAATGTAGGTGCGCTTAGGTACTGTTTATAGAATCTGGTCCTAACCAGTTATTGTGCGAAGAGCTAGCGCATGCGCAAATGACATCTACAACCAACAGGGATAATCTGCGCATGCGTCTCGATCGCTCTCCAACGATCCATGGGATTTGCTGTAGGGCGTGCGTCCGATCAGATCATTTGCATGCTGAATCTGTAGAGAATCTGTCGCTCAGCAGAACTCGGCCACGAATCGGCCAACAACGATCCAGATTGGTGAGTTTAGTGAATCTGGGCCATAGTTCTTTGCAGAAAGGTTAGTTGGTGTATGGAACAGCATCCCTGTGGAGCTGTTGAAGGTGTAATGAGATTGTAAGATGACTCTACCTGAGTTCAAGAAAGCATTGGTAAGAATGTGGAAGGTGAGCAGTTGGTGTGAAAGGGTAGACTGGATAGACCATATTGCCTATTTCTATTGTCATGTTCCGTATATCTCTGTTTTATGTAACTTAAACTATGAATATATAGTTAATTAGTATAATTAAAGAATATCCTGTGATTATCTGATGGATTTTAATAACAGCAGAAGTTGGCATAACACCCTTTTAAGGTATTTTCTTTCAACAGTTGTTTTGTTTTCATGTAGCTTTAAAGGATTTTTACAGCTAGCATATCTTATTTTTTTCTCCATGAATATTAAGGTATAATTTGTGTTATCTCAGATGTCAGTTTCCTTAATAACTTGCCTTCAAACTAGTTGAGGAAGTGGTAATTTGAAGACTATTGCCTCTTCTTGATGTACTTGAAGAATTCAAATGGTATTTATTATGTAAGAATTAACACCAAGCTTAGTTACATAGACATTCTATCACATATTATAGAACACCCAAAGAACATAAAAAAGAAACTGATAAAGGGGTAAGTTAAGTTGTGGAAAACATTTTACTGGATATATGGTCTCTATTGGATGGCTGGGTAATGGAATCTAACCTTGCTGTTCTCATCCCTGAGTTTCAGCTGCTCTATACAGAGACTCGTAGCGGGGACAGTAACTCCCCAGTTCTGAATATGGTGCCTTATGTTGTGTGCACACAGCTGATTTGTATGCACAACTTAATTGTTTAACAAGCCTAATTGGTGCCAATAATTGGGGAGTGTGGCGCAGTGGTTAAATCTACAGCCTCAGCACACTGAGATTGTGGGTTCAAATCCACACTGTTCCTTGTGACCATGGGCAAGTCACTTAATCCCATCATTATCCCAAGTAGATTGTAAGCCCACTGGGACAGACAGAGAAAAATGCTTGAGTACCTGAATAAATTCATGTAAACCATTCCGAGCTCCCCTGGGAAAACTAAATAGACAGATTCTATAAAATGCTGCGCAGCAGTTCTAGTGCACAAATCTGAAAAGGAAGGGAATGTGGGTAGTTCATGGGCATTCATAAAGTTTAAGCACACTGTTATACAATATGCCCAATCCACGTACAAGTTAGGAGCAGGTATTTAGACCTGCATTTTCTTAACTTAAATAGGTCTTTTTAAAAGTTATGACACTTAGGGCTCCTTTTACTAAGCTGTGCTAGTGGTTTTAGCACGCGCTGCATTGCCACACACCCTAGATGCTAACACCAGCATTGATCTGGCGTTAGTTCTTGGCATGTAGCGCGGGGTTAGCGCACGCGCAATGCAGAGTGCGCTAAAAACGCTAGCGCACCTTAATAAAATGAGCCCTTAGCATAATTCTAGAAGGTATGCATACCTTATATAGAATTGCACTAAGCACCGTTCTACTTGGCACCAATATTTTGAGCGCCATATATAAAATATGGCACTAAGAGAATATCTGGTTTAAGAAGATAGGTAGCTGCCTACTTAGGCCTCGATTCACTAAAGTCAGCGATCGTCGCTAAACCTGTTTTCACAGGTTTAGTGACGATCACTGCTAACTGAGCCAATTCACACTGCATGTTTTCCCCCTTGATCGCCCATTTTATGATCCAGCCATGGAAATTAGTAAAACCCCATGCAAAATAGCCTGGCTATTTTCCATTGGGTTTTACGATCCTAAAAACACGACTGACATAGACCTTTCAGTAACTGTGTTACCGACAGGTCTGCCATTTTTTTTTTTTTAATGGCACAGATATTTTTGTGTGTATTGCACATGCAAAATATCTGTCCCATAAAATCCTTCACTGTCGCCCCTCTCCAACCACCCGCTGACAATCGCGCACCCCTTCCACCACGAACAATTGCTGTGACATCACATGCTCCCCCCAATGTCCCCCACAAATATGGCAGGAGGGATGCCTACTCCCTCCTGCCATCGCCTTCCCCCTTGCGCATGACTGATATGGCAGGAGAGATGCCCACTCCCTTCTGCAGTTGGGCCCCACCTGCTATTGGGTCGGGTTGGGTCGGGTCCTCCCCATACCGTCAAACCCCCCATACCATTAAGTTAGGAGCAGGAGGGGTGCTCCGTCCCTCCTGCTCCTCCACTGTCTGCCATCAGCAATGTGGGCCTTAGGCCCCTCCCTGGTGCATCTTGTGCATCAGGTGCCTCAGACTCCTCACTTGGAAGGAGCCTGAGGTGTCTGAGCCAATCAGTGACTTCCTTAGGGAGGAGCCTAAGGAATTTCCTGATTGGCCAAAACAATGGCCTGGTTGAGTTCTGGATAAGGTGATCGTTCAGGTAGGTAGGGGTAGCGCCAGTCAGGGCTTTGAATAGTAGACAGTAGAATTAGCTCATTTCTTAGATTATTGATCTGAAGCAAAATATGCAGAGCCTGGAAAATCAGCAAGAAAGCATGGAGAACAGACACCATAAATCAAATGTAAGAATACTTGGCATCCCTGAAAGAGAGGATACCGAAGATGTAATGAGATTGTAAGAGGTCTATCCTGTATTGTGTTTGGAAGAAAGGGATGGCCTGATTTAAAATGAGAAAGGCTCCACCATTCATAGTGTAATACAGCTCTAGTAATAGAATGCCCAGGTTCATTGGGGCATGCTTCTATACTTTAACAGAATAAATAAATTATAGTTGAAAAAAAAATGGTGATAAAGAACACAGGAAGTTAAGAATTGCCGTACTGGGTTAGATCAAGGGTCCATCTAGCCTAGTATCCTATTCCCAACAGTGACTAGTCCAGGTCACAAGTTATTATCATTATTATCATTATCATTATTAGGATTTTATATACCGCCTATCAAGGTTATCTAAGCGGTTTTACAATCAGATACTCAAGCATTCCTGACAGAATCTCAAAAAGGTAGCAATATTCTGTGCCATTAGTTAAGCAAGTCTGAGCAGGTGAGGATAACAAGAAGGGTTTGGACTCCAGGAAGAATAGAGTCATCAAAGAAAGGAGATTTGGAATGCAATTCCACTTACAATAAGAGATTTAAATTATTTTCAATTATTTCGTAGAACCTTGAAAACATTATTATTCTCTAAATACTTAATGAACCTCTCCTTTTAATCTTTCCTAATGCTATTTCTATGACTTTTAGTTTAAAGACTTTTTTTACTTCAATCAATTCTTATTATCAAACTTATGAACTGTTAACCGAGTTGAGTTCCATATTCTTGCCGGAATAAGACACCCCGACTAAAACATTAATTGCCAAACGCTGCTGAACAAAAAGATGCCACACATGCTGCAGACAATGATATTTTTTAAAAAAATAAGAAACGTATATGCATATGGATGGGTAAGTCAGAAACAAGAGGATGACAGGCTTTGCATTGCCACCCCATACACCGAATCTGCTGTGGACGGACCGTGGACAAGGAGGAGAGGAGGAGGGAAGAATTTGGGGTGGGGGCATCACCCCCTAATGCTGAATTCTCATGCGCACTCACTTCACAGAATGGGACAATTCATTGCAACTGTTCAGCACTGAAATGGCCATGCTGAACTGGCCACAATGAATCATCCTAGACCTGGTACCGTGATGTTTTGTAGCGTCACAAGATTCGAAGCAACGGTTTGATCGTTTGGTTGTAGATCCCATTTATCCATTTGACACCCAAAGACTCCTAAGACTCCTGATGCAGGCCGGGTGGCCGAAACATGTACATGTCGAGTCATTGAGTTACTTTGGATGAGTGAGTTATTTTGGATGAATAAAGACATTTGGATTTATCAGATGAGTTGAAAGACACTTTTTTGTGCACCATTCTGATTGGACATTTCCACTTTGCTCTTGCCTGCCTCATCCTAGACCTGACCATGGTAGAGAGGCAGTTTTTCCTGACATTTGAAGCTTTCCATCAAGGATCCTTAGTCTGCCTCTCTTCCATGACAATGCCTTATTCACCTGCACATCTCCTTAGATCAAGGATGTCAAAGTCCCTTCCCAAGGGCCACAATCCAGTCAGGTTTTCAGGATTTCCCCAATGAATATGCATGAGATCTATTTGAATGCACTGCTTTCATTGTATGCTAATAGATCTCATGCATATTCATTGGAGAAATCATGAAAACCCAACTGGATTGCGGCCCTCGAGGAGGTTCTTTGACATCCCTGCCTTAGATCAATAAACAATTACTGTATGGTTCTACAAGGACCTCATTCAGCCTAACTTGAGTCTACCTGTGACAGCACATTTGTTTTGTGGCTCCTTCCCTATGGAATAGCTTGCCCTTAGATACGCAAGCTGAAGGTTCCCTAAAAAAAATGTTAATCTTGCTTGAAAACTTGGCTCTTCAAACATGCCTTCTCCTCCTGAACCTGGTCCTGATCTCTCACTGAGTGAGCCCCTCTCTTCCTGTGGCCGTACTTGATTTCTCTGGATGAATGTTGGTCATAACATAAGATAACATAAGAAATGCCTCTGCTGGGTCAGACCCGAGGTCCATCGTGCCCAGCAGTCCGCTCACGCGGCGGCCCAACAGGTCCAGGACCTGTGCAGTAATCTTCTATCTATACTCCTCTATCCCCATTTCCAGTAGGAATTTGTCCAATCCTTTCTTGAACCCCAGTACCGTACTCTGCCTTATAACGTCCTCTGGAAGCGCATTCCAGGTGTCCACCACACGTTGGGTAAAGAAGAACTTCCTGGCATTTGTTTTGAATCTGTCCCCTTTCAACTTTTCCGAATGCCCTCTTGTTCTCTTATTTTTCGAAAGTTCGAAGAATCTGTCCCTCTCTACTCTCTCTATGCCCTTCATGATCTTGTAAGTCTCTATCATATCCCCTCTAAGTCTCCTCTTCTCCAGGGAAAAGAGATCCAGCTTCTCCAATCTCTCAGAATATGTCAGGTTTTCCATACCTATTATCAGACGTGTTGCTCTCCTTTGAACCCTCTCGACTAACGCCATATCCTTCTTAAGATACGGCGACCAATATTGGACGCAGTACTCCAAATGCGGGCGCACCATCGCCCGATACAACGGCAGGATAACTTCTTTCGTTCTGGTTGTAATACCCTTTTTGATTATACCAAGCATTCTATTCGCTCTCTTAGCGGCCGCTGCACACTGTGCCGACGGCTTCATTGTCATGTCCACCATTACCCCCAAGTCCCTTTCCTGGGTACTCTTATTCAATAACATCGCTCCCATTGTATAGTTGTACCTCGAGTTTCTGCTCCCCATATGTAATACTTTACATTTTTCAATGTTGAACTTCATCTGCCATTTCGCCGCCCATTCTTCTAATTTGTTCAAGTCCCTTTGCAACTTTTCGCAGTCCTCTGTAGTCCGAGCTCCATTAAATAGTTTGGTGTCGTCTGCAAATTTTATTATCTCGCACTTCGTTCCTGTTTCTAGATCATTTATGAAGATATTAAATAGCAGCGGCCCGAGCACCGAGCCCTGCGGGACACCACTCGTGACCCTCCTCCAGTCGGAGTCTCTTTCCTGTCTTCTAATGGAGTTTTTTTCTGTATTGTAATTTTAGAATGTAAACCGCTTGGCAAATCAGTGTAAGTGGTATAAAAAGTGACAAATAAATATGCGTCCGGCGGCCTTCCCTGCCTATCTCTGACATAACCTCCTGATTCCGGGGCAGATCACGACAGAGAGAAAGCACTGGGAAGGCTTCTGAAAGTGTATCAAAGTTGTGACCCCCAATGTAGCATGGAGGAAGACTCAGATGGAGTGCAGAGAAGGGGAAGACTAGCCAGGCAAGGGGGGGCCCTGGGAGCATGGGACTCTGTGCAGCGACACAACTCATCCCAGCCTAAAACCAGCCCTGACATTGGCCATGATCTGAGATTCAAATGAATCTGGATCAGCAAAACCAAACAGGACCAAGAAGATTATAGGAAATCCCTAGGGCAACAAAGACCCATAAGTGCTTTATGTGCATTCATTTGCTAAGGTGTTATTACTTTAATTATTAGCCAAGTATAAGCTTGTTTGGATCTTATGACTTCCAATGTTGAGTCTGAATTTCTTTGTTTTGCACACTTTATTTATGCTATGGTAGAAGCTGATGAAATAAAAGTTTTTCAATACAATACTGTTATATCCTTTATTTGGAACCTATTGGCCCACCCCTAATCTTTTTTTTTTTTCTGTTTTGCTTTTTGGATATCCGTAGGAGTTGTTTCTCTTTTATTATGTCTTGATTACCCCATTAATCTTGTTAATCTTGCTACTCTTGTTACTATTATTGTATCTTCTCTTACTCAGATATATTTTTTTGTTTTTCTTGTTCTGATTCTTTTCATCTTTTATTATTGTTTGGAGTTACTTTCTGCCTTTGAAAATATATATATATATTTGAGGATTTATAAACTGTTTTGTTGTGCACACTAAAAAAGGTATAATAACTGCTAAATAAATAAGTATGTTTAAAAGTATATGTGCATTTTAGACAGCAATAGTTGCATGTTTACCAATGCAGAAAGTCCACATAACTTTAACTACGTTACTTTATCTGCTTAAATTTACACAGTCAATCGGGAACACTGAATATTTACTCTGAGGTGCTGCCACTAAATGTACTTCATTGTACCTAGAAGCTGTGAATATTGCCTCCATAGAATCTTCAGCCCCCCCAAAACCTCAAATCTCTTCACATAATATCAGACAATACTGTCACAAAACACAAGACCAGCTGAAACTACAGGGGATCTTTTTAAATAACATGTTCTAAACATATACCTCCTAATGCTGCAAAAAGCACCAAACATTGCACACAGAATTTTGGTTGCGTATCTAATTTGTGCATGCAATTTAATTGAATAATAAGTTAATTAGTGCAAATAATTGGCGTTTTAACAAATAATCAATTAAGGGTTTTGCACAGTAATATAGATGTGGGATCCATGTGTAAATTTTACAGGTAGCTTTAAAAAAATGGGATGAGGAAATAGGTGGGTCATGAGCCAATCAGAAGAGTTCCTTCCAGTTTCTTATGTAATTATAGCATAGGCTTTTGTACCATGTTTTCCTTGGTGCAAATGGTTACACCTAAATTTAGTCACGGGTCCTGGGTGTAAGCACAGTTGTATGGATTATAGAACAGCGCATTTTCCAGATCCATTTTTTTGGGTGCCATATATAGAATTTAGTCCAAAGGGCCTGGTATTCAGTTGGCAGTGGTCAGCATTTTGCTTAACACTACCAGCTTTATTCCTGGATATTCAAAGCTGGACCATGTTTGGCCATCGGCAATATCTGGGCATTCGTGGCTAGATAAAACATAGGTGGTTAGGTGCTATATTCAACAGTTAACCGGCTACAATGAACCATATAAAGACAGAACTGTGTTTTACACAGTCCTATTTAAGCACGTATACCAGCTGGTTAAGTGCTGATTGTTGGCATTTAACCATCTAAATGCTGACTTCACCCCCAGAATGCCTTCAAAGGAGCTGGTTTCAGCTTAGGAATTAATTAGGCATTTTTAGCAGCATTATTGGATTAAGTGCCACTGATATGCCCAGTTAGCCCAGGACAAGCGATTTAAATGACCAGGGGCCATTTATGGCCAAAAAACATGAAGAGGGTCAAAGTTCATCAATAGAACATGAAAAAAGTAAAGGCTTTTTGGCCCAGATTCTATAAAAGATACCCAAAGTTTGGAGCCTAGATCAGCGCACCTCGCCAATTTAGACACCTAACTTACCCCTCCTTTTACTAAGCCGCGGTAGAGGTTTCTACCATGGCCAGAGTGCCACATGCGCTGATGCTCATAAAATTCCTATGAGCATTGGGGCAGCATTTAGCGCTGTAGGCCATGGTAGAAACCTCTCCCATAACTTAGTAAAATGGGTGGGGGTATTTTTTAGATTTGCTTAGTCATCACGATTGTAAGCTTAACAGGCTCAATAATTGGCATAAATTAAAATTAATTGCTATGTAGGCCCCTAAATCAATAGGCGCCTAACAATTTTGGGTATGCAGCTTACTTGAGGCACTTACCAGAATGTGGTCGTGGTTAAGGGAAGATCATGGGCAGATCTTGAGTGTGTTTTCCATATAGGCATCTGAATTAAAATAGGCCCTGGTATTTAGGCCAATAAAATACTGCCATACATAGGGGACCTAAGATTTTGACACCTAGCATCTCTTAAGTTCAACTTAGGCACCCCTAGGCATGATTCTATAAACGGCGCCCAACAGAAGATTGACAGCATCTATGCATCGGGTTCCTCGGCATCTAATTTATAGGCATCATTTATAAAATTGGAGCCTTGGAGCTCCTTTACTTATTCTGGAGCCATTTCTGGCCATTGAAATCATTTTGAATGTTGACTCCCATACATTTTAATTTCACAAAACTTTAGGATTCTTATAAAACGTTACATTTTGTACAACATGAATAAAGATCTATTGGAAAGATAAATATCTATAAAGAATAGATTTAAATACATTTAAATGTAGTATCATTACAGAAGATCTATAGAAAATCATAATGTTAGCAGAATGCAGGTTATTAACTGCAGGACACATTGCATAAGATGATCCCTATGGCAAATAATGAACATTAACAGCACTATCATAATGTTTTCACCCCTCCCCCTCACTTTTACAAAACTGCAGAAGTGGTTACCACGCGGCAAATGTTCCAATGCCCATTAAATTTCTATTGGCATCAGAGCGATAACTGCAGCAGCAGCCGCAACCACAAATTTGTAAAAGGAGTCCATTATTTGTTAGCAAATGACCCTGACAATAACTGAGGTAATCAGTAAAATAATAGATCCTAATGGTAGCACATATCGATACCCCCACCCCCATCAGCCTGGCAAAATAAATGTATATTAGATAGAAAGATGGCCTCCTAAAATAATGCTTCATAAGTCCTTTAACCTTATTTTGTTATTAATATTAATGTTTCCGAGGTTTAAGACAGTGGTCCCCAAATCTGTCCTGGGAGAGCCCCGGTCAGTCAGGTTTTCAGAATATCCACAATGAATATTCATGAGATGGATTTGCATGTACGGCTCCCACTGCATGCAGATTTATCTCATGCATACTCAGTGTGGATATCCAGAAAACCTGACTGGCTGGGGTTCCACAGGGTAGAGATTAATGGAGCATTTTGTTATTGTTTCTTATTTCTCTTTTGCTCTGTTAACAGAACTAATTATACCCCATGCAATTAGCTTTATTATTTGTGAACAGCATGAGGTACAGTATATCGCATCTATAAATGTGTTCATGACAATAATGTAATTTAAGTGGTAAAGTCATAACTATAGAAACCAGTGTTTATTATGCAGGCCTTTGCAATAAAAAAAACCCCACAAAAACAACAACAACAACAGATGGCAATCTTATAAGCTTTTTAGAACAGTGGGTAGTTGTAATTAGCAACCTAAGAAGTGTAAGTTACCTTGTTGGTTCTTTTTACTGATATATGTCTGGTATAAAGAATGTAGCTCATAATTGAAAGAGAAAAACGTCCAAAAACTTGCCTAAGTTGGCACTTGGACGATCATCAGTCAAAAACGTTCAAGTGCCGATAATAAAATGGGGTATTGGACGTATTTATAAACGACCAAGACTTTCATAGTGCCGCTGAACAACCATAGCTAAATGGGGCGTGTCAGGAGGAGTGTCGAGGGCGTAATTTGGGTGGGACGTGGGAAGGCTTAGACTTAGTCGTACTGCATGTATAACCGAAAGTTATACAGCACAGGATCGACAGAACTTGGATGTTGTGACTTAGACCATTTAAAACATGGCGGCCAGGTGATGATGGTCTGGAGGCTGAAATTTAAAGTTGTGAATAAAATTTTTATGGGGGTGGGGGGGTTGGTGATCACTGGGGTAATGTGTGGGGGTCTTTGTTATGTGTTTGCAGTGCTTATCTGGTGAGTTTAGGTGGGTTTTTGTAGCTTGCTGTACGACTAAGTCTAAGCCAGCCCACATCCCGCCCAACTTCCACCCTCGACACGCCTCCCGAAACGCCCCGTTTATCTTTGGACATTGAGCGGCACTATGAAGGCCTAGGTCGTTTAGAAATACGTCCAAAACCAATTTTTATTTTCAGCGCTTGGACATTTTTGAGAAATGTTCATCCAAGTGCCTACTTAGGCTGGTTTTTGGACGTTTTTCTCTTTCGATTATGAGCCCCTTATTATCAAAATGCCTAGATTATATAAAAAATAGATTATTTGTAGACACATGGAAAACAATAAGATATGTGAGTAATTTAACACCTATTCCAATTAACAAATCAACAAATCAAACTATATGGCTGAACTCCAAGATTCAAATTGGCGGATTTAAAGTCATCTGGAAGCATTGGATGATTGCAGGAATACGTGTATTAGATGTTATTTCTAATGGTAAACTGCTTGAGTTTTCACAGTTGCAACATAAATATGGCCTTAATAAATCACAAAATTTTAGATGGATGCAACTGCCATTCAGGTGGGGTTTCCTGAAAGGAAAAATCTTAATAATCAATATAGTTTGGAATTCTTGTGCTTTCAGGTGGACTTCCTGGGACATCAGGCTGCTCAGTGGTACAAATTAATATCTGGATTTATGAATAAAAAACCGAAGACTAGTCTTCGGGACATTTGGAGCATTGAGATTAAGCATCACATTTCTGCGTCTCAATGGCCACGAATTTGGTCTTGGAGGATGAGATGTACAATGTCTGCATCTATGAGACAAACATGGTTTTTCCTGTTGCATAGAGCATTCTGGACCCCTGTTGGTTTACAAAAATTAGATTGCTCTAAGTCTGATAGATGTTGGCATTGTCATCTTGAGGCAGGGACTTTAGATCATTTATTGTCCTATTGCCCATTTATTATGGATTTTTGGAAATCAATTTGGGGCCAAATTAATACTTTATTAGAAAATCATGTGACATTATCGTATGACACAGTATTATTTGGCTTGTCTATGAGGGTTAAGAGCCAAATTTCTTCCAAAAATAATAAACTCTTACTTATTTTAACAGGAGTCGCCATACAACAAATAACATGTAATTGGAAAAATTGGAATAGATTAAACTAGTTTTTGGTGGAATTCAGTGTGTCATATTTATAAAATGGAAAGAACATTAGCTATTCAGAAAGTGAATTTTAATAAATTTAAAGATGTGTGGGGGCCATTAACAAAATATTGCAATGAATAGATATTTCCCTGTTTTGTACAAATGAAAGAATGGGGTGGGGAAAGGGGGAATTTATTATATGGTATATGTGTTATGAGATACTGAAGAGATGGGGGAAAGGGATAATTCTATTTAATATGAAGAATGTAGAATTTCAAGTGATGTACTTAACTTAAAATGGTATAACTTTTTGATGCACTTGATGTAAGTATAAAAACGAATAAAGAATTTATATTAAAAAAAAAAAAGAATGGTTTGGACTCCGACCTGGCCTAAGACTCCCGGGCCTATTCTGGTTGGCCCAGGCATCTTAGGCCCCACCTGTGGGTGGGGTTTCAGCTGCCTGGGCCAATCCGGTCCCATTCCGGAGCCGGCAGGCCTGCCAGATGGGCGGGCTTGGCACCCGTCCATCTGGCCAACATTTAACAGGTATGGGGGGTGGGATTGGGGGTGGAGGGGTCGTGGAGTCGGCGGGGGGGGGTCGCAGGTCAGCGGGGGGACCGATCAGGGCTTTGGGGGCGGTCGTTGGGGGGGGTTGTGTCGAGGGCAGGAGGCCCTGGGATCCCTCCTGCCCATATTGTAGTGGGGGGTGGGGGGTAGGGGATCCACCTGGGCAGGAGGGGTTGGGCTCCCTCCTGTCCGATCTTGTAGGGGGTGGGGGGGCGAGAGGCCAGGAGGGCTTGGGCTCCCTCCTGGCCCCATCAGACTTGGGGGGGATTAGAGATCGCGGGGCAGGAGGGCTTGGGCTCCCTTCTGGCCCCATCGGACTCGGCGGGGGGGAGGGGGGTTGGGGAGCATGGGGCAAGAGGGCTTGGGCTCCCTCTTGCCCCAATCTTCATTGGGTGTTCGGGGGTGCCACTTAGAGGCAGGCCATTATTTTAAAAAAAAACTCCTTTTGGACGTTTTTTTTGATTATGGACATTTTCCCTGCTTCTACTTTCAGCGTTTAAGGCCTTAGGCCAAAAGGGGACTTAGACTTTTTTTTGATTATGCCCCTCCACGCCTAGATAGCTGTGCACATAAATCTAATTAGTGCCAACAATTTCTTGTTTATTGGCAATTATCGGCACTGATTGGTCTGTTAACCAATTAAGTTGAACGTGCAAATCTGCAATGCCCACAGATTTGCATGCACAACTTTGGGCACGGTATATAGAATCAGGGGAATTTCCAAGAAAGATGTAACAATGAGTCATTTTTCACCAATATTTACATGCTTTCCCATGGCAATTGGATGCCTGGAATGCCCTCTCAAGGGAGGTGATGGAGAGGAAAATGGTGATGGAATTCAAAAAAGTATGGGATGAACACAGAGGATCTCTAACTAGTAAAGGAATGGTATAAATTTTAAAAACTAAAGCTGGTACTGGGCAGACTTTAGTTTAGGATCAGCTGGGGAGGGCTTTGACATGTACTCATAAGAACATTAAGCAATGCCTCCGCTGGGTCAGACCTGAGGTCCATCATGCCCAGCAGTCCGCTGTGCAGTAAACCTCTATCTATACCCTTCTATCCTCTTTTCCTGCAGGAAATTGTCCAATCCTTTCTTAAACCAAAGTACTGTACTCTGCCTTATTACGTCCTCTGGAAGTGCATTCCAGGTATCCACCACATGTTGGGTAAAGAAGAACTTCCTAGCATTAGTTTTGAATCTGTCCCCTTTCAACTTTTCCGAATGTCCTCTTGTTTTTTTATTTTCTGAAAGTTTGAAGAATCTGTCCCTCTCTACTCTCTCTATGCCCTTCATGATCTTATAAGTCTCTATCATATCCCCTCTAAGTCTCCTCTTCTCCAGGGAAAAGAGACCCAGTTTCTCCAATCTCTCAGCGTATGAGAGGTTTTCCATCCCTTTTATCAAACGTGTCGCTCTCCTCTGAACCCTCTCGAGTAACACCATATCCTTCTTAAGGTACGGCAACCAATATTGGACGCAGTATTCCAGATGTGGGCGCACCATCGCCCAATACAATGGCAGGATAACTTCTACCGTCCTTGTTGTAATACCCTTCTTGATTATGCCTAGCATTCTATTTGCTTTCTTAGCGGCCGCTGCGCACTGTGCCGTCGGCTTCATTGTCATGTCCACCATTACCCCCAAGTCCCTTTCTTGGCTACTCTCATTCAATAATATCCCTCCCATTGTATAGTTGTACCTCGGGTTTCCGCTTCCCACATGCAATACTTTACATTTCTCAACGTTGAACTTCATCTGCCATCTCGCCGCCCATTCCCCCAGTTTGTTCAAGTCCCTTTGCAATTCTTCACATTCCTCTTTAGTCCCAGCTCCACTAAATAGTTTTGTATCGTCCGCAAATTTTATTATCTCACACTTCGTGCCTGTTTCTAGATCATTTATGAATATATTAAATAGCAGCGGCCCAAGCACCGAGCCCTGCGGAACACCACTCGTGACCCTCATCCAGTCCGAGTAGTGGCCCTTTACCCCAACCCTCTGTTTCCTACCCGCCAACCAGTTTCTGTTCCATCTATGTACGTCTCCGTCCACTCCATGGTTCTTCAGTTTCCAGAGTAGACGCTCGTGAGGCACCTTGTCAAAGGCTTTTTGGAAATCAAGATATATGATGTCTATGGGGTCTCCTCTGTCCATCCATTTGTTAATTCCTTCGAAGAAGTGCAATAAGTTCGTTAGGCAGGATCTCCCCCTGCAGAAACCATGTTGGCTTGTTATCAGAAGTTTGTTTCTTTCCAAATGTTCATCGATGTGTTCTTTAATCAGTGCTTCCGCCATTTTCCCCGGAACCGAGGTCAGACTCACTGGTCTGTAGTTTCCCGGGTCACCTCTTGATCCCTTTTTAAAGATGTGAGTGACGTTGGCTATCTTCCAATCCTCTGGGATCACGCCTGTTTTCAAGGATAGGTTGCAAATTTGCTGCAGTTGTTCCGCTATCTCTTCCTTTAATTCCTTCAGAATCCTTGGATGGATTCCGTCCGGACCCGGGGATTTGTCAGTTTTAAGTTTTTCTATCTGCCTGTGTACATCATCAAGGCTCACTTCCATGGATGTAATTTTTCTGCTTGATTTCCATTGAAGTTTTGCTCAGGTTCCGGTATGTTGGTTGTGTCTTCGTTTGTAAATACAGATGAGAAGAACATGTTGAGTCTTTCTGCGACTTCTTTCTCCTCCTTCACCGCTCCCTTCCTGTCTCCTTCGTCCAGCGGTCCTACCTCCTCCCTAGCTGGCTGTTTCCCTTTAACATATCTAAAGAATGGTTTGAAATTTTGTGCCTCCCTGGCTAGCCTCTCTTCATACTCTCTTTTGGCTTTTCGAACCACACGGTGACATTCTTTTTGATACTTCATGTGCTCCTTCTGGTTCCCTTCAGTTTTGTCCTTTTTCCATTTCCTGAATGAATTTTTCTTATTGCCTATCGCTTCCTTCACTATTTTAGTCATCCATATCGGGTCTTTTGTTCGACTCTTTTTGCACCCCTTTCTGAATCTGGGGATGTGCAGATTTTGCGCCTCGCTCACCGTGTCCTTGAAAAAAGACCAGGCATGTTCTACCGTTTGCCATTTTTTGGAAGTGTTCCTAAGTTTCTTCCTTACCATTTCCCTCATTGCTTCATAGTTTCCTTTCCTGAAGTTGAATGTTGTCGCTATGGTTCTCTTTCCGTTCGGTATTCCTGCTTCAACCTTGAACTTGATCATGTTATGATCGCTGTTTCCCAACGGTCCCACTAATTCCACTTCCTTTGCAGGTCCCCTTAGTCCATTTAGGATTAGATCCAGAGTGGCATTTCCTCTCGTCGGTTCTCTAACAAGCTGCTCCATGAAGCAATCTTGTATAGCCTCCAGGAATTCTGTCTCCCTAGCGCATCTTGAGCTTCCAAGACTCCAGTCTATCCCAGGGTAGTTGAAGTCTCCCATAACAACTGTGTAACCGCTTTTGCATTCTCGCTTCATCTCGGCATCCATTTCTTTATCGCTATCTCCGGTTTGCCCGGGTGGACGATAGTATAGTCCCATCTTTATTTCTTGCCCTTTCCTACCCGTTATTTTAACCCATAGCGATTCCAGTTTGTTGGTCGTCTCCGCTGTGTCCATTCTTGTCGATTGTATGCTTTCTTTTACGTATAGGGCTATTCCTCCTCCTTTCTGTCCTGACCTGTCCTGGCGATAGAACTTGTACCCCGGCAGTGCCGTATCCCATTTGTTTTCCTCATTCTACCACGTTTCAGTGATGCCAATGATGTCTATGTCCTCGCTATTGGCCATGGCTTCTAGTTCCCCCATTTTGTTTCTTAGGCTCCTTGTATTAGTATATATGCAGTTTAGATCCTGGCATTTTTTGGTCTTCATTTCTTTTTTCTGTGCTTCGGTCTTTGATGTCTTCTCTTTTGCTACAATCTTTCTAACCTCCTCTTCTGGGTTAGTTGACTCCTGTAATTTGTCCCTTGTTTCTTCCCAGCCTTTTTTCCCCTCAGTATCTTCACTGGATACCTTCTTCCGAATCATCGACGCTAGGTCGACTGTCGGCTTTCCCCTTTCTCTTAGTTTAAAGCCTGTTCTATTCCTCTCTTGATGTTGTTTGCTAGAAGTCTTGTTCCCGCCGTGCTCAGGTGCAGTCCATCTCTCCTGTAGAGCTTGCTCTTGCCCCAGAACGTTGTCCAGTTTCTCACGAAGAGGAACCCTTCTTCCTCACACCATCACCTCATCCACGCATTTATTGATTGTAGTTCTTCCTGCCTTTTCACATCTGCCCTCGGTACCAGTAGGATCTCTGAGAATGCTATCTTCTGGGTCCTCATCTTCAGCTTCCTTCCCAGTAATTTCGAACTTGAGGACAGTGCTGCGCAGACTTTACAGTCTGTTTCTCATAAACGACGAGATGATTTGGATAGGCTGGAGTGAGCTTCGAAGGCAACTCTAGCAAATGGAACTTAAGGACAGTATTGGGTGGACTTTATGGTGTATGGCCCAAAAAAGACAATTTAATTTACCCTCTCTTTTACTAAGGTGCGCTATGCTTTTTAGCGCGCATTAAATAATAGCATGTGCTTTACATGTACTAAATGCTAATGCGTGCATGGACACGTTAGCGGTTAGCGCACTTGTTGATATACCATGCGCTAAAACGCTTAGCACACCTTAGTAAAAGAGGGCCTTAATCATGATATTCTAATGTGAGTAAATTTTGGGCAGACTGGATGGACTGTCATTTACTATGTTACTATGTAACTATGGGGCTCATTTCTCAAAAAACAGATGTCCAAAAGACGACATATACAGGCATTTGGACGTCTTACTAATCAAAATGTCCAGGTAGGCATTTTTGAAACTATTGTTTTCGACACCTTTCTGATTTTTTTTGTCTCAAGTGCATCTAAATATTAAGGGGCATGTTAGTGGCATGTTTTGGGAGGGATTAAGGTGGGCTTAGCACTTGGATGTTTTACGGTGATAATCAAATATTTAAAAAAATGTCCAGGGCACAATTTGGACATTACAGGCTAGACCTGTTTTTAAAATGAATAAGGGTCAAAAAGTACCCAAACTTGACCAGAAGGCTACTGGAGGGATAAAAATATGCCCCCATGCTCCCCCAGGGGTCACTGAACCCTTCCCACCCACCCTCAAATATCTTCATGAAACAGTACATGTATATGTCTCTATGGCAGCTGCAGATACCTTGGCCAGTCCAATTAGAGCTGCAAGCAGGTCTCTGGAGTAGCATGGCAGGCAGTGCAGTGGACTGCAGAGAAGGGGGTCCGGGCTCATATGCCACCCTAATTAGTATACTTGTGGTGGAAAGTGTGAGCCCACCAAAAAACCACTGTATTGTCATATAGGTAACACCTGCAGGCATAAGGGCTATTGGGGTAGAGTGTGGGGGGTATGGTTAGATGTGTACCTGGCACTCTTAATGTGAAGTTCACAGCAGTACCCCCTAGGGTGTCCCACTACTCTGCTGGCATGGCTTTGTGGTCAATCCATTAAAAATGACCCCTCCTACATGCAAATAACTTGGACATTTTTTATTTGGATTTCTTTTGTTCTATAATGGCAAAAAAATTAGACATCTAGTTGGACAAAACATCTAGCTGGGCTACTAAAAAAAAGAACGATAGCCGCCTTGTGGGCTGGAAGATGGACATTTTGTTCACTCAATTTTTGGACATTTTTCTCAAAACATCCATATTGGACTTAGACATCCTATCAAAAATGCCCCTCCACAACTACCAAGATCTTCATCTCAGATTTTAGCTGTATTTCTGATTCTACTAATTTGAATGGATTACATGGGATTAATTGTTACGCTTCTACTATCTTATTGTAAGTTGCCAGGATGTTTAGTAGAAACTTTTGTTGTTGTTTCATTTTGCTTATAATGTATTCCTGTTATCTGTGATATGATAGGATGGCCATTAATTGTTATTTCTTTGTAATTTTGATTTGAAATATAGGGCTCCTTTTTTGAAGGTGCGTTAGGGCCTTAACACATGGAATAGCGCATGCTGAAATGCCATGCGCGCTAGCTACTATGGCCTCCTCTTGAGCAGGCGGTAGTTTTTCAGCTAGCGCGTGCTAATCCAGTGCATGCGCTAAAAACTCTAGCGCACCTTCGTAAAAGGAGCCCATAATCTTTTTAAAATAACTTTTCTTTTGCTTAGAATACATTCTCATAAGTGGCCATTTTTACCAGGAATGTGTCCAGACTTACCCAAATACTCAGGAAGGATTTAATTGAGCTGAGCTTAGATCTTTGCCTTGGTGTGATAATTTTTTGTTAAATTTTCTTATAAATGACTAGTCACATTTGAAGTGAACTACTACATCTTTCTAATCTAAACTTCTTCAGTTAAATAATTTTCTCTATTAATATTAGGGTCCTTTTATGAAGGCGCATTAACTGATTTAGCACGCACTAACTGATTTAGCATGCAGTAATTGATTTAGCGCGCACCAAAGATGAGTGCGCACTAAATGCTAAGGTGCCCATATATTCTATGGGTACCTTAGCATTTAGCATGTGTTAATCTTTAGCGTATGCTAAATCAATTAGCGTGCGCTAAATCAGTTAGCGCGCCTTAGTGAAAGGACCCCTAAATCGGTTAGTGTGCCTAAGTAAAAGAACCCCATTATTTGATATCTCCTGATAGTGGGTGAGAATATGAATAAGAGTATCATTTGTGATTTAATCTGGTCATCTAACTTAATGGGGCATTTTCTCAGATTGAATTTGATATATATTTTTTAATCTTTCTTTTCTTTTTTTGTTACTTCCACCTCACTTCTCACGTGTAATATAGACTATATATATATATTTTTTTGTACTCCATTGTATTCCTTTGTTGTTGCAATTCTGGGCAATTTTCTAGATTTAGGTTCTAAAAAAAAAGTTAATCATTTGAATCCAACTGAAAAAAGAAAATCCTGTACTGATCGGAGTATACCAGAGGTATGCAGATTAGGAGAAGCTGTGTTCTAGGTGTGGTTTAGCTGACCTTGAAAATGTGTATAGGGAATTCCTGTACTTTAGGATAGTAAAAACATACACCCCTGAAAAAAAATCCACATATTTTAGTTTTAACTGGGCATAACTGTGTGTTATCTTGCTCATTTGGACCTAGACTTTAGAGGGGAGTTTGAGGGGGGAATTGTGTTTGGCTCTTTGGGTTTAAGAACCATACTGAAATGGGGAAAAATTATTTTGGAGCATTGCTGTTTAACTGACAACCAATCCCCGAAAATGCCTCCCTTAAATTTAAACATGCCTCTGCCATTCTTGTATAAACACAGACTTCTCTAAAATCATTTACCAATGTACACAATCATATCAGTGATTTTTACCCTTCTAGAATCTTTTCCTTATTTTTTTTCTTCACCCATAAACTTTTTTTGTTTGTAAAAGACCATAATGGTACTATTTTTTTTTACTTCTCACTTTGAACACTGATAAATATTAATGCAATCCTCTCATTATATTATTACTAATTATCTAAACGAGAAAAGGAATCTCAAAATCGGTCTCATTTATGCAAGTGTAATCCAAGTAATAACATTTCAAAATATGTTTACCAGACTGATTGACCTGAACACCTGCTATTCATCAGTTATGAAAGGTTCAGCAAACTACTATTTATTCCTTTATTCTATAATCTTTACAAAAATGCTTGAGAATAATAGGAACAAATACCCAATCCTTACATGCTGTAAGACCTTTCATGGCATTGTAGGCTATGAGTATACAAGCATCTTCTAGAATATAATTAATTTAACCAAGACAGATTCACCCACCGCTATTCTTTTACGACAAACTCATGTAACCTCAGTCCTGTACAACAAATAAGCTGTTTTGAAAATGACTTCCAAGGCAATGTCTGTTGCCATAGAGATGACATTAAGTGAAAAGGACAAAAAATATAGAGGGTGATAAACTGCATGCTTGAATGACACACTTGACTTCCACACTTGTGTTCAACCGAGGCATACATGCCAAGAGTTTTATGAAAGACAAAATTAAAATGTATTGCTATCCTGCCCTCACTGACAGGACATTGTATGGTGGCTGTTAGCATAATTCTCCATATACTATATTTATTGTGTATGTTTCTTTTTGACCCTGACAAAAGTCTCCCCATGTTGTAAATCATACCATTAAATCTGCCAGTAGAATCTAAGTTGTTTTGGAAAAATTAAAAATAAAATATGGGGCCAAATCACTATTTATGGAGTTTGGGTAGATGCAGACCATAATAATCACATCAAAGGAAACAGTTACTCTTTGGGTTTGGCAGGCTTACAGGCATTACATTACTGGTTTGTGACCTAACTAAAAACAATTGATGCCTCTTTTTTTTTATTTTTTAATTCAGTGTACCCCAGCATTCTACTGTACAATGGTTTTATATAAATGGGTAACATTTAAACTTCTGTGTTGTTCTACATTGGTTTTATGCCAAAGAGAATATGGTTGTTGTTTTTTTTTTTTAATGTTCATTTATATTCCATAATAATAACCTCTCATTCACTAAATAAGTTCTTTTCTCATTTGCCATCTGCAGCAGGCTCAGATTTCTACATTGTCTTTCTTGCTGGTAGCTAATGCTTTCAAATGTACTTTCTTGGCTCTAAGCATGCCTAGATTTAGATAGCATTGTATGCTTGACTTTAGCTGTTGCCTACCAAGGATGGGTGTAACATACAGGAAAATCAGACGGATACATGCAAACAGCCAAAAAGCTGCAAAAAAATGTAAAATATGTTAGTCTATTAAATAGATATCACCTACAACTATTAATTCTAAGTACAAACTGGGGTATTCAACCAAACTTAACCAATTTTATCCTTCTTCTTTTAGGAAACAGGGGAACAATAAAGAATTAAAGACTATTTCAAGTTTTCTTCTATGTGCCTTTTTTTTCTTTCAAGATTGACTTCTTCAACTAGAGGATGATTTATTTATTGAAATTTGATGGTTCCCCTTTCCATTAATACATCAGTTGAAATAGTATAATCAACACATGTTCTCTCTCTATATACACACGAGTATACAGTCATGTGAAAAAATTAGTACACCCCATAAAATATTCATTTCTTTCTTAAGAAATGTTCACATATCAATGTCAAATCTTTTTATTTATTTATCTCTGGAAAAGAAAGTTTTGTAATTGCAAGTAAAAAACAAAAATTGTCCTTGATTTACTCATTAAACAAAAGATATCCACAAAAATGTGTATTCTAACTGAAGAATAAATTAGAGGAGAACAGAAAAATGTCCCTCATTTGTTTCAAAAATAGTACTTTTCGGATGTGATTGTCCCTAATGCATCTATCTTTCTGAACCGTTTGCAAAAAAACACATCCAAAAGAAAAACACACAAAATAAACTATTGGGATGTAGGAAGGGCCAGCATTTTTAGAAAACTGACCACATAGACATCCCAGCAGAGAAATAAGGCATCCAAGGGGCACTGCAATGAACATCACATAAAAAGGCTGAGGTACACTTCTCACTATTGCCCCCTTATACTGTATGATGAGCCCTTCAGAAACCACCCTCAACCTATAGGATCCATCTGCACACCACACCAATAACCCCATGCCTTCAGGTGTCACCTATATATAGCTACAGTGGGATTTGGGTAGGTTTTAGAAGACTCACATATTCTACCATAAGTGTATGAGATATGGGCCTGTGTCCCCATCTCTATAGTTTGTGCATTCATCAATCATGGCCATAACATCTGAAACTATCATACAGACAGGTATATACTGTTTCATTCACATTTGGGGAGATGGGAGGGGTTAGTGACCACTGGAGGAGTGTGTGTGTGTATGTGTGTGGGGATGGGGGGTGGGGGTGTCATGTCATTATACCATCAGTGGACATCTGGTCAATTTAGGTACTTTTTGGCACTTATTATTAAAGTAGGTCTAGCCTCAAATGTCCAAATTGTGCCTGAGGGTTTCCCATTCACTATCATAAAATTTTGTGCGGTAATTGTTCGAGCTGTTCAGAGTAGTGAAGACGCAGGAGGATTGCGAACATCTGCAACATGATATAACAATGCTTGAGAAATGGGCCGCGACATGGCAGATGAAGTTCAACGTGGATAAGTGTAAGGTGATGCATGTCGGTAATAAAAATCTTATGCACGAATACAGGATGTCTGGGGCGGTACTTGGAGAGTCCCCCCAGGAAAGAGACTTGGGAGTACTGGTCGACAAGACAATGAAGCCGTCCGTGCAATGTGCAGCGGTGGTGAAAAGGGCAAACAGAATGCTGGGAATGATTAAAAAGGGGATCACAAACAGGTCGGAGAGGGTTGTCATGCCGCTGTACCGGACCATGGTGCGTCCTCACCTGGAGTACTGCTTGGTACTACTTGAAAGGGTCCAGAGAAGAACGACTAAAATGTTAAAGGGGCTGGAGGAGTTGCCGTAAAGTGAGAGATTAGAGAAACTGGGCCTCTTCTCCCTTGAAAAGAGAAGACTGAGAGGGGACATGATAGAAACATTCAAGATACTGAAGGGAATAGACTTAGTAGACAAAGACAGGTTGTTCACCCTCTCCAAGGTAAAGAGAACGAGAAGGCACTCTCTAAAGTTGAAAGGTGGAAAACTGGAACGTTCTTCCGGAGGCTGTTATAGAAGAAAACACCCTCCAGGGATTTAAGACAAAGTTGGACGGGTTCCTGTTGAACCAGTACGTAAGCAGGTAGGGCTGGTCTTTGACATGGGGCCACTGTGGGAGCGGACTGCTAGGGCACGATGGACCACTGGTCTGACCCAGCAGTGGCAAATTCTTATGTTCTTATGTTCTGTCTCTCCCCCTCATCCTTCTGTTTTGGGGTCTTGGGAAGATATGTTCTCCTGCAAATTGTGCCCTGGACATTTTCTAAAATGTTTCATTATTACAGAAAAACATCCAAATCATAAGTCCACCCTAGTCCTACCCAAACCATGCCCTTCAGATTTAGATGCACTGCAAACAACAACCATGGACATCTAATATAATAAAAGGCTAAGCCGCGCATGCGCACTCCCATCGCGTGTTCCATTTTCCGTGCACTGTAGGGCACCGCAGATGGGACTGCGCATGCGCGTGAAACACTCTCCCTCCTCCCCCGAGGCGGATGTCGGACGTGGCGGCTGTCAGCCGTGCTGTTCTTCGGTGTGCCCTGCTCCTTGCCAGCTGCAAACTCTCCAGAGCCATACTTGAACAAGTGAATGGCAGAGAGCGTGTGGGGCGGCGGTGCACGTGCGGCAGGGCGCAAGCACTGTCTGAGGGAAGTTGCCCCCGCTGCCGCTGACAAACCCTCAGCAGCAGTAGTACATTGCCTGCTAGTGTTTCCCCTCCGAGCCTCCAGCGCCCTCAGTGGTGTGCGAAAAAGAGGGCGGAGCGAGCCCCGGCCTTCTGTTGCGCATCCATCTCCCTCATCGCGTCTGGCCATAAAAAAGTAAAGAACTAAATGAAAAAAAAAAAATTCAAAGTTCTTAAAACGCATGTGGCCTGTGAAAAATTTCAGGATGATCTTAGGAAATGGGAAGACTGGGCATCCAAATTCAAGTTAAAATTTAATGTGGACAAATGCAAAGTGGGAAGAAAAATCCAAATCATAGCTGGCAGATGCTAGGATCCATCTTAGGGGGTCAGCAAGCACTCTACACACGCTGCTTCGGGGCCTTCTACTGCCCTGATTTGCTGGGCAGTAGAAGGCCCTGAAGCAGCGTGTGTAGAGTGCTGCAGAGGCTGCTGGAATCAGAAGGTTTGTCTGGACCATGGGAAGGGGGGAGGGAATGCTGTTGTGCCTGCTTCTCAGGGAAGTGGTGGGAGAGAAATGCTGCTGCATAGGAGGCAGGGAGAGAGACAGATAGAAAGAAAGACAGACAGCAGGAGGAAGGGAGACGGACAGAAAGAAAAGAAGAAAGACACAGGGGCAGGGAGAGACACAGAAAGACAGACAGACAAAGGAGGCCAGGGAGAGAGACAGACAGAGGGAGGGAGAGAGAGACAGAAATAAAGACACACATACATATATTCTAGCACCCGTTAATGTAACGGGCTAAAATACTAGTCCATTTGAAAATAGCAAATTGGAAGAGTTTGGCAAAGCAAACATCCATCTGCCTCTTTAGCCACTTTTTGGATGTTTTTCTATTTTTGAAAATGAGCCCCATAATGGAATTAGAAAAAGTACAGAGATAGGCAATGAAAATGATAAAGGGGATGGGATGACTTCCCTTTGAGGAAAGGCTAATGAGGTTAGCTCTCCTCAGCTTGGAGAAGAGTCGGATGAGGGGAGATATGATAAAGATCTATAAAATCCTGAGTGGATTGGAATGGGTAGACCTGAAACACTTGTTTACTTTTTCCAAAAATACAGACTAGAGGTCATGTAATGAAGTTACTAAGTAGTAAATTTTAAACAAATCAGAGAAAATATTTCTTAATTCAATGTATAAAAAAGTTCTGCAATTTGTTTCCAGAGAATGTGGTAAAATTAGCTAGCTTAGCAGAGTTTTTTTTTTTTTTTTAACGTTTTCGATAATTTCCTAAAAGTCTATAAGCCATTATTAAGATGGGAAAATCCACTACTTGTTTCTAGGTAAGCAGCATAAAATCTATTTTACTCTTTTGGAATCTTGCCAGGTACTTGTGAGCTGGCTTTGTCACTGTTGGAAACAGGATACTGGGTTTGATGGATCTTTGGTCTGTCACAGTCTGGCAATACTTATGTTCTTATTTTCTTATGCTCTTACCACCTGACTGTTTTCTTCCATCAGCGTTCTTCTGTAGTCCTAGTTATTGTGATATTTCCCTCACCATGGCCTCCAAGGATCAGCTTAATAAAAGAGCTCCTAAGTAGAGAATGACACGGTGACAAAATTCATCACCGTTCCCGTCCCCGTGAACCATCTCAATGTCATTATTCAAGGAGAGAGGGAAGAATCAAGAGTATGACTGGGCCCAATCACAGACCCTTAAGCCTTGCATTGAAGAATGTTGGTGTAGAAGGACTGAGGTTGAGAAAGACACGTAAGAATGATGCAGGATTGTTTCCCACGGTTATCCACCATGTCATTCTCTACTCCTAAGTAAGATAAAGTAAAAAATGTTTTTTCTAATTAATATATACGTGTGTAGATTCTTTTAAACAATTCGGAATCATATTTTACGCCTGTCTGAGCTTCTGGATACATTATATTTAATATAACAAAGACAGGAGGAATAATAGTAGAATACAAAATATCAATAAAATAATGAAAAATTTCTGAGTTCTGCTGTGACCTAGACTTAAAATGGTTAGAGGCAGGATGCTGGACTTGATACATCCTGGTCTGACTTAATGTGGATTTTCTCAGGTTCTTATGGCTATATTCAGGTATCTCCTATAAAATCAACTTTTTAAATAAAGATTGGAGGATAGATTTTTTTAAAAAAAAAATCATTGGTAAAACAGTATTTGCCCAATAGTCAGACCATTGGAAATGGCTGGCTATCTCCTGTGGTCAGCAGTGAAACTGGAAATTCAATGCTGGTGCTCTATCCTTTGACCAGCATTGGATTTCCAAGTTTTCTTTCTTTATGGCTGATACTTAGATGGCTAAGCCGATATTCAATGGCTGACTGGCTATGTTCTAGCAGCTAAAGATAGACCTTCTGAATAGGATATTTAGCTGGAGATGGCCAACCATCTCCTTCTGAATATTGGGGGATAGCCGGCTATGTAGTATTGAGCTGGCCAGAAGCTGTTCCTGGCTGGCTAAATAGTAACATAGTAAATGACAGCAGATAATCGCGAATACCTGGTCAACAGGCAAGAATCATACTCCAACCCTTGGAAGGCATTCTGTGGTGTCCCACAAAGCTCCCCATTATCCCCAATCCTATTCAATTTATACATCAAAATGGAAGATGAAACTGTACTATCTTATGCCGATCACATTCTCCTCCTCATCCCCATAATCAAAAACTATCCTAATACTGCCGAAAAAATCTCAAACAATATAGAAAAAATTCAAACCTGGGCAATGAACAACAAGCCTGAAACTGAATGCCAACAAGACCAAAGCCATTGGTTTCTGCACTGCACAACAGAATGTAATTTCTAACCTCATTCTTCCATCAGGCATCACTCTCATCATGGAAAAATCCACCAAGGATACTAGGATGCATCTTAGACGATACTTTCACTATGGAACCACAAATCTCTAACCTTCAGAAAAAGACCATCTACACTATACATCAACTGCGACTCACAAGACCATACTTCCACCCACGCCATTTTGCTCTGATCGTCCAGATGATGGTCCTACCTCAATTGGACTATTGCAACACTACTCTCATCTGCAAACTGTAACTCATCCAGAATATAGCTGTTAGACTAATCTACAAATTAAAGAAATTTGACTCAATCACAACCTTCATCAGGCAACTACATTTGCTCCCAATTTCATCCCAGATAATTTTCAAATCGTCATGTATCTTACATCAGATTCTATACAGAAACTCAGCAGCCCCTCTTATTCAATTATTCTCTACTGCTTGGTTGACATAAAAAAGAATCATTAACAAAATCCAACTAAACCTGCCATCCACAAAATACCTCCACTACAAACAAATTTTCCACTCTATGCTATCTTAGCTGGATGTAAAAACCTGGAATAACCTACCAGAAACCATCAGGAAAGAAACAAACTATACTACTTTCAGAAAAAACCTGAAGACTCACCTCTTTGGCAATTAACTGTCTTCAATTCTATGTAGAACCCCCTACTTCTAGGTCTCTCCTCTTTCTTCTCCATGCTCCCTTCCCCTACTACTTTCCCCTTCCTCTTTGATCTGTCGCCATGAGCCTGTATAAGTATGTGCGACTCACAAATGGAAGACTAGATTAGATTAGCTAATGACGTGAACGGTCCATCCACTCTGCCCATAAGTTATACCCATTTAAAAATATACATGATTAGATTAACTTGTCTCTTCTTTGATATTTCTGGGTCATAGACTATAAAACCTGGTATTGTCCTAGGTTCCAAATGCTGAAGTCGTCATCCAAGCTCACTCCAGCCCATCCAATCATCCCATTATTTGCAGGATATCTACCATAAAGTCTGGCCAGTAACATCCTCATGTTCCATATTAGTGGAGTTCACATTGATGCCCACCCCAGCCCATCCTAAACCGAATCACCATATATGGAACACAGACCGTGCAGGTCTGTCCAATACCTGCCTTAGTTCTTTAATTTACATCCTTCATTTTCTAATTAGAAATCCTCTATTTTTATCCCACACTTTATTGAATTCCATCACCATTTTCCTCTCCACAATATCCCTCGGGAGGGCATTCCAGGCATTTACCATCCTCTCCATGAAGAAGAATTTCCTAACATTGTTCCTAAGTCTTCTTCCCTGTAACCTCAAATAATGCTCTCTAGTTTTATCAATTTTTCTTCACTGGAAAAGATTTGATTCTATATTAATAAGAACATAAGAAGTTGCCTCCACTGGGTCAGACCGAGGTCCATCTCGCCCAGCGGTCCGCTCCCGCGGTGGCCCATCAGATCTGCGACCTGTGAAGTGGTTTCTGACCACTTTTATAACCTACCTCAAGTTCTATCTGTACCCCTCTATCCCTTTATCCTCCAGGAACCTATCCAAACCCTTCTTGAACCCCTGTACAGAGTTCTGGCCTATCACTTCCTCCGGAAGCGCGTTCCATGTGTCCACCACCCTCTGCGTAAAAAAGAATTTTCTAGCATTTGTTCTAAACCTGTCCCCTTTCAATTTCTCCGAGTGACCCCTAGTGCTTGTGGCTCCCCTCAGTTTGAAGAATCTGTCCTTATTTACTCTCTCTATGCCCTTAAGGATTTTGAAGGTTTCTATCATGTCCCCTCTAAGTCTCCTCTTCTCCAGGGAGAACAGCCCCAGCATTTTTAATGCCTTTGAAGTATTTAAATGTCTGTATCATATCTCCCGTGTCCCTCCTCTCCTCCAGAGTAAACATATTTAGGTCTTCCAGTCTCTTCTCATATTTCTGTTGGTTCAAACCTCTTACCATTTTTGTCGCCTTCCTCTGGACTGTTTCAAGTCTTTTTATATCTTTCACCAAATAAGGCCTGCAAAATTGAACACAATACTCCAAGTGCAGCCTCACCAATGACCTATACAGGGGCATCAACACCTCCCTTCTTCTGCTGGCTACTCCTCTTTCTATACAACCTAGCATCCTTTTGGCTACAGTCACCACCTTATCACACTGTTTAGATGCCTTTAGATCCTCAGACACAATCACCCTAAGGTCCTTCTCTCCATCTGTCCTTATCAGCCTCTCACCTCCCAGGACATAGAGTTCCCTCGGATTTCTATCCCCCAAATTCATCACTCTGCTCTTCTTCGCATTGAATTTTAGTTACCAGACACTAGACCATTCTTCTAACTTTTGCAGATCCTTTTTCATGTTTTCCACTCCCTACGGGGTTTCTACTCTGTTACAAATCTTGGTATCATCTGCAAAAAGGCTAATCTTACCTTCTAACCCTTCAGCAATGTCACTCAGAAATAGATTGAACAGAATCGGTCCCAGCACCAATCCTTGAGGCACTCTAGTACTCACCTGACTCTCCTCTGAGCAAATTCCATTTACCCCCACCCTATGGCATCTGTCCGTCATAGAAACATAGAAATATAGAAAGTGACGGCAGATAAGGGCCAAGGCCCATCCAGTCTGCCCACACCAGTTTCTAATCCAGTTCACCACCTTGGGCCCTAGCTTCAGCCCATGGAGTTTGTTTAAGAGCCTCCTAAGTAAATTACATCTAGTGCACATCCTTGATTCAATTCTCTGGTCTTCCAGTCAAAGAATTCAATCAGATTCATTTGGCACGATTTACATTTAGTAAACCCATGTTGCCTTGGATCTTATAATCCATTAGATTCTAAAAATTTTGATATCCTTTCCTTCAGCAACATTTCCATTATTTTTCCAATAGCTGAAGTGAGGCTTACCGGCTCATTAGTTCCCTGTTTCATCTCTGCAATCACTTTTGTGAGAGGGATCACATCATCTCTTCTCCAGTCTCACGGAACCTCTCCCGTCTCTAAAGATTTATTGAACAAATCTTTAAGAGGACCCGCCAGAACCTCTCAGAGCTCCCTCAATATCCTGGGATGGATATCTTCTGGTCCCATAGATTTGTCCACTTTCAATTTTTCAAGTTGTTCATAAACACTTTCTTCTGTGAACGGTACAGTATCCATTCCATTCCCTGGTATAACTTTGCTGACCAATTGCGGTCCTCCGTGTTTTTCTTCTGTGAACACCGAAGTATTTGTTTAGCACATTTGCTTTTTCCTCCTCACTCTCCACATAGCAGTTCATACCTTCTTTCAGTCTTGTAATTCCATTTTTTGTCTTCCTCTTTTCACTAATATACCTGAAAAAATTTTTGTCTCCCTTTCTTATATTTATGGCCATTTGATATTCCGTTTGCGCTTTCGCCAGACACATCTCTCTCTTGCCTTCTTTCAGTTTCATCTGATATTCCTTTTTATACTCCTCTTTTGTTTTATTTTTTCTGACACTGGTTTGGAGAACCATATCAGCTCCTTTTTCTCTTATTTTTATTTATTTTCTTTACATAAAGTTCAGGAGCTCTATTTATTGCACCTTTCAACTTGGACCACTGTTTTCCCACTTCCCGTATGTCTTCCCAGCCAATCAGTTCTTTCTTCAGGTACTTTACCATGCTACTAAAGTCCGCATGTTTGAAATCCAGGACTTTGAGTTTTGTGTAGCCATCTTCCTCTTTGGCTGTTATATCAAACCAAACTGTATGATGATCACTAATTCCCAGGTGGGCCCCCACTCAGACATTAGAGACACTTTCACCATTTGTGAACACCATATCCAGAATCGCTTTATCCATCATGGATCCCATCATGATTTGTCTGAGCAGAGCCCCTTGAAAGGCATCCACAATCTCTCTACTTCTTACTAAATCTGCATCAGGAATGGGCCTAAGGCTCTGATTGGCCTGGATGCCTAAGGCCCTACCTATGGGGTGCCCGGGCCAATCAGAGCCCTAGGACCCTTCCTGATGCATCTGGGGAGGGGCCTAAGGATCTGATTGGCGCAATATGTTTAAGGCAGATATTTTTAAAATTTAGTGCAGCAGGAGAGAGTGGGCATCTCTCCTGCTGCTGGGGGGTTATGGCCAGGATGTTAGGGGATTGTTGTGATGCAGTGGAAAGAATGGGCATCTTTCCTGCTGCATTATAACACAGGGGCAGCGGGAGATTGTGTTTTTGTTTTTGTATTTTTTAGGGGGGGGGTTTCTGCGCAAGTGCCCATAAGCGATGGGCACATGCAAATGTAGGAAACCTTCACTGCTGTCCAGTGATCTTATTTGCATGCACAATTTATTAAGAATGTCTCTGGTTTTTAGATTCGGTATGAAAACGGCTGCCTTAGCAGACCGTCGCTTTTTAACACAGATTTTTGAAAATCCTGGCCTAGGAGAGTATGCAATTGGCCAGTGGTATACCTAGCATATGTGACACCCGGGGCCCATCATTTTTTGACACCCCCCATCTATATGAAAACATGATTTTTAGTTATAATCCACACGTCACACAAGAGTACCTAGGAAAAGGCAGCATCTTACATACTGCAATGAGCAGTACAACATCAATACACCCATTGTAAAACTAAACAAGCCAGACTAGTACAGATCAATCCTGCAGTCAATCCTAACAAAAAAAAACTTGTCTTTTGAACATACAAAACACCTTCGCCTAGTATGGAATATGTAATCACAAACTAACCGCTCCCTCTTTTAGAAAACTGTAGTGTGGATTTTAGCCACTGAGGTACAGCTCTGACGCTCATAGAATTCTGAGCATCAGAGCTGCTACCACCACGGCTGGCACTAAAAAATGCTCCACAGCTTTGTAAAAGGGGATAAAATAGAAATATAGAGACAAAGGTTAAATTGAACCAGCAAGAAGCTTGACTCTGCATACAATTCACCAAAGAAACAGTGACACATGTGTCCTAAAGCAATAAGTAAATAGAAAATTTTTTTCTACCTTTGTCTTCTGTGGTTTCTGCTTTCCTCCTCTCCCCTCTCCCCTCACTCTCCAGTTTGTCCAGTAATGTCATTCATGTTCACATTATACTATTAATACACCTATTTTATTTAAGTCTTACTATCTTTTAAATTTATTGTTAACCGGCCAGATATTAATTTGATGGTCGGTATATTAAAATTAATAAAACTTGAAACTTGAAACTTGTAACTCTCTTCCTTCCATCCACTGTCTGCCGTCTCTCTTCCCCTATATGGCATCTTCTCTCCTTCTATGCCCCTTCCAGAAACTGTATGCCTCCCCCTTCCATCTCTCCTTTCACCCCCATTGGTCTGGCATCTCTCTCCTCTCCTTCCCTCTCCCACACCTCTCCTCTGCAATCCCTTTCCCTTTTTTTCCTTCATTTTCCTTTTCAATTTATTTTCTGCATCTGTCTAGATTAAGTTCTTATTACCCTCTCATCAATTTCCTTTTTACTGTCTACCTAAAGCTTGCCACCTCTTTCCCTCACCCCTCCAGTGTTTCCCTAACTCAATCCTTTTCTCTCCATCATGTGCCCTCCTTTTATTTATCCCCTCCTTCCATCATGTACCCTCTTTCTCTAACCCTTCCATCTAGTACCTTCTCCTTACTCTGTCCACTTCCATCCAGCATCTGCTCACCTCTTTCTCTCCTCCCATATCCTTCCTGCATTTGCTCCCTTATCTCTCCCATCTGCACTTCCATCCATCATAGGCTCCCCACTACCATCCAATGTCTGTCCTTTCTCTCTCCATCCACCCCTCTTCAATCAACATCTGCCCCCTTTCTTTCCCTCCAATATCCTTCTCCCTTATGTCTCTCCCCTTTCTCTGTTCATCAATTCCGTCAGGACCACCCTTCCATACCACCCTGCCCCCTTCTTTCCCTCCACCACTCTTCCATTCCAGCAGTCCTGTTCCTTTCTCTCCCTTCATGCAGCAAGGTCCTGCGATGACTGTAGCTGCCGGCTGCCAGTCCACCCCACTCCGATGTACTTGCTCTGGAGCAGACTCGGCAGCCGCATGCTGGAAGGTCCCGCAGTGACTCATCTGCTGGCTCTGCTCTAGAAGAAGTAAGTTACGTCAGAGGGAGTGGACCAGGCAGACGCAGGGAGTTGTGGCAAAGTCCCGCAATGACTGCATCTGCAGGGTCCACCCCTCTGACGCATTTATGTATTCTTTCATATATACAATTGTAGTTCTGCCCTTCCTTTCCTTATGTATCTGTTAGTCTGTATGTTAGTATGTCAAACTTATTTAATCTATTATTATTAAACTAATATGTACACCTCTTTCTTTTTATTTGTAAATCGCTTAGCAAATTAAATTAAGCGATTCAATAAGTTAAAAATAAACTTGAAACTTGAAATTTACTTCTTCTGTAGCAGAGCCGGCAGATGAGTCATCGCAGGACCTTCCTGCATCTCAGCGTAGCTGCCGACTCTGCTACAGAGAAAGTAAGTCAGAGGTAACGTGACCATTTATTTTTTTTCATCAAAAGGGGACATCTATTAATTGACTGTGTAGCCTTTCTTTCATTTCTTTCTTTCTGCACTCAGGCCCAACAATTGTCCCTTTCTATTCCCTCCCTCCTTCCTTCCCATGTCTTTAGTGCCCCCAGTGCCTCTGTCCTGTGTCCATAGTGTTCCCAATGCCTCCATCCTGTGTCCTTAGTGCCCCCAATGCCTCCGTCCTGTGTCCATAGTGCCCCCAATGCCTCCATCCTGTGTCTATAGAGCCCCTAGTACATTGTAAAGAAGATTTCTTGTTGGCGATTAGCAGCAGCAGCGGGAAGGTAAGACTGCAGTGGCGCGGACCAGGGGAAAGGAAGGAGGTGCAGATCCAGTTGCACAGTAGGACCCGGATCTGGCCTGCTGTGTACCCCCACACCAAGGTGTGCACCCGGGGCGGACCGCCCGCCCCCTTGGTATGCCACTGCAGTTGGCACACTAGGACCTCCCGCCCAATTCTGCCACTGCTGCTTTCCTGAAGAACATTCGTGCATTTCCTGAAGACTGCAGGTCCACCCCCTCCAACATCACTTCCTTGTTCTAATAGCCATGGGAAGGTGCTCAAAGATCCCAAGGTGGCTGCATTTTAGTTTTCTGGTGCTGCTGCTTTTTCAGGAAAGTAAAAATGAATCAAATTACAAAGACTAGGGAATATGCACTAAAGTTACATGGAAATACCTTTAAAACAAATAGGAGGAAATATTTTTTTTTCATTCAATTAATAGTTAAGCTCTGAAATTTGTTGCTAGAAGATGTGGTAACAGCAGTTAGCGCAGCTGGGTTTAAAAAATGTTTTGAAAATTTCCTGGAGGAAATGTCCATAGTCTGCTTTTGAAACTCCCTGGCATCAGGAGAGATACCCATTCCTTCCTGCCACCACGCAATCCCAATCCCCCTCTCCCCCTGTGCTTCCGATGACCCCCCACCCCTTCCCGCTTACTGGCTTATGATGGCTGGTAGGAAGGATGCCTACTCCCTCCGGCTAGCAGGCCTATCTCTTCAAATGGCAGGCCTCCTCCTCCCCGGTACACACTTTAGTAGACATACCTCTTTGTGTATCAGCCTCAAAATTGTGTTTGGCTTTTAAATGATCATAGATTTTAAAACAAACTGAAAATGTTTGATTCATCACATGTGTACTGAAATAGTATTACAAGGGGCTGCTGAAAAGTTCTCCGCCCAACTAAGAAGAGAATGATATGGAGCCATGAAACTTACAAGTTTCTTGTCACTTTTCATTTAAACGATATGAAACGAAAAATGTCAAGAAAAGGGTGGAATAACTCGTATGTTTCATGGCTCCATATCATCTTCTTCTTGGTTGGGCTGAGAACTTTTCAGCGGCCCCTTGTACTTGATAAAGACCTACATGTACTGTATACCATGATTAAGATTATCATTTTACTAGCAGTATTAAAAACTATTCAAAATGATTCAGGTTTTTGAATGGGATGGTATGTGCTTCAACACAATCCCAACAGGTGTTATGCATATAGTATATCAAAACCATTAAACAAGCAAAGATCTGGCAGCTTTATTTCTATGTATTAAAAGTTCTTTATATATTTCAGGTATGAAAGATTTTTTTTTTCCTTCAAAACAGAAGCTGATATGGATTAGAGATTTCAGTTAATATTTGTGTGTGTGTATGTGAACAAGGATTAGCACAAATATAAGTATCTGACGGTTAAACAAATTATTTTCCAACAAAGAAACTGCTTAAAAAATCCCAGAAATTGGATGACTCATGTTTGTTGGAACTATCAATGCATATCAGTACATGAATCACCTTTTGCTTAGCTAAGAGGGATAAATCTTTCACAATATGAGCTGTATCTATTTCAACAATTAGCAGATTCAAAAGTTTCATATTATAGTGCATTATGCATGGGATTTTATCCATTTAGTATTGACTTTAAACACCTGTTGTAGATTTCTGTAGTCCATGTCAGACCCATTCACAAAAGAGATATAACATTTCTCATCAACATGGTCTGCTCTATTGTCACAATGATCACATAGCTCATTACTAGTCATAGGAGTAGTCAGCCTTTCAAACTAACAGAAGCATAAAGAAATGACCTATAATAATAGAACATCACATTTTCACCACATCTAGAGTTCAATTAATGATTATAAGCTTGGCAACAGGATCCTTTAAATGTTTGTACCAGCACTACTCATCATGTAGGATCAACACAGATAAGGAATGATTAAATATGCACTGTGAAAGGGCCTCACATTTATGAAAGGACACCTATGTTATAGTTTGATGAAAGAAGCCTATTGTAAATATATTTTGTAAAGGCATCCAATATTTATAATTTGCCCCCTCCCCCCCCCCTTTGCTAAGCAGCGGTAGAGGTTTCTATCATGGCCCGAAGTGCTAAACGCTCCAATTTTGCTCTGACTTTCATAGGAATTCTATGAGCGTTGGAGCAGTGTCGGAGAATTTAGCGCTTCAGGCCACTGTAGAAATCTCTACCCCGGCTTAGTAAAAGAAGGCCTTAATAAGGTACACAATCATATCTCAAATCCTCTAAAAACGTTTTAAATAGGATTATAAAACATCAACTGGATAAATCCAAGTCTCAAAACTTTCAAAATAATGTTAGAGTAATTTTTAGAATAATTTTAGTGCCAAATCCAGGGATCAGGTGACCCCTCCCCCCCCCCCCCACACACACTTATCTTCTTATACCAGTAATCTTTCACTGGGTTAAAAAAGAAAATGGTGGCTGAGCTTTAATACAAATGAAAAAAAAAATACCAACAGGGAAAATATACAATACAATACAATTTTTATTCATATATCACCAGTACCTCCATGAAGTTCACAGCGGTTTACACAAAGAATTATGAAGATACATAGAAACATGATAGCAGATATAGTCTGCCCTTCCATAGTAATCATTATCTCTTTCTCTCTCTGAGAGATCCCATGTGCCTATCCCAGGCCCTCTTGAATTCAGACACAGTCTCTGTCTCCACCACCTCTTCCAGGAGACTGTTCCACAAATCTACCAATATTTAGGAATTATTAATAACACATTCTTGATAGGTCTTTAGGTCTTTTTTGAAAATCTTAAAATTTGATTGCTGGTTAATATTAGTTGGTAAAGTTTTCCAAAGTTTTGCAGATTGATAAGCCCATGTGGAGTTAAAAGATCTATTGTATCTTATATTTTTAATGACTGAATACCAAAAAGTGTACCGTATTTTCACGTAAAACGCACACACGGGTATAGCGTGCGGAAAACAGACATATATGTTAAAAAAAATTTGTATACCGCGCACACCCATATACCGCGCATGCTGCCCGACTCTCCCGTCACCGCCCGACTCTCCTTTCGCCCGCCCCGACTCTCCTCTGGCCACCCCGACTCTCCTTTCGCCAGCCCCGACTCTCCTCTCCCCCTTGAAGTCCTGTCCCCACCCTGAAAGCCTGATGCCCCCCCGATGTCCGATTCACCCCCCCCCCCCGCAGGACACGATCGGGGCAAGAGGGAGCTCAAGCCCTCTTGCACCAGCCAACTGCGGCACCCCCGACACGATCGGGGCAAGAGGGAGCTCAAGCCCTCTTGCCCCAGCCAACCGCAGCACCCCCGACACGATCGGGGCAAAAGGGAGCCCAAGCCCTCTTGCCCCGCCGACTCCCCAACTCCCCGACAATATCGGGCCAGGAGGGAGCCCAAGTCCTCCTGGCCCTGGCGAACCCCCCCCCCCGCTAGTTGTTCGGGCCAGGAGGGAGCCCAAGTCCTCCTGGCCCTGGCGACCCCCCCCCCGCTAGTTGTTCGGGCCAGGAGGGAGCCCAAACCCTCCTGGCCACGGCGACCCCCTACCCCCACCCCGCACTACATTACGGGCAGGAGGGATCCCAGGCCCTCCTGCCCTCGACGCAAACCCACCTCCTCCCAATGACCGCCCCCCCAAGAACCTCCGACCGCCCCCCCCAGCCGACCCGCGACCCCCCTGGCCGACCCCCATGACACCCCCACCCCCCTTCCCTGTACCTTAGTGTAGTTGGCCGGACAGACGGGAGCCAAACTCGCCTGTCCGGCAGGCAGCCAATGACGGAATGAGGCCGGATTGGCCCATTCATCCCAAAGCTCCGCCTACTGGTGGGGCCTAAGGCGCCTGAGCCAATCAGAATAAGCCCGGGAGCCTTAGGTCCCTCTTGGGGGCGGGGCCTTGGGCACATGGTCGGGTTGGGCCCATGTGCCTCAGGCCCCGCCCCCAGGTGGGACCTAAGGCTCCCGGGCCTATTCTGATTGGCCCAGGCGCCTCAGGCCCCACCAATAGGCGGAGCTTTGGGACGGATGGGCCAATCCGGCCTCATTCCGTCGTTGGCTGCCTGCCGGACAGGCGAGTTTGGCTCCCGTCTGTCCGGCCAACTACACTAAGGTACGGGGAAGGGGGTGGGGGTGTCGTGGGGGTCAGCCAGGGGGGTCGCGGGTCGGCTGGGGGGGCGGTCAGAGGTTCTTGGGGGGGCGGTCATTGGGGGGAGGGGGGTTTGCGTCGAGGGCAGGAGGGCCTGGGATCCCTCCTGCCCGTAATGTAGTGCGGGGTGGGGGTAGGGGGTCACCGTGGCCAGGAGGGTTTGGGCTCCCTCCTGGCCCGAACAACTAGCGGGGGGGGGGGTCGCCAGGGCCAGGAGGACTTGGGCTCCCTCCTAGCCCGATATTGTCGGGGAGTTGGGGAGTCGGCGGGGCAAGAGGGCTTGGGCTCCCTTTTGCCCCGATTGTGTTGGGGAGTCGGGGGGGCAAGAGGGCTTGAGCTCCCTCTTGCCCCGATCGTGTCGCGGGTGCCGCGGTTGGCTGGGGCAAGAGGGCTTGAGCTCCCTCTTGCCCCGATCATGTCCTGCGGGGGGGGGGGGGTGTGAATCGGACGTCGGGGGGGAACTATGTAAAAAAAATTTTGTACAGCGCGCTCATGTGTATAACGCGCAAGGGTATGCGCGGTATGTAAAAACCACGTATAACGCGCACGTTATATGCGAGAAAATACGGTAATCATTTATCAGATTCAAAAATGGATTATTTGAAAAATTAAAGCATTGAGGCATATAATCTGGAGTTTCTCCAAAACATATTTTAAATATACAATAATAATGAGCAGTACTAATCATTACTAAACCATGGAAGAGCTTCTTACCGCAGGCCATCAAGATTAATGCTTTGATGCTTATTCAGTTCCTGAGTTTTGGAGCATTTACCTTACCAGCCAAGGTAAGAAGCTCTTCTATAGTTTAGTAAAACCCAGTGAAAGTGAGAATGAAGAGGCCCTCAGATATTAAACTCACCCATGCTACGGTTATGTAAACTTACTACCATTAATCAAGTGTATGCATCTATTTATCTTTCATCGAGCAAACTCTAAGGTCCCCATTTACAAAACCACGGTAGCGCTGCTGTCTCAGCAAATACACCAAAGCTGATAGGAACTGAATGGATGTTGGTGTATTTACCACAGTAGCATCGCCACCATGGTTTTGTAAAAGGGGCCCTATGTGACATGAAACAGATCTGTACTTAATAACTTGTACAATACAGTGTCTCTCAAAATTCCTACTAAACTATCCTTCATTCAAAATATAATGTACTTATCTGCAGTCAATCTATTGTAGCAAATTGGATTTCTCAAATCCTCAAGACACTCCCCTTCAAACGACCAACGCTGTGGGACTTGGATGAGGTATGTGCCCTTTCTTCTTTAGAAGCACAAATATCTCCACTGAATTGACATTTTGGCTCCAAAATGTCATGACCACAAGTCCTGGAAATGATGTGATCACAATTGACTTATGAAACTTTATTAATGTCATACAATAAGAGAAATATCTATCTATATCATTTTGTACTTAATTTAATTGATAGAGGAAACTAACCACTCACTGCAATGAAACATAATATAAAATAATAATATGAAGAAATATGAAAAAAATATACAGTATATTTAAAGAAAATCTTTAAAAAGCCCACTCTACTGCCCTATTTGTGTGCTCAAAAAATAAACCCACACTTGAAAATCCAACATTGCTCTCTATGAGCTAAATACAAATCTTGATCTCCTCCATGATTAGAGATGAAAATCTGATTTATAATATGTCATTTAAGTTCCTCAAAGTTATGTTGTTTCAACAAACAATGAGTTACCAAAAGTGTTGACATGTTATGAGTGTTCAAATGTCTTTTTGTTTCTGTTAAACATATTTTGATTTTTCTGGTTGTACATTCCACATATAACATATCACATGAACAACAAATCACATACACTACACGAATGGTTGTGTAATGTGTGGAAATTCTCAATTTTTTTAAATGCTTGGATTCTGCCATTCCAAGCAGGAAAAAAAAAAGTTTGAGCACAGAATTGGCAATGTCCACAGAGTTAGTGCTCACTCTGCCCACTCTCTCCTGCTGCCGGCACCATTGATCCTCCAGCCACCTGACACTCCCCAACACCCACCTGACATTCTCCAACATTCCCCAACACCCACAAGATACTCTCCAACACCCACCTGACACTCGCCATGGGAGTGGCCCTTGGTACCTGGCCAATAGAGTCTTAGGCCACTCTCAGTGCATCCCAAAATGCACCAGTAAGAGGAAGACCTGACATTTTTGAAAAGGCAAGCCTCTTGGGGGTTCAGGAGGTGTCAGGGAGGATGTTTGGGTGTGAAGGAGTGCCGAGGGGTGTCAGGGTGTGTTGGGGAGTGTTGGGGAATGTTAGATGAGCGTTGGGGAGTGTTAGGTGGGTGTTAGGGTATTAGGGAGTGTCAAGTGGGTGTCAGGGGGTTTCCAGTGGATGTTGGGAAGAAGGACATAAGAATTGCCGCTGCTGGGTCAGACCAGTGGTACATCGTGCCCAGCACTTCGCTCACGTTGCGGCCCTTAGGTCAAAGACCAGTGCCCTGACTGAGACTAGCCTTACCTGCATACGTTCTGGTTCAGCATGAACTTGTCTAATTTTGTCTTGAATTCCTGGAGGGTGTTTTCCCCTATAACAGCCTCCTGAAGAGCGTTCCAGTTTTCTACCACTCTCTGGGTGAAGAAGAACTTCCTTACGTTTGTACGGAATCTATCCCCTTTTAACTTTAGAGAGTGCTCTCTCATTCTCTCTACCTAAGACTCCGGTTGGCCCAGGTGCCTAAGGCCCCACCTGGTGCCTGGTGCCTAAGGTACCTAAGGCCCCTCCTGGTGCCTGGGCCAGAGCTTTAAGCCCCTCCCTGGTGCATCCCAAAATGCACTGGGAAGGGGAAGGCCCACTATTTTGGAATATGCAGGCCTGCCGGCAGGAGGGAGTGGGAATCTCTCTTGCTGACCATCTCCTAAAAGGTATGGGGGAGGGTTGGGAGATGTCAGGGGAGAAGCTGGGGCGTGAGGGAGTGTCAGGGGTGTCAGGGTGTGTTAGGGATTGTTGGAGAATGTTGGGTGAGTGTCAGGGAGTGTCAGGTGGGTGTTGGGGAGTGTCAGGGGTGTCGTGGTGGGTGTTGGGGAATGTTGGAGTTCCTATGAGCGTTGGGAGCAGCACAGAGCATTCAGTGTGCTGGCCTGCACCAAAAACCGTATCCACGGTTTTGTAAAATGGGAGGGGGTTAAATTGGCTAACCTTAAAACATGGTAATTCTACTATTGATCACCCTGCATTTATTCCCAATGAGAGTGTGAATTACTTTTAAAATCTTAATATTATTCAAAGTTGTCGAGGAGCTAGCCCTTTTCTACTTGGTTGTCCAAATTCTCATATATGATAGTTGCAGTTCAGCTAGTGAGTGACCCATTTAAAATATGGTTGGTTCAGGAAATAAGATTAGTTTCTACTAAAAATAGAGCTTTAGTAGAGGAAGTATCTCACCTGAGAAGTAGTGTTCTCAAAGAAATAAAACTGTACGAAAACTATATGAGATCTAAGTTAAGACAAGTCACTGGAATGGAAGACGGGAATGATATATTTCATGTGATAATGGGACCCTTTTACAAAGCAGTGGTAGCAATTCCCATGTGGCAAATATGACACAGCCCATTAAATTCCTATGAGCTGCATCACATTTGCCACACTGGGACTCATTATAGCTTTTTTTAAAAAGAGGCCCTATATTAGGGAATAATTTACCACTGAGGTGTATGGTGATTTTAAGCAATTTGGGTTTATTTGGATTGGAGTTGATTGATTTTCCTACACTGCCTTGAAAAAATTTCTAGTGAAAGTGATAAAAATAGCCTTATTAAATTAAGGTTTCATATTTCCCTACACATATATCCATCTGAAAATTAGAAAAATTGGATTGATTGAACCTGTTGTGCTCTATTAGCTTTCAAAAACTATATTCAACTATCAACCCTACCATTTTATTTTTTCAAAGTCAAATATTAGAAAACTGAAAATAGATGCACACAGTGATACCAATCAAACCTGAAGAATGTTCTTTATAGTCTGAAAGTACCATGCATACAGCTGAACAGACAATCACATACACAGGTTTAAAGGATGTGTGCACGCATAATCATCTAGGCGGAACCAAAACAGAGGAAGCAGGGCAGGATTAACCAATAGGCCAAGTAGGCACGTGCCTAGGGCCCAAAATGGTCAGGGGGCTCAATAAAGGATGACATCAACATTGTTTTTTTCAAACGGCGATGGACCTCTCCAGCATCGATTGGCAACATGCCCCCCCCCCCCCCGATTGGCAACACGGCCCTCCCATTGATGGAAAGTAAGACAAGCAAACAACGCGGATAAGAAAGGCAACGGGAACTGTAATTGTGCAAGTGGTGCTGCTTGCGCAAAGCTTCCCTCTGACGCAGCTTCCTGCTTCTGCCTAAGTGCATGGTGGGGTGGGGCGTGACAGGAGGCCCAGTGTACTTGAGTGCCTAAGGGCCCTCGATGAATTAATCCTGCCCTAAGAGGAAGCAGGGTTTTGTTTTAAGTACCCATGTATCAGCAAGTACTTGTATCATGGGTCAAAATCGCTCATCACAGCGGTGCAGAACTTCCTATGTAAATTTAGTAATCACAGTACAAGAACATCCAATCGGCTGAACCTAGAAGGTCTTTTTGGAGCTTCAGTTGATCATGGTATGGCAAAGAAGGTCCATGCTGAGACCTCAGCTCTGGCTCTTCTATTCCTGCATCCACGATTGTGATGAACTGAAAGCTCCAACAACAAATTCCAGGCTCGGTCAATTGATGTTCTCATACTGTGTATTGAATTTTCATAGGAAGTGCTGAACTTCTGTGAGGAACAGTTTTGACTCCTGAAGCAGGCACCTGCCAAAACATGGGTCATGTCGGTTCCTTCAATTTAGCTCAACCTAGTTGTTCCATCTGTGGCCCATTTTACCATTATTGCCCCATCTTTGGCTTATGTTGTTGTTTCCCTCTCTGCCTTGCACACATAATCAGCCCAAAACCAATAAAGAGGTGGAAGAAACATTACAGAAAATTTGCTTTACAGATTTTTTAATTCAGCTACCTGTCGTAAAATTTTTTCTGCACAAACTTTCCTTAATAAAAGCCCATCTCTAGAGAAGTTAATGCATTCTTTTATTAGCAGAGTAGTTTAATAGCTCTTTAGACTGTAGTGGCTTGTGTTATTTCTATTCAATGCATCTTAATCATAGAATGATCCATTTGGTGATGTTCATGTAATCACTGATATTCACTCACCTGCTGAGAGGTCCATATTCATACTGGTCTAATGTTTGGAATGAGCTGATTATGTCCACCTGTTTAAATTCTATCCTGCTAATAATCACTGGCTAAAGTCTTGTTTTTGCAACATTCACCTGAATAAAAGAGGTTCGGAATATTAGTAATATTACATATTACTTGACCATATTAATCCTGGGAATATTCTCAGGGCATATTAAACTTTAGCTGATAAAAGACATTTATTTGGGTTAATTCTACTTAATATCCAACCACAGCAACCTAGATAACTTCCCTGTTCAGTGGCTATTATATATGAATCTTTTAATCATTGTATTCTTATATTCAATATTGCATATCTATTTTTTACTTCTTATTGATGCAAAACGCTAAATACTAGAGATTATAACAACAATAATATAAACTATGAACAATGCCTCAAAATTGTTTCATTCATAATTAACATACAATCTGATTTGATATATTCACATGACATAAATCATACAGTATTTAAAGTGCACATTCCAAATTTAAACACATACCAAAAAAAACAAAAAGGCCATGTGATCCATCCAAGCTCTATTTCTATGATGGTACTTCAAAGTAAATCAATGGCATTTTATTGGCATTAATAATTCAAATCAAAATGCACAAACTTTTAATATAAGCTTAATTATGAATGTCTCTTTGCATGAAAAGTATTGATACTGGAGATTATGACTTTGCTGATATGTCCTTGAACTAAAACCTACGCAAAAATCATTAATCTTTATGGTTTCCCTCTTGCAGAAATAGTGCCGTGATTTTAAAGGGTCTCAAAAATCAATTTATCATTCAATATATGCTTAATAAAGGGAACCTCAGCATTCAGCTGGGGGTTAATAATAGTGGCCAAGCCTCAGTGAGCAGGTTAGGAAGGGAAGAGAAGTAAATGGGTGTAGGTATGGGAAGGGGGTGTTGAGATTGTGCTTGGAAGAAAGGACTTTTGCTGAGCGGAGATGGGCTTTGTCTGAGGAGGTGATTGGATGGTTGTGAAATGTGGGAAAAGTCAACTGTCATGGAGGCCAAGGGAATTTGAGTAGGAAGGCACTGTTGGGAAGGGAGGGGGTTTATGCGTGTTTGTGTATGTGTTTATGAGAAGTTTTGGGGTGCAGGTCAGTATGCAGTTTTGTGTGGGGACTGGTACTTAGTGGCATGTCTTCACTATTTCTAGTCAGGCGCTCCTTGAGTCACATCAGACCTTTCATAGGTAGTGGCAGCAGTAGCTGCGGCAGCAGTGGAGGGGTGTATCATTTTGTGGCATCTGAGTTGTTTGGGGTTGCTGGGTGTGCTTTTCAAGAGCACTGTTGGGGCAGAGTTGGGAGCTGGTGTTCTTCAGGCCCGGAACTTGTCAGCTGTTTGGGTTTTTTATTTTCTCACACAACCCCATATGGACCAAAGGTACACCCACTGCAACACTACAAGGCCTTTCACACACTCATATAGCACAGGTTTTTTTCTTTTGCTTTTTCAACTTTTGTTGTTGGGTTTGGCCTCCTGCTGGTTTAACACCTGTGCTGTATGAGTGTGTGTGAAAGGCCTTGTAGTGTTGCAGTGGGTATACCTTTGGTCCATATGGGGTTGTGTGGTAATTTGACTAGTGGTTTATAGCCAACCCTTGTCCCTAGTTTAAGTGTGTAGGTTTTTTTTTCTCCCCATGATCAAGTGAGCTTCCTATTGTGCAGTGGTGTTTGGGCAATGGATGGTCTTTCCACTAGTTCGAGGCCAGCGGTGGCCACTAGTGAATGTTCATGGGGCTGTGGGCTTGGGGTGGTAGATTGGGTGGGGGTTCTGTGGTGGTGGGTGCTGGTGTTAGTGTCTTGGGGGGGGTGGGTCTGTGGGGTGGGGGTGTAGTTTGGGTACACTCCTGTTGGTGGGTTGGTTTTCAATCATAAGAACATAAGAATTGCCATACTGGGACAGACCAAAAGTCCATCAAGCCCAGTATCCTGTTTCCAACAGTGGCCAACCCAGTTCTAAGTACCTAGCTAGATCCCAAGTAGTAAAACATATTTTATGCTGCTTATCCAAGGAATAAGCAATGGATTTCCCTAAACTATCTCAATAATGGCTTATGGAATATTGTCATCTGGTTCTGTTTTTCAGTTTTATGTTAGACACCATGGAGCCCGGTGAAAATATGTAGGTAGAAATGTATATATATATTTTTTTTTTTTTAACTGAAGCAAAGTAATAACAAAGCCTATCATAAGTGAAAAACTAAAACCATAATCTATACTGGTTAGGCTTCCAAGCCATCCCCCGCCCCCCAACAAATCAACTCATATTAAAACAAACCATACATTAACTACAAAAAAATGATACAAACATCCAGGCTTTTTACTAACATGGAAAAGGCTAAGGCCCATATTCCATAAACAATTCTTTAAGTTAGGCACCAGTAGGCGTCCTGCTGGCGCCTAGCTTTGGCAGGTGCTGGAAGTGTAAGCTTTGAAACCCTGGCCTACATTTCCAGCACCTACCTTTCACAAAAATCACAATTCTGTAAATTGTGCCATTGCATGATTGACACATGATTGGAATCCATTTTTAGGTGGCTGCTAATAATTGCACCATTTATAGAATCTAGCCCTATATGCCTTCTATAGATGTCAACCACATAAGTTATTAAAAAAAAAAATTCCAGCCCAGAAAACTCTTACATATTAATCACTATCTGGACAAAATGTATCTCTCTATAGTGAGATCCAGTCCAAAAACAATACCAACAGACCGGCATAAAAAATATATTTATACTGTATTTTTTGTTCCATAAGATGCACTTTTTTTCCCCAAAAAAGTGGGTGGAAATAAGGGTGTGTTTTATGGAGCAAATACCATATACACACACACACACACATATACTGGTACCTGTTTTGTTTTTGTGGTTTACATTTAGTATACCCTCCATTGTTTCTCTTTGCTTCAGCAGCCACGCAAATCACCTCTCTGCCTCACTAAGTGCAGGATCTGTTGTAGCAGTTGCGGGTCTCCGTCCTTTCTGTCCTGGCATTTCTCCATTTGGCAGATGCCAATCTATCTCCTCACTAACTCTTGGCACTTGAAAAGATTATTATCTGATCTAACCTTGGGATGTTCTACCGTTGCGGTGCCAATTCTAATATACACTGCCTTTGAATGTAAAACCATGCTTGTTGACGTCTTTGCTATCCCAATTGCTAGCACTAAACAGTGATAGCCAACGACATTCTCCCTACTTCCCCGATGCTGATGCAGCAACAGGCCAGGTGCGTGCAGCCGCTACACAAGCACCGGGTCCACAAGCCTTCTCCCCGACATCAATGCTGATGTCAGAGAGGAAGTTCCAGGCCATCCAGGCAGCGATTGGCTGGCCCAGAAATTCCTCTCTGGTACTTGTGCAGTGGCTGCAGTGCCTGATCTGTTGCGGCATCGGGGAAGCAGGGAGAAATTGGCGTTGGTGGCTTGGGGGGGGGCAGGGGGAGAGAAAGAAAGAGAAGGAGGACAGGGAAAGAGGAAGAAAAAGTTGGACTCATGGAGGGAAAGAGAGAGACGTTGGTTGGGGAATGGAATGAGGCCTGGAGGAGAGGAAGTATGCAGGAGGCAGAAAGAAGGGAATAAATATTGGATGCACAGTCAGAAGGAAGTACAACCAGAGACTCATGAAATCACCAGACAACAAAGGGAAGAAAATTATTTTATTTTCAATTTAGTGATCAAAATATGTCCGTTTTGAGAATTTATATCTGCTGTCTATATTTTGCACTATGACCCCCTGCTGCGATTAAAAACAAGTATGGGTCATTTTCAAACCAGAAAAAAAAAAAATCCACATTTTTATTTCAAATATGACCATTTTCTAGATGTTTTTTAGTTCAGTGCATCTATCTTTTAGGATCATTTTCCCTCTCCCTCTAAAATAAAACAAGCCAAGGGAAAAGTACACAAAACAAGCCATTAGGATGTATGAGGGGGGGGGAGGGCAGCATTCGTAGTAGACTGACCACAGACATCCCTGCAAAGAAGTTGGACATCCTAGGGGGTACTGCAGTGGACTTCACATAAAATATCCCATTACCCCTTTACAGTGTATAGTGAGCCCTGCAAAATCCATTAAAATATTACTGTACCAAACTGTACGCCACAACAAGAGCCCTTATGCCTGATGATGCCACCTATATATAGGTTTTTGGAAGGTTCATACATTCCACCATAACTGTGCTAATATTATATATATATGAATAATATATGGGCCCACTTCTCTATAGTCTACTGCACCAATCACCAAGGACATGCTTGCTGCTGTAATAAGACTGGCCATATCATCTGAAATTGTCATACAGGCTAGTTTGTGCTGTTTCTTTCACATTGTTGAGGGATGGGAGGGGGTCAGTGACCACTGTGGGATTAAGGGATGACATGTCTTAATCCCTCCAGTAGTCATCTAGTGTGCTTGTACACGTTTTTGATACTTGTTTGTTATTGAAACAGGTCTAGAATAAAACATCCAATTTTTGCCCTGGACATTTTCTATAGTGTTCCATTATTGCAGAAAAATGTTCAAATCATAAGCCTGCCCTATTGCCAACCAAATCACCTCTCCAACATGACTCCTTGAGATTTAGACACACTGAAGATGAACAGCAAAGAAAACTGTCTAAAACTGGGTTTCAAAAATATTTATTATTTGGACGTTTTAGAGAGAGAAAAAAAGTCCGCCACTTTTGGATGTTTTTCTGTTTTGAAAATGAACCCCATAGAGAGTAATGACATTCAGCCACTCTCTGTATGACTTATAGAGTTAAATTGTGGTGGTCAAATAACAGGAATACATTTGTATGAACAATTTATCTGTACAAAGTCATATGTGTATATTCATCAGCAGCATTTGAGTATTTATGGCTGCAAAATACACCTAAAACCTTGTATGGCTATGTTATCCACATAAAGCTATGCAGCCAGGCTACCACTAAACACTGACCCTGTTGTATCGCCTGGTTGTCTACATGAGATATGCAAGATTTGGATTTGGACTTAAATTTAGATATAATTATCTGCTGGTTCTAAATCCAAGCTGAAGGAGAGTAACAGCCAGGTACAAGGGGAAAAAAGCAAGATGAGTAATTGTTTTAGATGACAGATGATAAATCCAAAGATGCAGCCGTCGAGTATTAAACCGTTGATAAATGTAGTATTTAGCATGTCTCTGTGATCAGACTACTGTGAGGATAAAAACAAAGGTTGATAAGACGGTAATGGATAGGATTAAGAAGCTATTTAGGAGCATGTTTATAGTATATTTCAATCCATAACGTCTGCTTTCTAGCTAATTTCTAGTTGAGGAGTCAATTCGTAAATCAATCAATATAAAAAGGTGGATAATCAAACTACCAATGGTGTTGGAAAAGGTGCAAATAGTGTATACTTATGGACTTGCATCCCAAATAAAGGCTAAACTATATGGGTAGTTTTGTTTTAATTCTTGCCTTGCAATGTACTTGCAAAAGTTTGTACCTGCCTTTTGGGCAGACACATTTTTTGGGACAAAGCAATGCACATACTTTTGAATGTACTATATATGCAGGCACAATTGCCTCCCTTGGCCTATTTTTGTCATAGGAACACCTACACATAATATACATGTAAAAGTATTCAAGCTGTTGATATACAGGCCACGTTGAGGATGGCAATAGTCAAACAGTCCATTTTCACAAATAAAATAGGATTTATCATATTTTCAGATGTATCTGTTTCCAGATCTATGCATTAGATATTTTCAGAAGGCTTATGGACTGTAGAGGTTGGATCAGTGGTATAGCCTTTCCTTCCCTTGACCAGGAAGTGACTTCAGAGGGAGAGCCGAGGGCAACGCAAGCAGGAGGTTGGAGCTCCTGCTCGTGCTGGTGAAGGTAGTGAGGGGAAGGGAAGGCACGTGCGCAGCAGGTGAGAAACAGGGAAGGACCGGGAAGGGGGGGAGAAGAAGAGAGATGCTGGTGCCTCTACTAAGATGATACCTGGGGTGGTCTGCCCCCCATCCCTCCTTACTCTATCACTTCATGGGTTGCTGATCTTGACTTTCATCAAACGTTGTCATTTGAAATTGTTTCCTTAGCCTTTTCCTCTTGTGCATATCAGATCAATTTTTCCCTTTCCTGTTGTGTATCATTTGCTCCTACCTAATGACATTTGTTGATGATAATGTATCACTGTTTATTTATTTTTGGTTCCCTTGACCATGCTTTTTAATAGATTACCAGTTTTTATTTATAATAAAGTGGTACATCAAGAATAGCAAACCAAATTGCACAAAATCTTTCCTGCGAACATTTTAATTTTCAGAAAAAAGTGGCTTTTCTCATGATTTTTATTATTATTATTATTTTTTAATTTAGTTTGCTTCACTTGTATTTGTGTTAAGAAATTTTAGTAGTAACTGCTCCGATGTTCATGGGAATTCTATGAGGACTGGAGCAGTTACCGCCGCTGCCGGCGCTAAAACCCACGCTATGCGTTCATAAAAGAGGGGGTAAGATATTTAGGGCTCCTTTTACTAAGGTGCGCTAGCAGTTTTAGTGTACACTTAGTGCACGCTACAATACCACATGCGCTAAACGCTAATGTCTCCATAGAGCTTGCATTAGTATTTTTCGTTTAGCGCGTGGTTAGCGCACGCTAATCTTTAGCGTGAGCTAAAAACGTTAGAGCACCTTAGTAAAAGGAGCCCTTAACTTCTCTAATTAAATCAAAAATCATAACAATTTAATGACATGTACCTTTTATGATTATCCTTCATGTGATTTCTTATTTAATTAAATAAAAATATACCTTTGCAATTTTCTGTTGTACAATGTCCTTTAGGAAGAAAAAATTGTCACCAATATGAAATTCCTTAAATAAAAAAATATTATCTGCCATCCTATATCTTCATCAATTATTCTGATACAATACTAGAATTAAAATGTCCTTTTACCTATTTACCTTAATGAACTATACTTAATACCTTTAAAATTATATTTAAAATATTGCCACTAATCATGAAGTGTAATGTCACATTTTTGTCTTTGGTCATTGATTAAAAAACTTTTCATCTACTGTGACTATTTAAAATGATCTTTTTAATATGATGTTAATAATGTATTATTTTAACTTAATTAAATTACTATGTTGACACAATAAAAACTTCTAGCAATTTAAGAACTTATGTAACATACAGTATATTAAATCAAATTAACATCCTTAACCCAGATTATGTTATGATATTTTTTTATAACCAAGTTAAAAATAAAATTTAGATTTCAAATGTTTATATTACTTATCTTAGAGGCTAACCTATCGGAAAACTCCTCTATTCTTATATTGTCCGACAGCTGTATCTTATAGGCGTGATACTCAAAAATAATGAAAGATGTTTTTATAAATGTGTACATCTTTAAGGCATTATAACCCAAGTGTTATATTAAGAATGTTTTCACTCTAAGCTTAAAAACATTAGTATCATTACTTTTTTAAGAGATGCATTAAGGAAATTTAATTGAATAGATTGAATCTTGATAAGATATAGGAAGAAGCCTGCCCAAGTCCTATTGTCAGCGGTGAATCTGGATATTCAATTTCAGGCCATTTTTGGTGATCAGCATTGTGTACAAGATGCAGGCAAAATTTATTGTGACAATAAAAATCTATTAAAGTAAAACCCTTTTACCAAACAAGGGACCCAACACAGTCCGTGTTTCGGACAAACCTTCGTCAGGGGTCCATGGTAAAAAAGTGTTAAGAAATATGTCACAAAAAATGTAGAATAACAACAAAACCAGTCTAGTTCACCAAAAATCGCCAATTGCTGTGGCATATTTCTTAACACTTTTTTACCATGGACCCCTGATGAAGGTTTGTCCAAAACACGGACCGTGTTGGGTCCCTTGTTTGGTAAAAGGGTTTTACTTTAATAGATTTTTATTGTCACAATAAATTTTGTCTGCATCTTGTACACATATCTGCAGTTAGTTTTGTTTGTTCCTGGTTGGTGTTTTTTCTGCAGATAAGGTTGGACCCTTCTTTTTGTTTTTGTTGCTTGGTGATCAGCATTTCAATATCTTCTTGTTGTTTTTTTTTTACTAGCAATAACTTAACTAGCTAAGTTGATATTTAGTACTAAGGGCCAGATTCTGTAAGAGACATTAGGCACCACTAGGCACCTAAATCAGTGCTTACCTTAATTACCTAAACAAGTTTTAACAAACTCATATTTGAAAAAAAAAAAAAAATTTCTGATATGCACCTACCCAAATCTATAAAAGGTGCCTAACACCTAAATGGCCGTTTTTGGAGGTGGAGACAGAGATAGGTGCCACTGGACACGATTCTCAAAGGAACTATGCTGCCTGCAATGTAGGCCAGTAAAACCCTGGCCTACATCACCAGAACCTAACCCTCTCTTCTATGAAACCAAGTTAGAGTTCTTATGAGCGTCGGGTGCCACGCTGGTCATTCAGCGCGGCTCCTGGCGCTAAAACCGCTAGCACAGTTTAGTACAAGAGGCCCTAAGTTTTGTGATAGGTGTTGTAAGACGTGATTCTGTAAATAACGTCCAGGACATGCGACTGGTGCTTTGACATGCGGCTAGTGCCTTTTTCCAAAGTGCCTGTCGATTTAGGAATTGTTTACAGAATCTGGCCCTAAATGGAGAAGGCTTCATCCAGTGCTAGGCAAATGCTGGGTTGTATCCGGAGAAGCTTTGTTAGTCGGAAGCACGAAGTCCTAATGCCTTTGTATAGAACCATGGTGAGGCCTCATCTGGAGTACTGCGTACAATTCTAGAGGCCACATTACCGTAAAGATGTGCTGAGAGTCGAGTCGGTACAGCGAATGACCACCAGGATGGTCTCGGGGGGCTCAAAGATCTATCATACGAAGAAAGGCTGAACGAATTGCGGCTATACTCTCTCGAAGAACGTAGGGAGAGAGGAGACATGATTGAGACGTTGAAGTATGTCACTGGTCGTATCAAGGTAGAAGATGATATTTTCCTTCTTAAAGGACCCTCGGCCACAAGAGGGCACCCGTTGAAAATAAAGGGTGGGAAGTTTCATGGTGACATCAGGAAATACTTCTTCACCGAAAGAGTGGTTGACAGCTGGAATAAGCTCCCAGTACAGGTGATCGAGGCCAGCAGCATGCCAGATTTTAAGAACAGATGGGATGCTCATGTCGGATCTTTACGAGGGAAAGGTCATCAGAGAGCGATTATCTAGGGGGGTGGGTCAATGGAGTGGGCAGACTCGATGGGCCTCAGCCTTTTTCTGCCGTCACTTTCTGTGTTTCTATGTAAAGATAGTGCTGTTATTCAGATGGTCCAATCTGCCCATTAAACTTAGCCAGTCAGCGCTGAATATTGCTGGTTATTGTGCAATATTAGTCAGTTAAATTTTAGCTGCAAACCATGCTTAGTCATTGGTCCTTTTCTGGATGATTAAAAAGTTTTTATTATGGTGGGGCGTGTATATTGTTGGTCTCAAATACAGAATATATGAATGCCTTTAAAGAGTAGCCAACAAACCTCTAAATCTTATGCTGCTGCATAAGTAGCACACATGCTGCAAAAAAAACAAAAAAAGATAAAAAGTGCTCTTTGCCTTTTCTGAAATACTAGGGATTTTTTGAATGCCTGGACCAAAACTTCTGTTTTATGACCTATATAACCTATGCGGAGTTATCTTCTAAATTTGCTGCTGTGTTTAATGAAACAGACTCCTGAAAAACACATACTGTGGTAATGTTGCACATGCCTGAGGGTTAAATAAATATCCAAATGTTTTAGACAAAACAAGAGGTTAAAATGTTATTATTATATGCATATGACAGAAATAATTATTTCCTCTAGCAATTCCAATTTTGTAATAAATTATAACTCACCCATGTACAACATAGAAGTCTCTGTTCCTGATTTAATTTGCCATTTAACTAGACTTGGCAGGTGCCTAAAAATCTGGAAATTTCCATTGCCTTTATAACATAATCCAACTTTGCAGCAGCAATTACCAAACTCAGTTTCATTCAAAACAGTTTATGAAATACATAATAGCAACAGATGCTTCTTGTCTGGACAGTATTAAAACAGAATACAGAGTAAAGTGATTTTGCTATAGATTAATCCAGTGGCATAGTGAGGGTGAGAGGCCCCCAAGCAGTGGCACCCTTCCCCTTGCCCTCTTTTCTGCCCCCTCACCTACACACGCTCCTTCCCCACCCCTCCTGCCGTGGGCACGCCACTTCCCTTCCCCTGTTCCTCAGCAACATTCCTAGCACGAGCAGCAACCCCCAATCTGCTGTCGCACCAATGTCAGCTCGTCCTCTAACGTCACTTCCTTGGCACGGACTAATTCAGGACTAATGCTAGGTTTTACTAAACTGCGGAAGAGCTTCTTTCTGCAGGCCGGCAAGTCAAATGCTCCAACGCTTACAGGAATTGAATGAGCATCAGAGCATTTACCTCGCCAGTCCACCGTAAGGAGCTCTTTCGCAGTTTAATAAAAGGAGCCCTAAATTTGCTAAAATGTTCTACGGTGCCAACATTCATTAAAACACAATTTTTACTTATTTGTCATTAAACCACATTAATAGTGTTGAGGTGTGCTAATAGAGCAACAGAGAGCAGGAGAGCTTTCGACCGGAGAGTCAGTGAGGGGAAGCAGACTTCTGGCTGTGAGAGCCGCATGCACGAGGCACGCCAGAGGAGAGCGGGGAGGCAGTACGTGGTAGCTGGGGTCGCGGTGAGAGGGAGCTCCGCCCACCCCCACCGTGTCACAGGCACAGTCAGCGCCGGGCTCCTCCTTAAAAGGAAGTGAGTTCAGGCGTAGCTGAGGGAGAGCAGGAGAGCTTTCGACCGGAGAGTCAGTGAGGGGAGGCAGACTTCTGGCTGTGAGAGCTGCGTGCACGAGGCACGCCAGAGGAGAGCAGGGAGGCAGTACGTGGTAGCTGAGGTCGCGGTGAGAGGGAGCTCCGTCCACCCCCACCGCGTCACAGGCACAGTCAGCGCCGGGCTCCTCCTTAAAAGCGAGAGCGCCTTTGCGAAGGAGCCTTGAGAAGGAGCACAGCCAGCCCAGCAGCAACATCTAACATCTAAACATCTAAGGTACTTTCTCTGTACTCATCTCTCTCTTCTTCTCTTTTTCTTCAGCTAGCTGCGTGCCGGGCACCACTCATATACACCGTGGGACATAGGATCGAGAAAGGAGCAATGGAGGCTGTGGGAACCCAGCAGAGCTACTCAGTATACTGCACCGGGTGCCATATGTATGACTACCTCCCCTCCGGGAGGCAGGCATACATATGCGGTCGATGTCAGGAACTGGATAGCCTGAAGCAGGAGGTCGGGAGACTGCAGGTTAAAGTCCAGGAGCTGGAGGGACTCTGCACCATGGAGGAGCAATGCTGGGCAACTGAAGACACCACCAGAGAGAACCACATCGCAGAACAAGTTAGGGAGCTCGAGAAGTTCATTGAGGAGGCCTGCAGGATGGTGGAGGCACAAGATCAGCAACACACCAGGAGAGAACCGACAGTTGGACGACAGGAACCACCAGACACCATGGGTCTAGGACCTTGCGGAGAACCTAGGCAGGCAGAGGAGGAGGAGACCCATCAGAGCTAGGAGAAAGGACTAGCGGACTGCGCAGATGACACAGACCTGAGACCAGTGGCGGAGACACAGCAGAACCCAGAGGACGGACAAATGGACTGCACACATGACACAGATCTGAGACCAGAGAGACAGTTGAAGAAGGGGAGATCGGCTATCGTGGTTGGAGACTCAATCCTGAGAGGAGTAGACAGTCACATAGCCAAAGGGAGAGAGGACAGACTGGTAACATGTCTCCCGGGGGCAAGAACAAAGGACGTCATCAACAATATTGAGAGGATACTGGAGGTAGCTGAGACTGAGGAGACAGCAGTAGTGATCCACATTGGAACTAACGACATCAACAGGAGGAACTTCAACAGGACCACACTGACTGACCAGTTCAGGATCCTGGGGAGAAAATTGAGACTGAGGGCAAGGAAGATAGCCTTCTCAGAGATCCTGCCAGTAAGGAGAGCGGATACAAGGAGACAGAGCGAACTACAGGCAATGAACGTTTGGCTGAGGAGATGGTGTGAAGAGGAGGGTTTCCACTTTGTTAGGAACTGGACTACTTTCTTTGGGAAGAACAAGCTCTACAGAAGAGATGGACTGCACCTTAGCACAGCTGGGACGAGGATGCTGGCACGCAACGTCCAGAACGTCATAGACTTGGCTTTAAACTGAGGAAAAGGGGAAAGCCGATAGTCGATCTGACTTCGACACATCGGACATCAGTACCGGACAAGGATACTGAACTGGGACATTGTAAAGGAAGACTCGGGACTGAGTGTGTATGTTTTAAAAAAGGACTAAGGACGCATTGCAGGGACCGAGGGCACAAATGGAACTGGAAAGCGGCACCAACAAAAAACAACAGGAGCCAGAGGGGCAAAGACATTGTAAAAAAGAGCCCAGGACTGAATGGGAATTACGGTAGCAAGAGGTGCAGGGGAAACAGGCCGAGGACGTCACAGACACACAGCAGGAGGAGGATTACTGAGATGAAGCTCGGGGGCTGGTGAACCATGAGGAGGCCTGCAGGAGACCCAAAACACGAGGAAAACAAAAAGAGAGGGCAAAAAAATGGGTCTTAAACTGCCTATACACAAATGCTAGGAGCCTAAGGGCCAAAATGGGTGAACCAGAAATCATTGCCAGCAAAAAGGACCTGGACATAATTGGAGTCACAGAAACGTGGTGGACTGAGGACAATCAATGGGATGTGGCCATACCAGGGTACAAACTATACAGGAGAGACAGGACACATAAAAAGGGTGGAGGAATAGCGCTGTATATAAAAGACTCCATACCCTCAGCCAGGATGGAAACAACAGTACGGGCGGATGGCTTGGAATCATTATGGGTTAAGCTACAGGGAGGAACTGGGGCAGACATTAAATTGGGTCTGTACTACCGCCCACCTGGACAACCGGAAGAAATCGACCAGGACATGGAGGCTGAACTGAGGCAGGTATGCAGAAGCGGAAATATGGTGGTGATGGGGGACTTCAACTATCCTGGGATAGACTGGAGTATTGGACACTCAAACTGCGCAAGGGAGACCAAATTCCTAGAGGTCACGAGGGACTGTTTCATGGAGCAACTGGTCACGGAACCAACACGGGGCGATGCCACTCTTGACCTAATCTTCAACGGACTAGGGGGGCCAGCAAAGGAGGTGGCGGTATTAGCCCCGCTAGGTAACAGCGATCACAACACGATCCAGTGCAGGCTAGAAATTGGATCATCAAAGGGGAAAAGAACCACAACGACAGCACTCAACTTCAAAAAAGGAAATTATGATGCCATGAGGAAAATGGTGGGAAAGAAACTCAAAGGCAACATAGGGAAGATGGTATCCGTAGAAAAAGCTTGGACCTTACTCAAGGAATCTGTGCACGAAGCGCAAAACCTGTGCATCCCCAAGTTCAGGAAAGGGTGCAAAAAAAATAGAACAAAAAACCCAGTGTGGATAACAAATGCAGTGAAGAAGGCGATAAGCGATAAGAAAGCATCATTCAGAAAATGGAAAAAAGACCAAACAGAGGAGAACCAAAAAGTGCACAAAGAACACCAGAAGGAATGTCACCGAGTGGTTAGAAAAGCAAAAAGAGAATACGAAGAGAGACTGGCAGAGGAAGCAACAAACTTCAAATCTTTCTTCAGATACGTCAAGGGGAAGCAACCGGCAAGAGAAGTGGGACCATTGGATGATGGAGATAGAAAGGGAGTAGTAAAAGAAGAGAAAGAGATAGCTGACAAGTTAAATGAGTTCTTCACGTCAGTCTTCACGAGGGAGAACACAACCAACATTCTGGAACCCGAGGAAATCGTAATGGGAGACCAAAATGATAAACTGGTCAATTTAGAGGTAAGCCAAGAGGATGTACTCAAGCAGATAGACAGACTAAAGAGCGACAAATCGCCAGGTCCGGACGGCATTCACCCAAGGGTACTCAAAGAACTAAAAAACGAAATAGCGGAGTCACTTCGACAAATATGCAACCTATCCTTAAAAACCGGAGAGATCCCGGAGGACTGGAAAATAGCAAATGTCACGCCCATTTTCAAGAAGGGCTCAAGGGGCGACCCAGGAAACTACAGGCCGGTGAGCCTGACCTCGGTCCCGGGAAAGATGATGGAGGCACTGATTAAGGACAGCATCTGTGAACATATCGAAAACAATGGGCAGCTAAAACCGAGTCAGCATGGCTTCTGCAAGGGTAGGTCATGCCTCACAAACTTACTGTACTTCTTTGAGGGGGTGAACAGCCAGGTGGATAAAGGGGAATCCATAGATATCATTTACCTTGACTTCCAAAAATCCTTCGACAAGGTACCACATGAGAGACTGCTCAAGAAGATATGGAACCATGGGGTGCAAGGGGAGGTCCACCAATGGATCAAAAACTGGCTGGCAAACAGGAAACAGAGGGTTGGCGTAAAGGGCCATTACTCGGACTGGAAAGGGGTCACGAGCGGAGTTCCAAAGGGGTCAGTGCTGGGACCGCTCCTGTTCAATATCTACATAAACGACCTAGAAGCGGGAACCAAGTGTGAGGTCATTAAATTCGCAGATGACACCAAACTATAGAGCAGGGCTCAAACGAGGGAAGACTGCGAAGATCTACAAAAGGACCTAACGAAGCTGGAAAAGTGGGCCGAAAAATGGAAAATGAGCTTCAACATAGGGAAATGCAAGGTCATGCACGTGGGGAAAAAGAACCCGATGTTCACTTACAAAATGGGGGGAACACCACTAGGGGTCAGTAACCTGGAGAGAGACCTGGGAGTGATGGTAGATGCAACAATGAAAGCATCGGCGCAGTGCACCACGGCCTCAAGGAAAGCAAACAGAATGTTGGGTATCATTAAGAAGGGTATCACGACCAGGACGAGGGAAGTCATCATGCCGCTGTATCGTGCAATGGTGCGGCCACACTTGGAGTACTGTGTCCAGTACTGGTCGCCGTACCTCAAGAAGGACATGGCGGTACTTGAGGGAGTACAGAGAAGAGCAACTAAACTGATAAAGGGAATGGAAAATCTCTCATATACCGACAGATTAAAGCAGCTGGGACTTTTCTCCCTGGAAAAGCGGAGACTTAGAGGAGACATGATAGAAACCTTCAAGATCCTGAAGGGCATAGAAAAAGTAGACAGGGACAGATTTTTCAAATTATGGGGCAACACAAGTACAAGGGGGCACTCGACGAAATTGAAAGGGGACAGGTTTAGAACAAACGCTAGGAAGTTCTTTTTCACTCAGAGGGTGGTGGATACATGGAACGCACTTCCGGAGGCTGTGGTAGACACATTAAATGGTTTCAAAGAAGGCTTGGATAGATTCCTAGAAGAAAAAGGGATTGAAGGGTATAGATAGATATAGACCACTACTCAGGCAATGGGCTTGAAGGGCCCCCGCGGGAGCGGACCGCTGAGCAGGATGGACCTATGGTCTGCCTCAGCGGAGGCAACTTCTTATGTTCTTATCTAGTTGTAGACTGCCCTCCCTAGAGTCACTACAAATCAAAATCATCTATGATCCAAAACAAACTCCTGCTTCACCTCTCCTATGATACACAGATGGAAGGCCCACTGAAATATTCAGTGGGCTAATAGCATTGGTCGAGCCCACTGCTTAGCAGATTTAAGGAAGATGGGGGAAGGGGGAAAAGGGTTAAGTTGGTGTAGAGAGTGTGTGGGTGATTGAAGTGCTGAATTGATGAAAAGTATAAGATTGGGGTGAGTTGCTAAGGTATGGTAGCTGGGGATTGGTGGTGATTGGGAGTGTGCTGATTGGTGGATCTTAGGCAGGAGACTGTGGGGGAGAAAGTGTGTTGTGGTGGTAGGAGGCTAGGACCTAACGGGGAAAATTGGGGAATGTTGGGGTTTGGGAGAGATCAATTTTTGGGTAGTTTTATTTTGCCCCTCCCATCCCACCCTTTTGGTTTTTGGTGTGAGGAGGAGATTGGGTTTGTCTTTGTTATCAGTTCTGAGAATGGGAGGGGGGAGATGTTTGATTCTGGTTGGATTTTGTCCTTTATGGCGGTTGGGGGAGATCGCAGCTGCAGGTGTAAAGGGGGGTTCCTTCCAGGTGGCCAATAGTTTTGTGGGGTATAAGAATTATAATGATGTTGTATACTGTGTGCTACACCGCCACAGTTAAGAGGTGAGGCCTGGCAACACTGTGGGTTTTGCAGATGGGATACTTGTTGGAATTTAAAATAAATTTGCTAGTTTTGGTGGGACTGAACAGTTAGGTTGGGACTGACTAGCTGATGGGAATGAAAGTTGGGGAGAAGGAAGTCACCTAGGAAGAAAAGGTAATAATGAAATGTTCATGGTATTTGAATTCCTGTGAAACAAACTAAAGCTGTGTGCAAACTTTTGCCATGCATTATAATTGCAGGTTCAGTTGTTTTGGTGATTGATTTACTGAGGTGAGTACAGCTGTAAGAGTGCAGTGGTATCGTGTTTCCCCGAAAATAAGACACTGTCATATTAATTTTGGGCCCAAAAAAAAAGGCACTAGGTCTTATTTTCGGGTAGATCTTATTTTTTTCATGCCCAATGATCATCTCTCCCTTCCTCTCCTCCACCCCAATTCTTCCTGTTTCCTTTCTCTGCCCCATATGTGCAGCATCTTTCTTCCCCTCTCACCCATCTCCTTGTTCAGTATCTTTCTATCCCATCCCTCCCTCCCATCCCTTGTACCGCAGAACCCTTGAAGCTTCTATCACTCCCTTCCTCCCACCCCCACCGCCACAACCGCGCACCCCCCTCCCTGCTGACCCTTTCATCTCTCCCTCCCATCTGAACCCCGACTGTGAGACCGAAATACCTGGTAAAAAATGGCAGCTTTGGCAGCACAGGCTGCATCGTGGCCTTCTTATGCCCGGGTGTTCCTCTGCCACATCACTGATGATGTCATCAACAAAGTGGCATGGAACGGCTGGGCATGAGAAGGCCATGATACAGCCTGTGTTGATGACGCTGCCTTTGTTTCTAGGTATTTCAGCTTGTGGTCAGGGTTCAGATGGGAGGGAGAGATAGAAGGGTCAGTGGGGGGGGGGCGCACAGGGGGGGCCACTAGGGCTTATTTTCAGGGGTAGGGCTTATATTAAGACCTACCCCGAAAATCATGCTAGGGCTTATTTTCAGGGTAGGTCTTATTTTCGGGGAAACACGGTACAAGTGCTGAATATTATGGAAAACTCAAGGATTCTGGAGGGACTGGAAAGAACATGCTCTGAGGGCCTATATCGGAATATGGGAGTTTGATCAGGGAAAACATACAAAATATAAAGGAGTCTTTGAAATTTTTTTGGAAAAAAAAACCCCAATAAAATAACTTTATTGGGACCTCTCGAGTGAATAAAAATAAATAATAGTAAAGTAATTAGAGAAACAGTCAAATGACAAGAGAGGCATAGCAAAAAAGCCCTACTTTCTCACAGTGCCCAGTTGTCCCCTAGGGTTCTCTGGCATCTCCCTCTGTCTCTGCAGTGAATGCTTTGTAGCAACTCTCTTAGCTCCTTTTTTCTTTACGGGTCATGCAGAGTCTTTGCTGTGATTGCCATCAGGGACAAAACCCTGACGTTTGTCTGCTTACAGGGTGATCTACAATTATCTCTTGGGACACTGTCCCTGTTGACTCTCTCTTTCCAATGCAGCCTTAGAATGTGTTCCCTTTCCTGAACAAACACCTCTGTTTCAATTGATTGTCCAATTGTCTCCTGATACAGTTGTGTTGAATTAGACCCAGATATTTAGGTCTGGGACCTCATCTGGCAACTCATACTGAATGTCTACAAGTCCTTGCAGGCCACCAGAAGTTATCCAGGCCAAGCCCATATTCATTTCCAATATCCAGAAAACAAATTGACCATAGATAGAACTGCATATTATGTGGTCCTTGCTCAGTAGTTATCCAGGTACCAGCACAGAAATTGGCAGTGCCCAGATAACTTCAGGGCCTTTCCCAACTTCACTCCTGAACCACCTCAGAACTAGCCGGAGAGTCTTTTGTTGGTTTGAGCTAAAATTCAGTTGTACTATCTAGTTAAATGCTACTGAATATGGGCTAGGTAGATTGATTTAACCATGTATAAGATGTTTTCTGATTTATAGTGACCTCAATTCTGTAAAATTATTAGCTTCATAAATGGTTGCAAATATTAATTTATTAGACTACTGATATATGAGGGTAAATTTAAAAGTAAAGACAGCATACATTTAACAGCTTTATTAGAAGTAACTGTGAACAAATTGAACATATCACTTTTCCACATAGTCCCCATACAAGATGACACATTTGTTGTATCATTCAACTAGCTTCTGTATTCCGGCAGAGAAGAAGTATTTTTGGCTGTTCCTGAAGCCTGATGAGCACTGCTTTGCACTTCATCATGCTTTGACTGTTGCTCTCCGAGTCAAAGTGATGCACCCATGTCTTGTCACTGGTGACAATTCTCTCCAGAACATTTCAGATCTTCTTCATACCATTTCAGAAACTGGGTCGCAACCTCCACATGCTGTTGCTTATGCAGATCAGTAAGCTGTTTGGGAACCCATCGTGTGCAGACTTTCCTTTATCCCAAGTCATCATGTATTATGGCAAATGCAGATCCATAGTTAATTCAAATTTGCAGCCAATTCAGACACCATTATTTGTCGGTCTTCTCTAATCAAGGCTTCTGCCCTCTTAATCTGCCTTGAAGGAAAATGAAATTATTGAATGATATTTATATTACCTGTATAGATAATAGTGTAATATGTGGAATATCTTTTGTTCTTTCATTTGTATGACACTGTTTTTGATTAAAAATCAATAAAGAATTTAAAAAATATATATATTGCATTTTGCTAGCTCTGTTCTGGTTATCATATTTTTCTCAAGCTGCAATAAACAAAAAGAATCTAAAGTCAGAAATAGCTGAATTATTTAAAAAATAATAATTGAAATTTCAGCTTTCAACAGTGAAAGAAATAAATGCATTTATGGGGAAGTTATCAAAGTGGGCAACTGTTAAGAAAGATTATTATAGTGAACAAACGACGTAGGGCTGAACAAAGGAATTCCAATAAACCAAGAGGATACACAGGGAATAAGGGATTTATTGTATGAGCCCAAAATGCAAGGGACCTGACATAAAGGGCTCCTTTTACAAAGGCACGCTAGGGCCTTAACATGTAGAATAGCGCGCACTAAAATACTCCGCGCGCTAGTCACTACCTCCTCCTTTTGAGCAGGCAGTAGATTTTTGGCTAGCGCACGCTATAGCGCGTGCTAATCTGGTACGTGGGGTAAAACCCATAGTGCACCTTCGTAAAAGGAGCCCAAAGTTTTTATCTGGTACGTTAAAGAATATCTCTTGTATAAATGGTGCACACTATTCATATTGTTCTTCATGAATTTTGATACAGTGTGTTGACCCCTGATGCAGGCACATCTGCTCTGAAACACAGTGTTGTGTCAGGTCCCTTGCATTTTGGACTTATACAATAAAGTACGTGGAGGGGCATAATAAAAAAAAACGTCTAAGTCCCTTTTTGGCCTAAGGCCTTAAACGTTGAAAGCAGAAGCAGGGAAAATGTCCATAACCAAAAAAAAACGTCCTTTTTTTGATAATGGCCTGCCTCTACATTCAGCTGTTTAAACGCCCAGACCACCACTAGGTCTATACTTATCCCCCCACGACGTCTATACTTATACCCCATAATGAACCAAAAAAACGCCTAAGCCCCAAACGTCCAACACAAGGGCTTTTAGGCGAAGGAGGAGCCAGTCCTTAAACTATGGTGTTGTTTTGTTCTGGACTTAAACTATAATCATCTGACTTTATTTGTAGGTATACTTCAAAATCCTTTTATGCAATTTCACATTTGATTTCTGGTACGTATTTTCTCGTTAACTTTAAACATATGTACCCTGTAGGCATGATTCACACACGTCTCTGGAACTCTGAGGAAATGATGATCAGTCATGGAAATGTGTAAAGAACTCTGGCAATTTTCACTTCAGATGTTGTCAGCAACTTACTATTATAAAATAACTTTTCTCACCACCACACTGTAAAAATCCCCAATACTGTGCGGTTGCTACAAAGTTACACATTTAATGAACACTACCACCTCTAGGTATATTTCCTCAAAGTTGATAAGTGAATAAGTTACATATAGAGAAATACTAATTACAGCAATGATATACAGAAGACTTTGACAAAAATGCACAGAGACACAGCATTATTAACATCAAAAATAGGTAAATATCTAGGGTGTAATGTTTTAATTGCAAAATATTCATTTAAATTTCACATCCTAGATTTATGCTACAGTTTAAAGAAAATGAACACACAGCAATTTACAGTAGTATTGTAATATGTCTGGTAGCATTCCATAATGAAAGCCCCACAATGGAGGAAACACTTTTTGATTATAGCAGTGTAATATATCTATTTCAAACTATTGTCCTTCTCTCATCATTTGATCTTAGTGATCAATTAGATCTATAGAGCAGTACTACATTTATAAAATAGAATGTTAGGAATTATCAGGAAAGGAATGGAAAGCAAAGACGAAAATGTTATAATGCCATTGTATCACTCTATGGTATGACTGCACCTTGAATACGGTGTGTAGCTCTGGCTGCTTTATCTCAAAAAAGATATAGCGGAATTAAAAAAGGTTTTAGGGAAGGGCGATGACAATGATAAAAGGGATGGGCTCTTTAGCTTGGGTGTAAACAACTTGGGTTATAAGCAGCATATAAATACAAAAAAATAAGATATGGAGATATGATAGAGGTCTATAAAATACTAAGTCAGGGTAGGTGTGAATCACTTACCGTATATACTCAAATATAAACCGGGATTTCTGAGCCCAAAAAATGGGGGTCCCTGTTTATATTCGGGCCAGCACCCTCCTCTCAGACTTATTGCAGGCTGCCGCCAGGCTCTGCACCCTGACTCCCTCCCTGCCCTGTCCGTCGTACTTGCTCTGCCGATCCCTGGTGGTTCAGAGGTGCAGTGGACAGGAGCGAGCTTTCTGCGCGCCTGCCCCGCTGCTAACCCGGTTGGTCGGTCGCTGCCATGGCCACCATGAGTTCTGGTTTCTTCAGCCACTGAGCTGCATGAGCAGAAGTGCACTTTGGCGCTGCTGGTCGGTGCTGAGTGGCTTCCTGACTGGCTCCCGCAAATTCTCATGAGAAACACAATCGTGTTGCATCATTTCAATCAATAAAGGATATTGAACATTGACCAGTCAACTTTGTTGTTTGTTTTCTGCTTTCACTTTTGTGGTGGTAGTATCTCCTGTTTGTTGAGATTCATGCTAAAGGCACCATTAGCACCCGACCAGAAATGAAAATTATAGAAAAAAGGCATTTTCACAGGTGTGGTAAAAATGGCTTTGGCACTTGGAAAAGACTCGCACAAAGGCACACTGAGGCCATTTTTTACCACAGCTAAGTAAAAGGATTCCTAATTTATTTGTATACTAGTTTTTTAGCCTGTTACATTAGAATAATTGTGTAGACTTAAGCATTTATTTATTTCTGTCTGTCTGTCTTTCTGTCAGTCTTTCTTTCTCTGTCCCTGCCCCCTTTCTTTCTTTCTGTCTGTCTTTCTTTCTGTCTCTCTACCTGGCCCCCTGTCTGTCTGTCTTTCTTTCTGTCTGTCTATCTCCCTGCCCCCTGTCTGTCTGTTTTTTCTTTCTTTCTGTCTCTCTCCTTGCCCCCTGCCCCCTGCCTGTCTGTCTTTCTCCCTGGCCCCCTGTCTGTCTGTCTTTCTTTCTGTCTCTCCCCTGGCCGCTGTCTATCTGTCTTTCTTTCTGTCTTTCCCCATCCAGCAGTAGCCCTTCTCCCTTCCTTTTACCTCCCCCATCCAACAGCACCTCTTCCCTGCTCCCCCTGTCCAGCAGTAGCCCTTCTCCCTTACTTTTAACTCCCCCCTTTCCAGTAATACCCCTTCTCCCTTCCTTGCTCTCTGTCCAGCATCTGCTAGGCCGGGCAGCCTCGGAGTTTTTGCTAGGCCGGCCCACCTCGTATTATCGAAGTGGGTCAGCTTAGCAAATGTCCCGCGGCTGCTTGATGAAACCATGACTGCTGCCGCTGCTGGTCCAGGGGTGAGAAGAAGAGGCATCCCGGCAGCGGCAGCAGTAGTGAGAAGGCAGAAAGTCAGCTGGTGTTGGAGATCGGGGCAGGAAATCAGCTGAGGCAGGCACTGTGCATGTGTGGCATGGAAGTACGGATTAGAGAATGACACAGTGACAAAATTCATCACCGTTCCTGTCCCCACGGATAACCGCAATAAACCATCTTCATGTCATTCTTTAAGAAGAGAGGGAAGAATCAGAGTATGAATGGCCACAACCACTGACCCGTAAGCTTTGCTTTGAAGAATGCTGGTGTAGAAGGACTGAGGTTGAAACAGACACTACAGAATGACAGTCTCTGGTATCCAGAGCAGATATTGTGATGTCATAATGCCTCATTCCATCAGTTCCTAAGAGCCAATCACATCAGTGATGTCACAATGGCTTCATTATCTTTGGCTCACATAAGAATCAGAGTATGAATGGCCACAACCACTGACCCGCAAGCTTTGCTTTGAAGAATGCTGGTGTAGAAGGACCGAGGTTGAAATAGACACTAGAAAATGACATGGGATTATTTCCCGCGGATATCCGCGGGGACGGTAACAGTGATGAATTTTGTCACCTCTAGTACGGATCATAAAGCATGGACGCACGGAGATTGAAGTGCGCATGCGCGCTAAAGGTTTTATTATAGTGGATAACTTTGAAAGCTGTTCCAATGAAGTTATAACCAGTTATGCATGCTTGTAAGCAAATGACACTGACTCATGCATGTAAAGTTTCATTAATACTATATTGTTCATTGCTAAAATATGACAGTTATATTTTAAACAGAATAAATGCCTTTGGGAAATGGAATAGATAATGTGATACTGTATATCTTCTTAGTTAAGAACACAGTGTGCTTGACTTCACTTGTACAAACACAGGCACTTTTTTTTTTGTCCTGTAAGACCCCAACCCCTGCAGGTCTATTATTTTTCTATTTTGTTCTATTGTTGATACTCAGAGTCTCTTATTCAAAAAGAAAGTGCATGCTTTTTTTTGTGGTGCAAAAGCACTAGGGGTCCAATTTTGCTATCAATCATATTTAATAGCATATGCTATTAATGTAATTTTGTTATTGAAGATTTCTAAATCTATTCAGTTAGTTGCATGAGACAATTATGATTTTATAATATATGTATGCATGCAATCAGGCATTAATTAGAACTGTGGCAATTGAATATGACTATTACAATTGTATTAAAGAATGTTCATTAAATAAACTATGACTTTCAAATGCAAGTAGAATAAAACAATAAGGACTGTGTATTTCTACCTTTTAATTTTTATTGCACTAAACTTATGAAAGACAATGTATAATCCAAGTGCCTGCAATTCCGTGCTGGGTGTGTGCAATCAGAAATTTTCATTTTGTGTCATTTCCAATGTTTTATTTCTGGAAATGTTCATTTTTCTCCTTTTTTCATTCTGTTATCAAGGGAGCAATAACATTAAGAGTGAATTATTTTTCAGAAAGAGCAAGCACACCTTCAAATGAGTACAAACTACTCCAACAGAGTGCATACCGAAGAGGGCATAACTTAGGCACCCGCACACATTCCTCTAGTATCTCACACTTACATTCTAACATAATCACCTTCAAACCAAATTTTGGTGGCATGAATATGGCCGCAGCTTTATTAACAAAATATACACCAACAGGAGCTTTATTAACAAATTAACACACCAACAAAACAAGGCAATTAATCAAAATCACTTTCATTAACATATTGCAAACAATGTCATATCCCTTTGTCATTCCCCCAGCCAGACGGTGCCATGCCAGCTGTTCTGGTCCTCTCCTCCCCACAGAACTGTGGTACCGCAGAGCCCAAAAACACAAATCACTCAAGGTGGTTACTCATTCAAGAAAACCATAATCTTTTCATACTGTCATCCACCTCTGAACCCCTTCCCATTTCCGTTAAAGCTGCAACACTCGATGCAGAACCCCTCCCCATAAATTCCCAAACTGCATTTGCAAATCAAGGCAGGGAGGGATGGTGGGACTTTTTCACCTGCTACCCTTCCCCACCAACACCCTTCCCTCCACCACCTTCCCTTACCACAAAACCCCACCAAAATTCCTCACTCCCTGCACCCACACTTAATCCCTCCCCTCCTCTTTTTCCCACCCATCTTACTAAGCTCTCCCCTTCCAACTCACCATACCAATTAACCCCTTCCCTTCCTTCCCGTCCCTTCCTTATTCCTCATGTGTGTTTGGCCAAGTTAATGTGCCCATGGCCAACCCATGAGTGTTTCCACTCTTTGCAAATAGTGCAAACTCTTTCAGATGAGTGAATGCTCCTTCTTAAAGAGTGCATACTGCTTGTATTTGTGAATTTTGGATCCCAAATGTTGGTCAGAATTGAAATTTTATTTTCCTATAGGTAATTTTTTGGAAGCTTTTTCCCTTTATTTCTATTATCATAGAATTATTACATGTGATTGTTAATTGATAAAAGAAATACATATAAAATTTTAAAAATGGAATGCACTTTGCTCCAAAAGAGTACATGCTATTGACACCACATGAAAAGGCACATAATTATTTGCTTTTTAGTCCTGATTTTATAAACGACATCTAAAATATATGGGGTCTTTTACTAAGGTGCGCTAGCCGATTTACCGCACGCTAAATGCTAATGTGCCCATTATATTCCAGGCATGCGTTAGCATTTAGCACGCGCTAAATCGGCTAGTGCGCCTTAGTAAAAGACCCCCATATTTGCTGAGGATCACAGCGCATAGCGCATATCAATCATGAGTTAGACACCTAAATCACCAGCATTGAATTTACGCTGCCACCGTGAACCGTGGAAGATTGACTGCTATCTTCTGCTGTCTCAATAACAGGGGAAATATTTTTTTTTAATAAATAATTACAAATCTGAACTTTGTTATTAACATAAGAACATAAGCAGTGCCTCTGCTGGGTCAGACCAGGGGTCCATCATGCCCAGCAGTCTGCACACGCAGGTCCAGGTCCTGTGTAGCAATCCTTTATCTATACCCCTTTATCCCCTTTTCCTTCAGAAAATTGTCCAATCCCTTCTTGAACCCCAGTACTCTGTCCTATCACGCCCTCTGGAAGCGCATTCCAGGTGTCCACCACCCGATGGGTGAAGAAGAACTTCCTAGCATTGGTTTTGAATCTGTCCCCTTTCAACTTTTCCGAATGCCCTCTCCACTTTCTCTTTGCCCTTCATGATCTTATAGGTCTCGATCATATCCCCTTCCAAACAATTCCTGAACCTCTGAAGGGATACAGATACAAATCCCCTCACTCTCAATACAATATGTTGCATCTACCTACAATGATAATTCCAAAATGGTAGCTATTAGAAGCCTCTTTTATTAATGTAATTTAAAGTATCTTTATAAAATACACTCCCAAGACAAGCTCCAATAGCGCTTAGATTCTGGATGATCTGAAGCTGTTGTAAATTTGTCTATATATTATACATGTATATTTTATGAAATATGTACATATATTGTAACTTTACCTCTGCACAACCCAAACTACTTTCCCAGGGATACCTACATACAGATTGTATAAAAGCAGAATCCAGAAATGCTGCTGAGAAAGGACCTGCTAAGAGAAGTAAACTTCACTAATGAGTATATTACCTGTAGGGAAATTGCCTTCAAACATGGGAAGAGGTAGAATTGGGATTAAATAGGTAACCCCAGTGTCTTTCTTTTAAATTATTCTGCTTATTTAGGAAAGCTAGTTTAGAGAATAGTTTAGCATTCAAAATCTCTGTTAAAGCTTTACGAGTATATAAAAACTGCTTTAAAGTAGAGTTTGACATGTACATTTGCTGTTTTAGTGTTTACCATAACATGAGTTTAATGAATTAAAGGAAACCTCTGCTTAGATTTTAAGTCCCACCCATCCATCCCAGGTCCAATCTTTGATTTATAGACTTTATAGACAATACGATGAAACCTTACTCCCAATGTGAAGCGACCAGGGCAGGATTAATCCGTCGAGGGCCCCTAGGCACACAAGTACACTGGGCCCCCTGCCCCGCCCCACCCCACCATGCACCCAGGCGGAAACAGGAAGCTGTGTCAGAGGGAAGCTTTGGGCAAGCAGCACCACTTGCACAGTTACAGTTCCCGTTGCCTTTCTTACCCGTATTGCTTGTTGTCTTACTTTCCGTCAATTGGGGGGGGGGGCCCGCTGGAGGGGCCTATCGCCGTTTGGAAAAAACAATGTTGATGCCCTCCTTCATTGGGCCCCCCTGACCATTTTGGGCCCTAGGCACGTGCTTACTTGGCCCATTGGTTAATCCTGCCATGGCAGCGACAGCCAAAAAAACAAACGGGATGCTAGAAATGATTAGAAAAGGGATGGTTAACAAGACTATTATAATGCCCCTGTATCGCGCCATGGTGCGACCTCATCTGGAGTCCTGGTCTCCTTATCTCAAGAAAGATATAGTGGCACTAAAAAGGTTCAAAGAAGAGCGACCAAGATGATAAAGGGGATGGAACTCCTCTCATATAAGGAAAGACTAAAATGGTTAGGGCTCTTCAGCTTGGAAAAGAGACAGCTGAGGAGAGATATGATTGAAGTCTACAAAATCCTAAGCAGAGTAGAACGGGTAAAAGTGGATCGATTTTTCACTCCTTCAAAAATTACAAAGACTAGGGGACACTTGTTGAAGTTCCATGGAAATATTTTTAAAACCAATAGGAGGATTTTTTTTTTTTTCACTCAGAGAATAGTTAAGCTCTGGAACGCATTGCCAGTGGTTGTGTTAAGAGGAGATAGTGTAGCTGTTTTTAACAAGGTTTTGCACAATTTCCTGGAGGAAAAGTCCATAGTCTGTTATTGAGAAAGACATGGGGAATCATGGATCAGTAGCATGGAATATTGCTACTCCTTCGGTTTTGGCCAGGTAGAAGTGACCTGAATTGGCCACCGTGAGAATGGGCTACTGGGCTTGACCATTGGTCTTACCCAGTAAGGCTATTCTTATGTTCTTAAGCTACAAGGGGCCTCTGAAAAGTTCTCAGCTCAACCAAGAAGAGAATGATGTGTTACCATGAAGCTTACAAGTTATACACTTCTCTTGATCCTTGTCATTTCATTTCAAATCATTGAAATTAAAAGTGTCAAGGAAAATGTGGAATAAGTTGTAAATTTCATGGCTCCACATCATTCTCTTCTTGGTTGGGCTGAGAACTTTTCAGTGGCCTCTTATAGTTAGAAAAATAGAAGGTAAAATTAAGGTACCTTCATCAGCATCCAGGGCAGTGCTAAACATTTTGTAACTTGGGGAGGTTAGGGCTAGCACATCGATGAAGAGGGGAGGTGAGATGGGAGAAAAAGTGATTGGGGAGCCCTGGAATAGATGGCACCACTGCAAGCAGATGTCCTGTTGAACACTAACCCTGGATACCACATTACATGCCCCAGCTAATAGTGCAGAGGGCCCGTTTTATTGGCTCAAGCATGACATACTGTGCCTGCATGCAGTAAGTAGAAAACCTATCACACTTTAGTAAGAAATATTTCTTTTCATGGTAATTTTTTTTTTTTAATTCTGTATTGATTTTTCAGATTACAAATGCGCAATAAATGATTCACATATTTGCACCTTACATAATAAGCTCAACAAAACTTACAAATATTACTGCACAATGAAATTTCCCCCACCCTCCCAACTAATAAACAAATATAATAAAACCTTCATGAAACTATTCATAAAATCTTTGAATCAATTCCAGTTCTATTCTATTCCCTTCCCTTACCCCCCCCCCCAGGATGTGTATGTTTACTTGTCTATAAAATTAAATTAATTATTCCTCTTTACAGTATTTAGCCAATGGCTCCCAAACATCCATAAAATTCATAAAGCGTCCCTGTTGTATGGCCATGCAACGCTCCATTTTAGAAGTATAACACAGGGATTCCCACCAGAATGTGCAGCTTTTCATGGTAATTTGATTTGAAAGAGTAATATGTAGGACAGACATTTTGGTGGACCTCCTGGTTTTTCATTCGCTCAGAAATATTTCTCTGGTTTTCATTTTGAATTTTCTTTTCCACTGATAAAAATATTACCTCAGTGTTTTTTTTCTAGTCCATTCTCAATAGTCTTGAATTTAATAGAGCTAAATAAACAGCCTCTCAGTGCTGTTCAAGTTATGAATTCAAAAGCCATCATTTTAGAAGAAGACAGCTCTGATAACTTTCTCTTATTGACAGGCATTTCTATTATGTGATAGATGACTGAAAAGGAATTCTCCCTTTTTATTGTACTTTATATTCATTCATCAACCAGCCTTAACAGCAGCAGGATTTATTTAATTTGATACCTTTTCAAGGGAAACATTAACCATAAAGAGGATTATTTTATTACAGGATACTTAGCATACCATATATTGCACCTATTTTATGAAGGTAAAACACGTACATGTGTCCCTTAATATAATTCTCCCCTGTCAAGATGCTGTATAAAATATCCTCTGCTCTAATTGACTGATTTAGAAAGCTACCACAGACCAGGTCTGAGGTAGCATAGAGAGCCACTGCAGTCTGCATCAATCTCAGTCTCCCTCATTCCCACCCCTGACTTGACTTTACCTGACCCCCCCTATCCCCAAAATGAATGCTCATCTTCCTTCCTCCCTTCTGACTTTATAAAAACACCCTGGGTAGTGGCAGCCCTCCCTTTCCAGTTTGTCTTGTTGAAACATGTTTAGCATTTCTTAAATATGCATGTCATTTTGTAAACTGCATAGTTTTTATGCGGTATATAAATTTTTAAATAATGATACTTTCACCTCCACCCTGACATACCCTCCCACATATGACTTTATAAAAATGCACTTAGGTCTAGTGACATACCTTTCTCCCTCTCCTAGAGGGTCCATAGCTGTACTTATGCTCTATGTTTGATATTTTACAGTTTCAATAAAAGATTCTGGTCTGGTTTGCTGTGGTTATTCCCAATGTCTTTGTTTTTTTTGTTTATTATATACCATTTTGCCCAGCATTGAGTCAGGCTCTCCAGTCTATAGTTTCCTGGGTCATTTCTGAAACCCTTTTTTTAAAATCAGCATTACATTGGTCACTCTCCATTCTTCCTGTACCAATCTTGATTTTAAAGTTAAATTATAAATTAGTAATAATAGATCCACAAGTATTTCAGAATCTGACATATAGGGATGGGGATATTGAAAGAACAAAAAGTGGAATGCTATGGTAGCTCCAACAGCAATAACCAGGGCTTTAAGATATATTACAGTATTTATAGAGATCTTAGCTATGGACCACAAGTGTGAGGAAATAATAGCCACCCCTCCCCCCAGAGGTCTAGAAATAGATGCAGATTATCATGGAGGAAGACAAAATAAAAGATACACCTCCGCTCCCCATGTAAGACAAGTCTCAGTCAGACACATAATATGGGAGTGGATTGACTTAGCAAATCCTGATTAAGTGCAGTCTTAGAATATAAAGATCTGCAATTATTAATGACAACTGAAATGAAGAAACAACTGAAGGTGGTGGAGGTACATTTAGGCAGTAAACAATTGTTTTTCATCTGATTGATTTAGAACTTCAAGTAAGATCCCTCTCTTCTCATTCCTTTCATTTTAATACTTTCTTTCCCATACTGGTTGTGGTTACTTCTGAACAATGGAAATCTCTTCTTTTGGAATTAAGATTAGAGAGATTATTGGTATTTCAGGAAAATAGTAAAACCTTGGGGGACAATTGCTTGTGGCAGTAAGTGGCTTGTCAGCCACTTCCACATGTGGGCTGACCTAAACCTGGATACTCAATGCCGGGGCATGCACGGTACCTAACGTTGAATATCCAGGAAGTTAACTTAGAAGAAGCTAATATTTAAGACTGATGCCCAGTTAGCTCGGTGCATAAAATTATGACACTGTTTTGCTATCCTAAATTTAGTTCACTTAAATTTTTGGTGGACTGAATATCACCAGGGACTGGCTAAGTTGCTGCTGGTTAGAGCCTGATTCTACATATAACACCCAAAATATTGGCACAGATTAGAACAGTGCTTAGTGTGATTTTATGTACCTTTTATAGAATCATGCTTAGCGCCTGTGTGTCACATAACTCAGGTATGCCCATTTATGCCAGCTAAAACCAGGCCTAAATGCCTGCTCCTAAGTTGTGCGTGCATCAAGCGTATTCTATAACAATGTGTATAACTTTTAGGAATACTCATTATCTGCCCCTGGCCATGCCCCCTTTTCAAATTCACGCTCAGCAATTGATACATACTTTTTATAGAATTGTGCTTTACAAGTTGTGTGTATACTTTTAATTAGTGCCAATTACATAGCATCAATTATGAGGTATATGCAAGATGGATGGCTCAGTTCCCCCTGGTCCTCCTGGCCTCTTTGGTCACTTCTGCTCCTCTTTGGTCACCTCCAGACACTCTGATGGTATCAGGTTATTTTGGCCCTTTGACCACATAAGGTTACTTTGGCCCTTGACCACGTACTGGCCATACTGTTTTAAAGACTTACTGCCAGCATTCATCACCTCAGCGGTTGTCTAAGAGTCTGGGTAGCTCTACCTTCAGTGGTTTTCAACCCAGGAGTCTTACTATTCACCCCCTAGGTTAGGGTGAAGGTCCCGACTCAGACTATATGTTCCTTAGTAGTTCACTGTAAGGGTCCTGGAAGCCTTCAGATGAGGCTCCCCTTCTCTTTCCCAATATTCTCCATTCTTTCAGGGTAAGTTCCTTTCAAACAATCACTTTATATATAAATTAGTATGCAAATTAGCTTTCCCTAATGGGGCCTATTCTCCATATTTAAACTCAGGAAGTCTTCTGATAGGAGATTTCAACAAGCAATGCCCTCTTCTCTTCCATCATTCCAGATGAAGGGACATACACTCCATCACATATCCTCTCCTTCAGTTCAATCATATATGAAGAAGCTTAAGATTCAGTATTGACCGGTCACCCTTCTCGGGATAGAAAGCCTGCATTGCAGTGGGATTTGCCTGCCCTATGTTCTACTGTAAAATTATTCGCTTGAAGACTGAGGTACCAGCACATTATTTGTGTGTTACTGTTCTTCATTTGACTAACCATTTCAAAGGTGCATGATCAGTGACTAGTGTGAAATGTCTACCAAAATGATAATTAACTTGGAGACTCAATTGACCATTTTATGGCTAGGCAATCTTTCTCCATCACTGAATATCACTGTTCCATTGTAGAAAGCTTTTGGCTCAGATATATCACCAGGGGTTCATCTTCGCCTTGCTTTTGATTCTGTCCCTAAGCCCACCCCCAAAGCGTCAGTCTGTAAGATGAAGTTGGCTAAAATTCACATTCTTTAAGATGGGCTCACTGCATAGGAATTTTTTAAGCCTGGTAAAGGCCTGGTCTGCTTCTTGGTTCCATCACAATTTGTTGAGTGGAGAGTTATTTAACCATTCCATGAGACTTGTGGCCATAATGGTAAAGTTGGGAATACATTTTCAGAAGTAATCAATCATTCCTAGAAATGGCATAGTTGTTTTTTTGCTCTCAGAGCTTGGACATTTTGAATTGCTTTTACTTTTGTTGGTAAAGATTTCACTCGTCTTCTACCTAAGCAATATCCTAAATATTGCATTTCTTCTTTCCCTAATGCACACTTTTTTTTTAGTTGGCTTTTAAACCTGCCTTCTGAGAGACATACAATTGGCTGCAAAATGATGCAGATGTTGCTCCCAAATTTTGGAAAGATGACTGCATCATCAAGGTATGCCTTTGCATAGTCATAGTGAGTTCAGAGCACCTGATTCATCACATGTTGGAAAGTGGCCAGAGCCCTGTGGAATCCAAACAGAAGCACTGTGAATTGGTACAACCCTTGATGAGTAATAAAGACTGATTTTTCTTTGGATTGTTCATCCAAGAGAATTTGCCAAGAGCCCTTTGTAAGGTTGTAAGGTAGACACACAAATTGGGCTCCTCCTAGTTCTTACACAATTTTGTCTACCCTGGGCATTGTATATGCATCAAACTGAGAGATATTGTTCACTGCTTAAAAGTCAACACAAAAAGGGGTTGACCCATCAAGTTTTGGTACCAGAACAATGGAACTTGCCCATTTACTCACTGATTCTTAAATGACCCCCAAGCGTAACAACTCAGCAACCTTTTGTTCTACTGCTTTCTTTTTCATCTTGGGAAGTCAATAGGCTTTTCATTGAACGACTTTTCCTTGGATTGTCTCAATATGATGAACTCCCACTTTTGAGAGTCCTCAAAAAGGGGAAAAAGTGTCACTGAATTGTTTTATTAATCATTGTAAGTGGTTCTTTTGCTGTTGGGTTAACCTTTTCCCAAATTTAACTGATTAATCATTAATTTAACTGATTAATGAACCAATTTCTGAACCTAGCTCCATATTCTCCTCATCAGCTGCTTCCATGATTAACCTTTCCCAGTCTACCCAGGGTTTTAATAAGTTCATATGATAGACATGATACTTGGCCCTTCCCATTTTTACTTCATACATGACCGGACCTAACTGTTTAGCTATTTCATAAGAAACCTTTCATTGAGCCAACAATTTGTTGGCCAACATTGGCATCATTATTAATATCTTAACTTGAGTATTGAAACCTCATTCCTTGACTTTTTTTAATCGTAATATGTTTTCTGCTTATCCTGGGACTTTTCTAGATTATATTTTGCCAGTTCTTTTATTTTGATTAACCTGATCCTTAATTGTTAGACATAGCCAGGTATAGAGCTAGTATTCTTCAAGCCTACCCAGGTTTTCCTTACTACCACCAACATGTTTCTTGAATATCTTCCAAACATGAGTTCAAATGGGGAGAACCTAACAAGGTCTGGGTACCTCTCTGTAGGCAAAGAGAATATAAGGGATGGCCCTATTCCAACCTGCAATGTGCTCCCCTTAACACTTTTTTATCATTCTTATTAGGGTTTGATTAAAATGTTCTATTAAACAATCTATCTGGGGATGGTATGTCATAGTTCTAAGGTGTTTACACTTCTCTTTCCGGATTTGCAGGGGATAGGGGCAGAGCTGAACCATGAATGGTGAAATACCGTGAATATCTTCTGGTCCGGCTCTGACCCGCCCGCGCCTCACTCCCGCCTTCCACTCCCCCCCCCGGCATCCCGGCTTTACCTAGTGGTCTAGCGGGCTTTTGGGGCAGGAGCGATCTGCCCCGTGTAGATCGCCAATAGGAAATGGCTGCCATGAGTTCTCATAGTCTCTCGAGACTATGACGGAAACTCCCCACAGCCATTTCCTATTGGCGATCTACACGGGGCAGGAGCGTAGGAAGATCGCTCCTGCCCTGAAAGCCTGCTAGACCAACAGGTAAGGCCGGGATGCTGGGGGAAAGGCTAAAGTATGTTTTTTTTTCTTTTTTCCATCCCCCCTCAAAAAATCTCGAATATGTGAAATTGCGATGCCGAAACCGCGAATGGGGAGGGGGAAGTGTAATCCCAAATGTTTTTTAGTATGTCCCCCAGTGTTCTGGACATGAAATTCATCCCTCTATCGATTAACACTTCCCGGGGGACTTTCAATAACTCTTCCTTGGGTGAATATTTGTCTCATTGATAAGCTCCATGAATATCTTGTGGCATAGTCCATTATCACCAATAGATAGTAACATACATTGGTTGTTTATTCTAGAAGTCCTACTAGATTTACAGCTACTAAGTTGAGAGGATGTTCTATGATAGGTAACAAAATTAGAGGGGCTTTTTCGGGGAGTTTCTCTGGTACTTTCTGGCAATCTGGGTAGGATCAGCAATAAATTTTGACATCTTGGTGTATTCCTGGCCATAAGAACTGGGTAGCTAGCTCATTAAAGGTCTCAGCTTCAGTCAGATATCCTACCAGTATATGTGTATGTGCTAATGCTAACAATGGGGGGTCTAAACAGGTTAGGGACCATAACCTGCCTTGTTTCCTGCATGTCCACCCCTTTTAGTACTCTATACAAAATATTAATTTTGTTCTTTGAAAAAAGGATATACCTTTTCCCCCTTGGTCCCAGAGTTATTTGTTTCTTTCCCAGAAGCTCTGTAGGAAGGGATCTTTCCTCTGTTCGAGTGAGAGTGCATTAAATTTTTATAGAGCTTCTTCTCCATGGGTTCAAACCATTCTGAGGGAACTAGCCCCTTTTTTCTCCTCTCCTTAGAGCCCTGGTATTTCTGTCCTTCCTGGCTTCACCTACCATGTCCTGATTAGCAAAAGGGAAAATTTCCTCCAGCACAAAAGTCCCTTCATCCTCTGTAGAGTAATCTTTTGCCTGGGTCAACACCCCAACTTCTTTGGGAACTAAGATCTCTTGCATCGCCTCTCAGTTGCATTCTAGGATTAGAGGGAAAGGTAATTTTTCCATCACTGCTATCTTTAAATATTGGTTTTTGCCCCTTCTGTGATTTGAACCATGTAGGTAGCTTCTAGTCTTACATCATCATGAACACAGCAAATGTATACGGTTCTACTGAAATCTCCCTCAGAGGGCCTGATATCAGAGACTGATTGCTTCTAGTATCCAGTAGTGCTACCAGATCCTCCCCTGCCACATATAACCAATGAAAGCAGCATATAAGTGCTGCTTTCATTGGTTCTTTTTGATTACTGGAAATGGTGCTCCCACCCAAGAAAATGAGCACTCTATTAAGGGGCATGCCCTTTTAACATGTCCTTCTCCACATGTATAACATCTCAGGAGGAACCATGGAACTAGGGGAGCGCTAACTATCAGGGGTTTTCCTCTGACCTCCCTTACCTCGCATGAAGTTATTACCCTTTGTAGCCTTGGTGGATGCTTGGTATACTTCTCTCGGCCCCTCCCAAAATGCTGATGACTATTTGGACCGAGAGTTGTTTTCCCCAATGTCTCCATGGATTTTACCTCTCCCTCTCTTTCAGCTTCTAAATAGTGCTCTGCAAATCTGTGACTTCTACTAATGAAAAGGTAGCTTGCTGGGAGACCTATATCTGTACATGGGTGAAAAGATGTTCAAAAACTGTTCTAATTCCACTTAGTTTAACATTTTGAGTGAGCTTCTGACCACCACTTGGGCTCCAACCAGCAGGTGACCCAATCCAACAAATTCTGAGCTACAGTCCTGGGTCACTCTCCCTTTTGAAATTTCCTGAATTTTTCCCATTAACATTCTGGGGAAAGACCCAGTTGGTCCTGGATGGTGACTTTGGATGCCTTATAATAAAAGGCTTTAGAAACATCCATGACTTTGTATGCCAATTGTACCTCCCCCATCAAATAGAGGACCAATCATATGGTCATTGGGCTACTATTGCTATCTTTACAAAGGTATTTAGGTACACCTTTGGATCATCATCTGATTCCAGCTTGATCAACATCAAATCTTAGTCTAGTCCCTTGAGTCATGTGGAGGACCCTCAGACACCCCACTACATCAAAGGGCTTTAGTGTTACTAACTGTTGAATCCCCTTAGACAGATGATGCAATTCCCAACTTGGGCTTCCAGTAGCTATACCAAAGGCTTCCAGTAGCTAATCAAAGCCATCCACTTCAGTCCAGCTTCCAATGCCATGCCACTGCAATGCAAAACAAAAATAAGGTTCAAGTAGGGACAAACTCCATTGGTCACTAAGGCAGTTTCCATGAGATCTCACTCCTGACACCAAATGTAAGATGAACGGCTTGGGACCCCCTGGTTTTCCTGGTCTCATTGCTCACTTTCAGTCCTCCTTGGTCACCTCTAGTCACTTCCGGTCACATCAGGTTATTTTGTCCCTTTGGCCAGCATTCATCCCCTCAAAGGTTGCCTGAGAGCCCAGGTGGCCCTACCTTCTAGTGGTTATCAAACTAGGAATCTTACTAGTCACCACCTAAGTTAGGGTGAAGGTCCCCTCTCAGACCAGACATCCTTTAGCAGTTCATTATAGGGGTCCTGCAAACCTCCAGATGAGACTCCCCTTCTCTTCTCCAATTATTTTCTATTTCCTTTCAATCACATTATGTGTAAATTAGTATGCATATTAGTTATCCACAGTGGGGGGTCTATTCCCCATCTTTAGATCCAGGATGTCTTTTGATAGGAGATTTTTACATGCAATGCCCTCTTCCCTTCCCTTATTCCAGGTGATGGGATATACACCCTGTCACAGTGTAATTTCCAATTTATTGGCACTGATTAGGCCAGTTAATCAACTTTTGTATCTATATTGGTCACACACATTGATGTGCGTGTACAATCTTAGCGCCATATTTAGAATTTGGGGGGGTTAGGGGATTGCCAATTAGCAATGATGGTGTGCTAGATCAGTGGGGTTTAATTATCTTGCCTAATTAAACCCTTTTGAATTTCAAACCCTTGTTTATCTTTTACGTAGCTTCCTTAATTGACTTGCTTTATTTTTTTTTTGTGTTGTTATTTTTATTAGAGTATTAATTGTAAACCACCTGAGCTTATTGTAGAGGTAGTCTATAAAAACCTGGATTATTATTATTATTATTTACAGGAACAAGCTAGCTAACGATAAGATTGTTCTACGTATTTGGGCATTGCATGAGAAGGTAAACATGTTAGGGCTTTATAGTATGGGGGGGAAAAAAACACACAATTAAGAGGAGATAGATCAGAAATTTATAAAATCATTATTAGGGTAGAATGCTTTAATTGAGGGCAGTTGTTTAACCTTTGAAAAAGCACCAAAGCAAAAACACATTCCAATTGATAGACTGAAAATATATCATAAGAAGTATTTGTAGTACACTATTCAGCTGTGAAATCTGTTGTTGGGAATGTGGTCAAGGCAATTAACATAGCAGGGTTCAAATTAAGTTTGAACAAATTCCAGGATGACAAATCCATATTCATACCCTCTTTTACTAAGCTACGATAGAAGATTCTACCATGGCCCAGGGCGCTAAATGCTCTGATGCTCATAGGAATTCTATGAGCATCTGAGCAGTGTCAGAGCATTTAGCGCTCTGGGCTGGGGTAGAAACCAGAGGTCTGCATGGGAACGGGGATCGCGGGAATCCCCCCTAACCCAAGGGACTACCATGGGGGACCCCCCTCTGGCCCACGGGACTCCCACGGGGATGGAAGGCTTTAGAAGCAGGGTTCATCCATATAATATAATGGACACGTCAGCCTTAGTAAAAGATAGGGTTTATAAGTTAATTACTTGAACAGAAAACAAAAAAAGGGTTCCACCAAAGAGATTCTACAAGGAAAACAGCAGCGCAGACACAAAAGAAACTGTGGAATTGATGATCCTGTCAGAAGTAATTGCTGCTTTTTATGGGGATGGGCGGAGATGGAGGTAATTCCTTGCTGGGATGGGTGGGGACGGAGAGGATCCTGGCGGTGACGGGTGGGGATGTGTGGGATTTCTATCCCCGCGCAACTCTCTAGTAGAAACCTCTACTGCAGCTTAGTAAAAGGAGGGGGGGGATAAGTTATTAGTAAGGCAGACTTATTAAAGCTATCACTTGTCCCTGCTAATTAACTGTAAAAAAAGAAAAGTCATCTACGTTTTTGGATCTAATGGCTGATCAGGGACCGTCTCTTACATGTTAAATGTACAGCGCTGTGTACGCCTTTCAGCACTATAGAAATTCTAAATAGTAATAGAAATGGATACTTGTGTCCTAGATTATAAGACAAGTCATCCACTAATTTTTAATAGCGGCTACTAAGGGGTCCTTTTATCAAGCTGCGGTAGGGGTTTAACGCACGTTAAACTGCCTGCCGCACTAGCCGCTAATGCCTGCATTGAGCAGGCGTTAGTTGCTTAGCCGGCTGCGGGGGTTAGCGCGTGATGAAATGTCCGATGCGCTAACCCCGCTAGCGCGGTTTGATAAAAGGACCCCTAAGTATCAAAGTATGTTATAACTATTTAAACTAATGGTAGGCAATACAGCAAATGTGGAACAAAGTAGTAATTCTAGGGATCTTCAGAGTGCCCATCACATAGTGTAACACAATCGGGCTGCAATCCTAATTAATTACTCCAACTATGGTCTCTTCTTATTCATTCTTCTGTACTAATTTTATTTCAATTTTCTTATATACAGTACTTGAATTTTTTGGAGTTTAACTTATCTTAGGTACAGCACCACCCCTTCCAAAGAGCCCCATTGCTATTGTTGATTTTCACCTCCTTTCCCTGATGAAGTATTGCATGGGGGTTCATGGGAAGAGGTGGTGCTGTACCTAAGATAAGTTAAACTCCAAAAAATTCAAGTATATAAGAAAATTGAAATAAAATTAGTACAGAAGAATGAATAAGAAGAGACCATAGTTGGAGGAATTAATGAGGATTGCAGCCCGATCGTGTTACACTATGTGATGGGCATTCTGAAGATCCCTAGAATTACTACTTTGTTCCACTTTTGCTGTATTGCCTAGATCAGTGTTCTTCAACTACTGGTCCACGGACCAGTGCCGGTCCACAGAAATTTCCTGCCGGTCCACAGGGCCAGCATGTGCATCAGGCCCATAACAGTGTTCTTCAACCGCCGGTCCACGGTGCGATCGATGCGGCGTTATCTTCGAGCCAGCTCCCTCTTCCTAACTGATTCAGTGCATAAAGCCACAGGCAGTGGCTCCTACGGGCATCCTGTGCCTGAACCGGAAGCCTTCTCTCTGACGTTGCAATGTCAGAGGGAAGGCTTCCAGATAAGGCAAGGTGCAATTAGTACTATTATGGGGGCGAGGTCTGGGGTGGAGATTGGGTAGAAATGGGTGGAGTCTGGCCCATGACTTAGCCCAGTGTTCTTCAACCACCGGTCCACGGACCGATGCCGGTCCACAGAATAATTCTTTTATTTCTGCCGGTCCATAGGTGTAAAAAGGTTGAAAAACACTGGCCTAGATTATAAGAGGCAGGATGCTGATCTTACAGTATATTCTCACGAGAAGGAACAAAACTGATTTGGGTTTGAGAAACATCTTCACTGGGAAGAGGGACTTACTGTGTTCCTGTATTTTGTGTGATCAATGCAGTCATACAACAACAGGGTCTCTGGATCTCAAATCTATTTGTAGTAAAGACAAAGCCTTGCACTGTTGAAACTTGCAAATCTTAAATCACAGTATTCCTTTCAGTAGAACAAACCCACAAGGTTTTCTAAAGAACTGTAGAACCATGGACTGAAATGTCAGATTACTTTACAGGAGCTACTGAGGTGAAATTTCTACCTTTAGTTAGTCCAATTCAGGAGAATATGAGCCTATTCAATCATTTCAGCTAAACAATTCTCTAACCTTTGGGTGCTGCAACTGTGCTTTATAGTTGGCAGGAACATTTCCATTTTCACTGAATCTGCAGCATCCTGACTAAGCCTACATACTAAAGGAAATAGCTCAGCAGGAAGGCACGACACAGACTTTTTATATACTAGCACAGACAGAGATCTCTTTGAACTCTCAGAACTGATTAAAGAAATACTGTGGCCAATAAAGACACCTACTTTTTGCCCTATGATGCTGATGAGCAATTTACAAATAAACCCGACTTATACTAAATGCCAGGGCACCAGTAGCCAACAACAGAAGAACAACAGTTTTAGTACTTTTTGGATTTGCATTGCAGCTGACCTCTAGTGGTCAAAATAGAACATTGTAGCATACATTTGTTATATTTAAAAGTGATACTGATTTGTTTAATTGTGGCATAGGCATTGGAATGGGGAGGGGGGCACAGGGGCCATGGCCTCCCCCAAAATTGGCTCCTTCCTTGCCTTGTCTTATCCGTCCTCTGCTGATCACTGGTGGTCCAGAGGTGCAGTGGGCAGGAACGAGCTTTCCTTGCTCCTGCTCCGCTGCTAATCCAGTCATTGGTGGCTTCCACGAGATCTCCTCTCTTCAACCGCTGAACAGCACCAAGCAGGAGTACGCTTTGGCAATGCTGCTCAGCACTGAGCAACTTCCTGACAGGCTCCCACAAATTCTCATGATTCATGAGAATTCATGGGAGCCAATCAGGAAGCCACTCAGCACGGTCCTGCTTGGTGCCACACAGCAGATGAAGAGCTCGCAGCAGCCGCTGATGACTGGGTTAGCAGCAGGTAAGGGGAAAGGAAAGCTCGCTCCTGTCCGCTGCACCTCTGAACCACCAGGGATCGGCAGAGGATGGACAGGGCAGACAGGGCAGGGAGGGGGTGCAGAGTCTGACAAGGGGGGAGGAGTGGAGGTTACAGAGCCTGATAGGGAAGGGAGGGGGACTAAGTGCAGAGCCTGACAAGGGAGGGAAGGGGCTGGGTGCAGTGCCTGACAAGAGAGGGAGGGAGGGAGATAAAGGGGCTGAGTGCAGTGCCTGACAGGGGAGGGAGGGAGGGAAGGGGGCTGGGTGCATTGGCAGTTACCACATATATGTGCAGATTATAAAACACCTTAATCCATATGTGTACATGTATAAAGTACCCGTCTTCATTTACACCAACAGAGGTTTAAATAATCACAATTTCATTCAAGACACCTTTTTTGTCTCAAATGATACTACCCATGAAACGTTCTGATCTCCCTTTTTAGTGTGATATTTTAAACAATGAATTAAAAACAATCATTGCTGGTTCCCTCTACATTTTGCAGATTTGAGAGATTGTACCTTGTCAATAGCAGGCCCCTTGATGTAAAAAAAATTACCTCCTAGTTTGTAATAATCTAGAGACATCAGTGTATTTGAAAGACAGCTGAGAACACTCCTATTTTTACAGGCCTTTCATATTTCAGGGTAATTGACAGTTTATCCTAGGTGCCTGAGGATTTTATATGATTATTGAGTTTGGTTTTTGTGGGTTTTATTGTTTTTAATTTTTACATATATTGTTTTGTAATTCACCTAGGTTTAAGGTTGACTAGAAATGAAACAAATAAATAATAAATATGTTGAATATTTTTGGAAGCCCCCTATCTGTCAACTTCTATTCTATGAAACAAAATAAAATCAGGGCACTGCTGTTTCAATACTTTATTAGAACCCCTGGCAAGCATCACATGGTTAAAATTAAGAGGTCTTTTTACAAAGCTGCAGTAAGCACAACAATGGGATTACCTTAGCAATAACCAGTGTATTGTGGGGAGTACTGAGGGGTGTTATGGTAATTGCAGGGTGTGCATGTGCTACCCATGTGCTAAAAAATACAAGTGGTACGAAATGCTGTAGCCAAGATTGATCACAGGAGCCCCTAAATATGATCTAATTACACCTTATCTTCGACAATTGCATTGGCTGCCATTTATAGAGTGCAATATAAGATTCTTGTATGGTCCCATTCCAGAGTATTTCAAGGAAAGGATGACTCTTTGCCCTGAAAGACCTTTGCGTTCTGAAAATTCAGCCATTCTGAGGGGAAACGTTTATCCGAAATGTATAGAAACTTGTGCAATGAACTTTTGCTGTGCTGGGGTAAAGTTATAGAATTTGCTGGTTAAGGAAATGTGTTGACAGAGGAACTTTTAGAAAATTATTTAAAAACACTACTGTTTCTCGCTGCTTTTTTTTTTTTTTATAGGGTCCGACTCACTTTGAACAAAGATGTACCGTCAATTTAAATCTTGATGTCTGTCCTTTTGTATTAAGTATTATGTATGTTTGATCTTATGTGAACCATCTAGGGCAGGGGTCTCAAAGTCCCTCCTTGAGGGCCGCAATCCAGTCGTGTTTTCAGGATTTCCCCAATGAATATGCATTGAAAGCAGTGCGTGCACATAGATCTCATGCATATTCATTGCGGAAATCATGAAAACCCGACTGGATTGTGGCCCTCAAGGAGGGACTTGGAAACCCCTGGTCTAGGGCTAAATGGTATAGAAATTTTAAAAGTAAATAAAATTTATTTTTTATGCAGTGGGGATGTGTCTGGGATGGAGAATTGGTGTGCTCTGCAGTAATCAGTTAGCACAGCTACAGTGCCGTGTCCTAACTGATTAGTACATGCTTAGCACGTGAGCCCTTAGGACCTGATTCTATAAATGGCACCTAAATCACTGGGCACCTAGGGGAAAGACACCTACCACATATCATTCACACTTAGATGCTGTTTCTAGATTCGCACCTAGCAGTGTCTAAATTGAGTTAGGCACCGGTTTGCATTTGTCACTTAGGGCTCCTTTTACTAAAGTGCGCTAACGATTTTAGCGCACGCAGGAAATTACCACCCGCTACACCACGCGCTACGCTTCTAGAACCAATGCCAGCTCAATGCTGGCATTAAGGTCTAGCGCGCGTGGCAATGTAGCGCACGCTATTCCGCGCGTTAAAGCCCTAGCGCAGGGCTGCCCAAGTCCGGTCCTCGAGAGCTACTGGCAGGCCAGGTTTTCAGGATATTCACAATGAATATGCATGAGAGAGATTTGCCTGCACTGCCTTCTTGGTATGCAAATTTCTCTCATGCATATTCATTGTGGATATCCTGAAAACCTGGCCTGCCAGTAGATCTCGAGGACCGGTCTTGGGCAGCCCTGCCCTAGCGCACCTTCATAAAAGGAGCCCTTAGTTGCCGGCATACTATATTAGGCCAATGTTTTCTTGGCCTAAAATGCCGGCACCTAACTCAGTCCTCATCTCAACCCCACCCCTAATCGAGTGTACTTTTAAGGTAGGTGGCAGTAGGCTCTGGTAGGTGCCTCAGTGTAGACACCTACATCGCACCTACCAAGTTAGACGCCTACCAGAAAATTAATATTTTAAATTGTTTTTTTTAATGGTGCTTTCAATTAATAGCACCGATTTAACCAAAAATTACACACACGCCCTCACGTTTTACAAAATTGTGCGAGAGTTTTTTAGTGCCGGCCGGTGCGCTGAATGTTCTGCGCTGGTCTGATGTTCATAGGAACTCTATGACTGTTAGAGCAGTGCAGAGCGTTGAGTTGGCACTGTTCAAACCCGGGACAAAAAAGAATAACCCTGAGCCCTGGAATAGGAATGGTCCCAATCACCAGTCCAAGCTGTTTTCAGAGACCATTGATGACAAGAAGCTGAAGAAGGAGGGCCCTGACTTCCAAATTACCCATTTCTCATTTTCAAGCTGCCCATGATGATGGTCTTCCAGAGCCACCACCAGGGCTCCAGCTGTTTGCACTTTATTTTATCAAATAATGAATGTTGACTAAATTTGCAGGACTATGTTATGTTCTTGGCGATAATATGATTAATAAACATGTGAAACTCAGCTCCATGCATGGAGCTTCTTCCTTCTCTTGTGCACACGGGGGTCCTTTTACAAAGGTACGCTAGCGTTTTCAGCGCTTGCGCCGGATTAGTACGTATTATAGCACCGCTACCTGAAAAACTACCTCCTGCTCAAGAGGAGGTGGTAGCGGCTAGTGCGTGCGGCATTTTAGCGTGCACTATTCCACGCATTAAGGCCCTAACGCATCTTTGTAAAAGAAGCCCGCAGTTTTTTTCTTATGGTGGAAAAGAAATATAGTCTGTGCAAATATGTTTGCTGTGCTCTTTACAAATTGCCAACCACTTTGTTAACACTTGGACTCCATACTTGAACATTTTGTCCCCTGAGAGTCGTAGCCGTATCCTGAACAGACTCCACCTTTGATTCAGTGCATCTGTTTGCCATTGATTTTCCATGTTTGAGAGTTGTGGGTGGGTGGGGGAGGGCGGGGTGGGGGGTGGGGGTTTCTCTCTGTGGGGTAGGGGTGTTGCTTTGATCGTGGAGGACATCAGAGTCCAGTCCTCCGCGGTTGTTGGTTGAAATTGTATACCATGTTTTCTACTACTGTTGTACTTGCTGTTGTCCTTGCTTAATAAAATAGAATTGAACATAAATAGACAAAAATAAATAAATAAATAAAAATGGTAAGACATGAAAAAACAAAACAACCTCTTGCGTGGTTTTGTAAAAAAAAAAAAGGGGAGGGTAAGTTAGTTATCGAGGTCAGCTAGGAGTGTCAATCTAGGTGCCTAACAATAGGGGCTTTTTATGACATCAGGGCCTTACTGCCTACATAATGGGTAGCGGTAAGGACTCACACACAAATCTGTTTTAATGGCCATAATGTGCTAATGGCAAACTTACCCCCCCTTTTACAAAATCATAGCGTGCTTTTTAGCACCAGCTGCAGTAGTAACAGTTCCGACGCTCATATGAGCATTGGAGCTGTTATCGCCATGGCCGGTGCTAAAAAAAAGTGCTATGGTTTTGCAAAAGGGGGGGGGGGTTGGTATATGGCCATTAATACAACAGAGAGGAAATTTGGTCATTTACCCCACCCCACCCCAGTGGGAAAAAAATGGCTTTAGTGCTTCGGAGAGGGCCACAAAAGGCTACTTTTTCCTGCAGTTCGGTAAAGGGGCCCCAAAAATGAACCCAAACAGCCAAACAAAAGGTGTGAACACACTACATTATATATATATTTTTACTTCCCTCGAGAACAAAACTGGCAACTGGATGCTTTTAAAGCAAAGCTTAACACTATTGCTTAAGAAACTATTTCTTCCACTTAACATGAGAAAAAGGTAATTAAAGACTGAACCATCAATTGCATGAAAACTGTTTGCTAAATGGCTAGGAATTTATTGAAATCAAATCCCTGAAATGCATAACTCAGGTCTAAACAAGCACCAAACATATTGCTAAATACAATTAGCAGCAGTGTTCTATCAATACAGTTTGTCATAATAAGCCAAAGTTCTAAGTGCTGTGAATTCAATAAAGTCAATCTGAAACAAGGTTGCACTTAACTCATACAATGCAATAAAAGATCTCTTCCATCCAACTGTTATTGGTGTAAAACAATTTGATTGTTGTACTGAATGGTTCACTATATGTGTAAAAAAAAGGTGTTTATCAGGATTCAGTACAGTGTGGTAAGAATAAGTCGATACCAGCCCTACTTTACATAGCTTTATGATAAAGAACACTCACTGGGAGGATTTATCATTTTTTTCCCCCAGTCCAGCACCACATAATTACGTTGATTGGTGGTCTGTAATGCGCAACAGTTAAGATAAATCACCTTTAGATTCTATGATCTACTTTTTACATTTACAGCAGGAACACATTTATAATTTTGTCATGAGTACATAGAATGAGTTTGAAAGCTTCCATATGAAATGTTAAGCCAGTGCAGATTTTCGCCGCTTCAGTTATTATTCTCTATATTGGAGTTCAGCAGCTGGTGTTTCTTTTTTTTCTTTTTTACCAGTTTGTTCTTTTTTGGATTCTTCTTGTTGTCAATATTTCCTTTGTTTTTAATTATTTTATTTTAGAATTTTAACATAACATTCAAGCATGTACTTGAATATTAAATCAGAAAGAGATAGAGAAATGCAGAGAAACCCAATACAGGAAACAAACATGCATTAGTCCACAATATTACTAGAGTCAAGCAGGAAATAAACATATAAAAACAGGGGGAAAAAAAAAACAAACCCTAGCTATAAGGCAGTTGAATTCTATACAGTGATAGCCAGATTTCATGAGAGCCACAGAGAATTATCATAGCAATCGGACATCTCTCCCAAAGCACCAAAAATTCCAATTGCTTAAGTTCAAGAAATAACAAATCACCACCATCGACCCCCCTCTTTTACTAACTGATTAGCGTGCACTAAACGAATTAGTGTGTGCTAAACACTAACGCTTCCATAGACTAACATGCACGCGTTAGCATTTAGCATGCGCTAAATCGATTAGCACGCGCTAATCGGTTAGCGCACCTTAGTAAAAGAGGGCCTTTAAAAAATTTAACCCCCTCTTTTACAAAGGTGCACTAAGCTTTTTAGCGCGTGCTAAATATTAGCATATTGGGTTTAAAAGTATTTATACTACTACTACTACTACTACTACTATTTATCATTTATATAGCACTGAAAGACATATTTCCCCGTAACTTCATCAAGTGTTCCATAGTCTTTGTAATTTGTGATGGAGAACAAAATTGATTAATTTGTACCCATTCTACACCACTCAGGATTCAATCATATCTCCCCTCAGCCCATCTCTTTTCCAAGCGGAGGAGCCCTATCTTCTTTAGTCTTTCCTCATACAAGAGGAGTTCTATCCCTTTTATCATCTTGATTTACCTTGATATACTATACCTTTATATATCTTAAAATACTATACCTTGATATACCTTGCTAAATACTATGGGATTCAGCAACCTACATTATCTCAGTCTCAAATTTAAAAGAATAATGTTGCCTGCAAGCCACCTTGCAAGCAGTGTTATTCCAGAAGCCAAGAGCATTGGGCCATGGCTGGTGCCAAGCCAGAAGGTAAGACCTTCCAAAGGCTTCAGACCCCTCCCCCTGGATTTAGATTCCCCACTTCCCAAAAAGGATCAAACCCAACCTCCACCATCCAAAATACCCAGACCCACAAACATGCCTACTATGTTGAGAGGTCTAGGGGGCCTTCAGGCAACAGTGATGCCCAGTTGTTTCTGTCCAGTCTGGCACCATCATAAAAATGACACTCCTAGCTGTAATCATGCATGTCTACTGCTAGGGGGCACTGTTTCCTTATATGGGATTCCTCCATCTAGTAAAATTATTAATTGCCTGGAAGTTGTGAAAGTTCATGGTGCTGTGCTACCACCATTACTACACAGTTTGGATGTAGTCTTGTCATAATAATCTGTCACTATTAAGAAGGAAGTGAATGAGGTGACCGTTATGAGTAGTCAGCATAATGATAATATCATGGCTTCTATTAATATCCATATACCATTTACAGCACAGCATATTATGTAGCCTTCAAGATAAGTGGTGCTGCAAGATAAGTTTAACACTTTCTTATGCTATATCTTAAAATATAAAAAAAACCCAAAAATATAAATTGAAGATTAAAATAGATTAATAAATAAGAAGGTAAAAGAAAGACATAAAAACATAAGAATTGCCGCTGCTAGGTCAGATCAGTGGTCCGCTCATACGGCAGCTTTCAGGTCAAAGACCAGTGCCCTAAGACTAATCCTACCTGCGTACGTTCCTGTCTAACTTTGTCTTGAATCCCTGGAGGGTGTTTTCCCCTATGACAGACTCTGGAAGAGGACTGCAGCCTGGTTGGGTTAAGCTACCCGATCAGCAGTCTGAAGATCCCTTATACTCAATATATCTCCTTTGCTATGAAGGCTATATAATATGTTATGCTGTAAATGGTATTATGAGTAGTGGCATTTTTTTTCTTAGAAGATGGTATTTTATTTATTTTTTTTTTTAATTTACTCCAGCAGTGGAAAATGTTGAACAGGCCCTTCTGCTCCCAGGATGAAATACACCTCAAAACACCCCCTGGTTGTACCCTTTGACTACAAACTGCCAAACAACGTTTCTACTGCCACTTCATACCAAGCCATTCGAATCAACTGCCTCCACAGATTAGATCCCTTGAAAGCAATATACCTCATCACCTAACTCCCCCGTCCACAACCGATAGATTACAACAAAATGTATACAAGATCCTCGTTATGTGTTGCGTTAGGATAAAAACATGTATTGAAAAATCTTGCACTGTAGCTATGGCAAATTGTAACCTGTCAACTGTATATTATATAAGTTAACCTGTAACCCATTCTGAGCTCTTTGGGGAGAATGTGATAGAAAATGGCATTAATTGATTATTTATTTTTCTTTGTGTCAGGAGGCTTATTCAGTTGGTGCATTGTTGGCTTGCATTTTTCTGACAAATGTTTAATTATGTTGATACCAAATACAGTATGTTTTCTTTGAGTAAGAATTGCTGAAAGTTTCTCTAGAGAATAGAAAGATATTTAGCACAATAATTTCTAGGGAGTGATACATTGAACTTGGAGCATGAAGGATTGTTGGTTTTATTATTCCTTGATCCTAATGTATCATTTTTTCCCCAAATTATCCCTCCCCCCCCTTTATGAAGCTGTGTTAGGCTGCAGTGGTAAAAGCTCTTCCGCTCATATAATTATTTTGAACGTCGAAGCTAATAATGCCATGGCTGGCAATTTAAAAAAGCCTAACGTGGCTTCATAAAAGGAGGCCAGTGATCTTAATTTTTCTAATTTTTACCTCCCCTTTAATTTACGGCCTGAAATGGCACAGAGACTCAATTTGTTTTTGTATATTTTTGATTTCCCAAATAAGCTAAAATAGACTATCTGATTTATTATCTTTGTAAAAGGATGTATCTTTATTTGATTGTATTTGGAATTGCATAAAACTAAAAAAAATAAAAAGAATATTCTTCTGTGTCTGACACAAATTCTTGAATACCTTTGAATACTACACTTGTTTAATCTGACCATCTACCCACTGATTTTGTCTAGGACACACATGTTTTAACTCTTTATATATTGCGTCTAGTATTGTATGAACAAGCAGATAGGGAATTAATTTGGCCAAAAATGCATAAGGTGCATTCTCAAAGTCAATAAAATAAGGTTGGAAGTAAACATATGAGTCTAAATAAGGTCTCAAAGATGGATATTATGCTTTGTTTAAAACTTTAAAAAGGAAGACCTCACACATTGTTTTCTATTTCACATCCCCTGGGTAAAATCTTCAAAAGATCTTTGTTAGTTTTCTGGCATTTCTCACGTTGCAGCTTTTTTCTATATTGATTGTTTGCTAAAATATACTTGCTTCCATTTCATGCACAATATAGCCTTCAGTTAATTTTTCATAAATAAACTTGAAATGTACTCTGAGTTTAAAACCTTACATAACTTCCCCAGAAATACATTTGAAATGCATTATATTTTCAAGGTCCCAATGCATTGAAGTTGAAATACATTTCTGTCTTATGTAACCTCAAAAATTAGGGATGTTGTTTCATTCTTAAAGCACAAAAAAATATCAGTGACATAAACAGAAGGTGCAATATTTACAACAATTTAAGCAGGCAGGAGAAGCTCTTGTCTAGTAAATCATGCAGACCAGGTGATCCCCAGATTTTCAGTGGCATATCTGGATAGTGCAGTCAAAAACCCAATGAAACCACCATTGCACTATTCAGTTAGTTCTACTGTAGTATGGTGGCATGATCAGGGGCATGGATTAACCCATTTAGCAGCAATTTTCAGACCACTGATTGGGTAAGTGCCTAGAAAATGTTAGAACAGAAAAAAATCTGTCCTAACTTTACCTGGGCAGTGATTGAGTATCTGAATTTCATCTTGCACCTGGATAACTTCCAATATCTATGCATAATCTGAATATTCAATGCTGGTGCCTGGATTAGGCCTGACATTAAATATCTGGATCTGACTCTGTTCAAGCACTGACTGGGCCCTATGTTTTTCTCAGTCATTTTAGAAGCATCTAGATGTGTAAATAGCAATATTGTACAATAGTAGTATTGCACAAATGTGCAAATATCAATTTCAGAAAGACATTATTTGCACGTTTATTGCCCCTAGAATGCAAAGATTTGAAGGGGGAATGGCGGGAGCATGACTTTTGGCATGCTTAAAAAATACTTCCAGTTTTACAATGAGAAGTCATGTCTACAGTAAATAAATGAATGAAATCCTCATTGGCTTCTGCACTTACTCTGAAGCCTGATCCTTGTTGCAATCCTCCACTGTCCTCATAAACTTTCCCAGACACAACCATACCTCCTTTTTACATTTATTTTATTAGGTATTTAAATACCAATAAGCAAGGTTTTCTAAGCAATTTGCAAGCATTTTCCTTATCTGTCCCAGCAGGCTCACAATCTACCTTATGTACCTGGGGCATTGGAGGATTGAGTGTTGTATTGCATGCAGAGTCTGACTTCTTAGGATTCATTTGTGTATATTAATACTTTTAGGTTGTGGTCTTGTATTTGCATAATAGGGTTTGTCTGTGTTCTGCTTGTGTGACTGAGGCCAAGTGTTATGATAGGAATGAATATTGAGAAGCGTTACTGGAGTCATGGCCCCGAGTAGAAAGGTATTTGTCAGCTCTCCTTCAGTCCTTTTGGACCCAAAACGGCTCTCACTTAAAAATTAGTGAATGCCACTGGCCGAGGGTTATCATATGGCTCCAGCAAAAGGAGGATGGATTGAGACATCTGGGTTTTACTTTTATTGTTTTCAATAGAAATAAAACCCAGATATTGTAATAGGTCCTTCTTTTTCTGAAGTGTGTCCTGTCAAGTTTCTCACTGAAGAGGTAATAAGCTATGTGCTAAAGGTCAATCCTAAAGACTGACTGTATAGGTTTCAAAGTTCCTAGAAATGACTGACAGAAAAGAACTAAGGTCTGATTCTATAAACCAGGGGTGTCCAACCTTTTGGCTTCCCTGGGCAGCGTTGGCTGAAAAAAAAAGTTTCTGGGGCCGTACAAACGCTGCAGCAAGACAGAGGAGGGAGCTGGCAAGATGGTAAACACCTGGGAGCAGCAGAGGAAAACACTGCATCGCCCTCAACCGGGGCCACACAAAATACTTCATGGGGCCGCATGCAGGTTGGACACCCCTGCTATAAACGGTGCCTAACTTAATTGGCAAAATACCCTTAATGGCCTCAATAATTGGTATAAAAAAATTTAATTGGGCCCTAGGCACTTATCTGATTCTATAAAAGGCAGGAGCCTATTGCATGGTGCTTAGTGGTGCCTAACACCTAAGTGGGCATTTCTGTGGGCTGAGTGTTACTTAGGCACCGCTAAGCTTAGGTGCCTGAAATGCAGGACTTTAAAACCCTGGCCTACATTTCAGGTGCCTAAGTTTTTACATAGGCGCCACTAGCCGCGATTCTGTAAATGGCGCCTAAGAGTGATTGACATGTGTCCAGTACCAGCTGATTTAGGCACCGTTTATAGAATCAGCCCCTAAGTTATTTGCATGTGATATTCTGAGGGCTGCACTTGAGTGAATTTTTTTTTTTTCTTCTTTATTTGCTGGCTTTGTTTTGTTGCTTAGACATGGACATTGTCTATGCTGTTTGGTTTGGCTTGGCTTCATACTGAAAAAAAGCAATAAGCCATGTGTTATTGGTTTGCTTTTATACTGGAAAAAAAAAAAGCTCTAAGTTATTTGTGTGTGAGATTCTGAGGGCTGTTCTTGATATGTTATAAAACAAAAGGAATTGACCCCAAGATATCCATAGAGAAAAAAATCCAGAGAAAACCAGAAAAAACTCTGTGGAGTGACGATGTTCCTAAATGGACTTTATTTGAAAGAGTCAAAGTTCCAAAGTTACACCAAAATCATCCACATAAAAATAAATTCATCCACATAAAAATAGGTTATCCACATAAAAGCCTTAAAGGACCTAGTCCACTAGGGATACAGGACCCAACACGGTCCGTGTTTCGACAAAAAGTCTTCTTCAGGGGTCCCTGGGGGTCCTATAAAGGTGAATAGGTGGGAAACAATTGTGTGGTGAACCGGAAATGAGACACTGCTTGTCGAAACGCGGACCGTGTTGGGTCCTGTATCCCTAGCGGACTAGGTCCTTTAAGGCTTTTATGTGGATAACCTATTTTTATGTGGATGAATTTATTTTTATGTGGATGAAATTATTTTATGTGGATGATTTTGGTGTAACTTTGGAACTTTGACTCTTTCAAATAAAGTCCATTTAGGAACATCGTCACTCCACAGAGGGTTTTTGGGGGGATTTTTTGGTTTTCTCTTGATATGTTATAAATATTAATAATGAGAACTAACATTATTGCCTGAACTAAAATATCACTGGTACTGAGCTGATATTTGGCTTTCTGTGTACAATGCAGAACCCAGCATGCCTCAAAAGTTATACTTTTATTGATGTTCTTTAAGGGGTACTAGATTATAATGGATGTGTTAGTGTTTAGCACGATAAGAAAGAACACTGCATTACAGTTGTTGATAGCAAAAGATGTGGCGACGTATAGCCTTGCAGAAGCAAGTGAGGTAAGCACTCAGAGGCTTGCTTGTCTCCTGGCTTGAACGGCGGGGAGGCCGTGTGACACGACCTCAAGAGCCGACAGGTGGAAGGCCCCTCCTTGAACGGGATGGGGAGAAGGCAGGGCAGCTTGAACGGCTCTCCCACGAGAACAATGGTGGCCCAGCCAGAGATGCTGGGCAGGACACGGATCAGTTGATGGGTGTAAGGACTAAGATGCAGCAATATGATGTTGTGCCTATGGTATACATATATATATATATATATATATATATATGAAATGTTCAGGCAAATGCATATAATGATATACATTGGTATCTAAATTGTGCATGGTGAAAGTTTTGGTATGTTGGTATTTGCTGTTTGTAGATGATGTTGTACTAGGGAATTTACGTCTGTGGCCATTAATAAATCCACATATTGTTGAAGAACCACTTGCAAGATATTGAAAGTGGGTGGGAGGCAACAAGTGCCGAGTGCCAATTTTGATGCATCCATAGACTATAATAGACGTGTTAGTTTTTAGCATGTGCTAAAATGGCTACCACACCTTAGTAAAAGGCCCCCTAAATCAAAATAAAGAGTTAGGAAAAAAAAAACCTCTACAGGCTTAAAATTTTTGCAATGCTTTAGGCTCATAAAATTGCATAACATCATTGTTCTGATTTCAGCGGGGAGATGTGAGGAAGAAAATTAAGATTGCGGGGATAAGGATGAAAAATGCAAGAATGGTGAGGGGACAGGGATGAAAAATGTACTTTGTTGTGGGAATGAGGAAAAAAATCTTTGGATGAGGGGAGGTACCGTATTTTCGCGGATATAACGCGCACCATTGTAAAACGCGCACAGGGGTATAGCGCGCAGAAATCACGATGATATGTACAAAAACTTTTCTATACCGCGCTCAGGCATATAACGCGCATGCTGCCCGACTCTCCTTTCGCCTGCCCTGACTTTCCGTGCGCTGTCCCGACTCTCCGTTCACCCCCCCTGACTTCCGTGCACTGTCCTCCCTTGAAGTCCTGTCCCCCCTTGAAGGTCTGTCCCCATCCTGAAAGCCTGATGCCCCCCCCCGACGTCCGATACATCCCCCCCCCCGGCAGGACCACTCGCACCCTCACCCCGAAGGACCGCCGACTCCCCAACAATATCGGGCCAGGAGGGAGCCCAAACCCTCCTGGCCACGGCGACCCCCTAACCCCACCCCGCACTACATTACGGGCAGGAGGGATCCCAGGCCCTCCTGCCCTCGACGCAAACCCCCCTCCCTCCAACGACCGCCCCCCCCAAGAACCTCCGCCCGTCCCCCAGCCGACCCGCGACCCCCCTGGCCGACCCCCACGACACCCCCACCCGCCTTCCCCGTACCTTTGTGTAATTGGGCCAGAAGGGAGCCCAAACCCTCCTGGCCACGGCGACCCCCTAACCCCACCCCGCACTACATTACGGGCAGGAGGGATCCCAGGCCCTCCTGCCCTCGACGCAAACCCCCCTCCCCCCCAGCCGACCCGCGACCCCCCTGGCCGACCCCCACAACCCCCCCACCCCCCTTCCCCGTACCTTTGGAAGTTGGCCGGACAGACGGGAGCCAAACCCGCCTGTCCGGCAGGCAGCCAACGAAGGAATGAGGCCGGATTGGCCCATCCGTCCTAAAGCTCCGCCTACTGGTGGGGCCTAAGGCGCGTGGGCCAATCAGAATAGGCCCTGGAGCCTTAGGTCCCACCTGGGGGCGCGGCCTGAGGCACATGGTCGGGTTTGGCCCATGTGCCTCAGGCCGCGCCCCCAGGTGGGACCTAAGGCTCCAGGGCCTATTCTGATTGGCCCACGCGCCTTAGGCCCCACCAGTAGGCGGAGCTTTAGGACGGATGGGCCAATCCGGCCTCATTCCTTCGTTGGCTGCCTGCCGGACAGGCGGGTTTGGCTCCCGTCTGTCCGGCCAACTTCCAAAGGTACGGGGAAGGGGGGTGGGGGGGTCGTGGGGGTCGGCCAGGGGGGTCGCGGGTCGGCTGGGGGGGAGGGGGGTTTGCGTCGAGGGCAGGAGGGCCTGGGATCCCTCCTGCCCGTAATGTAGTGCGGGGTGGGGTTAGGGGGTCGCCGTGGCCAGGAGGGTTTGGGCTCCCTCCTGGCCCGATATTGTTGGGGAGTCGGCGGTCCTTCGGGGTGAGGGTGCGAGTGGTCCTGCCGGGGGGGGGATGTATCGGACGTCGGGGAGTCGGCCGGGCAAGAGGGCTTGGGCTCCCTCTTGCTCCGATCGTGGATGCGGGTGCGGGTGGGAGCGCGTGCGAGCGGTCGTTCTGGGTGGGGGTGCGAGCGGTCCTGCTGGGGGGGTGAATCGGGCGTCGGGCGGGGTGGGAACTATGTTTAAAAACTTTTGTATACCGCGCTCAGGCATATAACGCGCGAGGGGTATGCGCGGTACGTAAAATCACGTATAACGCGCGCGTTATATCCGCGAAAATACGGTAATGGGGAATGACTATTTGTCCCTGCATCACTCTTTATTCAGCAGCACTACATCAGGCAAGTGGCAGGCTGAGTCAAAGGTGGTGATATGGTACATCTGAGAATTGATTTTTCTGGATGATTGCCTTCTGTAAGTGACTGAGAACATAGGGTTAATTTGGCTGCTATATCTCTTAGACACCAATTACCAAATACTTTTCATGGCAACTTTTTGCAGGTGGGTATTCCCCAGCCTGAATAATCAAAGCTGACCAAGGCAAAGGATAGTAGCATGCATTTTACCTGTGATATCTGTACTAGTCAAAATGATGGACATGCCCAGGGCAGGATTAACCAATAGGCCAAGTAGGCACATGCCTAGGGCCCAAAATGGTCAGAGGGGCCCGATGAAGGAGGGCATCAACATTGTTTTTTTCCAAACGGCGATGGGCCCCTCCAGCATCGATCGCCAATGCGGGCCCCCCCAATCGGGAATGCGGGCCCCACCCCGATCTGCAATGTGGCCCCTCCCCCATCGACGGAAAGTAAGACAAGCAAGCAATGTGGGTAAGAAAGGCAACGGGAACTGTAATTGTGCAAGCTTTGCTGCTTGCCCAAAGCTTCCCTCTGACGCAGCTTCTTGTTTCCGCCTGGGCGCATGGTGGGGTGGGGCGGGGCAGGGGGCCCAGTGTACTTGGGTGCCTAGGGGCCCTCAACAAATTAATCCTGCCCTGGACATGCCTACCTGTCCATAATGTTTTCTAAATAAAGAAAACTCCCAAAGGAGCAATGGAGGAGTGGCCGCAACACCCTGAGGTTGTGAGTTCAGTTCTCACTGCAGCTCCTGTCACTAGTGACTCCATGTTGCCTTGGGTCTTGTAATCCACCAGATTCCAGAAACTTCACTATTCTCTATTTTTTTTAAAAAAAAGGTTTCCATTAATTTACTTATCACAGAAGTCAGAACCAGGCTGCTGGTGTCAACATTTAAAAAGGAGATAGAGCAGCTTTTAAACTAGAAACTGGGAAAAGGCCAACAGTCGCTCAAAAAAGCATGGTCGATGAAGATAAGTACTGAGAAACACACCATTTTTTAAGCATTAATTCTGACTAGTTGATGGCACTATAATTTTTGTTTGCGTTTATACACGTTTTTGAAATGTTCCACCTAACTTGGGTTACACTATAGTGCACTTACGTATGCCTCTGATGGTGCACAGTGGGGCTTGAAAAATAGCCTGGCACAAACGGTTTAAGCCTGTTACACTGGTTTGCCAGTGCCCCATTAGCTCTGACTGACTGAGGCTACGTATAAATGTATATAAAAACTTTTGCACCTTTAGTAGTGCCATCAACTTCTTTGAACTATTATCTGGGGATTCTGATATTTGTATAATTTTAATTAAAGCATATCTGACCTAGAAGAGTTTCAAGTTTCAAGTTTCAAGTTTATTAGGATTTTATATACCGCCTATCAAGGTTATCTAAGCGGTTTTACAATCAGGTACTCAAGCATTTTCCCTATCTGTCCCGGTGGGCTCACAATCTAGCTAACATACCTGGGGCTATGGAGGACTGAGTGACTTGCCCAGGGTCACAAGGGCTATCTATTTAAAAAAAGTTTTGAATTTTTATCTTGCAGGGTACCACGTGACATTTTTATTTTATTCAATATATGAACCCTGATGCAGGTATGAAGCCGAGCCACAGCTGTTGCTGGGTCTTTTTTAATTATACATAATAGAGAGCTTGTTTTCTTGAACTCATATCCCATGGTTTTCTGTCACCTAGGTTGTGTTTCTCATCATTTGTAGAAGTTGTCTCCTCTTCTTTTCCCTTTCATGTCTGACATGAGGCCTTGTTCACGAAAATTCTCCTTTTTAGGCCTGTATAAATCATTGATAGTGAAGAAGACTTTTATATGGGCATCTATTCAGCTGGAATGTCTGGCTCTATTCACCAAAGTCTGAAAATAGTTAAAATTTTGTTCTTGCGGAAGCTTAAAATAATTAGACTGAATTATTTCCAATGCAGTTAACATACACAGCAAACTCTATTTGTACACAACTTAATCCGCATGTTTGTATAGAAGAATATAGCCTAGCTTTATTTGTCTCAACAATTCTTGAAGGTATAAATTAACAAAATATCAAACATACCGTAAGCCAGTGAGTGTTGCATGTTGTTGTTTTGATTATGCATGCAAGTCTGTATTTATGAGACAAGTTTGCTATCAAACTATTCTACAGCACATGAAAAGAACAGCAGGCCTTCTGTTAGAACAGATGGCTGCTGTGGCTTCAAAAATGTTCTAGTAAGGTCAGATAATTTATGTTTTCCCTGTTCATGAGCAGTTATAAAGAAAATAGTACAGTTACTCAATGTGATTGCATTCTACAGGACAATGTTTGAAAAATATTCTAAAAATTGTTAAATATGTTTAATTTTTGAATGTATATTTTATATAATTTGAACTTTTTTTGTCTAATAGCCTATTTTACCAAGAAAATAAGATTTATGAGATTGATCTATATATATGTGTATGTATATTGTGTCCCTATTAACTACAAGGATCAATTTTCAGTGGCAAGTATGTGGCTTTGAACTCCAATGCTGGCATTTAAATTAATAGACACATTTGGAGCCACTATGGCCCTTATTTTTAGAAGCCCTATTTATGATTTACACATGGAATACACACGTTCTGATCTGGAGGTCAGAATTCATATTTTTACATTTTAATTAAAAGGGTCTACCTTTCCCTTAGCATCTCAAAACTGATCTGACTTTCATCTGATAAGATCATAAGCATTGCTATACTAGGACTGACTGAAAGTCTATTAGATCCAATATCCTGTTTCCAACGATGCCCAATCCAAAATTCTAAAAAAGTAAAACAGATTTTATGTTGCTTATCCTAGGAATAAGTAGTGGATTTTCCCAAGTCCATCTTAATAATGGCTTATGGACTTTTCTATTATGAAATTAACCAAACCTTTTTAAAACCCTGCTAAGCTAACTGCATTTACCACATTCTCTGGCAATGAATTCCAGAGTTTAATTACATGGTGAGTGAAAAAATATTTTCTCCAGTTTATATCCATAGCCAGTGTCATTGACTATATTGAATGTGTAATGCAGCATTCATTAAGTCATTCAATGGAGCAGTCACATATGTGTTCTAGAGGCTGACCAAAACTGGTAGTTTTAGTTTCAAATGAAACCAAATCCAGGACCAGTCTCCCCTAAGTCTCCATTAGTGTTTGCTATACTGTAGATATGTTCAAGAAAAATCTGACTGAGGTCCTAAAGATGCCAGCCGACTCACTGCCCTCTGTTACGAGAATTCTGAGAGTCCAAGCTATGGGGGGGGGGGGGGGGGGGCTTATAATAAAAAAAATAAATAAAGACATCCAAATACCATAATAAGTTGGCACTTCGATGTCCTAATCGCTGGGACATCCAAGTCCTAATTTTTGAAACCATCTTTCTGGACATCTTGCAAGGCATTCTAACCACTGTGTGTCCAAAGAACCAGGGGGCATGTTGGGAGGCATTTTAAGGCTGGTTTTAGGCATACATAGACTTGGATGTCCTGCACCTATAATCAAACCTTTTTCAAGATGTACTGGACGGAACTTTGACTTTCTGAGCTAGACCTGTTTTCATAGTACCTAAGTGCCAATAAAGGTACCCAACTGACCAGATGACCACTAGAGAGATTAAGTAATGAGCCTCTTCCAGTGGTCACTAACTCCCTCCCACCACCCAAAATATGAATGAAACAGTACATATCTGACTGTAGAACAACAGCATCTGTTATGGGAAAGGCTAGTAGACCTTCACACAGGTGTCTTAAATAGCCTGGTAGATGGGCTAATGAACCTTAGAGAGGAGAACCTAGGCCTATAAGCTCCTTTAACCTGTACATTTATGGTGGAAAATGTGAGCACACCAAAATCCTACTATATTACCATATAGGTGCCATCTGCAGCCATAAGGTCTATTGGGGTGGTAGACAGGTGGGTATAGTAGGTTTTGGGGACATTTTAGAGGGCTCATCATAAATAATAAGGGGGCTATGGTGAGATGTACACAAGGCACCCTTTATGTGAAGCTCATAGCAGTGCCTTCTAAGGTGCCTCACTGTTTTATTGGCATGTCTATGTGGCCAGTCCATTACAATGTTGACCTCTCCTGTGACCACAGAAACTTGGATGTTTCTGTGGTCAAAAATGAGGAACAACATTAGGCGTTCTAAGGTTGGACGTCCTGGCGGCCAAGACATCCAAGTAGATGATTTTCTCAAAGATTTTTGGATGTCCAGTGGATTCGAAAATGGACATTTCTCTATTCCCCAACTTTGGACATTTGTGGGAAATGTCCAAGTCAAACTTAGATGTCCTTTTCAAAAATGGCCATCCATAGGTCTAACAACTGTACTGTTGAATCGACAGCGGACAAATGGCATTCTGAGATTCCCCTTGTGTCTTTTAAAAGTACTAAAAACTGCTTCATAAGGCATGATATAAATTTAAATGATATTTTGAAAAAAATCTTTGAGTTCATCAGTCAAGGAATATTATATTCAGGGAGTGCCAGCTGATCGCCCTACAGAGCCCCATTTTGTGTCCTTTATCAGGGACAACCTCAGGAGCATCTCCCATTGTAGTTTGAATGAAAATGCTGGTTCTCTGCTGCACCAAGGTATTATGGACTTTTTAGCACATTTTAAAACATTAAACTAAATAAGTAATTAAATATTTATTTTCATAGATTTGATTGGTCACAGGGTGTTTATTATGATGTTTGTGGGTGCCGCGCCGCAGAGAACCAGCATTTTCATTCAAACTACAACGGGAGATGCCCCTGAGATTGCCCCTGATGAAAGACACGAAACGGGGCTCTGTAGGGCGATCAGTTGGCACTCACTGAATATAATATTCCTTGACTGATGAACGACAGCGGTCTGTTGATTAAGATAAGTTCCTTTATTCAGTAACCTCCTTGATTGTTGATTGTTGAAAAACTGATATATTGTTTTGGCACTGAAGGAACGTTTTTCAAATGATGTTATACTGTATCAGTGACTTTGATTTCTTGAATTAAATTATTCAGGCACCAGGGTATTTTGGGCTATTTAGCACGTTTTAAAACATTAAACTAAATAAGTAATGAAAATTTTATTATCATAGATTTGATTGGCCACAGGGTGTTTAATATGATGTTTGTGGGTGATTTCGGCCTGGCACTTATGGATGCTATTTGCGGTATCAAACCCTGGTGAACTTGAGATAAAATTATACACAAGTTCTCATGAATTGATCAAACACCCTACATTTAGCAACTAAATTTCATTGATTTAAATCAGTCTATAAAGCCCTTATCCCTTATGGTGTCTCAAGAATAAAAGAGCAGGTCTTTTATGATTATTCACTTGAGCACTTGACCCCTCTCATTTAGAGTTGGCTTTAATATCTTTAGGTAGATCTCTTACATCTTCTTCCGTAAAGACCAAAGCAAAGAATTCATTCAGTCTCTCCGCTATGGCCTTATCCTCCCTGAACACCCTCTTTTTTTCAACTTTTCATTTTCTAAATTTTTTATGTATTCCAGAATTTATAATGTAAACTTTATTTGAAAAACAAATTTTTAAAAAAAGGAAAATAATAGAAAATAAAATTTATGTTGTAATTAAAAAGTGATGACTCGTGTACCCAATAAGGCAATGCAACAAGTGTATGATCTAGGTTTTGCATTGAGATATTTGACCTGCCCTGACTTTTGACACCCATTCCTGACTACATTTACCAGAATACTCTGGTTTGGGAAAAAAAAAAAAAAAAACACAGCTGTCAAAAACTCCTTCCAAAAGTTTGGTCCTAATATATTCTCAAGATTATGAAACAACAATAAGACTAATCAGCCAAAATCTGTTCAGCAGTTCATAAGATGAAGCCAAGTTATAGGAAATGAAAGAATCTGAAAATTACTTTTGTAGCTTGGCTAGTCCTGAAACAATCTTTGAACATCGACAGTTGAAAGGTCAAAATGAAAGAAAGCAGCTCTAGAAACTGTTGCTGTCCCCAGTCTGATTTCAACAGATTTACATTTTTTTTTGTTATAAAAGTTATTACATATACTGAAGTTCCATCTTCTGAATCTCTTTGATGTTACTGACTTCAATTAGGAACAATTACAAATGGCCTATTTTCACAGTGTTTCATAATATTTCTACTCTAAAACTGTACTGAAATCATAGCCCCAGGTTTAGAATTTAAGTACACTGTTCCACTAAAAATCACAGTTTATATGCTTTTAGTTTGTTTTATTTTATAATGTATAGCATTTTGAATGCGCTTCTCCAGTGAACTATCTTTAGTGTTTGTGAAATATAGTAAATTGGCAGCATTTGAAACTGACTGAATGGCTGAGGGCTAGATGCACTAAAGATACCAACTGGATCACTGTTGGCCGATTCTCTGGCTGATTCTCCAGCAGCGTTCAATGCTATGAAGTTTGCATGCAAATGATTTGCATAGAGGTGCAAATCATTTGCATGCAAATTTGACCGATCAATCGTTCAGTGAGCAATTGACACATGCACAGAGCCCTAACAGCAGTGACAGGGAAAGTAGTCTCTGGTCACTGCTGTTAGGGCTTCTTTTTTTGAATGGCACTGATGTTGAGCGTGTGTTATACATGCACATTTGCTCCATTAAAAAAAGAAAAAAAAACCCTCTGCGCTGAACTCCCCGTGATACCGACTCCTCCAAACCCAATCCCCTCCCCTTCACCAAAAATAGGCAGGAGGGATACCCACTCCCTCCTGCTATGCAGAATACCCCTGTGACATGCCCCCTCCCCCTGGCTAGGCACCCCCGAGTCACCGTCCCCCCTCTAAACCCCCAAAAATCGCAGGAAGGATGCCCACCCTTCAAACCTCCCTGTACCTTTTTAAAAAGTTGGAAGTAGGAAGTACATTCTGAGGTCAAGCCAATCAGGGACTTAAGCTCCTCCCTTAGAATCCTGGATAAAGAGGGAGGTGCCTAAGGCCTGATTGACTCACATGCCATGGGAGGGGACTTAGGTGAATGAACCAATCAGGGCCTTTGGCCCCTCCCCGTGCCTCACATGATGCACCGGGTGGGGGGGAGGCCTGTCATTTAGGACTGGTGGGCACAAAGCTGGAGCCTCAGAGTGGGCTTCCTGCTTCCAACTTTTTTGTTTTAAAAGATACGAGTAAGGTTTGGGGGAGGTTTGGTGGGGTGGAAGGGGGTTGTCTGGTTCAGGAGGGAGTGGGCATCCCTCATGCCATATTTTTTGGGTTAGAGGTGGACAGTGGCTCAGGGGTGCCTGGTGCAGAGGGGCCATGGCAGGAGAGTCTTCTGCATGGCAGGAGAGAGTGGGCACCATCCTACCAAATTTCTATCATGCCGCATTTGTCAGGGGTCATTGGGGAGGGTTGTCATCGGCGGTGGGAGACTTTTTTTTTCATTTGTTTTTTATGAGACAGAAATTTTGCATGTGTAACATACACAAAATATTTGTGTCATTGAAAAAATGAAAAAACAAACAAACAAACCCAAAACCCAGGCAGATCAGTCAGTTTATCTGATCGCTAAACCCCCTTTTTTTAATAGCCAAGTGATTTTAATGCATCAATCGCTTGGCTACTTTGCATGGGGTTTTAGCTAATTTGCATGGCTGGATCAGAAAATGGACGCTCAAGGGGAAAAGCATGTGGTGGGCCATTTTGTGCATTGGGTTGGTAAAAGCAATTGTCACTAAAGCTGTGAAAACAGGTTTAGTGATGATCGCTGACTTTAGTACATCTAACTCTAAGAGGCTTGCTTACTAAAGTGCAGTAAAGTTTTGCAGTTCCTGAGAATTAGTTGCATGTGGTAACTGCAAAGCCTGGGTGCTAATTGTTGGAGGAACGGCTCATATTTGTCCATGTAGTTAACAAATGGTGCAGATATTTACAGCGTGTTAAGTGCATTGCACAAAGGGGCCAATGCAGCTAAAATAATAATACTCCCAGACATTGTAAGATCTTCAAGAAAGGTCTCACACCCTCTGATCCCCCATCTGCTAGAAAACTCTCTGACCCCCCAATGCCCTTTACATCTTCAACAAATCTCGTTACCCATTTGGATTCCTCCTGACATCTGCAACCAAAATCCCATCACCAGTGCCCTCTTACTCTAACTAAAGGCTCCAACATGGAGGCAGAAATAATCAATGGATACTCATGTCCTGTGTTTAAAACTGTGCCTCTAACTCTAATGGTATTTTTCTGGTTCTGCTATAGTTCAAGCTGCCAGATAAAGGGCAACTTGACCTTTAATGTTAGCACTGCAAAGCTTGTACTATGGGTCAGAGATGGTTCGGACAACATCATCTAAGAATCTCTTTTGTTTCCATTGGTATGAGTCAGCGTGCACGTGTGTGTGTATGTGTGGTAATGGTGAAGGGATTTGGTTGAAGATGGTGGGGCAGTAGTAGGGGATAGGTAGGACTTTCTTGTAGGCATGAGGGAGGGGTCTGGGATGGAGGTGGTTTTCTTAGTTGTGAGCTGTGGTAAGTGACTCACTAATAGTGCAAATGCACCTATTGTCTCTTCGTAAGGAAATGGCAACAGTGAGAGTTAGCCTAAAAAGTGCTCAGTGCAAAAAGGCTGGCCTTGGCCATAATGCACCTTTGTCTATCCATTTCCTGCCTCCTTTCATGGCAAATACTATCCCCTGGATTCTATATATGGTGCCAGTATTTTGATGCAAATCCAAGATGTGTGTGCAATTAAATTGGTTAATGAGACATTAACTATCAATTAATTGATATTAACAATCATTGAAATTAATTGGAACTAATATGGATTTGCATGCAGATCTGCTCGCACACTATTCTATAACACTAGGTACCTAAATCCATAAAGGGGCATTTTCGCTAGAACAACTAAGTCTGAGTTTGGATGTTTTAGGAAATACGTCCAGAAATTCAGTAGAGAAAATGTCCATTTTTGAAACTGCAAGATGTCTATCTTTTTATCTTCTTGAAAATGATCTATCTAGATATTTTGGTCCTTATTGCATCTATCTTATTTTTCCATTTTCAAATATGAAAATGTCCAAATGAAAAACCACAAAACAAGTCATTGGGACATTCAAGCAGCCAGTATTCTTAGCAAACTGGCCATACAGGCAGCTGAGAAGAGCAGAGGCACTCTAGGGGGTACTGCAGTAAATATCACATTTAAAAAGTCCCAGGTACACATCACTATAACCTGCTCATATTGTATGGTGAGCCCTACAAAAGCCACTCAAAACTTACTGTACCAACCTGTACAGTACACTAAAATAGCCCTTATGACTGCAGGTGTCATCTAAACTGAAAAGAGCGATAAAAATGGCTATGGACCTTTGTGGTAAGAAAATAAATAGAAACAAGAGAAAAAGATGCTGGGAACCGATATGTGGAGAGATATGAGCAAAAACCAAACATGCTGTGTTCACAGAAGAAAATCCTGGAGAAGGACCGAGATTATCTGGCAAAGTAACACGAGAAAATGGAATAGATTCTGTGCCGTTCACGGAGGAGAGTGTTTATGAGCAACTTGAAAAACTGAAGGTGGACAAAGCGATGGGACCGGACAGGATCCATCCCAGGATACTGAGGGAGCTCAGAGAGGTTCTGGCGAGTCCTATTAAAGACTTGTTCAACAAATCTCTGGAGACGGGAGTGGTTCCTGAGGATTGGAGGAGAGTGGATGTGGTCCCTATTCACAAAAGTGGTCACAGGGATGAAGCGGGAAACTACAGGCCGGTGAGCCTCACTTCGGTTGTTGAAAAATAATGGAAGTATTGCTGAAAGAAAGGATAGTGTACTTCCTTGAATCTAATGGGTTACAGGATTTGAGACAACATGGCTTTACATAAGGTAAATCGTGCCAAACGAACCTGATTGAATTTTTTGATTGGGTGACCGGAGAGGTGGATCGAGGATATATTATATGTAATTTACTTAGATTTCAGCAAAGCCTTTGATACGGTTCCTCATAGGAGGCTCTTGAACAAACTTGAAGGGCTGAAGTTAGGACCCAAAGTGGTGAACTAGGTTAGAAACTGGCTGTCGGACAGACGCCAGAAGGTGGTAATTAATTGAAGTCGCTCGGAGGAAGGAAGGGTGAGTAGTGGAGTCCCTCAGGGTTCGGTGCTGGGGCTGATCCTGTTCAATATGTTTGTGAGTGACATTGATGAAGGGTTAGAAGGAAAAGTATGCCTTTTTGCAGATGATACTAAGATTTGTAACAGAGTAGACACCGAAGAGGGATCGGAAAATATGAAAAAGGATCTGCAAAAGTTAGAGGAATGGTCTAATGCCTGGCAACTATAATTCAATGCAAAGAAATGCAGAGTAATGCATTTGGGGATTAATAATCGGAAGGAACCGTATATGCTGGGAGATGAGAAGCTGATATGCACGGACGGGGAGAGGGACCTTGGGGTGATAGTGTCCGAAGAGCTAAAGATGAAAAAAACAGTGTGAAAAGGCGGTGGCTGCTGCCAGAAGGATGCTAGGCTGTATAAAGAGAGGCATAGCCAGTAGAAGGAAGAAGGTATTGATGCCCCTGTGCAGGTCATTGGTGAGGCCCCACTTTGAGTATTGTGTTCAGTTTCAGAGACTTATGGCGAAGGACATAAGAAGACTTGAAGTGGTCCAGAGGAGGTTGACGAAAATGATAGGAGGCTTGTGCCAGAAGACATATGAGGAGAGACTGGAAGCCTTGAATATGTATACCCTAGAGGAAAGGAGGGACAGGGGAGATATGATTCAGACGTTCAAATACTTGAAGAATATTAACGTAGAACAAAATCTTTTCCAGAGAAAGAAAAATGGTAAAACCAGAGGCCATAATTTGAGGTTCAGGGATGGTAGATTCAAGAGCAATATTAGGAAATTCTACTTTATGGAGAGGGTGGTGGATGCCTGGAATGCGCACCCGAGAGAGGTGGTGGAGAGGAAAACGGAAACGGAGTTCAAAGAAGTGTGGGATGAACACAGAGGATCTAGAATCAGAAAATAAATAGTAAATATTGAACTAAGGCCAGTACTGGGCAGACTTGCACGGTCTGTGTCTGTATATGGTCATTTGGGGGAGGATGGGCTGGGGAGGGCTTCAATGGCTCGAAGGGTGTAGATGGGCTGGAGTGAGTTTTGATTGAGATTTCAGAAGTTGGAACCCAAGCACAGTACCAGGTAGAGCGTTTGATTCTTGCCCAGAAATAGCAAAGAAGAAAAATAAAAAATAAATAAATTTAAATTGAATCAGGTTGGGCAGACCAGATAGACCATAAGGGTATTTATCTGCCATCATCTACTATGTTACTATGTTTATGTAGGTACAGTAGGTTTTGGGTGGGTTTTGGAAGGCTCACCATACAATATAAGTAGGTTATAGTGACATGTATACCTGGGACTTTTTAATGTAACTTTCATGACAATATCCCCTAGATTACCCCTCTGATCTGCTGAGCTATGCCTATGTAATCATCAGAAGCTGCAATACATTCTGGAATGTACTGTTTCCTCCACATCTTTAGGTAGTGGGAGGGGGTCGGTGACCACAGGGGGAGTAAAGGGAATCATGCCTTATTACCTCTAGTAGTCATCTGGTTAATTTGGGCAACTTTTTGACTTTAATACAAGCCTAGTCCTAAGCATCTAAGTGATACCCTGAATGTTTTGTTAAAAGTTTGACTATTCCTACAAAACGTCCAAATTCTAAGCCCACCCACCCAAAACATGCCTCTAACATACCCACTTAAGATTTAGATGCACTGGAGACAAAACAACCAGAAAGACACCTAGAAAGTCAGTTTAAAAAAATAGCCACTTGGACGTTTTGACTAAGACGTCCATGTGCCAGTTTAAGCCTTCTTTTGGATGTCTATCTTTTTTGACAATGAGCTCCATAGTGCATAACTCCAAAGGAGACATTGCCAGGAAAGGGCATGACCAAGTTGGGATTTTTTAAAATTTGCATGCGGTGTTTATGGAATGATGCAATTTATTTGTTGAAATGCCATGAGTTTGGCAAGAAACTTCATGTGTTGTTCATAAATTTGGATTGTTTTATATGTTTCGTTGCCATCTGCAGAGGATAGCTATGTTAGATTTGCAAAATAAAATAGATGAATAAACACATTGGCAGACAGAGGAAAGGTATGGAAAGAATATTGTGACAATTGCTATGAAACCACGCCCTGACTTAGTTTATGTGAAACATGCATGTCGGCAATGGTTCTTTGAGACATCAGTTTAAGATAAATGTTACCACTTATATCTTTATAAATTTGAAGAACATTGTTGTGAAACTGAAGAATAATTTCAAGAAAATATGGAGAGGAGTGGGAAGTTTTGTCCAGTGAAGAAGTTTAGAGTTAAATACTCAATGTGAACAAATTGCCCAATCTGAGAGCCACTTCTGAAGACCACAGTAATAGGAAGTCCATGATTTGCTGAGATATTGTTCTGGTTATATTTGATGAAGTTGGGTGCATGGAAACCAGAGTATAAGAATTATGGCCTTGTTTAAAGGATTTACCTATAAGTCTGGCACTGGCATTTGTACCAGATTTCTACTGGCGTAAATAGCAAAGCTCAACATTAGATGTGGGAATCAGCTCTAAACACTATTTTATGAAGAGTGCTTAACTGGAGTACCCTTCATAGAATAGTACTTAGTGCTGATTGTTTCCTGTGCCAATTTTTGAGCATCATTGATAGAATTAAGAAGGGTTTGGACAATTTCCTGGAGAAAAAGTCCATACTCTGTTACTGAGAAAGACATGGGGGAAGCCACTGCTTACCCTGGATTGGTAGCATGGAATGTGCTACTCTTTGGGTTTGGGCCAGGTACTAGTGACTTGGATTGGCCATCATGAGAACAGGCAACTGGTCTTGATGGACCTTTGGTCTGACTCTTACCATGGGCCATATTTAGGGACTGTTGGGGGTTCTCTGTTCTTAAGGATTTTTAGCTTCTTTTCCAAAAAAGGCAACTAGATAACTAATTAACTGCACTAGGGATTCATAGAGGGCAAAAAAATGTCCAGTTTGTTTTTGGTTTGTTTGGTCCTTTTCTTTATTTTCAGAACTTTTGGTTTCATTCACACATTTATTCTTATACGGATGATATTTTAATTCTTTGAGAAATACACCCTGATGCTCAAATAGCTCTCAAGATTTCATACCTGTGCTTCCAAACTGGAAATTTAGGCCTCTCATTAGCAATTGAATTCCTTCAAGCATCAGCGTTGCTATGGGATGGCACAGAAGACAAATGTCACCCCCAAAATATGGCTTGTCATTCCTTTGTCACCCCAAATTCACTCCTTCCCTTTCCCAGTGCCTCCTTTCCCTCAAACTTGCCATCCTTCCTGCTCTGGGACTGTCAGCTCTGTAAAATTAGAAACAAAACCCAAACCAACTAAAGGAAATGGTAGCTGGCACAGAGCAGAGCTTCATGCTAAAGCTCCCAATCAGGCTCTGCTGGTCCCCCCCCTTCCCCAAGAATATTATAATTCTTTCTTAGACGTCCTATGTAAAATGGAACTTCATGTGTTGTTGATAGTTTTTTTTATTGCTTTATATGTTTCACTGCAATCTGTAAAGGACAGCTATATAAGATTTGAAAAATAAAATAGATTAATAAACATATTGGCAGACAGATCCGATCCTGGCTTTACTCTATGGGATTTAAAGACAGGAAGCTTTGCTTTTTTAGAGGAATTCCATAGGAAAATCAGAATGACAAGTTTCTGCATTTATTTGCATTTGTGTTTCTGCTCCTTGGTCTTCTGCTCCCTCCCTCCCTCAGCTTCTCTTTCTCTTCTCTGCTCTCCTCTATTGTACTATTTTCTGACTCCTAATACAAAATACGGCAATTCATTTAATATACAACCTGCAGAAATTTGATCACATTACTCAGTACCTGGAAATAGCACACTGGCTACCAAGCAGAGAATGACACGGGGAAAAAATTTGTCCCCGTCTCCATCCCGTCCCCACATACTCGTCCCATCCTCGCGAGCTCAGTCCCCATCACTGCAAACCATCTGATTCCATCCACACAACCCTCAAATAGTTTTATACTGAACTTATTTTATTAAAGTATAAAAATAAACAACATTCTGTACAATTGTCATTTTATAAATCAATTTCTGGCTGCTGAACTAGAGAAAGACATGTTCAGCTGGCAGGGCTTTGTTTATAAATGTTTATCAACACAATTAATATACTACTTTATCCTAAAGCAAAAAAAAAAAGAAAAGAAATATAATTATTTTTCTACCTTTGTTGTCTGGTTTCTGTTTTCTTCATCTTCTCTTCATTCAATTCCTTTCATTGTCTATCTCTTCCATATGCTCTATTACTGTGCCTCTCCCTTCTATCTCTCCCTCCCCCCATTTGGCTGGCACCCATATTCTTCCTTCTGCTCCCCCCATAGTCTGGCATCTCTCTCTTCCCCATTTCCCTTCAGCATCTTCTCCCCATTCTCTTGCCCATTTCCCTTCAGTGTCTGTTCCTCTCACACCCCTCTCTCTCCACTTCCCTTCAGCATGCACGTGTGCGGTCCAGCAGCCTCTCTTCCTCCCAATCACCGCCGTCCAGGCCTCTCTCCCCCTCCCTCCCTTCCCCTTACCATACCAAGTTTTTTTCCATCTCCCAGCTTTCATCAAGACATGTCTGGCTGCCGAAACTTCTCCTCTGATGCAAATTCCTGTTTCTGGTTGAGTCAGAAGAGAAGTTTTGGCAGTCACACGCAACTTAATGAAAGCTGGTTTGGGCAGATGGGAGATGAAAGAAAAACAGAAAATTGCCACAGTAAAGTGAGGGGAAGGGAGGGAGGGAGGGAGGGAAGAAGATGCCTGATCGGTGACCGCACAAGTTCCCACACATAACTGCGGAGACAAGACCATTCACCGCTCCACAGGGCGGTGAATGGTCTTGTCCCCGTACCTGCAGCAACGATGACTTTTTCCCACTGTTTTGGCAGGTTACCCATGGCTACCTGTGGATAGCCAGAGGTAACAGCTACCGTGTCATTCTCTACTGCCAATTCCCCATCGTATTGCTTATAAAATATTACTCTTAACTTTGAAAATTCTGCAAACAGATGAGCCTCCTTACTTGGCATGTATAAGCGCCTTCAAGATTTCTTAGATCAGAAAATCAAAAATGCCTTACAATATCATCATACCGTGAAATAGTCCACAAACACATTTGAGCTGCAACCTTTTCCATGAAGGGCCCCCAACTCTGTAATGGTCTACCGTTGACAAGTAGATTACTAGGGAATTTGGATAAAATTAAAACAGATTTTGAAATATTCCTGATGCATATATATATACAATTAGGGGTGGTATGACATGGAGAGAACCCTGGAGAAAACAGGCTAAATAAATAAAAATTAGTCTTTTGAAACTTTGTATTTAATTATATTATTGTATTTTTTCCTTTTTTTTTTTTTTTTTGACTATGTAAATTATTTAGTTGGTTTTTAGACTGTAAGCCGCCCACAAGACTATGACCCTTGGTGCAGGATAGAAAATTTTAATAAAACTTGGAAACTTGGAAAATAATACAACTTGTTAGCTGCTTCCTTGAAACAGTGCTGGAACTAAAAACACCTTGTCTGAGGTAGTTATTTCATTCTGGCTTTTAACATGTGTGACCAGGCAAAACGGTGGAAACAATTATAAAAAAATAAAATTTTGGCACACATAGACAAATATGATTTAATGAAACAGAGTCAGCATGGGTTCAGCCAAGGGAGATGTTGCCTCACCAATTTGCTTGACATCTTTGAAGGTGTAAATAAACATGTGGATAAAGGTGAGCTGGTTGATATAGTATATGTAGATTTTCAGAAAGATTTTGACAAAGTTCCTCATGAGAGGTTCCTGAGAAAATGAAAGATAGGTGGCAAAGTTCAGTTGTGATTAGGAATTGGTTATCGGATAGAAAACAGAGGATAGGATTAAATGGTAATTTTTTTCAATGGAGGAGAATGAACAGTGGAGTGCTTCAGGGATCTGTACTGGGATCAGTGCTATTTAACTTATTTATAAATGATCTGGATATTGGAATGAATGGGGTGATTAAATTTGTAGATGTCACTAAACTGTTCAAAGTTGTTAAAACATATGCAGATTGTGAAAAAGTGCAGGTGGCCTTAGGAAATTGAAAGACTGGAAATCCAAGAGGCAGATGAAATTTAATGTGGACAAATGCAAAGTGATGCACATTAGGAAGAATAACCCAAATCACAGTTACCAGATGCTAGGGTCCACCGTGGGGGTTAGCACCCAAGAAAAGGATCTGGGTGTTATTGTAGACAATACAGTGAAACCTTCCAGCCAATGGTTGTCGACAGCCAAAAAAGCAAACAAGATGCTAGGAATCATTTTTAAAAAGATGGTTAACAAGACTAAGAATGTTAAAATGCCCTTTATTGCTCCATAGTGCAACCTCTTCTGGAGTATTGTGTAAAATTCTGGTCTCCTTATCTCAAGAAAGATATAGCAGCACTAGAAAAGGTTCAAAAAAGAGCAACCAAGATGTTAAAGAGGATGGAACTCTTTTCACATGAGGAAAAACTAAAAAGGAAAGGGCTATTCAGCTTGGAAAAGAGATGGCTGAGTGGAGATATGATTGAAGTCCACAAAAACACTCTATGAAGTTACAGGGAAATATTTTTAAAACCAATAGGAGAAAATTGTTTTTTCCCTCTGGAACGCATTGCCAGAGGTTGTGGTAAAAGTGGATAGCGTAGCTGGTTTTAAGAAAGGTTTGGACAATTTCCTGGAGAAAAAGTCCATAGTCTGTTATTGAGAAAGACATGGGGAAAGCCACTGCTTGAAAATAATATATATACAGTATATACAGGTATTGAGAGAGACACTTATATATCCAAACAAATACCTCCCCCAAATAATTTCTTACTATGTCCTTATTTAAAAATCACTTCTCATATTGTGAAAGGGAAAAAACTCCCTCCAATGCAATTAACAGAACTGCTTTTGTATGTCTCTATAAGGAGAAAAAGCCTCAGATCACCATATGCCGCCAGTTAAGTATTTACCGCCGACAGTAAGGCCCCCCCCCCTTTTATTAAACTGCGCTAGCAGTTTTTAACACCGGGAGCCAAGCTGAATGCTTCGTGCTGCTCCCGTTGCTCATAGGAACTCTATGTGCGTCGGGAGCTGTGTGGAGCATTTAGCACGGCTCTCGGCACGAAAAACTGCTAGCACAGTTTAGCAAAAGGGGGGGAGGGGGTATAAGTGTGCTTACTTGAAATGGTTTTTATGATCTCCAAAATTTGAATGATATAATTTTTATTGTTCTGTTTTTTTCCTCAAGGTCCGTCATCCCTGATACAGCCTACGGTGAAATGTTGGCTAGTCCGAGTCAGTAGTGGACCGGATGGAAGAACAAAAGAGTGAAAAAGAAAAGAGATGCTTTCAAGATAAGTTATTGTTTCTAACACACATCTTGCCATATACTTTATTTAAGTCCCTGGATGTACAACATAAAAAAAACAATGATTTATGAAGCATGATTTTTATGAGTGGACTGTGAACAAGCAGTGAGGAGGTTTTTAAGCTGATGAAGTGTTTTCCCTATCCAGTATTGCCTGCAAGTGCTTAACTGGTGGCATACAGGGATCTGAGGCTTTTCCTCTTTAAAGAGACATACAAAAGCAGTTCTTCTCAGCCTCGAAGGGAGTTTTTTTCCCCATATGAGAAGTGATTTTGAATAAGGACATAGTAAGAAATTATTTTTGGCAAGCCACTGCTTGCCTTGGATCAGTAGCATTGGAATGTGGCTATTCTTTGGGTTTTTGCCAGGTTCTAGTGATCGGGATTGGCCACCATGAGAATGAGCTACTGGGCTTGATGGACCATTGGTCTGACCCAGTAAGGCTATTCTTATGTTCTTATGACCTAACAGATCATATATATAATAGTGGTCTCTATGGATACTTCTATACACATTTAAGAGGCATTTCATAGACCTCGGCGGTACCTTCTGTATATAGTATAGAATAGTGGCACCAAAGATCGTCATCGGTCTCACAATTAGTAGCAGTGTATTTATGTTATAAGATCAAATATATTAATACTCATCTCAGTCTACGCGGGTGGGGATTGGCACTCCGACATAGAGACTGTTTCGCCCTAATCGGGCTTTATCAAGGATTGTCCCCCTGCAAAATATAAACTTAATCTCAATATAATACTATTCTAAGATAAATATCTTAAATGTTAGTTTATAAATACATTAGATAGATTAAATAAAGATATAAGTATATAAGTACCTCAAGCCAAACGGCTCATGCTCCCCGCGTTCAATGTCTTAGCCGCTAAGAAACATGGCCGCGGCGTTCCTCTCTTTTATTACACAACTTAATCACTAGTCCTGCTTAATGATTATAATCACCAGATATTCAAACTAATGTCATCCATTCAATTTCAGCATTAAGACCTCAAGGTTTATCACTATTCAGTCTATAGATCCACTGTTGTTCTCTAAAGTTTAATCTTGATAATTTCCTCCCTCCCACCCTATCTGAATCTGATCAATAACCCTCCATCGTATATCTGAAATTTTATGTTTCTTCTCTCGCCAATGTTGAACCCAGGGGGGCTTCAAGAGCCCCCATATTAATCCGAGACTTATGTTCATTCAGTCGAACATTGACCCTTCGACTTGTCCTGCCTATATAGCTAATCTAATCTAATCTAATCCTTAGGTTTGTATACCGCATCATCTCCACGTTCATAGAGCTCGATGCGGTTTACAGTAGGATCAGATTACATGGGCACTCTATCATATAGATCACATAAGTACTATTACAGGAAGTGTTAGAGATCACCTGATATGTGGTATTCTTACCCGGATGTATCCAGGTAGGCCCCCCCCCCCCAAAGTTTGATCACACCATTGGCATTTCCCACAACTCACATGTTTTCATGTGATTGTTGTGTAATAAAAGAGAGGAACGCCGCGGCCATGTTCCTTAGCAGCTAAGACAATGATCGCAGGGAGCATGAGCCTTTTGGCTTGAGGTACTTATATACTTATATCTTTATTTAATCTATCTAATGTGTTTATGAACTAACATTTCAGATATTTATCTTAGAATAGTATTATATTGAGATTAAATTTATATTTTGCAGGGGGATAATCCTTGATAAAGCCCGATTAGGGTGAAACATAGTCTCTATGTCGGAGTGCCAATCCCCACCTGTGTAGACTGAGATGAGTATTAATATATTTGATCTTATAATATAAATACACTACTACTAATTGTGAGACCGATGACGATCTTTGATGCCACTATTCTGTATAGAGGAAAGTATACTATATACAGAAGGTACCGCCGAGGTCTATGAATTGCCTCTTAAATGTGTATAGAAGTATCTTTAGAGACCACTATTATATTTATGAAAGCATTTAGGCTAAGGGTCTGTGGAAAAATAAAGTTCTGAGTAGCTGATATGTTTCTAACAGATCATAGACATGAACATACCCTGCCATTTAGTATGTGCCCACTAGAACAGTGGTCTCCAACCCTGTCCTGGAGGACCATCAGGCCAGTCGGGCTTTTGGGATAGCCCTAATAATAATAATAATAGCTTTATTTATATCCTCTCATACCTTTTCAGTTCAAGACGGTATACAGTAAAGTAGAAATACAGTGTGGATACAGCAGGTATCGATACAAGTGAACAGAGCATGGAGATTACAGCATTGAGATTACGTGGGGGTGCGCAGGTAAGTGGGGGGTTGCGTTGGGATTGTAGGGAGGATGGAAGGGGTTTTGAAGGATCAGATAAACTTGTCGAATAAGTGGGTTTTCAGAAATCTTCTGAAGGGTTGGTATGATGGAGAATTCAGGAGAAGAGCACTTAGGGTGTTGTTCTAGATGCCTGCCTGAAAGGATATGCATGGGGCAGATTTGCATGCCTGCCACTTTCATTATATGCAAATCTCTCTCATGCATATTCATTAAGGCTATCTCAAAAACTTGACTGGCCTGATGGTCCTCCAGGACAAGGTTGGGGACCATTGCAACACATTATCTACCCTACTTCTCAGAAAATATGTTAACTTAGGGGTCTTTTTTACTAAGCAGCATAAGAGCATTTTACCATGGGCCAGTGAGGTAAATGCTCCGATTCTCATTGAATTCCACAGTAAAATGCTCTTACGCTGCTTAGTAAAACCCAGTATTAGTAAAGGCAATGTAGGCAACAAAATGGTCATTTAGGTCCATCCTTCTAAAACTAGTAAAAAAATAGAAAAAAAAATGTTAATGAAAGATGTGAAATAAGTGAAAATCCAGAGAAAGAACATTAAAATCATGAATAATGCCCTCTGTGTTGGAAATGTATTGTGGAACAAAGTACAAACAAGGTATCATTTTCCATCAAAGCCCATTTATTTCTGACTTTACCATTTGATAAACTGTATATAAATTAACAGACTCGCTGAACTACTAACACAGGAAAATTTGGTGCATTAAATGTTGATATAAAACGGGATGAGTAATTGCATACCATAGATATAAATAAAAGACTAATTGCAACATGGAAAAGCCATTTTGTATCCACTTATACTAGTTTAAAAACTTTTGATATACAGTAGCAGACTTAAGAATCTTTGCTTCTATTAAACCTCAAATAAAGTGAACACTTATAGTGCCAGACATAAGTTTAAAAAATTACTCATACAGTTTTCAACATAATTTAACAGATTTGTTGGACTTTTTTTTTGTTTGTTTGTTTTGTAGTTTGACTAATAAGATGGAGAATTTTGAAAACTTTACCAGAGGGTTAAACCTGCATTTTGTTAAATTTTTTCCCCCCCAAATCTCTGAATATATCACTGATGGAGCTACTTAGAAAGTATTTGATGGAAGACATACCCAGATATATTTCTTTTTGAAATACCAAAAGAAACTATGGGGCTCATAAAACATCTTCCCTTTAGCAACATCCAGGTAAAGTGAATTACAATAATCCACTCTCCATGCAAAACACATCCACGATCCACTCCCCAACCATGCCTTCTTTGTGGTTGATGCATTGGACTAGGCGCCTACCTCAAAGTGGTAGGTGTCTTCCAAATTAGACACCTAACATCAAATTAAATGTAATTTACATCAAATATGAGGTGCTAATTGTCAAATTAAAGGGGTCCTTTTACAAAGGCGTGGTAGCGGTTTAACGCGCAGAATACCGCACGTTAAACTGCCTGCTGCGCCAGTACCTAACGCCTCCATTGATGAAGCATTAGGATTTTAGGCTGCCACAGGGGTTAGCGCGTGATGAAATGTCCGATGCGCTAACCCCCCTAAGTCTATTACCCCCCCTTTTTTTTTTTTTTTTTTACAAAGCCACTCTAGCAGCTGCCATTGTAGTAACTGCCATAGAGATGTAAAGGGCTTTGGGACTTTTGTCACACAGCTTTGTAAAAGTAGGGGTAAGCGCACTGATGTAGGCACCTACAGTAACTGTAGGCAGACTACATAAAATCTGGGGGTAAGTGCATGACATTTAGGGCTCCTTTTACGAAGCCGCATCAGCGGTTTAATGTGCGTAATAGCGCACGCAGAACTGCCGGCCACGCTAGATGCTAACGCCAGCGTTGAGCTGGCGTTAGTTCTAGTTGCGTAGCGCGGGTTTAGCGTGCACTAAAAAGCTACGTGCGCTAAAACCGCTAAAGCGGCTTCTTAAAAGGAGCCCTTACTGTTTGCACTTACTTTCTGGAGAAGGTGTGTCGGGAATGGTGAACAGGCGTGGATGCACTATCCAGCTAGCACATTTTCATTAGTGTGCTAACGGGTTAGCGCTTCAACAACATAGGAGCTCTTAGTTGTCCCTCATCAACTTTTATTCAGGTTACCTTTGCTAATGCAAACATTACCACACAACTGCTAGAAATGGGCTTAGCTTGTGTGAAAGTCCCATATTAGCACACTCTAAACCAGGGGTCTCAAAGTCCCTCCTTGAGGGCCGCAATCCAGTCGGGTTTCCAGGATTTCCCCAATGAATCTGCATGAGATCTATGTGCATGCACTGCTTTCAATGCATATTCATTGGGGAAATCCTGAAAACCCGACTGGATTGCGGCCCTCAAGGAGGGACTTTGAGATCCCTGCTCTAAACTAATTTACAGGCATGCTTTAGTAGACATTGTATTGAATAAATATCTACCTCATTTCCTTATGGGATATTCTATCCCCCCCCCCCCCCCCCCCAAACACACACTTAACTAATGGACTTATAGTGAATCAAGATAGTTTACATTGCATTTTTTTTCTATACTGTAGTAATGAGAGATTTATCTTTTGCCTTTATTATAGTTTTTTTTTTTAGCTTTATTCCTCAGGCATGTGCATGTCTATATGCTTCTTCATTTTTAAATGCAGATAATTTTTTTTAAATATATATATTTATAAAATAGATTTCCAGCTTTTGGGGAGAGGTTTATTTCTTCTTTTAAAAAGCCTGCCATACCTGTACTATGATTTTCGACTTTATCTATTCTTCATTCTGGCAAAGGAGAAAATATTGATGCTCTTTTTTAAAAACAATGATTTTATGGGGTATTTATTATGACCTTGTTTAAAAATAATATTCAATAAATCCCATGCACCACTCTCTAATGTTCAAGGAACAACTAAAGTAAGCCAAAACCAAACTACATTTTCTTCAGCCAAAACATGTCTTTGATTGGTGCTGTGTCTGCAATAATGATGCGGGTGACTTTTATCATTCCTTTCACCCCACTTGTAATGAACAAATTCACTGCATATTACTCTGGACTTGATATCTGGCAAAACACCACTGGAACAAACAATTTGATTTGTCAACACCTTTACAGGGATTCCTCAATCAATGTCACGAATCCAAATTTAAACAGCAAAGTGCATTTGACTGCAAGACCCTAGACTGATTAGTACTCTGAGTTCAGTGAATTGCACCAGACAGGGCAGCAATCAGATTATTAACTCCACTTGAAAATACTCTCTACTGCCTGGGTTTAGCATGCATATTTTGATATAGATCGATAAGCAATCTCCTTTCTATAAGAAATGCTTGCAACATTCATTTGGCTGATCAAAGGTGCATATCAGCAAGCTGTGACAGCTAGCTATTGTTTCCCGCTTTCTTTACAGGACAGTCTCTCTTTAAAAAAAAAAAAGTTGTCTTTGTTTTACCAAATTGTAAAAAGGTAAAAGACGATCATTCAATTCCATCTACTTTTTAATACAGCAAGGTTAATACAAAAAGAGGCGTTTGATCTTTCTATGCTTATTGAACACATTTCTCTCGTTTTATAGTATGATAATTTTAGATCTGAAAGTAAATGTGTAGTGATATATTTTTTAATAGTATTAATTCTGCTGTACTCTACACTTTTTAAGGACAACTTGGATTCAAGTTTTTATGGTTTATTTCTATTTGGATTGCAAGGAGGTGCTGAGAAGTTCTCAGCCCAACCAACCAACCAACTTCCTAAATGCTGAGCACTGTTTTGCCACTGTAGCTGAAAAACAGTGTTATCTTATAACAGCGGAAGCTGGAGCAGCCCACTACCCCGATATATACCTTTCCACCCTTCGAATACCAATCCAACCCCCTCACCAAAAAATACACGTAGACCTGAGTGGATAAACCTGGCCGCAGCCCTGTTTATTGTAACAAAACATATTTAAATAACAATTTACATATAGTAAACAACATATTATAAACATCCTTAAATAACATTTTATCTAATTAAACCGCCACAATGGTACCCACCATTGTGACCCCAATCCCAAGCTACCGGCATAGATGAAAATGGCCCCCAACCCTGCCGTCTAAGCAAGGGTCCGAGGGGTGGCATGTCCCCACATGCCCCATTGTCCAGGGTCATCCGACCCACCAGGCATGGCTCCCAACCGGCCTACCACTCATCCCATGATGAGACCAGTCGCCAGTAGCTCGGGATACCGCCAACCAAAAACCCCACACTAAATCACGCAGAACTAATGGGCGGGAGGGCGGGCAAGCTGCCTTGGAGGACCGGAAACCGTTACAGTCCTCCGAGCGTTCAGCTTATATACCCCCCACCCACCCAACCCTGCGGCCCCAATTTGACCTTATTGGAGGTCCGTCCCAAGGTGGGATAGACCTCCCTCCTTCCTTAAAATTTCCTACCTGCCTAACTACCCCTTCCTAACTATCTTCCCGACGGACGGCAACACGGGCCTCCCAGCTCCGCGTTAGAGCCGCCCGTCGAGACAAGCTCTCGGGCTTTTTATTTCATTAAGTGCCAATTTGCAGAAAAAAAATTCCATATTTTGACATTGTTTCAGTTCATTGATTGAACCCTATCCACATCATTCTCATCTTGGTTGGGCTCAGAACTTTTCAACACCCCCCTTGTATAGATTATCAGGTCTTTTCGCAAAGCCACGGTGGCGATGCTGCCAAGGTAAATTCAACAAAGCCATAGCGATGGAATGGGCTTTGATGCATTTACCTTGGTAGCAACGCTACTGCAGCTTTGTAAAAGAGGCCCTATGTTTTGTAATGTGATTATGCTACATTTTAAGTTTTGTAGACAGTCACTTTTTGATATTCTATATGAAATAATCAGGATTCTTTTTTTTTAGTACATTTTCTTTGATTTTATTGGAATGTTCCTGTGTATTTCATTTTAATGTTTATTAATGTTCAAGCTTACTTTTCTTTAAATGGGATAATTGGTATACAAGTGATCCCCCATGAAATAATGTTTTACATGAATTTAAGAAAATATCAAGCATCCTTACATGAATGTAGCTACATTGTTTCTATTTTGAGCCAAATAGCCTATGCTTAATACATTAGCAAACTGCACCAATTACACATAACAATCATTTTGTTCCCAACAACTGGTAACGATCTATATATTACAATTTTTGCCTTATTGATGAACGAAAATAATGCAAAAACAGAAATACACTCCATTCATAAAAACACAGGGAATAATATAAAACCCAAAGCAGACAATGTTTGTATACATGCTAGCCACCACAAGTTTTTCTGTTTATGGATATTCAGTGCCAGACCATACTCAGATACCGATTCTGAATATCCAGACATTTGGATGCAACTGAAAATTATTTGAGTACCATTTATATTCATCATCGGTACCGGGACAGATATCTAAGCAGGTTAGATCAGCTATTTTTTTCTGATCTGAGTTGCCCATGATAGTTATCTGGATACTGATACTGAATATCTGTGATACCTACATAACTTCTGGCTCCGCCCTTAGACTACAACAACACTAAAGGCCAGATTCTGTAATTGGCACCTAAAAAACATAGACATCTAAAGCCAGGCACCTATTGCATGTCAGTCACACTTAGGCACCCATTACAGAATCATCCTTAGCAGCGCCTAACTTAAATCAGGGTTTTAAAGGCATATATTATAGGCACCTAAGTTCTTAGAGAATCACACCAAGCAGCGCCTAAGTCTTTCTCCACCTTTAGATGCCTACTTTGGTGTTAGGCGCTGCTGGGTACTATGCAATAGGAGCCTATCTTTTGTAGAATCATGCCTAAGAAGATAGGTGCCTATCTCCAAATTATTCTTTATTTTTTTTCAATTATGAGCTTCTTAATGCTCATAGTAGAAGCCAATTTACTAATTTATTTGTGCCTATATATTTATGTGCCTCTCTTCAGGCACCTACTGCTACTACAATTAATTATTTCTATAGCGCTACCAGATGCACACAGCGCTGCACAGAGTCACAAAGAATAAGAAAACAGTCCCTGCTCAAAAAAGCTTACAATCTAAACAGCCAAGACAGGCAAACAGGATGTCATGGATACAGTTAAGGGGAACAGTTAATCAGCGGGCTGGATAGGGTTAAGGATTGAAAGCTATATCAAAAAGGTGGGTTTTCAGTCTGCTTTTAAACAAGGGAAGGGAAGGGGCTTGACCGACAAAGTCTTGCATGCCTTCGCTTAGGCCGGCACAGTAGTCAACTTCTTAGACCTGAGAAGACTAGCAACGACCACATCAGAATGTCCTTTACACTCTAATGCTGTGCGCTCAATAGCCATGCCATAAGAGCAAAGCGATCCAGATCCTCCAGGCAAACTGGACCCTGAGTCAGGAGTTCCGGAGATGTGCGCAACCGACGGCTGCAACCTGAGCACAGACTCATCAGGTGTGCGAGGCCAGTTTGGAGCCACCATAATGACTAACCCCTGATGGGCCACTATGTACTGAAGGACTCGCTCTATCATGGGCCAGGAAGATAAAACATACCTTGCTTTTTGGGCTCGGTTCTTATAGAATTTCCCCCTATGTGTTTAGTGCTGAGGCAATCAGACATGATTCTATTAAACCTGTCATCTGCATTTGACTTAGTTGGCCATTCCGTATCACCTCCTCTTTGGAGTTCCCAAGTGTTATGAGCTGCACAAGTCAATCTGGATACAGTCTGTTTTGATGATTGTATCCTGTCTGAGGAGAGAGTAGGCTTGTGAACCTGTGCAATTGCTAATCTATAATGAAATGAAGCAGTACAGAAGTTGAAAACCTGCCACAGTTTCAGCTCGTGAAGATGCTGTAATAGGGAAACGTGGTGCTATGTCGGGCTGGCTGTATACAGTCTGAATTGGAGTGAGAAGGCATTATAACAGCTTTGTCTAAGAATCAATATATGCTTGTTGAAACACTGGAGAATATTGGAGAAATGAAATAATACTGTACACACAGACTATGAGGTGGAACAGCTTTATTTCCATCAGAAAAGGCTTGTGAATGGACTGAGTACAAGCTCCAGGTTTTCTTCCACTGTATTGTGGAATAATACAGGTTTTAGTAACTGAAAGTGCTATATGGATTCATTTATGTTTAATGTATAATATAGTATTAAGATTTGTGTTATTTAATAAAATTACAGTATATTAAAAAAAAACCTGTTTAGTTATAGTATATGTATTAAATACTTTTTGAGATAGGTAATTTGATTAATTGTACCCTGCTTTATATTGTATGTATATTTATTTGGGAAATCCTGAAAACCTGGCCTGGCGAGGGCTGAAGTTGACCACCCCTGCATTAATCCCTCCAGTGATCATCTGGTCAGTTTGGGCACCTTTTTTTGATCCTTATTTGTTTTTAAAACCGGTCTAGCCCCAAATGTCTAAATGGTGTCCTGGATATTTTGTTAATTTTTATTATCCCTGCAGAATGTCCAAGTCATAAGCCAGCCCTAAGCCCACCCAAAATGTGCCTTTAACATACTTCCTTAAGATTTAGAAACACTGGAGAGAAAATGACCACAATAGAAAGTCTGTTTTGAGAATGCCCACTCGGACATTTTGACTAATAAGATGTCCAAGTGCTGGTTTATGCTGTCTTTTGGGCGTCTATCTTTTTTGAAAATGAACCCCCTTATCGCCTTTAAAAATTGGTGTCAATTAGTATAACACCAAGCACGATTCTATAAAAGTTAGGCGCAATATATACAATTGTGTAGTATAGTAGTCTTAAACCTTGAATGATGCAGCAACAAAAATAAACTCTCATTGTCATAGGTATTGAGTTTGAAAAAAAGAAAGAAAACGTGCAGAGTTAATTGCAGATTTCCTAATTTATCATCACATAGCAATTTGTAATTTATTTACAAGATATCTGGAAAGTGAACAAACCTGTTTTTCTTTTCTGCAAGCATGTTTGAAAGTTGGTGCATTACAAATCTTTCCTGCCATTCTACTATTCTACAGAGCAGCAGAGTATGGAGTGATTTAATAGCTGCTAAATGAAATGTTTATTAGAAAATAAGAGGTTTCATTGAAAAGAAATGGTTTACTTGCTAATAAATGATTCATTTAGTACTTATTAAATCACCTTCTGAACTCCATCAATGTAAAAAAGAAGTTTGCTTAGGAAAAAATGGATTTACATTGCAAAGAGCTAATAGCCAATCTCTTGCTTGTTTTGAGATGATAGTTAATTGTTATACTTTTGCACACATGTCAACATGTGAAGTAGTGCACTATAGCTATTGCTGTACAAAAGCATCAGAAGCAGCCAGGTGATAAAGTGGTTTTGCAATATTGTATCCTGAAGTATGATGGTACATTCATCTTGGGTCTTCTGGCAGCTTCTGATACCATTTACCAGTCCTTCCACTGGTCGCCGGTCCCTCTGCTGGTCACCCCCCAGTCACCAACAGCCTAGGATCTTGGACCTCTCTAGCTGCTTGTGGAGCCACTGCCAGTCCTCTGTTCCCCAGCCTTTTGGGTCTCCACAGGTGCTGGACACTCTTCACCGGTCCCTCCGCTGGTCATCAAGCCTGAACCCCTCCTGGACTCCTAGCTCCAATGGACCCTCCTTCTTCCAGACCTATTACTCCTAGTTACGTACTCTCCTGGTCACTCCTGAAGGCTCCTTTCAGTTCCTCAGCCACTCTCTGTGAGGATTCTCCCAGTCACTCACTCTTCTGGTCTTTCACACGTTCGCCATCAGGTACTCTGCTGGTCATCAAGCTTGAGCCCCCCTTGGACTCCAAGCTCTACAGGGCAAGCCGGTCTATCAGGCTTAACAAGGGTTAGGCCGAAGCCAGCATTCCTCCCCTCAATGGTCATATGGCTCCTGAAAGAGCTCCTTTGTTTCTCAGCTCTTTGCTCTGGAACTGTCCTTTTCAGCACCCTATTTCACTCAGGATGAATGGACAGCTCCCAGGTGCCTTTGCAAGATCTCTGTGCAAAGGAGCTCCACACACCACTGCTCAAATTCCCTCTGCTAGCTCATGACAGGAACTTCACCCTGTCACAGGGCCATTTATAGAATTGTACCTAAATTGGACTTAGGCACTGATAGGTGTCAAAATCTTAGGTACCCTCTACTTATGTCAGGGTTTTCTTGGTCTAAATGCTGACACCTAAGTACAATTTAGCCACCTAGCTGCAAAACATGTCCAAGATCTTCCCACAATCACACCTACTTTCTGGTTGGCACCTACCACCCAATTAATTTTATTTTTTGCCAATTAAGAGCACATTATTACTCATTAAAGGCACTGATTGAGCTAATTAAAAATTGCTAGGCACCTTGATCAGCTAAGTGTGCTATATAAGCACCTAACTTCAGGTGCCATTTATAGAATCTGGGACTTTATTCTTGTCTTAAGGGGCAAGTTATCTATGTGGACTGCCATTAAGACAGGCTATTTTATCACTAATTCATGCCATTTTAGCACAGGTCCTGTTTTATGAAATGAGACCTAGTAACTATTAACATGAGTTAATAGTAAAATCATCTTGCTTAATATAGAAATGATAAGTAGTAGACCATGTTGATATCTCTTTCCCCATCCCAAGGCCATTAATGCTGGTAAAGATTTGTTGTTTTAAGTATGGGAATAAATATGTTCATCTACCCAAAGCCCTGAATATAAAATCAAGAATTAGGGTCCAATACTTGAAATGACGTTTGTGTCCACATAGGATCTAAATATTTAAATATTAGACATTTATCGGGATTTATGTTGTCAGTATCTACTGCTAGCATTGTCTTTTTGTATATCAACCCCATAAGTTTGTAGTTGTTACTTTATATTTTATTATGTTCTCCTTTTTGAATCATGTATGATGGACTAGCTATGAATTCAAATTATAAATTAATGTTATCCAAGTATAATGGTAGATTGTAGACAAGGACTATTTGACTCACTCGGTCTACCTAGTTATCTTCTTCACTGGTGCTCTACCACTTGGGGGTACATTCTCTCAAGTAAAACAAAACCAGCTCCTCACTTCACATACAGTATAGTTTCCCCAATCTTTTAGAGCTTTCCCTAACATTTCAGTTTATATCTATCACATTTGTTTAAATTCTGCTGTGGTATAGGCCTTTCCAGATATAATTTCCTTGCTCTTCAGTTCTTTCAAGTTTGGCAGGTAATTCAATGTGTAGGCCTCCACCCATGTCTAACTCCAAATAACTTCTAAATCGAGTGAGATTCCTATCTGTATCATTATTTATTTATTTATTTTTAAAAAATGTGTAGCCCGCTTAAACCTAAGCAGTTCACTAAACACGTACGCAACCTACAGAACAGTACAAATCAAATAATTTACATACATGTATTTAAGTCATCTTTTCTTTTTAATACACTGTATCTGTCTATACATTTACCTCCCCCCCCCCTTTTTTTTTTTTACAAAGCCGCATTAGGCTTTTTTGTCGCCAGCTGTGGTGGTATTAGCTCCTATAATCAAAAAATGGGAAAAGACATGAACTTATATAAAAAGTAACAAACTTTGATGTCTTTTACTGTTCACCCTCGGCCGTCCATAGAGCAAAATCAGCTTTTTAAATAAATGGCCTCAAACGTCTTAGATCAGTATATGACCCCAGGTGCAATTAGCGCCTATAAGGGGCTCACTTTATGATCATAGGCCAGCTCCATAAAATAAACCTGAGGTAAAAAAAAACTCCCAAATGAGGGAGAAAAACCCAAAGGCCAAAAAACTGGGCTATTTATTAAGCTCAATTTATAAACTAATGAAGGTGAACAGTATCACTGTACTTGTGTGATTCAAATTCCTATGAGTGTCAGATTAATATCGTTGTGGCTGGTGATAAAAAAGTCTAATGTGGCTTCATAAAAGAAGCCTTTTATCATTATTTCTTCTCTCTTAATGTCCTTTGTTTTGCTCTTAAGTTCATTGTTAAAATTTGAATAAATAAAAACTATGAATAGATGTGCTATGAATGTATTCCTTCAGTGACTCTTAAGAATCAAGTTCAAGTTTTATTTAAAATTTGATATACACGCATTGTCATAATTTGAAAGCTTATTACAAATCTAAAAATGGGGGAACAGTAATATACATGGATGAAATTTGGACAAACTTATAAATGAGAATGAGATCAATTTGTACCAACCAAAGTTTAAAATAACAGGAAGAAGTTAAAAGTCTGGCATTTGCAATATGCTTTAGCTATCTTTTGCACTTACTTACAAGTTTACTTGGGAAAGGTAAAAAAAATATGTCACAATAGGATTTGACATCATTTTGGAAGAAATATTGGTAATAATTTTCCTATTCAACTGCGCGATCTGGGCTCTTTCCAACCATTTCGAAAACATCTGAAAACTTGGCTATTTTTAAAGTTATAAATTCTGCTCCTCTCCATACTATTCCAAATCCATATTGTATCCGTTCTCCTTTCTAATTTCTTGTAAACCGTGCCGAGCTCTACTGTTATAGAGAAGATGCGGTATATAAGCCTAAGATTTAGTTTAGTTTGATGTTTCTTTTCTAATTTTTATGGGATAAAAATTGATAAATATTTTTACCAATATTATACAATTCTCACTTTTTTCATTTGAAGTGTTCTGAGATTTATTTTCTGACTTAAAATTTGAAGGAAAAAAAACCAACTAAACTAAAAAGATACTGAACCTGCATGCCCAGACACAGGTCAGATTTTGATGTATGTCATGAAATATCATGTTGAAGTAAATGTGCCTAAAACACTTTTTTTTCTTCTGGCCTCTTTTAGTATATTAGTGTTTCAACAACATATATTAAATTGTGAGACCATTAAAGGATTCTGGAAGCATCTTTACAAAAGAAAAAATGACTGGCAAGATGATTGACTCTCTCTCTCTCTCTCTCTGTCATTTAGACAGCAACAACTTCATTATAAATTGTGGTTTTGTAATGAAAACTTAAAAGAGATGGTTAAGTGAAATATTAAAATAAAATCCCCAGCAGCTTAATGACACATTACTCTACATGTATTTAAATGTAAATTCCTTAACATAACTACAAAAACTGTTGATAAATTTTGTGTTAAGAAGAAAAAACTAATTCCAATTACTTTTCCGTCTGTTATTGTTCATCCATTTTTTTTTTTTTTTAAATTCTATTTTGGATAATAGCATATTAATGCATTGAAAGTTTTAAACAATATAAATCCATCAGGATTACAGTGAAATATTCACTAACTGTGAAGTTAGTTTCTATATTGTTTGGACATAATGCAGTAGTCAACATAAATTATAAAGGAATAGAGCACTTAAAAAAGGGTGTCACATTTCAAGGTAATAAATAACAGATTGATCCATCCTCCCCACGGATCTTGCAGTATATATATATATATATATATATATATATATATATATATATATATATATATATATATATATATATATATATATATATATATGTACCTTCAGTTTAAGCTGATGGTTGATAACATTGGCTGATAACATTGGCTGAGTAGACTATAGAGTCTGTGGACAGGAACAGTTTTGTTAGGTTTTAGTTAGGAGGTCAGGAAAGGGAGGAGAAAGGAGAAAGAAAAGACTGAGCAGTGATTAAGGGGTTAAATAAAATAGAAGAATGCAAAGCTGGATGTCAAGGATTGGATGGAATGGTGAGGAAAAAGAAGGGAAGATGGTCATTAGTGGGGGAGGGATTATGGGGGTGGGGAATGGTTACTGAAGGGAGAAAGAATTGGACGGGAAGGCTTTCTTGGGTTCGAGTGGTGAGGGAGGAGGGAGGTTGTTTGGGGGATTTTTTGTGGAGGTTTTTTCTTACTAGCATCAGGTTCATATAGTGTGTGGGGTACAGCGGTTAGAAAAATGCAGCTTCAGTTTTCAGTGTACAATGGAAGATTCTGGATCTGGGGTGTGTCGAATTAGGGACTCTTGAGGGAGATTTGAAGCTGATTTTCCTGCAGTCAGGAAAGGCCTGGTGGGAACTGGCAGTAATTGGTAGTTGTGGGGGTGGGACAGCTAGCAGTGGCTGTCCTGATGCAGCAAATTAGGACTGCTAGAGGAGAGTTCCAGCAGCTTCCGATTCTCAGTGGCAGGGGAGGGGAAGGACCAGAGTAGTTATGAGTCTGATGCTGCTGATGGCTGGACATTTTGTAGCAGAGTCTAGCCGTTTTGTAACAGAGTTTTGTAGCCACGATGCTAGTCAGTGTGCTTGGTGGGGGCGGAGGTATTCTTGGGGTAGGGTGCTATTAAGGGGGCTATGGCGCCTAGGAAGAATAAAAGGGATGGGGAAAGTGCAGGTGCTGTGGCCATTACTAAGTCTGCAGGTTCTAAAAGGGCTACCGCTGCAGTTTCTGGGTTAAGTAAGGGAGATTGGGTGAGTGGCAGAGTGAAGAAACCGGTGACGTTTGGTAAAGGAGGAGGGAGAGGGCATAAGAGGCAGGTTGGGGAGTCCTCTAGGCAGCAGGTGTGGCAACAACAGCCTAAGGCAGTGAGAATAGGTGAGGCTAGTATAGTCTTAGTGGGCTCTGCAGAGGTAATGCCAAAAGGGATTATGACAGACAGCGATGCAGGTTTCCAAGGAGAGCTTCTACAAATGATGGTTGAGGCTATGGATTGGTCTGGAGCTGATGAGTGTGTCCTAGAAAGGGGGCTGAGAGATGCATGTAGGTCTAGGAAGGGGGGGGGGGGAGTTGCTGGTGAGGGAACTGTCCAAAGGTGTATGAAGATCCATCAGATGTCATGTGGTAAGCATAGGCTTTTAGGGCAGCGCTTGCAGAATAGGAAGTTTTTATCTCGGTTGAAACTTGTGGCAAAGCATTTGGATGATGACATTGCAGGTTATCTAGGGGGGATCCTATGCAAGTTTGGGAGACATCTGACTCAGGTTCTTTGGTGTCCTTTTCTTCTTCCAAGGTTATGTCTGAAAATGGGGGTGGGAGGTAGGGGGTCGGGAAATGCAGGGGGGCCATTCTCATCAGGTCTGCCACTGAGTGCGATGAGCAGGGCAGGATTAATTCATCGAGGGCCCCTAGGCACACAAGTACACTGGGCCCCCTGCCCCATCCCACATCTACCATGCGCCCAGGTGGAAACAGGAAGCTGTGTCAGAGGGAAGCTTTGGGCAAGCAGCACCGCTTGCACAATTACAGTTCCCATTGCCTTTCTTAGCCGCGTTGCTTGCTTGTCTTACTTTCCGTCGATGGGGGGAGGGGGCTGCGTTGACGATTAGGGTGGGCCCACGTTGCCAATCGATGCTGGAGGGGCCCATCGCCATTTGGAAAAAACAATGTTGATGCCCTCCTTCATCGGGCCCCCCTGACCATTTTGGGGCCTAGGCACGTGCCTATTGGTTAATCCTGCCCTGATGATGAGTATGTCATGGCAAGGACATTTACTTTGTGTGATTGCTCTTTGGATTGTATAATATCTCAGAAGTGGCAGCAGCGTATTATAAGGGGCAAGAATGTTGACTTATTTGAGTTACTGACATGTGAGCAAGAAGGTTCTACAGCTAGGAAAGAAGGGGATCAAATACATTTTGGGTCAGGTTCTATAAACGGCACACTTAGCGTGATTGTCAAACAATTACTAGGCACTGTTTATAGAATCCCACCTAGTGTCACCTAGGCATGCATGAGGGTAAGTGCCAGTATATTAGGCCAGATTTTATTGGGCCTATTTTACCGGTGCTTAACTCAGATGCCTAGAAATGCCTAAGTCAACCAAGCCTACACTCCACTCCCTAACCACTCCTACTTTTCAGGTAGGTATCTTTAGGCATCAGACGGCGCCTTGACTTATGCATCACTAGGCACCATGTGGAACTCCACACCTAACTTACTAATTTTAAAAAGGTAAAATTCAATTCACTTCAATGGCGTGGCCAATCACCACATCATTTAAGCTAATTAATATAATTTAGATTAGGCATGGATTTTAGTTAGGCATTGTTAGGTAGCCTCAATTACAGCACCTAGCAGTGATTAACTAGAATCAGGCCCTTTATGCATGTACATTGCTACATAGTTGCATAAATAACTTTATAAAATTATCCGATTTCAGAATTGAGGCTAGACAGAGGACTATGTATGCAACATACTTAGCAGATTAAAACTATGCTATCATTTTATGATTTTTGCATTGTAGTTCAAGCAATGATTCTTCAGAAACTGGATTACTGCAATGCTTTATATCTGGGGATAGCATCTTCAAGATGTAGAGCTTTGCAGGTTATTCAAAATGCAACCGTACGGTTAATATGTGGAGGGAGCAGATTTGAACATGTAACACCACTATTGAAATGGCTCCACTGGCTACCAGTAAAATATGGTGTCACTTATAAAGTCCTGGTGTTATTATTTGAGATCCCATGGTACTTTAAAAAAAAAAAATCTTTATTTATAATTTTTAATATTTGACAACCTTATCAGTCAAATAAGAGAAAAATTACACAGATGTAAAAAAAAAAAAAAATACATTTGCCACAGGTAAAATGACATCTTGCACAAATTAACAAGGCAATAATACAATTCCATGTAATGCTAGTCCACGACAATTGAGGGTGGAGCTGAATTTAGACTGATATTGTAACAAGAGACTTATTAAAAGAAAAAAAAAAAAAAAATGGAGCTAGACCAGGGGTCTCAAAGTCCCTCCTTGAGGGCTGCAATCCAGTCAGGTTTTCAGGATTTCCCCAATGAATATGCATGAGATCTATGTGCATGCACTGCTTTCAATGCATATTAATTGGGGAAATCCTGAAAACCCGACTGGATTGCGGCCCTCAAGGAGGGACTTTAAGATCCCTGAGCTAGACGGTCCCTGAACTTATCCTTACTGAGCTCATATTTGGAGGGAACAGATTCACGTAGACATTACACTTTGCCCTTTGGCTGAAATAAATTTTGATAACTGCTGGGGCTCAAAGAAAACATAATGGTTCTCTTTGTATGCCAAGATTCACTTGCAGGGTACCTCAAAACAAATGTTGCCCCTAACTGCACTGCCTGGGGTCTCAAAATTAGAAATTGTTGTCTTCTCTGAGTAGAGAGGGATACATCTGGATACAAGATCCCATGGTACTTGACACAGGTGTTAAAGGTTTATTAGCCATCAAGATCTTTGAGATCAGAAGGGATGCTACGATAGTGAGGAGCTGATGACTGTACATTATAAGAAAGTTAAGGCTTCCATTATCTCAGTGGCAGGAGTAGAGTTATGGAAAAATTTGTGAACGAAGCCAGGAGAGGAGACAGAAGAGAGAAACAGCAGGGGAGAGACAGAGGAGAGAAACAGCAGGAGAGAGAAGGCAGTAGAGAAACAGCAGGCGAGAGAAGGCAGAAGAGAGCAAGGAGCAATCGGTGAGAGTTAGCTCCACCCACCTCCGACGTCATCCACTAGAGTTCCCCCTTAAAAGGGTAGGGGCCAACAGCAATCGGGTAGACTAGAGGCTTGTGAATGAAGCCAGGAGAGGAGACAGAGGAGAGAACAGCAGGGGAGAGACAGATGAGAGAAACAGCAGGGGAGAGAAGACAGGAGAGAAACAGCAGAAGGCAGAAGAGAGCAAGGAGCAATCGGTGAGAGTTAGCTCCACCCACCTCCGACGTCATCCACTAGAGTTCCCCCTTAAAAGGGTAGGGGCCAACAGCAATCGGGTAGACTAGAGGCTTGTGAATGAAGCCAGGAGAGGAGACAGAGGAGAGAACAGCAGGGGAGAGACAGATGAGAGAAACAGCAGGGGAGAGAAGACAGGAGAGAAACAGCAGAAGGCAGAAGAGAGCAAGGAGCAAGCGGTGAGAGTTAGCTCCACCCACTTCCGACGTCATCCACCGGAGATCCCCCTTAAAAGGGTAGGGGCCAACGGCAATCGGTTAGACTAGAGGCTTGTGAATGAAGCCAGGAGAGGATTCAGAGGAGAGAAACAGCAGGGGACAGAAGACAAGAGGTAAGCAGTGAGCGTTAGCTCTGCCCACCCCTGACATCATCACCAGAGCTCCCCCTTAAAAGGGTAGGGGCTAACGGCGATTGGGTATAGGCTTGTGAACGAAGCCAGGAGAGGAGACACAGGAGAGAAACAGCAGGGGAGAGACAGAGGACAGAAAGCAGGAGAGAGAAGCGGATCACAAAAAGATCGGAGAAGGTTATCATGCCACTGTACTGGGCCTTGGTACACCCTCACCTGGAATACTGCATCCAGCACTGGTCACCATACATGAAGAAGGACACGGTACTACTCGAAAGTGTCCAGAGAAGAGCGACTAAAATGGTTAAGGGGTTGGAGGAGTTGCCGTACAGTGAGAGATTAGAGAAGCTGGTCCTCTTCTCCCTTGAAAAGAGGAGACTGAGAGAGGACATGATCGAAACATTCAAGATAATGAAAGGAATAGACTTAGTAGATAAAGGCAGGTTGTTCACCCTCTCCAAAGTAGGGAGAACGAGAGGGCACTCTCTAAAATTAAAAGGGGATAGATTCCGTACAAACGCAAGGAAGTTCTTCACCCAGAGAGTGGTGGAAAACTGAAACGCTCTTCCAGAGGCTGTTACAGGAGAAACACCCTCCAGGGATTCAAGACAAAGTTAGACAAGTTCCTTCTGAACTGGAACATACACAGGTAGGGCTGGTCTCAGAGCACTGGTCTTTGACCTAGGGGCCGCCGTGGGAGCGGACTGCTGGGCACGATGAACCACTGGTCTGACCCAGCAGCGGCTATGTTCTTATGGCAGGACCTCTTCAGTTGTCACCTGATTTACAGAAATTTAAGAAGGTCTTGAAGACAACCTTATTTGCAGAGGCTTTTTTAAAATGATTGTTTGAAAAACTTTTATGAATCTGAACTATATTTTATGTCTCTTTTTGTTATTTGATAATTATGTATTTATTCATGTGAATTGCTTAGGTATAAGCAGACTAAAATAATGTTTAAATAAGTAAAATAAATAAACATACTGTTGCCGTTTATTAATCTTAGACTCGACTAGATGCTGGTAATGATCCTTGCTTTCTCTGAGAGCTTCCTGTGCATGCTCTATACTGGATTTCTGTCACAGAACTATGAGCATTAGTAAATGCCAGAGGTTGGATGATGGGAGTCAGCAGAAATCATATAGGATATAGAAAGAAGGATGCTAGATCTTTGGCAAATGTCAGGAACAGAACAATTAACTGCTGCCTGTGGTCCAATTGGATCAATCTTTAAAGACATATTGATTCAGTGATAAAGAATAGTTAAAAAGGAGAAAAGACAAATATGAATGTGTAGCTTAATTTGCAGACTCACTCATCTGCAATGAAGAGTGGATAAAATGCATTGACCGTAGAAAGAATAAATATGGCTTCTAACATCATTTTCTTAACATTTTAATTTCTAAGGAATGCTTAATTAATGTTAGTAATTTTATTTACTATTGCTACTACTGCTGTTGTTATAAAATGCCCAGATAATGAGAATTATAGCTTCATTATCTAGCATACATTTCCAGGCTAAACTATTGGAATATATTTTTCAAGACAAATGTGCATTATATATATATATATACACCATGTTTACCCCAAAAATAAGAACTACCCCGAAAATAAGCCCTAGCATGATTTTCAGGATAGGTCTTAATATAAGCCCTACCCCAAAAAATAAGCCCTAGTTTCCGACAGCAGCGCTTCCCCTGCCACCCTGAGCCCCCCCGCCAGCCCTTCCATCTCCCCCTCTCATCCGAACCCCAACCACGAGACCAAAATACCTGGTAACAAATGGCAGCGTTGGCAGCACAGGCTGGATCACAGCCTGCCCTTCTCATGCCCAGCCATTCCATGCCGCGTTGCTGATGACATCATCAGTGATGCGGCAGAGAAACGCCCAGACGTGAGAAGGGTAGGCCGCGTTGCAGCCTGTGCTGCCGACACTGCCATTTGTTTCCAGGTATTTCAGCTCATACTCGGGGTTTGGATGGGAGGGAGAAATAAAAGGGTCAGCAAGGGGGGGTACAGGGTATGCAGTGGCAGTGGTGGGGGGGATGGGAGGGATAGAAAGATGCTGCACAGGGGGATGGGTGAGAGGGGAGGAAATATGCTGCACATGTGGGGAGAGAAAGGAAATAGGAAGAATTGGGGTGGAGTAGAGGAAGGGAGAGATGATCATTGTACATTAAAAAAATAAGACCTACCCAAAAATAAGACCTAGTGCCTTCTTTGGGCCCCAAATTAATATAAGACAGTGTCTTATTTTCGGGGAAACACGGGTTTATATATGAATTTTTTTTTTAATGTCTCTCTTAAAATCCTTTGGGACCCCTTTAGATTATCTTATAACATTCATGTGAATATAATATTAAGGAGGAAATGCTATAAAAGGCACCTAAAGTTAGGCACATAACTTACCCTCCCTTTAACTAAACAGCGATAGCAGTTATTAGTTCAGGGAATTCTATGAGCATCGGGAGCAGTATGGAACATTCAGCGCGGCTCCCTGCACTAATAACTGCTATCGTGGTTTAGTAAAAGGGGGGTTAATTAGTAAATTGTCTTCAATAATGAGCTTTAACAAGCTCATAATTGAAAAAACTAACATTTAATTAGGAGATAGGCACTTATCTTCTTAGGCGCAATTCTACAAAAGATAGGCACCTATTCCATGGCGCCTATTGGTGCTGACACCAAAGTAGGCGTGTTTAGGGGTGGAGAAAGACTTAGCCTGCCTCTCCAAAGGACTTATTAAACAGATATGTTTTCAACAGATTTCTAAAGTTTTTGTAAAAAGCTTCTGTTTAGAGGTCAGAAATACCATGCTCAACCTTCTGTCCCACTCCCCATCAGGGAACCCCCAGGAAGAACCAGGTGAAAGCTGAGGAAAGGTTAAAAAAAAATTAGCAATGTCAAAGGGCTGTCAATGGAGGCAGGAGGGTCCTGCAAGGAATGTTGTGGTGCTGCCTGGAGCTAGACCTTCTTTAAGGCATTTGGAGGGCTATGGGAAGATGGAGTGGGTTAGGTTATATCAGGAGAGGGATAGTTCTGTTTGCTCCTGCAGCCCCTTAGGTCCAGAGTCTCAAAACCACACTGTAAGTTAGGTGCCGGTAGGCACCTGCTGCTGCCAAACTGTTAGGGAGGAGAATAATCTTGTTCGTTTCAAAGGCCTATTTAAAGAAACGTATGACCCTTAAATTTTTTTTTCATTCCTTTTATTCTTCGATCTTCTCCAAAAGAAACAAGTAGCAGTGCTCCCTCCCGTTTTATTTGTTCCTTATTTGTTTTTCTTTCCTGTATAACTTGTAGTTCCAACCCGGCTACTTCCTGTTTCCTGTTTCTCTGTTAATTTGTCAACCAATTAGTACGCTATTTGATGTTTTACTTAAACTCTTTTAATTATTTGGTTATTGGCGTTGTTTTTCATTTTTAAATATGTTTATGGTTTTTTTTTTATATATTTATGTTCTTAATTATATATAAATTGTGTCTCGCTTAGAATTTAGATAAGCGATTCAATCAAATTTTAATAAAAACTTGAAACTTGAAAAAGTAATTTTAAAAAATGCAGGTGCCTGCAGGTACCTACAAAGCACCCCATCCAGTGGCAAAGTGAGGATGAGAGGGTGGTGGTGTCCCACCTCCACATGTTCCTTCCCCGCCCCCTCCCTTCCCCCGTACATCTGTAACATTCCTGTCGCAAGCAGCAACCCCCAAGCTGAATAAGCCTCCTATCCTGAATTTTTATTGAAGACAAGGTGACCCCTAGAAACCTCTGCTTCACCAGAAGAGCCCTCCACTAGCTCCTCACCCCTCACACACACAGTCCTGAATGACCCCCTCAAGTCTACTTTAGCAAATCCCTGGTCCCTAGTGGATTCAGGCAGGAGTGAGCGCCAGCTGCCCTTGCCTTTACCTGATTCAAATAACACCAGCAATCCCTAGCATTAATTTCATGGTACTATTGCTAGTGGTCCTGGTTCTGTATAAGAGCAAAGAACCAAGCACTGACAAGGCCAGAAGCAACTGGGGGATCACTTCTGCCTGAACTTATTTGGGACCAGGGATTTCTTAAGGAATGCCTGAGAGATCTTCATGAGGTGGAGGTGACTAGTTGGTGGTTATTCTTATAGAGGTATCCATGTGAAGTAGTACTTCTAAGAGGCACTTGGATTCAGAATGATAGGAGTTGAGTTTGGAGGGCCCTTATGTGGCTTAGGGCCTCTAGAGGTTGCTTGGAGATTGACACCTCAAGAGTGTTCTATATGGCTCCTTTAAGATGTGGCCTCAGAGAAACAGGAGATGCCACCATTCCAGAACTTGGAAAGCAAGGAACAACAACAAAGGTGACTTTTGGTGCTCAGTCGCTTTATTGTGCAATAAGACGATGATATTTCGGTCAAAGGGGCCTGCCTCAGGAGTTTCTGTCTGATGACGAGGAGGTTAGCAATAAAGTAGTACTTGAAAACTATTATGGTGCTTAACAGCAGGGAAACAAATTCCAGGTTACAATGTATGTGGGCTGCTGTCCATATGAAAATGAAAGTAAAACCGGATACAAAATGACACAAAATTTAAATAGCAAGCTTCCCGCACAAAAGCCAAAGTTTTATTGCACAATAAAGTGACTAAGAACCAAAAGTCACCTTTGTTGTTGTTTCTTCCTTTAAAATGTGGCCCAGAAGCATTGGACCACAGCTTTGCATCCTGATGTTCCTGGACACTGCTTGAAATATTAATCACAATCAGCTTTATGCATATGTCATGTGAACCTGTGGTACAGAAATATCATAAGTTGGTGACTCCCATGATAAATCCATGTGATAAAAGTGCAACTTTTACTGCATCTTGATAACTACTCTCCTATTTCTCTTAAAACAATAAGATCCCTGTTTACTAAAGTGCAATAAAATTTTGTATGCACAACAGGTTAGTTGCCAAAATCAACATGCAGTAACTATAAAACCTCTATATCAGTGGTCTCAAAGTCAAACCCTTTGCAGGGCCACATTTTGGATTTCTAGGTACTTGGAGGGCCTCAGAAAAAAATAGTTAATGTCTTATTAAAGAAATGACAATTTTGCATGAGGTAAAACTCTTTGGGGTCCCTTTATCAAGCAATGGTAAGGGTTTAACGCGCGTAATACCGTGCATTAAACCACCTGCCACGCTAGCCGCTAATGCCTGCATTGAGCAGGCGTTAGTTTTTTAGCCGGCCGCAGGGGTTAACACATGATGAAATGTCCGACGCGCTAACCCCGCTAGCGCGGCTTGATAAAAAGACCCCTTTATCTTTCCTTTTAGCTAAATCTTAATAATAATATTTTAATTTATAGCTAAAGAGACATATGATCAAGAAACTGTTTTATTTTACTTTTGTGATTATGATAAACATACCGAGGGCCTCAAAATAGTACCTGGCGGGCTGCATGTGGCCCCCGAGCCGTGAGTTTGAGGCCACTGGTCTATATTAACAAAGAAAATGTTGCACCTGAATTATAACTACATTAACGATAACACTATGCAGTTAGTTGCATCTATTCAGTGGCATCAACTATTTCATATTATCAGTTGGATTAATAGTTAAATTGCAATGACTACCAAAGCAGTCACAGAAAGGCACAGTCCTTGCCCATTCTCTGTGCTGCCTTCCATATTAACTGTAGCCGTTAGCATACATTAGCAAAGAGTCTCAAGCTATTAGTATAGCAATTGCACTGTTAGAGCCCAGTAACTGTTTTATAAACAGCTAATATAGGGGCCCTGTGATAAACGATTTAGTGCACGCTAAATGCTAAGGCACCTATTATATAATAGCTTACGAACCCCCTCCTTTACAAAGCCGCACTAGCATTTTTAGCATCGGCTTCTGCGGTAACAGTTCCCGTGCTCATATAATTTCTAGGTCGGAGCTGTTACCGCGGCAGTCGGTGCTAAAAACACTAGTGCGGCTTTGTAAAGGAGGGGGTAAATAGGCCCCTAAAACCACAAATCTTGTAATTCTTTGAGACATTAGTTTAGCGAGAGTTCTCTATTTTTATAATTTATTAATAAATAAGCACAAAAATAAAAGGGCACCTAAAATGTAATTCATATAATTCTTTGAGATATGAGTTTAGCAAGAATTATTTTGTGCAATGAATTTTAACATAATCCAGAGAGGTGCAATACCCTCAGTGTTCAGTCTATACTGTAAATACTAAACTTCTATAGCTAGGCTAATATCAAGAAAATGGTAACTGCTGATATAGTCATTCTCCATATAGCTCCCCCTTCTCATTGCTTTCAACAGTAACCCATACTCCCAAATGCTAATAGACAAGTCACTTCAGGGGAGTGTTATTTACAGCCCCCTCAACGGAAATTACTCAATTTCCTCTTGTGATGTTTGGCACAAAAGGGGTTATAAATAACTCATGTTACCCCCTCCATAGTGCCTCATGCTGAAACAGCATCCTTTTTTATCTCAGAACACTCTTATATTAACTTCAATCTTTATGTCCTAAGTCTAATCTAATCTTTTTTTTTTAAGTTCAAATATTTGTTTATTGATTTTAAAACAAAGTATACAATTATTAAATAAAACATGAAACAATCTGATTATACAAAGCATAAGTATTTATATATATATGTATATGTATATACATTATATTAAATTATGAATAAGACAAGTGTACATGACAATACCAGCACACACATTATCGACCAATGGCATACTTGCAATCATCCACATGTATAAGAACTTCCAACGAGCATCACATATTAAATTAAGTTATGGGAAAGTGATCAATATACAGTATTCTTTAAACAAAATATTCTAAGAAACTATTTGTCAACGATCTAAAGCACAATATAATTGAACCGGGCTCCAAATTTTAAGAAATGAACTAGTGGAATGATGTTTTCCAGCTATTACACTTCCAAACTTGGTAGAAATACATACTATATTCCACCATGCAATGAATTCTACTTTAGATAAATTCTTCCAGCCCAAAACAATAGTATATTATGTCTAATCTAATCTTTTTTTTAGTTCAAAGAGTTTTATTGATTTTATAAAGCATAGAATATAATACCAACAATATGAGTGTTCCCTAAAGGGAAACACGTATTAACAATAAGCATTAACACATGTGAAGTGTATCAACAATAAAATAATAGTCTTGTGCCGGTAAATGCAATGAAAAGGGTGGGTAATAACAGAAGAAGAGGGGTGATAAGCACGGAAATTTGCATGCCAGGGATATAAATATAATGCAGTCAATCATAAAAGGAAATAGCATATGTTACAGTAGAAGTAATATAGCAATTAGTATCACCAAGCGGGTGATATAGGAGAGAAGAAGATAATAATAAAAGGAATGTCAAAGATCAGATTTGCAGTAATCTAGTAACAAAGACCAAGTTTTTGTATAGGAAGACAGGGAATTGTGTCGTTCAGCAATACTACGTTCGAATTTTACAAGTAGGCATACTGAGTTCCACCACTGATTAACATGTAGTTTGGAAGTATCCTTCCAGTGTTGAAGAATTAGAGAGAGAGCGGTAAATAGCAATGTAATCAACAAGCGTTCATGGTGAATGGATAGTGTGGAGGTGAGTGTTAAGGTACCAGTGAATAGTATATCAAGGGAGAAAGGGTCACCAATATGAAAAATGCAGGAAATTGTAGACCAAACATCTGACCAGAAAGAGGAGACAGAAGGACAGGCATAGAGCATATGAGATAAAGAGCCATCAGTAGATTTACAAGTCCAGCAGCATCCATCGTAAGATCTGTTGAGTTTGGCCGATTTGGCAGGGGTCCAGAAAGCTCTATGATATAGAAAGAAGGCAGTCTGTAGATGTGAGGCTGATCGAAGTGATTTCAATAATTTGGGCCACATAAGTAGCCATGTTTGTTCTGTGAATGAGGTATGGAGCGATGAATCCCATTTAGTCTAGTCTAATTTTTGATTTTTTTATACTGATTCATCCTAACAGGAGGGCTCGACTCGGATAACAAAATAGTAATAAAATTATACAGGAGATTAGAACAGAAACTAAGGGCTCCTTTTACGAAGGTGCGCTAGCATGTGCTACAGTGCTGCGTGTGCTTATCCCGCGCTACGCAGGAAATACTAACGCCAGCTCTACGGAGGCGTTAGCATCTGGCGCGCATGTTAAAACCGCTAGCGCACCTTCGTAAAAGGAGCCCTATATCTTTTAGGCCAGAATGATATCTTTTATGATTGATTATTTGAAAAAGAAGGATCATTAGTAAATTTCTCAAGTAAATATGTCTTCAGTACTTTACGAAAAGTGGGTAGATGAGAGAGAACTCTAATTGTAGAAGGAAGGTCATTCCAAACTTTTATGAATAAAAAAGAAAATGCTCAACAAAAAGAGGAGAGTAGGAGGGGGTAGGGAGAGGGGTGGAGGGGGGACGATAGGATACAGGTGATTAAGTGTCGAATAGATGAGTTTTCAGTTTCTTCCGGAATTTGGTGTAGTTAGGTTCCATCCTGGTCATTTCAGTAAGGTCATTCCAAGTTTTTACACCTAGAAAGGTGAGCATGGAGTGGAAAACATGTTTGTATTACAGATTTTTTTGTGGAAGGGAGATTAGAAATATTCTGTTGAGGGTTCTGCGGGAAGTTGACCATGCCTTGGAGAAGAGCTGGATAAGAGGAGCCACGGAGTTTCCGTAAAGTATACGGTGAATGATGCATGACGTTTTGAAGGTTATTCATGATGGGATGGGTAGCCAATGCAGTTGCCTGATGAAGTCTGTAATCGAGTCATATTTTCTCAGGTTGAAGATTAGTCTGACAGTGGTGTTTTGGATGAGTTGCATTATGACCTTTGTTTCGCAACTATTCATCTATTTCCTTTCCTAAAATGCACACTGGCATAAAAATGTAAAGCTCAAATTAAAATAATCACCTTTGTTCAGTTATATTACATAATTATTATTTTTTTAAAATTTAGATGGGAAACATGGTTTCCGTAGACTGCATAAATTTGTATTTCAAAGATTTCTCAGCCTTATCTGTTTAAAAACAGTTGCACATAGATTTAAATTCTAACAGATTTTTAAACTTTGCCTTCAGGTACCTGGTTTATGTTTTTTGCGTACAAGTTAGCAGATATAATAACAACAACAAATTTACTAGTCTATAATTTCCTGGATCACCTCTGGAACCCTTTTTAAAAATTGGTGTTAAATTGGCCACCCTCCAGTTTTCCAGTACCATGTTGAATTTTTTTTTTTTTTAAATAATAGTTCTGCAAATTCAGCTTTCAGTTCTATCATTACTCTGGGATGTATACCATCTGGTCCAGGTGATTCGCTGCTCTTCAATTTGTCAAATTGCCCCATTACATCTTCCTGTGTTACAGAGAATTGTTTCAGTTTCTCTGATTCAGCAGATTTGCTTTACACCCTACTCTATAACATACAAACCTAAACTTCATAACTTGCATTTCTAATAGGGGCAATCACAGATATTAGGTGTGATATTAGAGAATACCTGCATTTGTGCACCTTACTGCTATCAGTCGGGTGCAAGCATTTTACATCAGCCTTTGACAGGCCTATATGTTTGAACTCAAAGTTAGACTGAAAAGCAAACTAAGCTAGTATTCCGTAAAGGTTGTTTCTCACAAGGTGCCTTTTATACAATACAAGCTTAGAACACATCCTTTTTGTACCTATTTTTGGGTACCATTTACAGAATCTGCAAATCTATCACAGAATTACTACTACTACTACTTATCACTTATATAGCGCTGAAAGGCATATGCCACACTGTACATTTTATATTTATAAATGGTCCCTGCTCAGATGAGCTTATAATCTAACTTGGACAGATAGACATGACATACAGGGTTGGGGATGTAGAACCCAAGGTGAGAGGATTTAGAAGTCAAAAGCACTCTTGAAGAGGAGAGCTTTTAACTGGGCCTTGCACATTTCCAGAGATGGTACAGCAAGTTAGAAGGGACAGAGTCTGGAGTTGGCAGTTGAAGAGAAGGGCAAAGATAGGAGGGACTTACCTGCTGAGCGGAGCTCATGGAAGGGAACACAGGGGGAGATAAGTGAAGAGAGATAGTGAGGAGCAGCTGAGTGAGTGCATTTGTAGGTCAGTAAGAGGAGTCTGAATTGTATTCAGAAACAGATAGGAAGCCAATGAAGTGACTTTAGGAGAGAGGTAACGTGAGTATAGTGGATCTCCTGCAATATGAATTGTGCAGCCAAATTCTGGACAGATTGGAAGGGAGCAAAATGAGTAAGTGGAATGCCTGAGAGAAGTGAATTGCAGTAGTATAAGCACAAGGTGATGATGGTGTGGATAAATATAGTCAATTACCTCATTCATCATTCCAATTTCCATATCATTTATAGATATGGTAAATAACACCAGTCCCAGTATTCCACTATTTAACCTCCTCCATTGAGAAAAATGGCCATTTAATCCTACCCTTTATTTTCTGTCCAATAACTAATTCCTAATCCACAAGAAAACATTACCTCCTATCCCATGACTCTTTAATTTTCTCAGGAGCCTCTCCTTTCCATCTTCTGACCTGTGTTATTATCTTGCTTCTCTTCCCCCCCCCCCCCCACTTACATTACATTAATGATTTTTATTCCGCCATTACCTTGTGGTTCAAGGCGGATTACAGAAGAGGATTTTTGGACATGTCCAGAGGGGTTACAGAGTAGAGCGAGTTGCTTCAGAGGATTGAAATGTTTCATACGGTGTTAGTACAAAGTTCCACTTCCTGTTTACATGAACCTTTGCCATTGTCAGTCGAGTTCCACAAATAAACCAATTATAAATAAATCAAATTCAGCATTCAAATTCTATTAAATGCCTTTATTGGAATTTGTGTGCAATTTTGAAGAATCCAAATTTTCTATAGTTCTGGGATTTTCCTCTTATCAAGCACAAAGAAATGAGACTTTTGATATTGAAAGTTGTGTGTGTTTGTGGGAGGGGGGGGAGTTGGATTGGAATTTTTCATCCTTTTTTTTCTGCATAGTTTATAGATATAAGAATATACGAGTGGAGGGGCATAATCGAAAGGAACGTCTAAGTCCGTTTTCATCTAAGTCGCAAGTCGTCCAAAGTAAAAAACAGCCTAGGACACATTTTCGAAAAATACGTCCAAATTTTTTTTTCTTTTGAAAATCGTCTAATTATATGTCCTGCCGATCTGATCATCCAAGTCGCTAAATCGTCCATCTTTATACCACATTTTCGTCCAACTTTTTGTACAAGTCAAAAACGCCTAGAACAAGCCCTGTTGGACGTGGGAGGGATCTGCAAAGTGATGGACTGAACATCTAGACATGGCACCTAAATAGTGGGGTACCTTACAGGGCTCTGCTGTGAACTTCACAAAAAGGATGTCATGTCTTCTCCTCACTACAGCTACCTTATAGATCATGGTGAGCCCCCCAAACCACCTCCAGAATCCCCTAGATCCACTTATCTACCACCCTAATAGCCCTTATGGCTGCAGGAGCCACTTATATGCTAGTAAAAAAGGGTTTGGGGTGAGTGTAGGGGAGTGCACATGTTTAAGTATCAATGCAGTGATTACAGGGGCTTATGGGCATGGGTCCTCCTTTCCATGAGTCCCTAACCCACCCCCAAGACGGCTTAAGCCACCTCTGTGCTGGACGACTAGGCTTTCCTATGCCAGGCTGCCAGGTGATGATCGTCTGGAGGCTGAATTTTAAAGGTGTGATTACGATTTTTATGGGGTGGGGGGGTCGGTGATCCCTGGGGTAGTGTGTGGGGGTCTGTATTATGTGTTTGCAGTGCTTATCCGGTGACTTTAGGTGGGTTTTTGTGACTTAAACCATGTTTTAAATGGTCTAAGTCACAACGTCCAAGTTTCATCTATGCTGTGCTGTATAACTTTCGATTATACATGTTGTATGACTAAGTCTAAGCTGGCCCACGTCCTGCCCAACTCCCGCCCTCGACACTCCTCCTGAACTGCCCCGTTTAGCTTTGGTCATTCAGCGGCACTTTGAAGGCCTAGGTCGTTTAGAAATATGTCCAAAACCCGTTTTCATTATCATACTTGGACATATTTTGACAATGTTCGTCCAAGTGCCAACTTAGGCCGGTTTTTGGACGTTTTTCTCTTTCGATTATGAGCCCCTTAGTTTCTAGGTCAGAGCAGTAACCCATTTTCACGGTGGCCAATCCAAGTCATTAGTACCTGGCCAAAACCCAAAGAGTAGCAACATTTCATGCTACCAATCCAGGGCAAGCAGAGGCTACCCCATGTCTTAATAACTGACTATGGACTTTTACTCCAGGAATTTGTCCAAACCTTTCTTAAAAGCGGCTACACTATGCACTTTTACGCAACCTCTGGCAATGTGCTCCAGAGCTTAACTAATCTCTGAGTGAAAAAATATTTCCTCTTATTGGTTTTAAAATTATTTCCCTGCTGTTTCATTGAGTGTCCCCTAAGCTTTGTAATTTTTGACGGAGTGAAAAATCGCTCCACTTGTATCCGTTCTCCACTCAAGATTTTGTAGATTTCAGTCATATCTCCACTCAGCCGTCTCTATTCCAAGCTGAAGAGCCCTAACTGTTTTAGTCTTTCCTCATCCCCTTTATCAGGAATATTAGGAATATTTAAATAGAGCTATCTGAACATAGCTGGAATACTCTGTTAAATTTTATATGGTACAAGTCATTATGTTCACATTCTATAAGAGGCATGATATGCATCTCAGTAAACTCTGGAAAACAAAAAAGAATTTTACTTCAAAAACAAAGCATAAACTAAATTCTTTTGTAGGGAATTCTTCACAGTAATGTGTGTTTGAGAGTGCCCAGTTACAGATTCCATTGTAACATATAGTTCTTTCTACTATGCCAATGAATTTCTTAGTACTGCCTCCATCATAAATACACTGATTAAAATTTAAATTCAGCCAGCCTATCAGCTCCCCATTAAGGGGACTCTTTAAAAACACCATCAATCAGTTGAGAGATATGTAGAAAAATACCACTCATCAATTGTAACTGCTTATGACACTTAACAAAGCTTTATATTTGCCCCAAACATGTGCTGATCTATCCATTATGCCAGGGTTCACTCTCACGCTAATTGTACATTTTCTTCTCTAATGCATTTTTTTCTGTTATCTCATAGGCTAATGAAAGCCGGGAAATCAATAAATATAAATTATACATGCAAAGAAGGACTGCTGTGAACATAAAGTTTCTAATTAATTGCACTTGATTAATTTATATCCTTTAATTATCTTGCTAAGCCACAGACAGCATAAATATCTTTGCAATCTGGTTATTGCTATGTCAGTCATAAAAAAAAGCAGACACAGTAAATCTATGAAACCTTGCAAACTGCATTGCTAAAAAAAAAAAAAAAACATGGTATGGCATAGCACATAAATATGGCAAGACTTACTCAAGGCACCTATGAATAATTTTAGTGTGACAAATTACTAGTAAATATGTTGTATGGTTATTTTACTAAGGTCATAATGTAGCAGGTAGAGTAGGCAAAGGAGGGGGTTATAAATAGGAGACCTATAAAAGATAAAGATATGATTGTTTTATTTAGCAAACAGCTTTAAAATATTCATGAAGTCATTCTTTATGTCTTATTGGGCTTCTTTGCGGCAAATTGTTTAATTGTTTTTTGGTGGTTTTTTTTTTTTAAGTAACCTTTCTATGTTTTACTATTTCCTTTCACTTAGAATGTTGAAATAAATCAGCGACAGAACATTTATTGCGCTGTGTGCCATGCACATGTTAAATGGAACAAAATCCACGTTAAATGGAATATAATCCTGGACAGATTAATGCATTCATATTTTTAGCATTGGCAAAAGTTGCACAGATAAGTGTGTGTGGGGGGGTGGGGTGGGGGGGAGGGTTGTTTTGTTTCATTTTTATCTGACTTTGGTGAACCAGCCATCTGCTACTGATCAGACATGTAATCGTATCTGTTCACCAGGCTTCTTCTTTCCCTGTGCTTGTAGCATATTACTGAATATCTTTATCTTAAAAACTTTCATAGGCACGTAAAAAGAAACTGTATCTCTCTGCAGCAGGTCTCGGAGACCGACTGCCAGCAAATGAAGCCATCCCTAGAAGAAAGAAAGAAAACATTCATCTAGAAAATGCCCCAAATCCACTTAACATCCCAATGAGTTTTGTTTCCATTAATATAACGAGGATTGCTAAAATGTGTCTACAAGTTCAGTGAGAATTTGGTTGTGATGGTGACATTTGAATTGAAAGGTAGAACTTAACTCCCCCCCCCCCCCTTTTACAAAACCGTAGCGCGTTTTTTAGTAACAGCTCCAATGCTGATAGGAATTCTGTGAGCCTCGGAGCTGTTACCGCCGCAGCCAGCGTGAAAAATTGCACTACGTTTTTTTAAGGGGGGGGGGGAGTTTCTCTTGGATGATAGAATAGATTTTCTTGATGTTACACCAAAAAAATAATAAAATGACATCATTTTAACACAAAAAAATTAATTGTAGCCAGTAGTAAAAACAGTGATCACTGTTACATGTAAATGCATTCAGATCAGCTTATCATATAAAACAGTTAACATGGATGATGTTAACTCTTTTTATGCATGGCTGCTTGAAAGTTAAGCCTGAAAGTTAACCGTGTCTCCAGATGCATTGTTAAATTCCTTTTGGGGAGCATCCACTAACTAATGTAAGAGACAATACTGGCAGAAACCAACAATTGTTTTAGATCTCAAAATCCCTATCACGCTAGTGGTATGGATGAAGCTCCTCAGCCACACACATTGAATAATGATAATAGTTGTTGTTTTTTTTTTAAACATCCTCTTTCTTCCTAAGACTCATCTTTCCAGTAAATCTACTCTGTCCTATGGCAGACATTCTCCACCAAAACGGTGACACAACACTTCGTACTTTATGCTCCCTGCATGTCTAGTGTGGAACAGGAGTGAGGAGTAGCCTTAATGATTATAGTATTAGGCTGAGAACTATAGAAGCGAGGACACAAATCCCTTTTCTCTTCCTTCTATTATTGTCAAGTCACTTAACGCTTCTTTGTCTCAAATGCAAGCTTAGATACCTATGTTTCCTGAATGTAACTTGTCTTGTGAGCTACGATTGAATAACTGTGAGCTAAATCTAAGATCCGGCTATTCCTGTATGCAGCACTCATCATTTTCAAAATGGTACCAGTTGATCAATAGTAGTACGTTGGAACAGAGATCGTCCAGCACAGCTTTAAGAAAATGGCATCAGTCAGGCCATCAATAGGACCCCCCCCCCCCCAAGAGAACAGAAAGCTTGGGTCAGGGGGATGGAGTAGAGTGTCCGTCAGAAGGCAGACCAAGTTCATTGGGTAGAAGAGAGGGCTGAAGAAGAAAGCAGAAACATTCTTATTCCTTTAGTAGATGGCAGCAGGGTAAGAGGGCGTCATCCATACTACTAGCCTGCCAGGAACGTTGAGATCTAAAGGCAGAGGAATGGGAAGCAAACACTTAGAGGGGATTTCTATAAAAGAAACCTAAATTTAAGTGCCTAGCTTATGTAGAATCGTGCCTATCTTATGGCGCCTAACTCCAAAGTAGGCGTGTTTAGGGGGTGGAGAAGGACTTAGGTGCTATTAGGTATGATTCTCTAAAGCAGTGGTTCCTAACCCTGTCCTGGAGGACCACCAGACCAATCGGGTTTTCAGGCTAGCCCTAATGAATATGCATGGAGCAGATTTGCATGCCTGTCACGTCCATTATATGCAAATCTCTCTCATGCATATTCATTAGGGCTAGCCTGAAAACCCGATTGGCCTGGTGGTCCTCCAGGACAGGGTTGGGAACCACTGCTCTAAAGTACTTAGGCGCTATAATGTAGGCTTTTAAAACTCTGGCCTATATTGTAGGCACCTAAGTTTTAGTTAGTCATGATTCTGTAATGGGTGCTGACATGGAATATGTGCCTAACTTTAGGCACCTATCTTTGTAGGCACACAATTACAAAATCTGACCCTTATTGTTACTTTAATAGCCAGCTATTTAAAAAAAAAAATGACACCATTATGGGCTCTTGTAGATGAGAATGCAGAAGAAAGTACCATGACGTTTACTAAACTGGTTAATAAATCCCATAGTCCTTTTATCATACTAAACTCATGGTAAATTATTACAATGTAGTGAATAGATCTGTTGTCAAGCATGTACCCCAAACACCCCCAAATTAAGAAGAAATATTTAGAAGGGTAAGTATATAGGAATATGGCTAAGGATAAGGTTTAACCAAAGAAAAATAAAAAAAAGGATGTGGTTAGAAAAGATTATAGCAAACAAAATAACATTATGGTGGTAAAATCTAATCTAATCTAATCTAATCCTTAGGTTTGTATGTATTCCTAAATAGGTTTTTGCATTGTACATGTTTGAATACATTGAGGGGGGTGGGGGGAAGTAATACTGGGCACATTACAAATTACATGAGGAAATAGAAGAAGGGGATAATTTTTGGGATCATTGGACGAAAACAAGCACATCCATTTTAGATAAAATTGCCCCTAAACGAAACAGTAAAAACTGCTCAAATAAATATAATAAATGGTTCGACTCTGAACTATTAAAAATGAAACAATTAGTAAGACGACTAGAAAGGATCTGGAAAAAAACGGGAGAAATATCAGACCGGAACAATTGGATATCCAACATAAAGAATTACAAATAATTGATAAAAGAAAAACGAAAAGCATTCTATTCATCCAAAATGAATACATCCAATACGAGTTCAAAAGGAATCAACACAAAAGAACTGTTCAACTTGGTTACAAATTTATTTGACATCACACGCCACAATCAATCCATGCATACTAAGCTACCGTCAGTAAACGATCTAGCACAGCATTTTGATTCAAAAATTATAAACCTAAGAAACAACTGTTCAACAAACAACATACGTGCACATCAAATAGCCGACATACACGGAAATGAAATACCAGCGGATATGATTTGGAACTTCTTTTAGGATCTAGAATGGAATAATTTCATCAAATTATATAACAAGTATACTAAACCACACTGCATTCTGGATCCCTGTGCCCCTGACATTATGAAAGCAGCCCCATTAGACTTTAAACTAACACTGTGGAACTATCTGACTGATAATTTTAAAAATGGAAAATTCCTAACTAATAACAGTCATATTATAATCACTCCAATTCCAAAAAATTGTAAACAATCCTTAACATCAGTAACCAACTATAGACCAGTAGCATCCATTCCACTCTTCGTAAAAATAATGGAAGGTCTAGTACATACCCAGTTGATGAACTACCTCGATCAGTTCTCTCTGTTACATGAAACACAATCTGGCTTCAGGCCTCTGTTTAGCACTGAGACAGTAATTGTGGCGACCCTAGATTACTTACGCTCCTTATTTAGCAAGGGCCATAATGCCCTAATCATGCAATTTGACATGAGCTCGGCCTTTGTCTTGGTGGATCATGAGAAATTGCTACAATGCTTAGACGCAATTGGCATCAGAGGAGAGGTATTTGACTGGTTCCAAGGATTCCTTATGTCCCGCACCTATCAAGTATGTTTTAATTACAACCTCTCTAAAACCTGGAGAAACCCATCTGGCATTCCACAAGGGTCACCATTATCCCCACTGCTCTTCAATGTTTACATGTCATCACTAGGCGCGCAGCTGGCCCAGCGGAGTATAAAATTATTCAGTTACGCAGATAACTTTACAATCATTATCCCGTTCACTACTTCCCTCTCTGAAACTACCCCCATGGCAACAGAAGCACTAAACTTAATGGAACAATGGACAACAGAATTCAGACAAGCTTAATTCAGAAAAAACTAAATTCTTCGTAGCCTCGCCACACCCACTTGTCACTACAACACCACTATGCATCAACAAACTCAGCTACCCTATTCAACCTCAATGAAGGTTCTGGGGATAATACTGGACCAAAGCCTAATCATGAAAGACCAAGTGGACTCACTAGTCAGAAAGGGTTTTTTCACTCTCTGGAAACTTAGGTCCATTAAAACATACTTTGATGCTTCATCATTCCATAATACTAAGACATCTCAATTATTGTAACATTGCCCATCTGGCAATCTCCCAGAAGAGCATGCAGAGACTGCAACTAGTACAAAATGCGGCAGTCAGGTTGATCTTTGGGTTGAAGAGGTCCGATCACATAACCCCTTCTTACCAACTCCTACACTGGTTGCCGATGGAGGCATGTGCAAAGTTCAAGCTGGGATGTTTCTGCTTTAAGGTACTATTCGGTCTAGCCCCTAAATATATAACTGACCTCTTCTCCTTCTCAACCAACAGACATAAGAGAAGTACACACCTGAAGTTCATCTCACCATCGGTTAGAGGATGTAAATTTAAAAGACACCATCAACATCTTCTATCTTATCAAGCAGCCTTATGGAGCAAAGACCTGGAAAAACTAATTATACACGCAAATAACTATGGTAAATTTAGGAAACACCTAAAAACATACCTGTTCTTGAAGTACCTAGGTAATGAATCTATACAATCTCTCCCATAACAACTGATCCCTTAAACTGTTAGCCACTAATCGTGTCTGTTAGCCACTAAATCTCCAACTATGTATGTTCCACTCAATTTGTAGCATCTTTCTAATCATTGTAAACCGCATAGAACTTCATGGTCCTGCGGTATATAAACTGTTATTATTATTATTATTATAATTGGAGTTTTTCTCTAACATCTTTCAGTATTCCAACATGGTTATTATAGTTCAAAAAACACATGGTAGATGGACATGGCTAATTACTGTACGATGAACGATTTTGTAAGTCTTGCAAGTGATAAGTTCAATGATTGGAACTTCAAGAATGTTGATCTGTGGCATACTGAAATAAGTCCTTATATCTCTTCTTTCACACAATCAGACCCTGAGCCCTTTCTCGGCATGGAGCTGGTTTAATACTATTACATTTCCACAGGGTCCTCTCAAAGGAAGGAAAACTATAGGGCTGTCATCACTTCAATGAAGGGCAATATGCCAGAAGTTCCTACCACTTTTAAATTAGAAGTTATCTAGTTTTTATTAGTCAGTCTCAGTCCCGTCTCCAATTTATGTGAATATGTTGGCAGGGCTTTTACTCTAATAAGATGAATGCTAATTTTCTGTGGGAATGGGATGGTCCTCAGTTTTGCCTCAGAGAGAACCTAGAATGCTTGATCTGTCTTGGTGAGTAGTGGTCATGAAGGGAAAAGTATTTTCCCCTCATGACCACTACTCAACAAGACATCTCATTTGACCACCAGGGAGCTAAGGTAGGCCTTGGGGATCTTACTGAGATGGGGGAGAGGGTTCAGGTGGTTGTTCTAGGGCAGGGGTAGGGAGCTCCGGAGTAGAAGGTTAAGAGGGAGCATATAGGACTTGGGATAAGGAGTGAGGGAAGGGAGAGATGTTGGACTCAGATGAGGGCAGGAGGGAGCGATGTGAGGAATTGAGTAAGGGAGGGAGGGGAAGTTGTCTGATTTGTGAGGGACAGAGAGAGATGGACTTGGGGATGGCAGAATGGGTAGAAGGATGACAGGGAGAGGGGGCAGAAGTGGGGCAATGAGAGATGGATTTGGAGGAGGACAGTAGTGAGCAAGAGAGGGACAGACGGACATAAGGGAAAACAGGGGGAAAGGGAAAATTGAATGCAAAGGAGGCAAAATGGGGAGAGGGAGAGATAGATTTGGGGGAGAGAGAAAGATGGGGAAGGGAGAAATGGACAACTTCAGAGAGCAAAGGAGGGAGAGGAGAGATGGACAGCCTAAGGCAGAGGGGATATGGATTGGGGGCCAGGAGGGGTAAGAGATGTCATACTTGGGAGGAGGGAGTGGAAGGGTAGAAAGGAGAGATGTTGGACTTGTTGGAGGGAGAGAGAAAGAAAGAGAAGAAGGAAATGCCGTGTTCAAAGGAGGGGAGATGCTAGAAATCCTTGTCAAGGAGATGAGTGAGCAGAATAATGAATATACAAGAGTAGAAATGCAGATAAAGGGGAATAGGAGGATGAGATAAGGAAATCCTGTTTGTCTGTCTTGTTTGTTTAGATTGTAAGCTCTTCTTTGTGACTCTGTATAGCACTGTGTACATCTGTGTACATCTTTAAAAATAATTAATAGTAATAGAAGTGATAGAAAGTTGTGTATATAAAAAGTGCAAAGTGCAAAGCAATGTTCCCTCTAAGCTGCCTGGCTACAAACCTTTTGGTAGCAGGCCACGCAGCCAGCACACCAGGATCTCTGGCCATATTCTGCTGCTGCTGCTGCTGCCTGTGGTTTTGTGAAGAAAGAAGTGCAGCTGGAAAGGAGGAGGAGGCCTACTTGGATGTTTTAGAGCCAGTCAGAACATAGGTCCACACTCTTGGGAGGGGGCATGAACTTGGTACACAGAAGGAAGGATGGGAGAGAGGTACATTGGGTCACGATAGGGAGGGAGAGAGAGGGGCACATTGAGACACAGAAGGAAGGGAGTGAGCATGAACTTGGGATAAAGGAAGGAAGAGAGGGGGCATGAATTTGGGACAGAATGGAGAGAGGGAACGTGTTGGGACACAGAAGGAAGAGTGGGGGCACAAACTTGAGACACAAAAAGGAGGGGGGCATGAACTTGGGACATAGTATGGAAGGATGGAGGGAGGGGGAAAGAGATGCTTAGGTGGGGGATGGGAATAGAAAAGGAGAATGAGTGAGAGAGAAAGAGATGGTATACATAGGGAAAGGAAGACAAAGAAGAATTGTTAGGCATAGGGAGGGAGAGAATTGTTGGACATAATGATGGGAGAGGAGTGAGGCAGAGAGAGATAGATGAGAGGGATAAATGTTGGCTGTGGTGGTGGAGAGGGAACAGTGGGACAGATGGAAAGGGATACAAGAGGGAGAAATGTTGTACATGGTGGAGGGAATGGAGGAAGAGATGTGGCATGGAGCTGGAGAGGGGTGATAGAAGAAATGTTGGGCATGGGGCTGGTGGGCAAGAGCGAAAGATGCTGCACTGTTCGAGGGATAAGAGAAGGAGAAATGTTGGATGTGGCAGTAGAGGGGGTGGGAGAGATGCACCCTGGATTCCACCCCTCCTCCCTCTCTCTCTCTCTCTCTCTCTCTTTCCCCACTTCCTTTGCAGCAAGGGAGGGACAGTGAGAGAGAGGGAGACATTGCACATGGGGATGGAGGAGAGAGGAAGAAATGCTGTGCAGTGGTGGGGAGGGGAAAAATGTGCTTTGTATAGTTTAAATTTGTGGTTAACATTGTGTATTGTTAATAAGATTATATTCTGTGTATATGAAAAATGAATGGAAGAAATGGCATTTACAATTAGTATTATTATTATGGAGGTGGGCTTCGGGGTGGAGCTTGCGCAGGTAATCATGTAGGCAGCTAAACATGATGTGAATGATACGTTGTATATTGCTGAAGTCAAGATGTCTTCTCCTCCCTCCTAAGCTGCACAGTTTCCTCACTTGCAGTATGTGACAATAAAATGATCAAACACTGAAGTTGTTGAACTTTCACCTGTCTTTCACTTCTCTCTCTTCTTTTTTTCCAGCCTATACATATTCAAGTCAAGATTCCTCCCCCTCCCTGCACACTCCATGTCCTTTAGTTCTACTGCCCTTATGTCTCTGTAAAATGTTTGTTTGAGAAGTAATAATATCTTTCAAGTACTTAAAGGTTTTTATCATAAAACTTCTCTCTCTTTTTTCCAGCGTATACATATTCAAGTACTCCAGTCTCTTCTCATATGTCATATAGCACAGTGTTTTTCAACCTTTTTACACCCGTGGACTGGCAGAAATAAAAGAATTATTTTGTGGACCGGCAAACCACTAGGACTAAAATTTTAAAACCCCGTTTCCGCCCCATCGCCTCGAGCTCGGTCACCTCAGTAACTATAGGAAAATAGACAAATATAGTGCAAAATATAAACAGCAGATATAAATTCTCAAAACTGACACGTTTTGATCACTAAATTGAAAATAAAATCATTTTTCCTACCTTTGCTACCTGGTGATTTCATGAGTCTCTGGTTGCATTTCCTTCTGTCTGTGTATCCTTTCTTTCATTTCTTTCTTTCTGCACTCAGGCCCAAGAATTGTCCCTTTCTATTCCCTCCCTCTTTCCTTCCTATGTCCTTAGTGCCCCCAGTGCCTCCTTCCCATGTCCTTAGTGCCCTTTCCTGTCTTTAGTGCCCCCAGTGCCTCCTTCCCATGTCCTTAGTGCCCCTTCCTGTCTTTAGTGCCCCCAGTGCCTCCTTCCCATGTCCTTAATGCCCCTTCCTTAGTGCCCCCAGTGCCTCCTTCCCATGTCTTTAGTGCCCCCAGTGCCTCCTTCCCATGTCCTTAGTGCCCCTTCCTGTCTTTAGTGCCCCCAGTGCATCCTTCCCATGTCTTTAGTGCCCCCAGTGCATCCTTCCCATGTCCCTCTCACTGCCTTCCACACTTTGTCATCCCCCCCACCCCCAAAGCCAGCCTGCCTACCTGTCTACCTCTCTCCCTCCCTCCCTCCCTGGCCAAAGCCAGCCTGCTTGCCTGCCTACCATCTTCCCTCCCTGCCCCGCAAAAAAAAAAAAAAAAAAAAAGCCTCCCTCCTTCCTTTCCCCTGTTCTTACCGCTCTGCCGCTGCTGCTACAGCCGACAGGAAGTCTTCTTTTCGACACCAGAATTGAACCTGAACGTTGTCAGAAAGAAGACTTCCTGTCGGCTTTAACAGTAAAGGCAGGGCAGTAAGAGAAGGGGACCCGGGGAAAGGAAGGAGGAAAGGACAGGAAATGATCGCCTGTCCCGTTGTCCCCGAGTTTCCAGGAAACTCACTATCCCTTCCTTGAGCAGTTACTCCATTATCTTTCCAACCACTGAAGTAAGGCTTACTAGGCTATATTTTCCCACCTCTTCCCTGTTTCCGCTTTTGTGAAGAGGGACCACATTCACACTTCTCCAATCCCGTGGAACCTCCCTTGTCTCCAAGGATTTATTATGCAAATCTTTAAGAGGATCTGCCAGAACCCCTCTGAGCTCACTCAAGATTCTGATATGGATGCCATCTGACCTCCTGGCTTTGTCCACTTTCAGTTTTTCAAGTTGTTCATACACATTTTCTTCTGTAAACAGTGTAATATCAACTTCAATTTCAGATGCACTTTTAACAGTCGATGAAGGTCCTACTCCCAGATTTTCCTTGATGAAAACAGAACATAAGTATTTGTTAAGCACCTCTGCCTTTTCTCATTGCTTTTCACATAGCAGTTCATAATATCTTTTAATCTCATAATTCCATTTCTATCTTTCCTCCTTTCACTAATATGTGTACCTGAAAAAAGGTATTGCCACCATTATTTATATTTTTAGCCATTTATTCTTCTTCCAGAGTCTTTGCCAGCCTTATTTTGAACTCTCATTTTGAACTGTACAGGATTAATAAGCTTACCCAAAGAACTAATTTATTTGCTTATCCAACATTAAAATCTTGTCATTATAAGAGGTTTTTAGATAAAACATTCACATTTCAGGGAAGTAAACTGAATAACTGGCTAAGTACAATTATTTCTCAAGCACAGTCTTATTACTCTTTTAGAAAGCTGATGAAAACTTATCTCTTTGATAAATTTGTAACTTGATAACTTATCTTTGCTTTTTTGTATTTCCCTATATATGTATTATCACTGATTGTTCAGTTCTCTTGCTGTAAACCGTCTAGAACTATGTGGTGTGGCGGTATATAAGAATATAGTTATAATTATTTCTCCCTAACTTCTTTCAGTTTTATGTGGTAATCTCTTCTGTGTTCCCTGTCTTGCAATCTTTATATTTCATGAAAGCCACATCCTTTTTTTTTAATTTGTCAGTGACATTTGGTGAACCATATTGGTTTCCCTTTTCTCTTTTTTTTCTTCATTAGCTTTCCTTATATAAAGATCTGCTGCTGATTTCATTACTCTTTTTAATTTGAGCCACAGATCCTTCACTGCTAATATGTCCTCTCAATCCTTCAGCTCATTCTTCAATTAGAACGAGTACAAGTGCACAGTGGCGTAGCAAGGGTGAGAGGCGCCCGGGTAGGTGGCATAATTTCTGCATCCCTCCCCCCCATCCTTCCCAGATCCCTCTTGCCGCACTCCCCCTTCCCCTGTACCTCTAGTTGAAGTTGTTGCTCATGGCGGTCAGCCACGTGCTCCTTGCGATGTCACTTTCTATGCGTGGCACCCAGAAGTAATGTCAGCAGCAGAGCCAACGGAGTCGCGAGGAGCATGTGGTTTACTGCCATGAGGAACAACTTCAGCTAGAGGTACAGGGGAAGGGAAAGGGGAGATTGTAAGCTCTTTCGAGCAGGGACTGTTTTCTTACTCTTTGTGACTCTGTACAGCGCTGCGAGTGTCTGGTAGCGCTATAGAAATAATTAATAGTAGTAGTAGAATCTGACATCTCTCCCTTCCTTGAGTCATCTTTCCTCCCTCCCAGTGAAACATTTCTTCTTCTCTTCCTCCTTTCTGCCCCTGCAGTCCAACATCTCCCCTCTCTTTCTCCTTTCTGGCCCCCCTCCCAATCCAACATTTCACCCTTATTTCCCTTCACCAATTCTACATTTCTTTGTCTCTGCCTTCTGCATGCTTTCTCTCCTCCAGTCCTCATTTCCTCCCCCAACATCTCTTCCTCTCCCTCCATGAATCTAACTTTTCACTCTCCGCCCTCTCCCACTTCTCCTGAGTGTGACATTTCATTCCCTCCTTTCTTCCCTCCCCATCCAACATCTCTCCTTCCTTTTCCATGAATCCAACACTTTCTGCCTCCTGCAAACTTTCTCACTCTCTCCTCACCCTCCTTCCCTCAAGTGTGACATTTCTCCCTGCTTCCCGCCCCATGCCATCTATCCCTCTCTGTCTTCTTGTGCTCTCTCTCTGCCCCAGTTCTTCTCTACCCCACCACACAATCTACCATCATTTGCAGCCCAAATAATGTCACCAGTGGCAGCCAATCGCATATGCTACCCTGCCTCCGGCACTGTGTCTCTTCTCTACTATGGGCCTGCCTCTAGTGAGAAGATGCCGGTGCTAGCAGCAGGGCAGCGTATGCAATTGGTTGCCACCAATAATGTCCTTTGGGCTGAAAATGAAAGCAGGACTGCCCCTGCTCTGGATGAGGATCCCACCAATTGGGGGGGAGGGGGGGCGTTGCCATAACCCCCATGGCCTCCTGTTCCAACGCCTACTTGTCAGAGGACTAAAGAGTGTTTACGCCCTCTGTGTGGGAGAACAGTCTATTGTTACAGAAGCCTGAGTAATTCTTCAGTTGAACACAACTTCTGATCCACCAAAGAGAGCCCCCGCACTATACCCCTACACCCAACATCCATGTCAGGACTAGCAACACCCTTACACACATCACTTAACACCCCATTGCAATGTTGAGTCAATCAAGGCCTTAGGCATCTCTTACTGCTTCCCAAAAGGCATTGGGAGGGGGAAGGCCCGTCATTTGCAGCACACGGCCCTGTAGGCAAGAGGGAGTGGGTTTCCCTCTTGCCAATTTTGCAGTGCAAGGTACGGAAGTGTCGGGTGATGTGTGTGTGTGAGGGGGAGTGGGGGGGTGTTGCCAGTGCTGTCAGGAGTGTCAAGGGATGTAAGGGGAGGGGTGTAGTGCAGGGGCTCTCTGTGGAGGGGTTGAGGGATTGGTGTCTGTGAGTGATGGAGGGAGAGAGGAATCTCCTTGCCAGTTCAGTTGATCATGGCAGGGGGAATCCCCATCAGCTGAGCCAGACAAGGTAGTTGGGTATGTCTACAAAACTAGCTTTTTTCCCTGGAGGATGCTTTTCCAGCATCTCTACTCTGCTCTCCTAAGTGGTGAGCGATGCACCTCTAGTAATCAGCTGAGCTGAAGCACCTTCATCTTATGTAACTGCCACCTTCGCAGACATTTCCTTCTGTTCTCCAGTGGTTGATTCTTATGTTCTCCTTCATGGACAGTTTGCCTTGTTATAACCTATTTTTATGAGATGGCTTGTTTTCTTGTTATCAATAAGTTGGCAACTCCCATCATGATGAAAAGTAGTCTATTGTTATGTGAAGTTATTGGACTCTTGGCCGTCAATAACGTACCAAACATCAAAGCATCATACGTCAATGCCAATTCTGACATCCTCCTTCATCACCCTCTCTTATCCTACTGCTCCCAGCACCCAGTCATCTTTAGCCTATCTTCTCACAATCCTTTCCCCCACTTACCACCTTGTTCTCCTCCAGTCTTAGTCCACTTTTCAGCCTCCAACTTCCCACTTTCTCCCTAGCACCCAAATATTTGTCCATCATGCCTTAATACATCACATTCCCCCTCCTAAACCCACTGCCACCGTCTTGCTTTATTCTCTTCTTACAAACCACCTTCCCCTGCTCCCACCCAATCCTTCCATCCCTGTAAAATTGTGACCAGACAGCAGCTGGTTATGAATCCACTCTGCATCAGTCCACATTAACATCTGTTGCACAGTAAAACCCATACAAGCTGCTTAACCAAGCTTAGTAAAAGTAGTCCTTAATTAAGTACCAACACTTAGGTGCTGACATATTTTTTTGATTGTTTCAGGACTTGGATTATAAAATTGTGGCAGGTTATTATATAAAGGATTTTCTGTGTGCAAAACCTTATTTATAGCATGTGGTAAAACCCTTTAAACACATATGTATGTGCATTGGCAAGATGGCATGTACTTATATGTGCACTGTGCGCATGGTTTGGGTAGAGTTGATGTACATGCATATTGTATAAAAGATAGGACTATACCCAAAGTAGACACACACATTTATATCAACTTTGGATCAGGTATAAGGGAAGTCTACTTTGTTGACCAGTGGGCATTTAATCTTGGCCGAGACCATAAAAACAATTTAGATAATGGGTTGATCAGGTAAGGGTAAATGAAGGGGTGGAGGAGGAGGGAAATGTTATGTGTGTGGGAGAGGAATGGGTTACAGTAGTTTAGGGGATGAATGTGTGAACTGTTATGTGAGGAGATTTGTGTCTAGGGAAAAGAGTGCATGGAATAAGCAGGGAAAAGTATAATTGGCAGGTTAGGAGGAAGGAATAGGAGGTGGAGTGTAGGAATATTTTAGCGGGCTAGGTGTTTGTTATTATGTGGTGGGATGGGAAGAATGTGAAGTGAAAGTTTGGGATAAGGGGTGAGGGGGAGGGTTATGAAAGGGGTCAATGACCCTTCCCTACCTTCCCTAGGGTGTTGGGGTTTATCTGTGGGAGGTGCAGGTGGGGAGGTTGGTATATGGCATTTGGGGATGTGGGTAGTGTTTTGGGGGTAGGGGATTTGCAGCTTGGTTGAAAATAAGAAGACCTGAATCAGGCGGCCAAATAGATGCAGTGAAAAATTGGAATACAAAGAGGGGCATTTTCGATAAACTAAACTAAACTAAACCTTAGGTTTGTATACCGCATCATCTCTACATTCGCAAAGCTCGACACGGTTAACAGGAGTTAGGGTAGAAAGGAACTCCAGAGAAGGGAAGGACATCTAAGTCCAATTCATGACATCTAAGTCCAATTTAGGACGTCCAGGTTAGATGTCTAAAGAACTGGAGCATAATCGAAAAGTTGTCCAGGGAAACAAGACATTTCTAAAGTAAAGTAAATGAATGTTTAAAATATTGCCATATAAAACCCGTTGTGCTAGATGTCCAAAATAGTTTCCATTATATAACACCCAACACCCTAACTTGGATGTCCTATAAGTTTTGATTATATCTGCAAGATGTCCAAAGTAAAAAGTCCCTTTAAAATGTCCCTTATGATGTCAAAACATCACCCTAGTAGTAACAGGACATTCTTGCAAATCTATATATAGCCCTACACACTAGTAAAATACCATGGTGCTTGGTGGTAGACAGTCTGATGAATTACAGAAATCACTTTATGTTGGACTCAGAATGCAATCGGTAACCAATGCAAATTCTTCAAAACAGGTATAATATGGGATGCTCTTTCAACACCCATAACCAACCTTAAATATATACTTCTTGATGAATTTATATAGAAATATACATATTGATGTATTTGATTCAATATTCTTATTTGATTTTATAACTATATGGTTAACATAAATGGCTTTAAAAAAAAGTTTGGACAAGTTCCTAGAGGTAAAGTCTATAGTCTGCTATTGAGACAGATATAGAGGAAGCCATTACTTGCCCTGGGATTGGTAGCATGGAATGTTGCTACTATTAGGGCTTCTGACAGGTTTTTGTGACCTGGATTGGCCACTGTGGAACAGGATACTGGGCTAGATGGACTATTGGTCTGTTATTTTATTTTTTATTCATATCAAAGTTTTGTATGTTTTGATTATGTTTTGATTAGTTACATTCCTAATGCAGGCTTCAGCTGAAACATGGGCTGGGTTGAGAAAATAAAAGCTTTATGTCCCTTTTCTTGAGGCCTATTATTCTTTTCATTGTGTTAAATCATTGCAGTTTTACATTCACTTTCCACTTCCCACCCACCATTAGCTGCCTATATTCATCTAGTAAGATTATTTTATTTATGGGCATCTGTTAATACATGTTCCTCTAGGCTTCCAGAGCCATAGGAACTGACCTGTTCCATTTCCTGATCCCTCTACGTTTCTAATCTCCTTCCTATCCCAGCTACTGCAGCTTCAGTTCTTGGCCAATAGTCATAGACTGTAGATCTCTCTGGAGTCAGGTAGGAGTGCACCCTGGCCCAGGTTCTACAAATGGCACCTGATATTAGACACCTAGATTGGAGTGCCAGTATTTAGGCCAAGAAAACCCTGTCATGAATAGAAGACGCCTAAGATTTTGATGCCTAAGTCTAATTTAGGCAGGGCTAGGCATGATTCTATAAACAACGCCTAACTGAAGATTGACAGCTGCTATGCGCTGCGTTCCTCGGGGCCTATTTTTAGGCACCATTTACAGAATTAGGACCTTGATGTCTGAGTAGTAAGTGTCGTGTTGTGCAAATAAGACTGTGACTCTCCAAGGACTGTAAACATCATCTCTGCAGCAACCCCAACAGCTCCTGTTGGCTTGATGAGCAAAGATAGAGCTGGGAAACTAATACCGGTCCTCCATTTAGCACAAGCAACACTGCTGCTGAACCACTGCATCAATCTATATACAGCAGATTTCAAAATGTGATTATTTAATGCTTTGGCACGTTCTTTGTGTGAAAGACATTTACTATATACATTAGCCCCAAAAATCTGTATAAGGTGCCTAATGTTGTGTGTGTATATTGGCACACGTTGCCAATATGTGCACATAATTGATTAATTTGCCTAACCGGTACCAATAATTGGCAATTAATACCTTGTAATAGACACTAATTAAAAGTGCAGTACTATAAAAAGTATGCACCAGTTGAACTATGCAAATTTGAAAACGGGGCTTGGCAAGGGCTGGATCGTGAGCATTCCTATAAATTATGTGCATTGTTATAGAATACGCCCGATCCGTGCACATCTTAGGTGCAGGCATTTAGACCTGGTTTTAGCTGGCACAAATGGGTGCTAAGAACGATTCTATAAAAGGTACGTACACCTTTTAGAATTGCGCTAAGCACTGTTCTAGTTGGTGCTGATTTTTTAGTCACCATCAGTGGTAGGAGGGGGGCGGAATAAAGGGGGCACCGGTGCCAATGCCTCTCTCCCATGTATACCTCTTGAAATGTTTCACAAGCATGAGCAATATCTTCTACTTGCTGCTCACGCTGGTCTCCGCTCCCTTCTGACACCATTTCCTAGTCCACAGGACCAGGACGTGACATCAGAAGGGACCCGAGGCCGGCATGAGCAGCAGGTGGAACTTGCTGCTCGTGCGGGCGAACATTTCAAGAGGTATGCGGGGGGTGCTCAAATGGTGGGAAAGAGTGGGAGGGCACATGGAATGGCAATTCCAGATGCCACCACCCCTGAAGCTAACCTCCTTCACTATGCCACTGGTCACTATATATAGTATATGGTGGTCCAAGATGGCTGCCGCTATCTGTTGCTGATAAGACGCTGGAGTGTGTCTTTCCTACCTACTAGAACAATGCCGAAGAGAAGGGGTAGGAGCGTTGGTGGAGCCTCCCAGCGCTCGAGCCCCGCAGTTTTCACCGTCTACGACATTTTCCGGCATCTCCAAAGTGAGTCAAGCCGCTTGGGGAATCGCCCGTTGGGAGTGCCGGTTGATAGGAGTGTCTCGGCGGATACCCCCGGGCTAGACGTCACGCTGAGCCCCGACGTCAGGACGCCTCCCTTACAGCCGTTGCCGCTGGGAGCCAGCTCTCCGAGGGAGGAGAGCATGTCCGAAGAGGCAGAGTTTTCTTCTCGAGAGGCCAGTGAAGTGGAGGGCTCGCTGCAGGGAACAGCACAAGGGGAACTTCTCCTTGTAAAAGAACCAGCGACCGGGACAACTGTGCTTAAGGGTCTACAAGGCACAGGGGAGGTAAAACACTCAGATGAACTAACTAACAGTGCACCAATACTTTCCTTTGCCCCTATCCGACCCCCAGAGGTTACACTGGAATCTTTATGGGACTTGGTTTCTAGTCTGGGTAACTCTCTCAGTCCTCAGATAAAGAATTTGGAAAAAGAATTAGAATTTCAGAAAGAAGAAATTAAAAATGTGAAACAGGACATTGTAGTCATAAAAACTGAGATACAAGAAGAAAAGAAGGACTTTAAAATGTTTAAGAGCAACCAAGACTTGATTGTGAAAGATAATCTTAATTTGAGAAGAAAATTAGAAGTACTTGAAAACAATAATCGGTTTAACAATCTACGTTTGATTAATTTTCCAAAGGTTGTCTCAATTCCTCCAGGAGAAATGATAAAACGGTACTTTCTGGAAAATTTAAAAATTTCTGAGAGTTCACTGCCACCATTGTCAAGAGTGTACTACTTGCCTACTAAAAAAAATCAGGATTCTCAAAAAAAAGATGAGGATGGTAGTCCACAGGAAAATTCTTTGGATATTACTGCTTTATTGGAACAATCTGATAGAGAGGTGGCTAATCCAGCCACTCTCTTACTGACTGTAGCTTTGGCTCCAGACAGAGATTGGATTCTTAAACTTTTCTTTAAAAATAGATCCAGAGATTTCCTTGGCTTCCATATTCAAGTTTTTCTTGATGTTTCGAGAGAAACTCAGAAAAGAAGGAGGGAATTTTTATTGTTAAAACCAGGTGTGACCCAGATGGGGGGATTATTTTTTCTTAGATACCCTTGTAAGTGTGTAATAAGGTATAATTCCCTCAAATATATTTTCTTTGAACCGTCTCATTTGACTGCTTTCCTCTCCATGAAGCGCCTTGAAAAAGGAGGAACATCGGTGTCTTATTTATTAAGCTCTCTTTCAGCACAGATGACGTGTTTTGGTTAATTTTGTTATTGTATTATATTCACTCCTAATTCCTGAATCTTGGATCCATTGTTGAGGATTAGTGTACGATTAAGTTGGAATTATTACCTTTTATGTAATTTTGGTTTATTTTCAATTTTGAGAATAATCAAAGATATGTTTTCTTGATTGCACTTTTCTGTACAAGATGATATGCTTGTTAAAAATTTCAAAAATTTATAAATAAATAATAATAAAAAAAAAATATATATATATATAGTATATGGTTCTAAGGGCCTTATTTTATAGTATGCTGCCTATGTTTGAAGTCCTAAAAAGTGAAGCATGCAAGCTGTTAGGATGGGAGGACATAAGAGAAGTGGAAAGACAGTGGTCTAAGCTGAAAGAAGCGATAAAAATGGCTACGGACCTTTATGTGAAGAAAATCAATAAAAACAAGAGAAAAAGGAAGCCGATATGGTTCTCCAACCTAGTGGCTGAGAAAATAAAGGCGAAAGAGTTGGCGTTCATGAAATATAAAAAAACCCAAGAAGAGGAGAGCAGAAAGGACTACAGGGTGAAACTGAAAGAAGCCAAGAGAGAGATACGTTTGGCGAAGGCACAGGCGGAAGAACAAATGGCTAAAAATGTAAAAAAGGGAGATAAAAATTTTTTCAGATATATTAGTGAAAGGAGGAAGATAAAAAATGGAATTGCTAGGCTAAAAGATGCTGGGAACAAATATGTGGAGAGTGATGAGGAGAAAGCAAATGTGCTAAACAAATACTTCTGTTCTGTGTTCACAGAAGAAAATCCTGGAGAAGGACCGAGATTGTCTGGCAAAGTTACACGAGAAAATGGAGTAGATTCTGCGCCGTTCACGGAGGAGGGTGTTTATGAGCAACTTGAAAAACTGAAGGTGGACAAAGCGATGGGACCAGACGGGATCCATCCCAGGATACTAAGGGAGCTCAGAGAGGTTCTGGCGAGTCCTATTAAAGACTTGTTCAACAAATCTCTGGAGACGGGAGTGATTCCTGGGGATTGGAGGAGAGCGGATGTGGTCCCTATTCATAAAAGTGGTCACAGGGATGAAGCGGGAAACTACAGGCCGGTGAGCCTCACTTCAGTTGTTGGAAAAATAATGGAAGTGTTGCTGAAAGAAAGGATAGTGTATTTCCTTGAATCTAAGGGGTTACAGGATCCGAGGCAACATGGCTTTACAAAAGGTAAATCGTGCCAAACGAACCTGATTGAATTTTTTGATTGGGTAACCAGAGAGCTGGATCGAGGACATATGCTAGATGTAATTTACTTGGATTTCAGCAAAGCCTTTGATACAGTTCCTCATAGGAGGCTGTTGAACAAACTTGAAGGGCTGAAGTTAGGACCCAAAGTGGTGAACTGGGTCAGAAACTGGCTGTCGGACAGACGCCAGAGGGTGGTGGTTAATGGAAGTCGCTCGAAGGAAGGAAAGGTGACTAGTGGAGTCCCTCAGGGTTCGGTGCTGGGGCCAATCCTGTTCAATATGTATGTAAGTGACATTGCTGAAGGGTTTAGAAGGAAAAGTGTGCCTTTTTGCAGATGATACCAAGATTTGTAACAGAGTAGACACCGAAGAGGGAGTGGAGAATATGAAAAAGGATCTGCAAAAGTTAGAGGAATGGTCTAATGCCTGGCAACTAAAATTCAATGCAAAGAAATGCAGAGTAATGCATTTGGGGATTAATAATAGGAAGGAACCGTATATGCTGGGAGGAGAGAAGCTGATATGCACGGACGGGGAGAGGGACCTTGGGGTGATAGTGTCCGAAGATCTAAAGGCGAAAAAACAGTGTGACAAGGCAGTGGCTGCTGCCAGAAGGATTCTGGGCTGTATAAAGAGAGGCGTAGTCAGTAGAAGGAAGAAGGTGTTGATGCCCCTGTACAGGTCATTGGTGAGGCCCCACTTGGAGTATTGTGTTCAGTTTTGGAGACCGTATCTGGCGAAAGACGTAAGAAGACTTGAGGCGGTCCAGAGGAGGGCGACGAAAATGATAGGAGGCTTGTGCCAGAAGACGTATGAGGAGAGACTGGAAGCCCTGAATATGTATACCCTAGAGGAAAGGAGAGACAGGGGAGATATGATTCAGACGTTCAAATACTTAAAGGGTATTAACGTAGAACAAAATCTTTTCCAGAGAAAGGAAAATGGTAAAACCAGAGGACATAATTTGAGGTTGAGGGGTGGTAGATTCAGGGGCAATGTTAGGAAATTCTACTTTACGGAGAGGGTAGTGGATGCTTGGAATGCGCTCCCGAGAGAGGTGGTGGAGAGTAAAACTGTGACTGAGTTCAAAGAAGCGTGGGATGAACACAGAAGATTTAGAATCAGAAAATAATATTAAATATTGAACTAAGGCCAGTTACTGGGCAGACTTGCACGGTCTGTGTTTGTGTTTGGTGGAGGATGGGCAGGGGAGGTCTTCAATGGCTGGGAGAGTGTAGATGAGCTGGACTAAGTCTTAACAGAGATTTCGGCAGGTGGAACCCAAGCATAGTACCGGGTAAAGCTTTGGATTCTTGCCCAGAAATAGCTAAGAAGAAAAAAAAAAAAAAAAATTTAAATTGAATCAGGTTGGGCAGACTGGATGGACCATTCGGGTCTTTATCTGCCGTCATCTACTATGTTACTATGTTACAAATGCCAACACACAAATTTACACTAGCCTCAATATTATATAAATATGTGCATACACTCTACAAGCATACTTGTATATTTTACAAAATATATACACACAACTACCTGCAGCATGCATACAGATATACCTCATCTTGCTTCCAAACATATTTATATCTGCATAAATGGTGGAACAATTGGTGAAACCGGCTTTGCATGCAAGCAAACCTTTACAAAATTATTCCCCAGTAGAACAAATTATTCAGCAATTCCAATCATGTTTGCTGCACACATATTACAACATAGCAGGGGCTCTCAACCCAATCGTCAGGACACACCTAGCCAGACAGGTTTTCATGAGATAAATTTACATGCATTACTTCCATTGTGTGTAAACCTCTCTCATGCATCTTCATTGTGGATATCAGGAAATTCTGACTGGCTGGGTATTTCCTAAGGACTGAGTTGACAAACACTTGATATACTGTACAGTAGTACCTTGGTTTACAAGCATAATTCATTCCAGAAACATGCTTGTAATCCAAAGCACTCATATATCAAAGCAAATTTCCCCATAGGAAAAATGGAAACTGAGACGATTCGTTCCACAACCCAAAAGGTTTGACTGTACAGTACATTTTTTCCACACTGCAATGAACAGAGCTCTGATACCTGCAACAAGCCGTCCTTGCTAGGATCTCACTGTCTGACTCTGAGCTGCGATCTTTCCTACAAAACATGCGCGCAAGATGTGCTGGGTTCCCCGACGCAGCTATACTGTATATTTTGCACATAAACTGTGCACGTTTGAAGTACAGGCTGCTATATTTGAGACGAACGTCATCCCGCTAAATGATCATGTATGCGGATGTTACGTATAAACACGCATGTCGATGAGCGTGGCACAAAGTGCTCATTGACATTATGCATGCTGATGTTTTGCTCATCTTGCGAAACACTGGCAAACCATGTTACTCGCAAACCAAGGTCTGACTGTATTTGCTACATGCCTTTCTGAACTGGACAGTGAGAATGAGGGGTTTTTTTTTTTCCCAGTGAATGTGCAGGGTAACTATAACCTGAGCTATACCAGAGTGAGCTGAATGAAAATGGGAATAGTGAACTCTTTTTTCAGTAACGCAACTCCGTCCCAAATCTTATTTGATGAGTAAGAAGAAGGGGCAGTGAAGGGGAAAGAACACACAGGGACCTTCATTGGCCACCTTGGGGCAAATTCTATAAGAAGCGTCCAAAAGTTAGGTGCCGCAATAGGCACCGTTCAGCAAGATTCCAGTAAAATTGGATGCTGTTTAGTGAATCACGCTGAGCGGCACCTATTTTGGAGGCGCCCAATAAATAGGCCAGTTCTAGGCACAACTAAAACGTAGGCACCCATGTGAGCGCATAAACACGCTTAAGAGTAGCGATTCTGTAACAAGGTGCCTAACAGAAAGCCACGCCCACGCCTAACATGCGTAGTGCCTGTTTTTTTGAAGGCCACCTAAATTTTTAGAGGCGCCTTGTTACAGAATCGCTCTTTCTTGATAGGCGCCTGTGTTTCAATTAGTGCTGATTAAAAAGATTAATTGAGCTCGCTATTCGATTTAGAAAGGCACCTATCTAGTTGGGCACCTCCAAAATAGGGCCCATGTTTCTTGGCTGGAAATTGTTGGTTATTCCCAACATAGGAGCCAACTTTCACAATGATTGGGGGGGTGTTGCACACAACATGAATGAATGCTCCCTCATCAGAGTAATGACGTTTGCACAATCTCGGGGGTGCTCAAGCACCCACAGCACCCACAGAGCTGGCTCTTACGTTTGCCAGGAGAAATTTAGTCCAGCTGGAAGAAGACCAAACCAACCAATATCAAAGATGTTTATAACTTCCACTAGAGTTTACTGGATTTGTCATGTCAGATATAAAGCACCTAGGTAGCAGTAGACTAGCAAGGTTTGACTGCAATTACCTTATCTTTCCTATTTTTAGTGACAGGATCAGATTATTTTAAGTGCATTTTATAGAAAACCCTTCTTTACTGAAGCATAAAGACTGTAATAAAGACAATACAATGTTTTGAAACTGTTTTAAATCCTTCACTCAGCTTTGCTTCTACAGATTTAACATGTAGGGGTTCTAATCTTACTGCTACTAATTAGAGCTTTAGTGTAATTGTGCCAACAGGGTGCTTGGCATAATAATTACTATTGAGAGATTCTGGTGGAGCTGTAACATGCCCACATAATACAGATATGTCTAGTATTATAGTGCAGTCACCTTTATATGTTGATTCCAAACTTGGAGTTTAACCAAAAAGGGCTTATTTTGCGTTTATAATAAAAGCTCAAAAGTCATCTACATATGTATGATTTAGGTATTCATTTTTTTCCCTTCTTTTAGTCCTTTTGAATGTTAATGAAGATCAAACTAGGATGGCAAGCATAAAGCAAACTGTACATCATTCTTCTCTATATTTGATTTAATTGGCATGGAAACAAAGATGCAGAAGCTTATTTTGAAATTAAAAAAAAAAAAATAACACGCACTTTCACTTCCACATCCAGAGAATGCTTGTGTTGCACTAGATATCTCGACTTTTAAGATATATATTTTTTCAATGAGAACCTGATATTTGTATTAAACTGTATAAAATTATTTTCATGCCAGTTATGGCAATCTATGGCATTCTGATTTTTCTGGATCTGATATACCTTTTACTTAAAAGGTTAGGGCTCCTTTTACTAAATGGCGCTAGAGTTTTTTAGCGCAGGCCAGCGAGGTAAAATGCTCCGGCACTCATAGAATTCCTATTAGCAGCAGAGCAGTTACCTCGTTGGTCCATGCTAAAGACCTGTAGTGCCATTTAGTAAAACCCAGTGTTAAAATATCCAGATTATTCAATGTTATGGAGACCCCCCACCTAGACTGTATAGAAGAAATATATTGATTTAGCTAATAGTTGCTAAATGTTAGCCTCCATTTATGTTGATTAGGATTTTACTAAGACCAGGCCTGACTAACCAATATCTTTGATAAGGTAGCTAAGCTAAACCTCATGACAAAAAAAAGAAAAAAGAAAAATCACAAATCAAAATTTAGAGATACTATAGCTATTTTCTGTTTTTTTATTCTATCTATAATTACATATTTAAGAACACTAATTATGTACTTTGATAATCCATTTTAAAAATATTGCCTTGACATTTTTGGAACTTTTTAAAATATATCCATATCTATTTACCTACCTATCTATTTATAGTTATAAATTTGATTTTCTTTCTAGATTTAAATTGAGTTACATTTTAGATACAGAAGTTATTTTTGAAGCATTAGTAAGTCTTTCAAAGGGTTTCCCCAATTTATAGTTTTATTTCCAGATCTTATAACTAATAAAATAATGTATATAATGGTATCTTTGTGCTGTAAAGTCATTACAAGATTTGGTGGTATGAAAACAATGTACAGGAAAAAATACTGCAGGTCAGTGTTGTGTACCTTCTGAGAAACTCCAAATATGTTTTGGGGAGCAGAAAAATTGATTATAGTGAGACATTTATGTGGTTCAAGAATTAACCCCCTTTCTTTACTAAGCCATAATAGAGGTTTCTACCGTGGCCCAGAGCATTAAATGCTCCAATGCTGCTCCAACGCCTATAGAATTCATGTGAGTCTTAGAGCAGCTTTGGAGCATTTAGCGTTCAGGGCTGTGGTGGAAACCTCTACCGCACCTTAGTAAAAGGGGGGTAAATAATTAAAAATCAATCTGGTTTTTTTTTTTGGGGGGGGCAGCAAAATGTGTTCATATAAATTATTATTCTGCATTTTGTTTGCAAACTATCCCCTCCCTTTTCCTAAACCGCGATAGTGGATATTAGCGCAGGGAGCCGCGCTGAATGCTCTATGCTGCTCCCGACGCTCATTGGAACTCTATGAGCATCGGAAGCATCACAGAGCATTCAGCATGACTCCCTGCGCTAATAACCGCTATCGCCTTTTAGTAAAAGGTGTGTGTGTGGGGGGGTATGTTTAAAAACAAAACAGCATGCAACTGTAGGCATGGGCAAAGGCTAAAAAAAAATAAATGTTCTGCTTGACAGGGTAGAATAAGTATTTCAGTTCAGAGTTATGAAAATGCTTAAAGCAGATATAATACCATTTAAATTAATCTAGTATGCAGTGCCACATGGAAGAAATGAGCAAAACTGTCCCTTAAGTGATTACATTTTAAAATATGACCAATATCTGATAAATAAAAATCTGTATTTAGCATTCTTACCATTAGATGATTTTAAGCCTTAATTTTCATTAAGAGATAAATAGAATGATACCTTTCTTCTTTTAAAAGCCTCAGAAATATAGTCATTTAATCTGTTTGTTTTACAATGGCGGATATGAAGTTTTCAATGGTATGCCATTCCTACAGGTGTTTTGTGGGTTTTTTTCCCTGAAACTTAAGAACAAAGTATTGCAATTATGGTGTGATTTATTTGGCGAGTGTTCGCTGCCTCAAAGATCAAAACAGAGTCTAGGGTGATGGAAAAAAAAATAACCCAATGTCAATTAAAAATCAACATTTTGTATATCAGAGAAGCTCTTATAAATGTGAAAGTTGGACCTTTCCCCCCCCCCTGTCTGTACATTACATGCCTTTAGTGACATAATGACAATGAAAAAGAACTATGTATCTTCCTGTCATGCCAGATACCTTTTGATGAATCTTCTCTTTCTTTTGAGCTTTTAAGATAATCTTGGAGAAATCATCAAACTATAAAAAGGAATCAATAAAACAGAAAAAAGGTTCCCACACCCCTAAAGAAATCCATAACTTTTGCATTTTAATAGAGATGCTACAAGGCTACGCTAGTCATTTTCTTTCTGATGTGTTCCTTTGATTTCATTCTTATCTCACAGGACTCTTGACTTTCCTGAGAAAGGGATTATTGAATTGTATGTCTCCCTTAGATGCTCTTGATCATTCAAGTAGGCTGTACTTAAGAATGTTACAGGCTCTGTTCAGCTGCTGGCTTCTTGGGAACTCATCAGGGACTGTCATGTTAATATTAATTGGGTTTTGTACAGAAATCTGACTTGCAGAATGAGAAAGGAGATTATGCCAAAAGCCAGACATAAAGACAAACATATTTAGCACAACAATTATGATAATTGCAGAAACACTCTGCTGAGAAATAAGCAAATCTGATTAAGAGTGCTTCGGCATGATCAAATATTAATCTGATGATTTCACTTTAACCTAGTTTTGAGTATAAGAGGCTTCTTATGGTTTTATGTACTAACAGATTTGCAGAAGCTGAACTCATAGTACCTAATAATATGACACAGGCAAGTCAATAGAGTAAAAGGATCTCTGAAGAACCTAAGCCACTTAAATTAAAATAGACTCAGATTGAATCACAGAGCTTAAATTAAAATCAAAATACTTTTCCATCAATATGATGACTTTTTGTATAAGTTATAAAGTGTACCATGTCAGCGTAGATGATGTTGATTTTTTTTTTTTTCATTTCAGCACATGAGACACATTCTAAGCATTCTTTCATGGTTTAAAAAAGCTTAAAAACAAATCACCATAACAATTACACCTATAAAGTAACCTAAAACTTTCCAGATGTTTGTAATACCCTTGCAAATAAATGCAGTACAGCTATCTTCATGAGTGTAAATTCATGTTTTTAGAAAATATACAGAGGTTTCAGGACTTTATAAAGTTGATTACCCCTCCCCCCACCGCCTTTTTATTTATTTATTTATTTTTAATCAAGCTGCACAAGAGGTTTTTAGCTTGGGCCAATGAGTTAAGTGCTGAAATGTTCATAGGAATTCTATGAGCATCAGAGCATTTACTGCGCTGGCTTGCACTAAAAACTTCTAGCGCAGATTGATAAAAGGGTTCCTAAATCTTTTTTTATTTTTCTATCAGAGCAGTTTGTTACAACTATGAGTGCAGAGGTTTCACTACCCAAGGAACATTTAGGCCCCCTTTTATCAAGCCGTGTTAGGGTTTTTTTTATTGCCGGCCACTGTGGTAAGAGCTCCAACGCTCATAGAATTCCTATGAGAGTCGGTGCTTTTACCGCAGCGGTTGATGATTTAAAAAAAAAACCAAAAAAAAAAAAACCTAATATTACTTAAAAATTAAAATGGATCTTCATAATTTGGTAGATAACCGTAGAAAGACCACTATCAACTATGATAATAGCTTTGCAGTTTAATTTTAAAAGTTAAAATTACTATACAGTATTACATCATATTTCTTCCACAAAAGACAGTTGATCTCAATATTTTTATTTACTTATTTGTAAACATCTTTATATCTTCCATGCATTGCAATCTTAAAATCAAAACATGGATGAAGCATCACACTACAATTTTCCATAATAATTAGTAATGTGAAACACAGCCTTAGTTAGTAATATATAAAATAGTGTGAATTTATGTTCTATTTCTTGTTTTTATACAGCATACATCTCATTACTTCTGTAGAATATAAATGGGGTTTTGTTTAATTATTTTATAATGATTGCTGGATCTGTGTTGTTATCCCTTAGCCTCTCAGTTTATTCTAATATAAAGTAAACATATGTAGACCTTGTGGAAGGTAAATCTTGCCAGCATGGCTTATCTCCTGTAGTAATTAGGCTTGCCTTGCTGCTTTATTAACTCTGATACAACAACGCCTTGCCCTCTGTCACCGAGGGTACTAATAGATGATAATCAGTACACTTTGGAAACCTTACAAATTAAATGGAGAAGTGTGAGCAAGGGAAGTTAAGCAACGAAACAAAGGCACATGAGCTCTCCATTTAAATAATAATCTAAAGATTTCAGGCAGAATAGAATAAAGGAATTTATGCACAAAACAACATCTCCTGTATGTACAGTATACCAAGTGCAATAAAACTTAGGTATGATGATTTCATATTATATACTTTAAAACATGATGACTCATCTCTTTCCCCATCAGGAAATATTAAGTAGTAAAAAAAAAATTCTGAATATTGCATCAGTTACTGACACATTTAATCATTTTGAATTGAAAGACCATTTTTTTTAGTCTTTGGTTGCCTAGGTTTGGAAAGAGTGCAGAAAAGAAAAGGAGCTTTAAAATAAATTTAAAAATGGATCATTCTAAATGTTGTAACATTCATATTTGTATCTGTGCAGATTTAACCTTAAATATCTATATTCAAAATGTTTGCACATCAAAGTTTCAATTTAAAAATGTGCACATTTTTATGTTCTAGAAACGTGCCAAAAACATCACCTATTCATTAGCAGTGTGGATGGTGCCAGAAATGATGAACTGTAGTGGCATTTAATGATACTATTTAATGCTCAGGGTATTGAATGATGACAAATTTGATGTTGTTGCAGATGTGTGACAGGGAACATGCTATTCCAGATCTTAAGCGTAAGGTAAAAACCGATAAGTCAGTGAGAAAGGAAAAGTGAAATGAAAGAAATATGGCCATGATGGAAAAGGCAGAGCTTCTATTCCAGTACTTACAAAGGTAAGTTAGATTGCAAATGTTTCCAAAGTCATATACAGTTATATATTTTTATGGCTATTTTGCTTTAAAAATTTCTACGAGAGAAACATTTGAGTGGGAGCTAATGCAACATAATTAGTGCAGGCCTGGTCATACAACTGGGAGTGGGGGGGGAGAGGAATATTTATGTCTAAGAATATTTACCTCCCCCCCTTTTACAAAACTGCAAAAGCAGTTTTTAGCACAGACCAGCGCGCTGAATAGTCTACGCTGCTCCTGACACTCATAGAACTCTATGAGCGTCGGGAGCAGCGCAGAGCATTCATTGTGCCGGCTTGCACTAAAACCCACTATTGCGGTTTTGTAAAAGGGAGGATGGGGGTTAATTGTTATACTTGAAGCATAGTGATTGATAAAACTTAGGAAAAGTACCAAATAGTGTTTTATGGCAATCTCTTTTCAAAAGAAGAAAATGAAGTATAGGATTAATTCAAATTCATATTTAATTGTGGGTACTAATAAGCTAAAGCAAAACAATATAATCATTAATGTGTCGTTATGTTTCCAGTTGTATGTTTTGGATATAATATCTGCAATACAGTGATTATAAATGCTGGGAACAATGGAAATTGATTCTTCTACTACTGATAAAATTCTAAGTCTGCTCCTACTAGCTATTGCTGAGCTGTTTGGTAAATAACAAGATATTTCATGCTGGGATCAAAGCAAAATTAAAATTAATATGACATGGCATAAAACTCTCCATTTGAACTGTGCATTAAGCACTGCATTTTTATATTGCTGTAATTCTAAGCTCTCTTGTCATATTATGAGAATCAAGTATTTATTCTTCACGGTTCATGTAGTTGCATTTATGCCAGAAGCCATTGTCAGGGGGAAAAAAAAATAAACTGCATCCATCCAAAGCCAACCAGTTGGTGGTCATGCATATTACTGATTCTATACTTTAGGAAAATTCTATAGTATGCACTTGACACTAATAAAGAAAATGTAGAACTTGCAGCTGACTTTTACATTATAAGCACGTCTCCTTTATTCCTGCACCAGAAATAAGCTTTATTTTTGCATTAAAAATACCTGTAGCTGTTTATACAATTACAAGCAATCCACATTAATCCAACATGATTCATTTCATTTATTCAATTTTCTATACTGTTCTCCTAGGAGGAGCTCAGGATGGTTTTATATGAATTTATTCAAGCATTTTTCCTTGTCTACCCCAGTGGGCTCAAAAGCCATCTAATGTACCTGGGTCAATGGGGGAAATGAGTGACTTGCCCAGGGTCACAAGGAGCAGCGTGAGCTTGAACCCACAACCCCGGGGTGCTGAGGCTGTAGCTTTAACCACTGCGCCGCACACTGCAGTGTGTTAAACCAAGTATATTTGATACTGCATCAGATTACAAAGTGACCATCAATGTTTCCCCGATATGTCTATTCATTTCTGTACTCATAATGTTTGTACCATTTGTAGAACATCTTTGCAGTTCCATATTGTTTATGTAATAATAAAAATAAGACATATTACTTACATTTCCCAGTATTTCTTTGTCTTCTAACCCTTTCTAGTTCTTATAATAATAACTTTTACAAATCTCTGGGTAAGTGAATGCATGCACTTCGGCACGTGGCAGAAACAACCACACTGTCGAAATGTGGTCCATTTAGAGGAGCAGTAAATGGCATATCTTATTAGCAAGAGACTGGACGCACATCCAGCAAAAGTCTCTCAGAGGAAAGGAAATAAGCGCTTAATGCAACAAGCCCAGCAACTGCACAAAACTTTCAGCACTGTAATAATTCTTTGCTTGAAATGTCTTCCCCATAATATGCTACACAGCACCATCTGCTGGATTCTGTAATGGATTTTCCCACAACATGGCCTACACACCGGAGGCAGTGCACAGTCATGTTGATGGTATTTAAAAGCTAAATTTAGATCTGTCTATTAGGGTTTTGAGGTTGTCTTCCTGCATTTGGCTATACTGAGAAAAGAAGAAGAAGGAAAAAAAAACATGAGAGGACTCCTACCACACGAAACAGGAGAAAGAAGTGTACATAGCTTTCAAATACTGCTAACACTAGGAAAATGCAAATTAAATCTCAGTGCTCAGAATTACAGCTCCTGAAAGCTGAAGCAACACAGGCATGTTGGCCAGATGACAAAAAAAGGTCCCTCCCCCCTTCCAAGAAGAACTTTAAAAATCTGTCACAACCTGAATTCCCCTTTGTTCTAAATATAGAAAATGTGGTGGCCTAATTAGGAAAGAAGACCAAGAAGTGAATTTCTTTTGCAAATTAGAGGATTCCCTTTTGATCAATGTTGTCACCCAAAAAGTGACATTGCAAGTAAATAATCAGACTTTTCATTCACTCTAAATTGGTAGTAGTAAAAAATCAGAATGAAATATGAGATATACAGAGTAAGACATCACTGTGTAATAAAATTCAGACTTTTGCAGAAAGGTTAAAATCGTCTTTGGTTAATAAACTATTGGGAGAACTAACTAATAGCTACAATAGGTGTTTCTACCATAGCCCAGGGTGCTAAATGCTCCGACACTGCCACGTTTCATGGCAAGTCAGTGATTCTACAAACGATAAGCGCTTATGGTGTTTGTTATAAATTAAAGTTTATCTTCACATGCTGGGAATCAGTTGCATCGAAGCTTGCTTGAATTAATACTGTGTGTTTAATTATAGATATGATAACCCCCTCGATCCTGAAGAATGTTTCACCAACACTGCTCCGACACTCATAGGAATTCTATGAGTATCAGAGCATTTAGGGATCCTTTCATTAAGGTGCACTAACTGATGTAGCGTGCGCTGACCGATTTGGCATGCACTAAAGATTAGTGCACGCTAAATGCTAAGGCATCCATTATATTCTATGGGTGCCTTACCATTCAGCGTGCACTAAATCAGTTAGTGTACCTTAATAAAAGGACCCCTAAGTGCTCTGGACCACGGTAGAAACCTCTACCATGGCTTAGTAAAAGGAGGGGGTGGATATTGTTTGCAGCTAATAAAACTGAAGAAACATTTCTGAGTGGATTAATTTAAACTCTAATGCTCAGACCTTTCCTAAATCTCCCTGCTTGTAGGCAAATATCTCCTCATCTATCACATCTAGTCATAGAAAATTGATTTTTTTTTTTTTTTTTAATTTGGGAAAAAATATGTCTGATTAAACCATAACAAAATACTTTCTTTCACCAGTCAGAAACTGGCACCTGCACTTCTCCTAAGATTTATTTCATGTACATATGTGTTTTGTGATTCCATCAGTCCCAGTTGCACAGTGTTCAATGATGCCCATTTTATATAAATTATATATTGTGAATCTCAGAATGACTGAAAAACAAGAATAAAATCACAGGGGCCCTTTTACTAATCTGCGATAAGCACTAATGCATGCTTACCATAGGTTAAAATTCACTACTGTGGGGTGGACGCAGGCATTCCATAGTAGTTTTCAGATTTGTGCTCATTTTCCATGCACTGAAAAATATTTTTTATTTATTGTGGGGCGTGTTTGGGGGAGGAGAGTAGATATGCCCAGTGCTAATCAGTTAGCTCAGTTATATTGCTTATGCTAACCAATTAGTGCATGGTTAGCCCAGGAGCCTTTCCCACATAGAAAATTGTTGTCAGTAAGGATACATGACCATTAGCACTGGAGTGAATTGGGAAATTGAAACCGTGACCATTTTAAACTCATGCACATGGAAAACCTACACACTAGTTATAGTACAGACCGCTTTTCAGCACAGCCCTGAGTTCTTCAGGATATGCATTTATTAGCACACATATATAATTCCCTTCACAAAAGATTGTCACTGACTAATCACCCTTCTCAATAATTTATGGACTTTATATGAATGGATTACTCCTCCTTACATTTAATATCTCAATTTCTTGTTTTGACAGCCATTCTGGTATATAACTTAGTATGGGGAAAGGTTACCTCAAGTGCTTGCAGCTATTATGACTTTAGAACTAGTCTTATCGATATAGCTTTAATATGCAAGCTATCATTGGTCCCTTTAAATTCCCCTTTCTTCTTATTTTTTTCTTTTTTGTGTTTTATTTTATATTCCTTTATAAACAACAGATTTTTCATTAAAGTTTGTTTGTGTTCAATAAATTAATTTGTTTTCCAAAATAGTAACCTTAATAACCATTTCTAGAGGAAAAACAAGCCTTCTATTTAAGTATTATACTTATGCCTCCTTTTCTGAAGTTGCGATAGTAGTTTCTAGCACGGGGAGCCGCGCTGAATGGCCTGCACTGCTTCCGATGCTCAATGAGTTCCTATGAGCGTCAGGAGCAGCGCAGGTCATTCAGCGCGGCTCCCACGCTAGAAACTGCTATTGCGGTTTCGGTAAAGAGGGACTTAGCTTTGTTTTCCCCATCCAGCTTTGTGTACAACTGATGGTATAGATTTCTTGGTCTATTTTGTGATAGAATTAGAGTGCTCGACGGAGCGGCCCTGTTTCACTCTGCATGGAGCTTCTTCAGAAGAATTTCATCTATTAAATTATTTGACTTAAACGTCTGTGTGCCGAGTTTTCCATATTGTCGTATTTTGCAGCTTTCTAGCTCTCAGCGCAATGGCCGTAGCGATGGCCATGGTAGCGATGCTGCCACGGTAAATGCACCGAATCCCATTCAATTCAATTTGGCGCATTTACCACGACAGCACTGCTACCGCAGCTTTTCAAAAGGGGCCCTTGGTTTGTTAACACAGCTTGAACACTATAGCACACCCAAAAATGCTTTAATGTGTGTTAGCCTATGAATGAATACCTCGTTAAGTTGTTTTGAGCACAATAAATTTCTAACTTGTCAAAACAAATTTTATGAAACCGAAAGTGTGAAATGAATCAAAACATCCCCCTAAAATGGGAACATTTCCAAAAATTCCAAGATTGCATTGAATTTGTTTTGCCTGTGCACATGCCTCATACTTCCACTACAGAAAATTCATCATTAAATTATACAATTCCAGATGGAATTCTATATTTGAATATAGCTGCTTCTTGCATTATAAATAGTAACCTTTTTTTAAAAAAAAATTAAAGTTATTTGTTGTACTGTTATTCCCAATGCTGCTTTATTTTAAAATTCAACCCACATATGCGCTGTTAGCAACTAGATGATAATGGAATTACCGTTCTTGCATTGCTCCTATGAAGAAAAGAGTGTACCCTCTTTCTAAACTGTGTGCACTGTTTCCAAAGACTCTGCACTGTTAATGGAAACTAACAAACAACAACAACAAAAAAGGTCAGAAAACCCTGAATAATATTCATGACACGTATGGGAAACAACAGAAAATAATAACTTTCTGGCTGCCCACCCTAAAAAGAATATAATAGTGACAAAATTGGCACTCGGCACTTGTTCCCCCCCTCCCCCACACACACAACTCTTGCTACCCTGCAAGAATAACATAGACTCGCTGCTTGTCGACAGAAATGTGGATTTTATTAAAGGCCACAGCCGTAAATGCCCTAATACAAACATCTACAAACAGCAAATACCAACATACCAAAACGTTAACCACAATTTTAGATACCAATGCATATCATCATTCATTCACCTTGAACAGTTTATATACCATAGCACATCACAATTACTGTATCTCAGTTCTTATAACCATCAACTCCTCCGTGTATTGTGGGCTGCCGTTGTTCTCCTGGGAGAGCCGTTCAAGCTGCCCCACCTTCTCCCCATCCCGTTCAAGGAAGGGCCATTCACCTATTGGTTGTTGAAGTCATGCCACATGGCCTCCCTGCCGTCCAAGCAGGGAGACAAGCCTCTGAGTGCAAGGCTATATGTTGCTACTTCTTTGCTATTAACAAATGTAATGTAGTATTCATTCTAATCAGTATGATGTGCCCATGACCCCACTATGATTTTACCACCGCTGCTGCATCTATGGCTGCGACTGGTTTCCCTTGGGGCGGGAGGGAGGGAAGCCCAAACTGAAATTTCTGCATCAGTTTGGCTCGCCTCCCCTCCCTTGCCCCGCCCCTCCCTGTGCCTGCACTTCTGTCCCTAATTGGCCCTCTGACCCTGTCTATTCTCCGCCCCTGTTTTCCCCTCTCCCCCCACCCTTTTCCTTCCCTGCCTGGTCAATGACCTCGGCCATTTTGTCACCGCTGCCCCCTAAGCCTGCATACACCTAGGTTTCATTTTACTAAGGTGCGCTAACCGATTTAGTGCGAGCTAAATGCTAAGGTGCCCATAGATTATAATAGGCATTTTAGCATTTATCGTGTGCTAAATCGGTTAGCGCACCTTAGTAAAAGGACCCCTAGTCACATTGAGGGGGGAGGGGGTTTCTCAAGTAGACAAATTTTACAAGAGGAAAAGCCAGGACTGGATCAGCCCACCTGAAAATAAGAGAACCAGTTGGCAACCCAAAAGGAATGCACAATCATTTCACTAGTGAAAGCAGGGAAGAACAAGGGGAAGGAAAAACCCAGAGAAGTCTGTTTTGTTAAGCTTTTAATGAGTAAGCATGGGAACTAAAATGTATCCTCACTAGCCGTTGGTACAACCGCATAATGGCACTGGTTCTTTTGGACTTTAATGCAGCTTTTGATCTCATTGGGCATCTGACTAGACTTGATAATATTGGGATCAATGCCAGCGCTTTGGAATGGTTTTGATAATTTCTCGATCAGTGCACATCTAAGGAGCTTTATACATCATACAATTTGAGCTGAGGGATCCTTCAGGGTTTATCTTTACTTCAATCCTTTTCATACTCTTCCTTTCTCCGAATGGACAATATAATTAAGGATTTTGGAGTGAGTGCCCATTTATATGCATAAGGCATTCAGTTATGATTTCTGTAGATACAGATGGAACTACAGCACTGGATAATTTGAATTCAATGTCTAGACTAGCTCTCAGCTAATAAGCTGTTTATTATATGCTTTTAAGTCAAACCAGTATTATATATATTTTATTGTTATCAACTAAGCATTGTAGATTTGTAGACAACAAATTTTTAAAACAAATAAATAAGTTTAACCCAATCAGATCTGAAGTGATCTGGCTCGCAAGAGTAAAACTCCCTAATTGATCATTTCATATCATAAAAACATAAGCAGTGCCTCTGCTGTGTCAGACCAGGGGTCCATCGTGCCCAACAGTCCGCTCACGCAGCGGCCCAACAGGTCCAGGACCTGTGTAGCAATCCTTTATCTATGCCCCTCTATCCCCTTTTCCTTCAGAAAATTGTCCAATCCCTTCTTGAACCTCAGTACCGTACTCTGTCCTATCACGCCCTCTGGAAGCGCATTTCGGGTGTCCACCACCCGTTGAGTGAAGAAGAACTTCCTAGCATTGGTTTTGAATCTGTCCCCTTTCAACTTTTCTGAATGCCCTCTCGTTTTTTTAGTATTCGAGAGTTTGAAGAATCTGTTCCTCTCCATTTTCTCTATGCCCTTCATGATCTTATAGGTCTCAATCATATCCCCTCTAAGTCTCCACTTCTCCAGGGAAAACAGCCACAGTTTCTCCAATATTTCAGTATATGAAAGGATTTCCATACCTTTTATCAAATGTGTCACTCTCTTCTGAACCCTCTCGAGTATCGCCATATCCTTTTTAAGGTACGGTGATCAATATTGGATGCAGTACTCCAGATGCAGACGTACCATCGCCCGATACAACGGCAGGATAACTTCTTTCGTTCTGGTTGTAATACCTTTCTTGATTATACCTAGCATTCTATTCGCCTTCTTAGCGGTCGCTGCACACTGTGCCGACGGCTTCATTTTCTCGTCCACCATTACCCCCAAGTCCCTTTCTTGGGTACTCTCACCCAATAACAGCCCTCCCATCGTATAGCTGTACTTCGGGTTTCTGTGTCTTACATGCAAGACTTTACATTTCTCTACATTGAACTTCATCTGCCATCTCGTCACCCACTCCCCTGGTTTGTTCAGGTCCCTTTGTAAATCTTCACAGTCCTCTTTCATCCTAACCCCACGAAATAGTTTGGTGTCATCTGCGAATTTTATTATTTCGCACTTCGTCCCTGTTTCTAGATCATTTATACATACATTGAATAGCAGCGGTCCGAGCACCGACCCCTGCGAAACACCACTCGTGATCCTCCTCCAGTCCGAGTAGTGGCCCTTCACTCCTACCCTCTGCTTCCTACCTGCCAACCAATTCCTGATCCATCTAGTACGTCTCCTTCCACCCCATGATTCTTCAGTTTCTGAAGTAGGCGTTCATGGGGTACCTTGTCAAAGGCTTTCTGGAAATCTAAGTATACGATGTCTATGGGGTTCCCTTTGTCCATCCACTTGTTAATTCCTTTGAAGAAGTGCAATAAATTCGTTAGGCACAATCTTCCTTTGCAGAAGCCATGTTGGCTTGTTATCAGAAGTTTATTTCTTTCCAGATGCTCATCGATGCTGTCCTTTATCAGTGCTTCCACCATTTTCCCCGGAATCGAGGTCAGACTTACCGGTCTGTAGTTCCCCAGGTCACCTCTTGATCCCTTTTTAAGATGGGCGTAACATTGGCTATCTTCCAGTCCTCCAGGATCATGCCTGTTTTCAGGGATAGATTGCAAACTTGCTGTAGTAGTTCCGCTATTTCCTCCTTTAGTTATTTCAGAATCCTTGGGTGGATTCTGTCTGGGCCCAGCGATTTATCAGTTTTTAATTTTTCTATCTGCCTGTGTACATCTTCGAGGCTTACTTCCATGGATGTTAATTTTTCTGCTTGGTCTCCTTTGAAGATTTGCTCAGGTTGGATGTGTCCTCTTTTGTAAATACAGACGAAAAGAACATGTTTAGTCTTTCCACTACTTCTTTCTCCTCCTTTACCACCACATCATGAGACCAGCCCTAAGTCTTAGCATACAGAATAAAATCCACCACCAGGTGGGCAGAACGGGCTATACAAGTGCTCCCTCAGCAACCTGTAAAAACTAGACAAATCTATTCCATCTGGGATGATATGCTCTCCAGGTATTTGCTACCACAGATGCTCTCAGTAAGACTGCAAACACCTCCAGAAGATGTCCCACAGATCCAGTGGCATCTCTGTCTGAAATCCGTCCACAGAAGAAGCCAGTGCATGTAAGTGGGCCCACTGGAAATGAGCAAAAGCATCAGTCACCTCATTCTTCACTCCAGGATTAAGAAGGCTAACACCCCACATTTCCAAAACTACCCAAACAGGGAAAAGTTCTGACAATCATGTTACCACAGAAAACCCACTCCTGATACCACTCTGGCCTTTCATGTGAACACCAAGCCCCATGAAAATAAATTCCAAAACCAACCCCACCTGAAGCATTAGTGAACCACTGTAAATCAGTAGCAGTAACTGAAGGTGATTGCCACACACAAATCACATTAAAATCAGCGAAAAAAGAACACCAAAGACAAAGTTTATCACACATAGTCTGTGGTAATCACAACACAAACTGTTTCTTCCACAAACTCTGTGGCCAATTTCACACTTCCACCCAATGGAAAATACAAATTATGAATCAAGCAAACTATCCAGGTTCCTTCTTAAATACGACTCCCAAAGGGAAAAACAATAAAATCTGCAAAAGGAGGCAACTAGAAAGGCCCCACAATCCTACCGAGAGAAAGCTCCTTCTTGATTTTCTCCTGCACCACCAAGACCAAAGGAGCATCCCAAATATCTCCTGCATCACCAATTGAAGCAAAGGTGTATCCCAAGACTGAAACTGCAAAAAGGGTAGGGGGGGGGTACAGAAGAAGGAATCTGCAAAACCTTTCCATAAAGCAAATTTGGATACTCTGCCAGCCAAGCCTCCAAAACCGTGTTTCCAATAAGACAGGGACAATGTAACAAAAGGAGTCAGAAAAGAAACTTGGCTGTAATTGAAAAGACTGATTCAGGTAAATTGAACCAACATGCGAGAAGGACTCGCTATACTTTAACTTAGCTCAGAGATATATAACTCTGAAGAGGGGGAGGTTACCCCCTCTTGGAATAAGAGTTTTTCATCCACTCATAGCATGATTATTAGTAAAAACGGATCCGACTCATGAAGGTATAAAATAATTGAAAAACTGTATATATAACTTTGAATAATACTGCTTTCAAAAATTTTTTTAGAAAATTCAAAAGGTAATTGCGTTCAGGTTGTCACTACTAGAGGTGTGAAAGTGTACTTAACTTGTCTGCAAAATACAGCTTCTCAGGGTCCCGACGCGGCCCCGTTTCGGCGTCTGCTTCAGGAGACCCCGCCAACTGAGAGTGAAATTATTGCGAAAAAGTCACACCATGTATAAATTCTCTAACTGTGATCAGTCAAAAATTAAAGAAGTTCCGTGCAACCATATCTCTCTGAGCTAAGTTAAAGTATAGCGGGTCCTTCTCGCATGTTGGTTCAATTTACCTGAATCAGTCTTTTCAATTAAAGCCTCCAAAACCGGCAATCGAACAGTAAAGGAGGCCTTACTGAAAACTGATGGGCGCTGTTGGAGAAACCCTCTTCTGATCCTACCATGCCCCACACCTCCCCAACTGCACATCGGAAGGCTGAATGGCTCCTGTGACATCGAGTATACATATACTGGAATCGGCAACCAGGTCAGATATATCTCCTAGCATTGCACAAGTCTATGAGATGCCCCAGTTCAAAGGGTCCCACCATGTGGCATCATAACCAACAACCATATGTCAACATCACTAAAACCCCATGCCTCAGATTTATCCATCAAACTATCCTAAACAACTCATCATATATAAATCAAGCCCACCATCCAAATGAGTGAAAAGCTTGCAACACGATGTTGCCATAACACAAGAAACCTGGGTAAGGGTGGGTTTGGCCCTATCCAAAACAATATTGAACCCCATTACCCAAGTAAAGATATTCCATGAAATCTTCCCTCTCCAAACTTTAGAATCATCTTTAACCTCCTTCTTGTTCCCGTCATCTAATAAGGAAAAAACATCCACAAATTTGCCTTTTAAAATCTTCAAACACAACTTTTGGGAAATCTATGCATCCAACAGCGTGATCTCACAAAAAGTATGCCCCTGCCGAGAAATTGGTACTGCTGCCTGCAATGAAAGAGGTCCAGCAGTAGCCAACAGGCCAAGAACCTCCATCTGAAAATCATTACCAGAACTCCCTAGTATATCAGCATCAGAAGAAGAAGATGAGGCCTCATCCGATGAGTTCCAAGAGTCTGAAGACCCCCAAATTGCCAAAGGTCCACCAGAACTCACCCTGTGCTGATGTTTCTCCAATCTAAACATCTAACTGCATGCTTAAGGTTCATCATATATTTTTATCACATATGCGCTTCACCAAACTACACCCTCGAGACAATCCACCCCTTACCGACACTCCTAAACCTGTGCCTACCACAAGACACTCAGTCAAATTACACACCAAACCCACACCTCAAGCTCACCAGGAAGCAATGAAGGCTCAGCACTAGTGGAAGGACCCTCCACATTAAGTCCATATGCAGAAGGAAAATGAGAGGAATTTAAGGCCCCCAGATCTAGGAGAAGCTGAATCAGGAAAACCAGAAGGTAGGGTAGCTGCACTTGTACTATCACTTGCCTAATAACCCAATGCTCACCACTGCAGACCAATCATGTCCCCTAACCCTACCCCAGACACTCCCTGACCCATAACCCCACTCCTAAGCCCACCGCAGCCCCTAGCCCAACTCCTTTGCACACCTATACCTCTAGTATCAGACACACCTCTGCCCTGGGACCCAACAATCTCTTCCCAGAAGATCGGGCCACACTCTGATCCATCATCCCAACTACTTCTGATCTCAGCTGCTGACCTGCATCTCTTCCAACTGAACCATAGTACCCCACCCCTTTTGCAAGCAGCCTCCAGGAAGTCATGAGCCAAGAATCCCCCACCTTTCCCCAAACTACAAACCAACATTAAAAATAGAAAATAAATCTCACCAGCAAAGGATATACAGCAGAACAGCCAAGCCCAACTTCAGCAAACAGTACAGAACTTCTGTTGATGCATTTCTGCAGGAACAGAAGGGGCAAGCTAACAAACCCAAGTAGCACAACACAATGGGCCTACACAGCCCATTGTGAGTCTTCATCACAATGTTACTTGATGAAGACTCATCCCCTGCTGCTGGACTCAAAAAATTGCAAACTCTAGGTAGGGGACTGCCACACCTGAAACTATAAAGCCCAAATCCCAAACTCCACACAAACTTCCACACCTCACACTCATATAATCTTCTTCCCTCACCTACCCACTACCACAATAACTTCCCACCCAAATTCACGTAATCTAACTCCTCCCCTACATCACTCCAGTCAATCATCACTCTGATCATTGTCAATGCCCACCCAAAAACACATTTAATTACTAGCCTCACCTCCCTCAGACCTACCTTTACCCCATTTTCCCTCCCTCCAATCCTTCCCTCCTGTCTGTAAACCGACGGCACGACTGTTCTTACCAGCCCTCAGCTGAATGCCAAGGGCCTACTTATTCTTCAAACAAACAGAAAAAAAGGCAAGCGAGATGTCTTAAAACAACCAACAGTCAGATTTATTAGCATAAAAAGTCCCAGTATGTTTACTTGGCTTGACAACAAACTAAAGGTCCTTAGCTTTGTTGTCAAGCCAAGTAAACATACTGGGACTTTTTATTCTAATAAATGTGACTGTTGGTTGTTTTAATACATCTCGCTTGCCTTTTTTTGTTTGTTCATTACATGTTGAGGTAAGATTTCTTCCACCTTTTATGTTTGCCTTACTTATTCCTCCACATACAGGTCACAATAAAGGAAATAGTTGGCAGGATGAGAATTCTGCTGGACTGTCAGTTACATATGTATGTTTAGAATTCTAGCTTAGATATGCATATGTGTGTACATGTTGTGTAAATGTCAAAAATGTTCAAAAGCAGTATCTGTAAATATGCATATAATTTACCAAAGCCCTTATGAGCTCATGGCAGATAATATATTTCTATTATTGAGAAGATAATAAAAATGAATAAAATAAAAAACAGAGGAAATAAGGTTTGTTTTTTATTGGACTAACAACGCATTTTATGATGAGCTTTCGAAGGTAACCCTTTAGGGTTAACTTTGAAAGCTCATCTTAACTCCCCCCCTTTACAAAACTGCAATAGCGTTTAGCGCAGGTCTGTGCTCTGAATGCTCTGCACTGCTCCCAACATTCATAGAGTTCCTATGAGCATCGGGAGCAGATGCAGAGCATTCAGCATGCTGCCCTGCGCTAAACAACGCTATCATAGTTTTGACCTATGATATGATCCTGTGCCTTAACGGTGTTGTTGCAACACGTAGGCACTAAAGCTTCGGCTTTGAGGTCTTTTTTCCTGATATTTTTTGCAATTGTGTCACCTTCTGTTTCTGTATTCTTTGGTTAGAACTTGAATAATCCAATCCAATCTTTGCAATATCACAAAACCGCTAATCCAAAGCACAAATATTCCATATAATAGAATTAATTTATACTTCATATTCAAGGAGAGTTTATGGGGGTTGGCAAAACATATTTTTCCTGATTTATCTAAAGCAACGCAGAATTGAGGCTAACTTTAAAGAATTATCCTGAAGTCCCCTTCAGAGGACTTCTCCCCTTCATCCAATATCTAGTGATAATGGGAATATAAATCCCATTATTTCCCCCGAACAAGTGGTATCCACCACTCAGACAAATAAACTAGTTTATACTGGGATACCTAAACCACTTGATTTTGTAGGAGTAGTGGAGGATCAACCACCATCGGAGGAAACACAAGATATGACCCTTAAAGATTTGTGGTTAGGTATCTCTAGAGTTGAAGGGTTTCTCAGGTTAACTGTAAAACAAACAGTGGATTTTTCACAGTCTGTTTCTCAAAAGCTTAATAATGTGGATACCAATTTAGGCTGTTTGGATAAAAGGTTAAATGTGGTAGAAGCTCAATGTAATACACTCCAATCTGTCCCAGTATCTGCTGTTAAGGATTTTATGGTCATATATTCAAAAATGGAAATTATAGAAAATATAGAGGGAAGAATCTTCGCTTGGTTAACTTCCCAGTAACTCATTTATTATCTTCAGAAATTTTGTTAAGAAAATTTCTTAAAGAACTACTGGGGTTACCCAATGTGGGAAATTTCCCAATTAATAATTATTATTACATTCTTCAAAAAAAAAGAATCCTCCCAGGGGGTGGACCACTTAGTGACACATGATAGATATTAACTTGACTGAATTTCTTGAAGATAGTCAGGATGTGATCCAGAGTAGGTCCACCCTGGTGATAACATGCATGAGTGAGATGGACAAAATGTTAATTATGAAACTTTATTTTAAAAATAGATTAACAAAATTTTGTGGAGATGTGGTTAGAATTTTTCCAGATGTCTCTAGAGCTACGCAATTGCGAAGGAAAGAATTTTTGAAATTAAAAGTTAGAGTTTTAGCTCTAGAGGCATCTTTTTATTTAAAATCTCCATATAAATGTCTTGTTAAGTTACAAGACATTGAGGCCCTGATTCTCCAAAAGTGCGTCCCGATTTTAATCAGCTGTAGGCGTCCTACAGCTGTCTAATCAGCCAATCGGGATGCACGTTTTTTTAAAAAAATGCTCCCCAGGCAGGCCTGAAGGCGCCTCCGGGAGCCTAGGGAGACCCGCAAGACGCCTAAGCTCGCCTAAGGGCCTTAGGCAGGCCTTAGGCGAACCTAGGTGGCCCTACGCGTCTCTCTAGTAGAGGAAGAAACCTTAAAATGTAGGCCAGCAAAATGCTGGTCTACATTGTAAGTAGACGCAGCCGCTATACTTATCGCGGCAAGGGATCTCTCTGCCGCTATAAGTATAGCGGGCCGCGGCCTGTCCGATCGGATGCCCCCCCCCCTCCGACACTACCGACCGCCCCCCCGACACTACCAACCGCCCCCCCCCCCCCCCCGACATTACCGATCTCCCTCCCACCCCGACACTACCGATTGCTGGCAGGAGGGTGTCCAATCCCTCCTGCCCGAAGACGCCCCCCCCCCGGCGCTAACAACCTCCAAACTAACCTGTTCTTCAGGCCAGACGGTTCTTGCCCGTCCAGCCTGTAGCCCGCCTGGTCGAAATGAGGCGGGCTCGCCCCTTCCCGGCCCATCTCGCCGAAGCCTAAGGCCTGATTGGCCCAGGCTCTAGAAGCCTGGACCAATCAGGCCTTAGGCATAGCAGACCTTAGACTTAGTGGGGATGGGCAGACCCGCTATGCCTAAGGCCTGATTGGTCCAGGCTTCTAGAGCCTGGGCCAATCAGGTCTTAGGCTTCGGCGGGATGGGCCGGGAAGGGGCGGACCCGCCTCATTTTGACGAGGCGGGCCTAGAAGCTGGACAACCGTCTGGCCTGAAGAACAGGTTAGTTTGGGGGTTGTTAGCGCCAGGGGGGGTGCGTCTTCGGGCAGGAGGGATTGGACACCCTCCTGCCAGCAATCGGTAGGGTCGGGGTGGGAGGGAGATCGGTAATGTCGGGGGGGGCATCCGATTGCGGGCCTCGCCTTCAATATAGGCGGCCTGCCTGGGGAGCATTTTTTTTTAAAAAAACTTGCATCCCGATTGGCTGATTAGACAGCTGTAGGACGCCTACAGCTGCCTAAACTCGGGACGCACTTTTGGAGAATCAGGGCCTGAATATGTATTTTGGGATCCCATTCAACTACAACAATTTCTGAGTGCTAGAGAACAGAAGTGAATTAATAATAAAGTGGCTTTTTAGTTTCACACTGAGAAACAAGAGGATAAGATTAAGATCCAAGATAGAGTAGGAAATGGCTTAGCACTCACGAGGATAAATCATGAGTCGTTAATCATTTCTTTAGTTCTTTCCTATAAATGTTTATATTTGAAATGGTATCATGTCTCCCTTTTCTTGTGGGCTTTGAAAGGAATTTGTATGAAAGTATGATTATTGTAAACTTGTGGAAACAACTTTTTTTCTTTGGTTTGGTATCGTTTGATATTGTAACTATTAAAATTATAAATAAATAAAAAAAAAAAAAAGAATTATCCTGAAGCTGTTGAGAGTTATCCTTTAGCATCACCTGGAGGTTTTTCAAACCTTCCATCAGCTGTTCAAGGATCTCCATGGAGTCAGATGGTGAAGGCACTTTAGATGGAGTCACTGGGGTTGGTTTTGATCTTTTGCTTTTCCCCTTAGTAATAAATGCAGAATCCAGAGTTAGTTGTTTTCCTGAGACCATTAGAAATCAAATTTGTCAAATTGAAGGGAATTAGAGAAGGATAAATATTCAGTGTGAATGACCAAGGGAGGAGCTCTGCACTCACATAGCCATCTTCATCTCCTCCAAGTTCCGTCTTTTGTAGATTTGTTATAGTTGCCCTTTATCTTTATCTTTATTTTCCATTGTTTTGCACCCACACATCCAAGGAGGGGGAGGGGATATATCTTTTATTTTGGTATTATTCCTGATGGTAATGTTGGATGGGGGAAGGAATTATATTTTTTGTATAGATTCTGATTGTTTATAAGTGCTTATTTGATGATTATTATTTGTATGTAAATTGTATTGCACTTTTTGTTGGCATTAAAAACTAAATAAAATAAAATAAAGCAACACAGAAGAGGAGATAAGAATTCTTAGGTTTTATAGCTAGGGTTCTAGAATTGAGTGCTAGCTTTTTGTTAAAATTTCCTTGTTGTTCTTTATTATTTATGAGGGTAATTCCTTTTTGTTGTTCAACCCCAAGCAGCTCCAAGATTTTCTTAAAACAAGAGCAGTTGCTTCTGTGACTTCTTTAATAGATTTAAGAACATAAGAATTGCCGCTGTTGGGTCAGACCAATGGTCCATCGTGCTCAGCAGTCCGCTCACGCGGCAGCCCTTAGGTCAAAGACCAGTACCCTAACTGAGACTAGTCTTACCTGATTTACTAAGGGGAGATTATGCCAATCCAACCTGATCAACTTCTTTGACTGGGTAACGGGGAAGCTGAATGTTGGGGAGTCCCTGGACATCGTGTACCTGGACTTTAGCAAAGAATTCGATAGCGTACCACACCGCAGGCTGCTGAGCAAGATGAGTTCTATAGGATTAGGTGACACATTGACGAAATGGGTTGGGAACTGGCTTGGAGGCAGGCTTCAAAGAGTAGTGGTGAACAGCACCCCCTCCGAAATGACAGAAGTGATCAGTGGAGTGCCACAGGGCTCGGTCTTGGGCCCGATCCTATTCAACATTTTTATAAGAGATTTGGCAGAAGGGCTTCGCGGTAAAATAACATTATTCGCCGATGATGGTCTGGTTTAGCAGGAACTTATCTAACTTTGTTTTGAATCCCTGGAGGGTGTTTTCCCCTATAACAGCCTCCGGAAGAGCATTCCAGTTTTCTACCACTCTCTGGGTGAAGAAGAACTTCCTTACGTTCGTACAAAATCTATCCCCTTTTAACTTTAGAGAGTGCCCTCTCGTTCTCTCTACCTTGGAGAGGGTGAACAACCTGTCTTTAACTACTAAGTCTATTCCCTTCAGTACCTTGAATGTTTCGATCATGTCCCCTCTCAGTCTCCTCTGTTCAAGGGAGAAGAGGCCCAGTTTCTCTAATCTTTCGCTGTACGGCAACTCCTCCAGCCTCTTAACCATCTTAGTCGCTCTTCTCTGGAACCTTTTGAGTACTATCGTTTAGTTGGCTGCAGACATCTTCCACTGATTAGATTAACTCCAGTATTTTTATTTTTCCTGTTTAGTTTTATTTTCCTTTTCTAGCATCTATGTTGTTGTGGATTAATATGTAATTTTTGTAGTTATAGAATTTGTTTATATATTTTTTTTTTCTTATACTACTTTGATGTAATGTATAAATTAATGATTATGGTAAAGATTAAAATATGTTAAATATGTTAAATAGCACCAGTCTCGGTACAGATTCTTGCAGATTCCTCAACTATTCACTCTCCTCCATTGAGAAAAACTGGCCATTTAACCCTATCCTCAGTTTTCTGTCCAATAACCAATTCCTGATCCACAAGGGAACATTGTCTCCTATCCCTTGACTTTTTAATTTTCTCAGGGATCCCTCATGATGAACTTTGTCAAAAATTTTCTGAAAATCTAGATGCACTACATCAACCAGTGCACCTTTATCCAAATGTTTATTCACACCTTCAAAGAATGAAGCAAATAGGTGAGGCAAGAGTTCCCTTTGCTGAACTCATGCTGATTATAGAAACATAGAAACATAGAAATAGACGGCAGATAAGGGCCCACGGCCTATCTAGTCTGCCCACCTTAATGTCCCTCCCCTACCTTTGCCCTGTGAAGAGATCCCATGTGCCGATCCCATTTGGCCTTAAAATCAGGCACGCTGCTGGCCTCAATCACCTGTAGTGGAAGACTATTCCAGCGATCAACCACTCTTTCAGTGAAAAAGAATTTCCTGGTGTCACCTCATAGTTTCCCGCCCCTGATTTTCAACGGATGCCCTCTTGTTGTCGTGGAACCCTTGAAAAAGAAGATATCTTCCTCCGCCTCGATGCGGCCCGTAAGATACTTGAACGTCTCGATCATGTCCCCCCTCTCTCTGCGCTCCTCGAGCGAGTATAGCTGTAATTTGTCAAGCCGTTTTTCGTATGGTAGATCCTTGAGTCCCGAGACCATCCGGGTGGCCATTCTTTGCACCGACTCCAGTCTCAGCACATCCTTGCAATAATGCGGCCTCCAGAATTGCACACAGTATTCCAGGTGGGGCCTCACCATAGATCTATACAATATATTATGGGCTCTTTTGACTAAGCTGCGCTAGTGGTTTTAGCGCACGTGCTAGACGCTAACGCCAGCATTGAGCTGGCATTAGTTCTTGGTGTGTAGCATGGCGGTTAGCGCACGCTAATCGGCAGTGCACACTAAAAACGCTATGGGCCTCTTTTATGAAGTCGTTTAGCATGGGCTACTGCGGTAACAGCCCCGAAGCCGTTAGAGATTTAAAGGGCTTCAGGGCCGTCACCCCTATTGTAGAATAGGGGGTATTTTGGCCTCTGTGTTTCATAATTTTATTCTTTATAGCATTATCTACTATTTCATCCCACACTGAAGTCAAGCTTACCAATCAGTAATTTTCCAGATCAGCCCTTGAACCCTTTTAAAAAATTGGTATTACATTGGTCACCCTCCAATCTTCAGGTACTTTGGCCAATTTTAGCAACAAGTTACAGATCACTGAGGGCTCCTTTTACAAAGCCACGGCAGAGGTTTCTACTATGGGCCAGCGAGGTAAATGTTCCGATGCTTGAAGGAATTCTATGTGCATCAGAGCATTTACTTTGCTGGCCCATGGTAGAAACCTCTACTGTGGCTTTGAACAGATCAGCAATTTCATATTTTAGTTCTTTCAGTACCTTGGGGTGCATACCATCTGGTCCAGCTGATATATCACACTTTTCTTGTACATTTGGCTCAGTATGTCTTCCATGTTCGCTGAGGTTTATTTCAGTTCTTCCACATTATCACCCTTGAAAACCATTTCTAATAAAGGTAGATGTCTTATATTTTCTTTCATAAAGACTGAAGCAATTAATTCAGTCTCTCTTCTATAGCCTTGTCCTCCTTCAGTTCTCCTTTTGCTTCCTGATGATCTAACAGTCCCACAGCTTTCCTCATAGGCCTTATGCTTCTGATGTACTTGAACAAATTGTTACTGTGAGGTTTTGCCTCTGTGGCAAGTTTCCTTTCATATGCTCTTTTAGCTTTCTTTTTCAATGTTTTGCATCTAACTTGCCAGCGCTTGCGTTGATTCTTATTTGGATCCTCTCATATTTTGTCTCCAATAGCTTCTCTCACTTGACCCTTTAACCATGCTGGATGTCCTTTGCTCTGTCTTTCAACATTTGTTAATATGTGGAATACATCTGGTTTGGCCTTCCAAGATGATATTACTCCCTACTCAAATCAAAGATAGGTCTCCTTTTCATTGTTGATTTTTTTTTTTTCATTCAGTTCTTGAGAACTTCTGCTTAACATAGAAACTAGAAAGACTATGGGAGATTGTGATTGGGAGTAAGTTTAGCTGAGAGTGAAATGTTGTAGCTTGGAAGGATTTCAGTGTGGCACAATTTGTTTAAGTGTTCGGCACAAGTGACTTAAGGTTCCGTACTTATATCTAAAATAAGGTGGGTTTTTTTCTTTACTGCACAGTTTTGGTTTTTCTATAAAGCTAAGGGCTCCTTTTATTAAGTCGCGCTAGCGGGGTTAACGTGCACAACTTTTCATCACACGCTAACCCCCGCGCTGGCCTAAAAATTACCGCCTGCTCAAGAGGAGGCAGTAGCGGCTAGCGCGGCCGGCGGTTTAGCGTGCGGTATTACGTACGTTAAACCGCTAGCGCGCCTTTGTAAATCTCCTTTTTATTGTTTTTTTTTTATGTTTTTGCATTTTTTTCAGTTTTGAGAACCTTTTCTTATATATAATTTTGTTCTCCTGATTTTTTTTTTTTGTGGGGGGAGTGACTGTTTTGCATTACTACTTAATAGTGATGTCAGGTTTTGGGTTTTTTTGTTGTTTAGTTTTTTTTTTTTAAGCACACCATTTTTTTTCTACAAAGAAGTGGGTTTTAATTGTGGTCTTTTTTTTTTTTTTTTTGCAACACCAGCCAATTATGTGCTCCAGAAAATCATAGTTCATTTGGGCAGTTTTTCTGCTCTGTATGCTTGTTGAATCTTTGAGGTTTTTCTTTATATTGTTGTAAGAATGTATCACACTCTCAGCATGGAAGGAAAAGAATAAAATACACAGTGGTTGAAGTGTGTTCCCCAATTTTGTGTAGTTATTTTTAAACACCCATGCCTGATTTGAACCTTTGCAGCTGATCCTTTTAGCTTCTTTTTATCAATTTTCCTGTACCCCCAACATTTACCTTAAAGACTTTACAATCTCTGCATTTTTTTCCCTTTAAAATGCAATAACTGCAAAACCTGCTGAAATTTAGTAAACGGACCCACCATGTTTGTGTGAATCTCTGGCTTTTAGCTGCAACCACATACTTCAGCATTATGGCTGTTGTAAATGATGTGCTGAACTGCATATATGCTTGAATACCCAGTTACGCTAGGATTTTATAAAGGAAAACTGGTGCCTACTTTTTATTACAGAATAGGTATCTAATTATAAGGACGCTATTATAAAATTATCCTCCAAAATGGGTAACTCCCAGTTTTCCCAGACTCTGTTCCTGTACCATCCCAGCATTACTTGTAGCAGGCTGACCAGGTATTCATTGCCACTTTCTGGATCTGAATAAATGCTGCTGAATATCATCCTCAGTGGCATAGTGAGAGTAGGAGGTATCCATGGTGGTGGCATCCCCCCTTCCCCCGTGCCCTGCTCTCCATCTCCCCCATTCCTTTTGAGCCAAGCCACCCACTCCTTCCATGCCCCCACGCCACACTCACACCCTCATACCTTTTTAAATCTTTGCCTGCAGGAGCAGTTTTTCCAGCCTGCTGCTCATGCTGACATTGGCTTTCTAGAGAATGACACGGGGACAAATTTTTCCCTGTCCCCACAGGAACTCATTTTCCTGTTCCGTTCTCCTGAGTTCTTTTCCTGTCCTTGTCCCAATGCTGCATGCTCTGTCCTCATCTGCACAATCCTCAAACACCTTAAAATCATAAGTAACAACATTCTAGAGCTCAGATTGTGATGTCATAATGCCTCATTCCACCAATGCCTAAGCTCTGTCCTCATCTGCACAAGCCTCAGACACTTTAAAATCATAAGTGTTCGAGGCTCATGCAATTAAGGCACAGCTTACAGGAGTGGGGCAGAGACAGGGACAAAACTCACGGGGACGGGATGGAGAAATTTAGTTCCTGTGGGGATGAGGACAAATTTGTCCCCGAGTCATTCTCTACCTCTGATGTCACTCCCTAGCCCCGCAACCCAGAAGTGATTTCAGAAGAATCCAGGCTGGCTAGAGTAGTTGCTCATTCTGGTGAAGATTTTAAAGAGGTAGAGGGGGGCAGGTAAAGGAGGGTGCAAGCATTGTATGGTGGGGGGGGGGAGGACATGGGGAGGTGGCAGCGACCCTACCAAGATGGCGCCCGGCCCCTGCACCCCTTACTACACAACTGATTATCCAAAAACATTTTTTTAAAAAAAATTCAGAGTTTAAATATTGTTACTTTGCTTGTCAAAACCACTTGTGTAATGACCCGTTCCATAAAATATTACTGAGTGAGTCCAAAGCGCAGTTAAATGTGAGCAGTGTAGCTGAAAGTCCTCCGCAGAGGACTGCTAAGTGACAGGAATCCTTCAAAGCATCTGTACGCATTTTTCAAAGGTGATCTCAAGATGAATATCAAACAATATGAATAATCCACACTGGGGAACCTGTCAGAAAATTGTAGGGGAAATATAGTGAATCAATAATATGTCAAGTGCCTGAACTGGCAAAATGCTGAATATTCATGTTCTTGGTTTCAGAGGGGCACGGATTTAATAGTACAGCAGTTTGTGGTATTTTCTCATCTCCTGGAAAGGTTCAAAAATGTTTGTGCTGTGCCTTGGATCAGAATTCAATTAGCTCCTTTATGCACCAATTTAGAGCAGAAGAGAACTTGGCAAGGAGTGCAATGTAACTGAAAGAATTAATAAATTTATTTGATCATTGAACGTGGGGTAAGAAAAGCTTCATTGCCACCCACCGTCCGTAATATAGGTTGACTGCAAAGGATGCTTACCAGTTCTGTCCGTGAAGATACTGTGAAGGTTGTATCAAAATGACATGGATGTCTTCAATACTTTAATTAGCAAATAAGATTTACAACATGTACAGTTTATAGGCCTTAATGTAGATTGCATTCCAGGAAATGCGATATAGCAAAAAAGCCAGCCCCTAATGGAGTAACTATGAGTCAACGCAGTGTGTTACTTGGATTATGAACCTTTTAGCTTACTTTTTATGCATGCCAAAGTGTGTTTAAGCTAAATCTTAAACAGACCATATTAATGCAATTTAGGAATTTAAATAAACAGAAGTACATTTTTAAGTATTTATTATGTTGCTAAGCTTTCCAAATCACTTACAGTACTGTCTTCAAGTTGGTCTTGTGAGGGGGCATTCATTGACATGCTTCAGAGTCTACGCCTGCCATTTGAAAGTTGATTTATACACCCCTCACCCCTTTTACAAAACCGTGATAACATTTTTTAGCAAAGGCTGGTGCGCTGAATGCCCTGCGCTGCTCCCGATGCTCAAAGGAACTTTATGAGCATCAGGAGCAGCGCGAAACATTCAGCACGCTGAACTACACTAAAAACCACTATTGTGTGTTTTTTTAAAAAAATTCTTTATTCATTTTTACAACTTACAAGTGTAATCAGAACATTTAAACTTACAAACATCACTTGAATTTCTATTACAATTATCTTAATGAAATTTATCCCCCCCACCCTTACCATATCATATGTAATCATGTATATCATATAATATATTCTTTTCTACTAATCCAAGCAATTAATGTAAGATCAGAAATCCCCCCACCCCCACCTTCTCAGTTACAGTTATGTAAATAAGTGAAAAGTGTTATTTACTCATTACAATATTCTGTTAATGGTCCCCAAACATCTTTGAATTTATTAAAATGTCCTTTCTGTATGGCTAATATTCTTTCCATCTTATATATATGGCATAAAGAATTCCACCAGAAATTAAAGTTTAATCTACTCCAATTCTTCCAATTAAAAGTAATTTGTTGAATGGCGACTCCAGTCATAATTAGCAAGAGCTTATTATTTTTTGAGGATATTTGACTCTTTGCCCTCATTGACATGCCAAATAAAATAGTATCATATGATAGGGCCACCAAATTCTCCAATAAACTATTTATTTGGCCCCATATTGTGGTTTTTTTTTAAGGGGGGGGGCTTATGTTAGAAAAAAGCAGTCCGGTGGGCATGCACAATTGCGCATAGGGGAGAACAACAGGGGAAAAAAAACACGTTTTTTTTCTTTCCATCAACCAAGCAACAAATAAATAGCTAAGAAAAAGAAAACATTAAAAAAAAAGATTTAACCCTAAAAAGAAAGAAACCAAACAGAAAATAATTTGTGCCAATGCACTGTTTGAGACATTGCTGTTGGCAGGATTAGATTGGAGGTAAAAATAAACTTGGAAAATATATCATTTTGTATTTTCAAAACTATGGGCTAGAGTTACTAATGTTCAATACTGCATTAACTTGCTCCAGTGGCTTTAATGGGCATTATTAATATCTGGGTCCCATTACCTTATATAGGACTAGTTGTCAAATACCTAGTCTATCATCTCCATATTCCCTCCCTCCTACCCCTATGACCATGTCTCTGCTTTCTAAATCTCCTGCTGCTTCAAAACCCTTTTCTTCCTTCCCCTACTCCTTTAATCCTGCAACTCCCTGTCCACTCTATACCCTCCCCCATGATCCAGCATCTCTGTGACCTGTCCATTGCCCAAAAGTAGTGCAGTCTCAGTTAGGGTTGCCAGATTTTCCAATCAGAAAATCCGGACCACTAGATCCGCCCCCAGGCTTGCCCTACCCGACGCGATTTGAGGAGGCTTTTCAAAACCCAGACAAAATGCCGGGTTTTGAAAAGCCATCCAGACTCCCAGACTTGTCCTCAAAAGAGGACATGCCCAGGGAAATCCGGACGTCTTGTAACCTTAGCCTCAGTTCTCAAGAAAGTGTTTGGGAGTAAAAAAAGCACAAGTAGCAGGAAATAGCCCTGCAGAAGAGATGCAGCTGCACAAACTTTGACCCTGCACTCAGGGCCGGTTTTAGACATGCTGGGGCACAGGACAGAAATTAAGGAGGGGCCTCCTGACCCCCCCCCCCTCTCTTCTCTGCACCCTCCCCTGATATCCCCACCTCCCATTACTACCACACATAAACTCCTCTCCCCGTTATCCCCACCTCCCATTATTACCACATATAACCCACTCCCAATATCCTCACCTCCTATTACTATCACACATGAAACAACTTTAAATGACTTCTTTATACATAAAACACTGACAGACCTTTATCAAATACAGAACAAGGGATCAGAAATAGAAATAGAAATTGAACTGGGAGCCCCAAGAAATTAAACTCAGCAAGTATTAAATAACTGGAGAAATAAAAACAGACATTCACTTCTTTCTGTACACACAGGGATCCCTGGCCCAGGTCCACCAAAAATTAGCCATCTCCCTTGCTGTGGCTGTTAGGGATCCCAAAACCCTGTCAGTTGAAGACCACCTCCTCTGGTCTGGCAGCCAGAAATCTCCAAGCTCTGCAGCTAGTGGCAGTGTCTCTGAGCTGCCACCAGCTGCAGAGCTTGAAGATCTAGAGGAAGAGATCTTCAGCCAGCAGGACTTTGGGAAGCCCACCAACTTAGGTATTTATATTTTGCATTTGGGTAGGAGGCACGGGGCATGGCAGGAAGAAAATTTAGTTAAGCTAAAGGAGAGAGCACATGGCCCTGCGCCCTTGACCCGCCCTGTACCCCGTCCCTTGCCCTACCCCTCGCCTAGGTGGTTGTCTGCTGTGTGCAGTTAGGGTTTTAGCAAGTTATAATTACATTCCATGCGACTTTTCCTCCATTGCAACCCCCATCCTTCCTTATGCTGCACCCATGATATATCAGACTTTCAGCTGTGAGTCTATAAAATACTGAGTGGAGTGGACCAACCAACCCTTGAGTTGATAACCATGTAGAAACAACATTAAACAGTTTTCTAGCTGTAACAGATGTGAAGCATCAGGGGCAACTGAAAACACCAACCAAACACCAAAATAGCAGGCTATGAGGACTTTATTTCAAAGCCTAGCCAGGGAAACTAGTTTTCTTTCCTGATCATAGTCTGGTTTAGTACCTCTCCCTTCCAACTTTTTAAAAACATTCAACAAATGGTCACATATAGCAAACAGCCCCAGAGGTCTTAGTAACACATGCAGAGCACAAATTGCAGATTGTCAAACTCCCTCCCCCCCCAAAAAAAAATAAAAAAATAAAAATCTGTCTTCAGGTTTCAAGTTTATTAAAAATTTGTTGTACACGCAATGTCAAATACTTCAATACGTATGACAGTTTAAAATTAGGAACAAACAATAAAACAACCCATAGCATCCATTCCATTGAAATTTATTTCTTGAGGACCTGGTAGCCAATCCATAACCTTCTCTTTCCCAGGGAACAGGCAATTGGGCGGAACTTCCTGATACATCCTCCTTGTGGTTGCCCCTAATCTCAGGACAGAGAGCATAATTTTGTCCTAACTTCAGGCTAGCTTAGACAGCAGAACACTGGTGCATCTGCACTGTCCATGCAGTAAGACCCTCCTGTATCCCGGTTGGCCTCTTGAATCTTTCCTTCTCTTCTCGGGCCTTGGCGGCTGTTGGCTACAAGCAGTGCAAAAGACTGGAGGAGAAAGGAGGCTCTTTTTTGCTTGCTGCACAGCACGCACCAGAAGATAAGGTGATCAGTGTGACCTGAGCTGACCTCTTTTTTTTTTACAATCATTTTTATTAGAAAGGGTACAACAGGGTAACAGGAGCAACAATGATATCATAGGCTCAAATACAAGAAATCATAGAATTACAAGAAAAGATATACACTCTCCACAAAGAGCAACCAGGATGGGACAGGCGCATCTGAGCAACAGCACAACAAAGGAAAAGAAAAGAAAACCAGCCCCTCCCCCCAGCGAGCTAAAGCGAGGAAACATTTGTCACAAATAGGCAATAGAAGAGCGTCCAGGAAAGCACTCTACCGGTGCATGCTGTGCATCTGTGATAACCGTTGGCACTGACTGCTGCAGCATAGGGTCTGGAACTCCGAGTCCATCCATCAGTGGCATACTTAGCATATTTGATACCCATGGCCAATCATTTTTAAACACCGTCTCCTCTATATGGGAAAAAAAAAATATTTTTAGTAGTAATGCATGAGTCACACCTTGGAAAAGACAGCAGCATTAACCTTCACAGAGAGAGTGGTTGATCATTGGAACAAGCTTCCAGTGCAGGTGATCGAGGCAGACAGCGTGCCAGACTTTAAGAATAAATGGGATACCCATGTGGGATCCCTACGAGGGTCAAGATAAGGAAATTGGGTCATTAGGGCATAGACAGGGGGTGGGTAAGCAGAGTGGGCAGACTTGATGGGCTGTAGCCCGTTTCTGCCGTCATCTTCTATGTTTCTATGAGCACTAGAACATTGTAAAACTAAACGAACCAAATTAGTACAGATCAGTTCTGCACAGTCAATGCCAACAGAAAAACATGTCTTTTTTTGCACGCACAGAACACAGATGTACTCTCACTCAGTATAGAATAAGTGACTGTGGTGCAAACTAAAAATATAATATGTAGACAGCAATGAAACTGTACCCTAAGAAGCCAGATTCTGCATAGAATGCAGCACCACATAAACAGTGGTGCATGTCTTCTAGTACTGTGCAAAATATAATCACAGTAGATGTAAATTTGAAAAGACTGACAAATAGCAATCATCACCTAGAAACAAAACAAAAATGGAAAATAAAATAACATGTTATTGAACAAATCCATTTTTCTATTAGCTTTCAGAGACCAAAATCTCCTTCCTCAGGTCAGTACTCTTCCTGATCTGAGGATGGGGATTGATGTCTCTTAAAGCTATTTAAATGTATTAAAATTAGTCTAATAAAAAGATCATCTTATTTCAATTTTCTAATTATGAACATTTATTAACATGGTTATAATACTTCTTTATCCTCAAGCAAAAAACAAAAACCCAAACAATTTTTATCTACCTTGGTTGTCTCTGCTTTCATCATCTGTCCTCATCACCTGGATTTCTGCTTTCCTCATCTTCTCTTCACGCTCTCATTCTTTCCAATGTCTGTCCTCTTTCCATATGGCTTGACCCTCTTTCTTCCCATTCCATCTAGCCTGAGCCCCCATCTCTCCTTGATCCAGCATTTCCCTTCTGTCTATCAGAGTCACCATTCCACCTCTTTTCCAGCATCACCTTTCTGTGTGCCCATCTCACCAATGTCCTTTTTATTATCGTTTCCCCATGTTCCCCATCTGCCTTCTCAATGTCCTTATCTTCCCCTTTTTTCAGCATTGCTTCTCTGTGTCTCTATTTCACCTCCCCTTTTTCAACACTACCCCCCCTTCAGCATTGTTCCATCTGTGTGTCTCTATCACCTCTTCCCCTTTTCAGCTTGTCCCATCAACCCTCCATTTCAGTATTATCCCCCTCTGTGTACTAATCACCATCTGCCTCTCTCTGTAAACCCATCTACCCCCTTTCAGTATGGCCTCCCTCTATGTTCCTATCTACCTGACTTTTATCATTTCCCCTTTGTATCCCTATCCTTATAGTTCCTGTTTGTTACTTCACTATGTCATTGTTTCTCTGTTTTCATCATATCCCCTATCTTCCTTTGTTCCTGCACTCTGTAAAAAACAACTCTCAACCTTCCCTCCACTCCAGCCCAGCTCGTTATGACTAACATGACCATTTATTTTTTTCATCAAATAGGGACATCTATTAATTGTCATTCCCGACCCCCAATCCTGCCCTAGCCCTGCTCCAATCCCACCCTAGCCCTGCCCCAATCCTGCCCCCAATTTCTTCCATTCATTTTTCATGTAAACATAATATCTTATTAATTCATAATGGTAACCATAAAATTAAAAAAAACTACAAAGCACACTATATGCAGAGAAAATGTTAATTATCATTTATATTTGGAGGGGGTTTCAAAAATGTCAAGGCAGTTGACTTTAAAATATGCAATGTCACCTCAGTAACTATAGAAAAATAGACAAATATAGTGCAAAACATAGACAGCAGATATAAATTCTCAAAACTGACACATTTTGATCACTAAATTGAAAATAAAATTATTTTTCCAACCTTTGTGTCTGATGATTTCATGAGTCTCTAGTTGCGTTTCCTTCTGACTGTGTATCCTTTCTTTCATTTCTTTCTTTCTGCACTCAGGCCCAACAATTGTCCCTTTCTATTCCCTCCCTCTTTCCTTCCTATGTCCTTAGGCCCCCAGTGTCTTCTTCCTATGTCCTTAGTGTCCCATCCTATGTCCTTAGTGCCCTCAGAGCCTCCTTCCTATGTCCTTAGTGCCCCTTCCTATGTCCTTAGTGTCCTCAGTGCCTCCTTCCTATGTCCCCCTCACTGCCTTCCAGACTTTGTCTCACTCCCACCCCCGAAGCCAGCCTGCTTGCCTGCCTACCTCCTTCCCTCCCTGCTGCGCAAAAAAAAGCACCTTCCTCCTTCCTTTCACCCCCCTCCCCTGTCTACCGCTACTGCTGCTGATTGCCAGCCTCTCTCCTTACCTCCCTGCTGCTGCTTTTCCACATGCTCCTGATGCTGATGGCACAAGTTCTCCCCATTTCCATCATCTGTCCTCTTCTCTCTCTCTCTCCCTTCCCCCCATTTCTATCATCTGTCTACCTAACTTCTCCCTCTAGTTGGCCCATCTCCCTTTCCCTCACCTTCACAGGTCACCTTTCCAATGGTTACGTTGTCAAATGGGCCCCAGCATTGACGGTGACAAATATTATCTTGCAAGCACTTGGCCCAAAGCTTCCCCTCTGATGCAAGCCTCCAAGAAGGAAACAGCATCTTTACTCCCCTCTCACCCATCCCCTTGTGCCTTCCCTCTGCAGCATCTTTCTATCCCTCCCTCTTATCCTCCCCTAAAGCAGAACTCGAGCAGCATATTTCTTCCCCCCCCCAAAGCAGAACCTTTGCATGGCATGTTTCTATGCCTCCCTCCCATCTCCCTTGCAGTAGAACCCTTGAGCAGCATCTTTCCATTCCCTCCCCCCCGCCGCCACCACTAACGCCGCTCTGCAGCCGAACCCCACTGACCCTCCCAACCGACCCTCCCACCGCGAGACGACCACAAACCTCTTGGCTCCAGCAGTGTCGGCAGCCGAGTACACTGCTTTGCGGCCTTCTACCGTCCTGATTCCCTCTGCCGCCAAGAAGACTCTGCATACAATGCAACACCACAGAAACAGAAATGCATGTCCCCTAACATTATACAAAATATAAAGATAGCAGATATAATTTTGAAAAAAAGAGAAATAACAAATCACTTTAAAAATTAATTAAAAAAAAGGAAAATAAGATAATACCATTTTATTGGACTAATACATTTCTCAATTAGCTTTCAGAGGTCAAAACCTCTTTCCTCAGGTCAGTAAAGTATAGTACTGTTACAGTTTCCTGTCCTGACCTGAGAAAGGAGAATTTGGTCTCTGAAAATTAGTCAAAAAATGTATTAAAATTAGTACAATAATAGGATCACTTTATTTCCATTTTTTATTTATAAACATTTATCAACACAGCTACAATACTGCTTTATCTTAACGCAAAAAAATTAAATAAAACAAATATATTTTTTTTCTGCCTTTCTCCTCTGGTTTCTGCTTTCCTCATCTTCTTGTCATTTTCTTCTTTCCATCCACTGTTTGCCCTCTCTTTCTGCCTTTCCCATATTTTATCTACTCTATTTCTATGCCTCTTCCAAAAATTGTCTGCCTCCCCCTTCCATTGGTCTGACATCCATCTTATTCCCTCCACTCCCCTTGTGGTCTGGCATCTCTGTCTCTCTTTTTTCTTTATCCCCTCTTACCCCCCAGTATGTGCCCTTTTTCTTCTCTCTGCTTCTGTCCAGCATATGTTCTCCCCTCCCCCACTTCTATCCAGCATCTACTTCCCTTTCTCTCCCCTCCTCTCTCTACTTCTGTTCAGTATCTGTTCTCCCCTCCAATGTTTGCCCTCTTCTCTCTATCCTTTTACCCCACTTCCATCATCTGCCCCCTTTCTCTCTTTCCCTCCACCCCACTTCCATCATCTGTTCTCTATATCTCTCCCTCCACCCCAATTCCATTGAGTGTCCTGCCTCTTCTTTCTCTCTCTGTGCCACCACAGTATCTTGTCCCCTCACCTTCGCACCACTGCTGCTGCTTTCCCTTATTAGCGGTAGTGGCTGTAAACTTAAATGCAGCCATTACAGTACTTTTATACACCTCGCTGTGGCTGCTGGCTCTGCTCCAGAACAAGGGAGTGATGTCAAAGGAAGTGGAATGGCAGCCATAGGGAGGTGCAGGAAGTTTCTGTGATGGCTTTATTTCAAAACCTTTCCACATGCTTCTGACCTTACAAAATAAACCTCAAGCAGCCCTCAACTTCTTCCTCTTGTTGGTCCATCTCCTCCCCTTCCCCTCACCTTCGTGGTCACCTTTCTTTTTTTTTTTTTATATTTATTAGATTATTCATTACAATATCTTAGTAACAAACCTACATGAATGAACACAAATAGTACAAATGTAAATTCCCAAACGGGAATTAACATAATATATAAGGAAACTAATTCAACCATATCCTAGTCCACGTTAAAGCTGATCGCCAGTACAAATAAAACATCAAAGCAAATCTTTCTATCTACTATCTAGGAACAGGCAAATGGCTTTTGTATATATTATACATCATCCTCCAAAAATAAACTAAATATTAGGAATTTAAACTTTCAACAAAGGTTTCTCTTTAATAAAATCTTCCACCTGGGCTGGCTCAAAAAACACATATTTATCACTTTCATATGAAATCAGGCATTTACATGGAAATTTTAAAAAGAAAGTAGCTCCGACTGCCAAAACCTTTGGCTTTAGCTGAAGGAACTGTTTCCTCTTAAACTGGGTTTGTCTAGAGACATCTGGAAAAATTATCACCCATTGACCACAAAACATCTCTTGCTTTTTCAGGAAATATATCGTGGTCACCTTTCAAAGTCAAAGTTTTCTTTTTCAGAGGGGCCTTGGTTCAGCAGCCATTCTCATAAGTTGCAGGTGGCTGCCCCGAAGATTTCCCTATGCCGTGATCTGCCCAGGTGGAAACAGGAAGTTGTGTCAGAGGGGAAGCTTCAGGGCAGCCAATTGCAACTTGTGAGAATAGTTGCCATGCTGCGGCCCTCTGAAAAGGAAAACTGATTTTGAAAAGCAACCATGAAGGTGAGGGGAAGAAAGTGAAATGGACCAAGAGGAAGAGATGCCTGGACCATGGGGCCCCCTGGAGCTGTGGGGTCCAAGGCAGTTTCATTGTTTGCCCTCCCCTGCCGACCCTTACTGCACTGTTCCTAGACTATTCAGACAGCAAACTGCTCATAGGGGTTTTGACTTCCACTGGAAATATCATGGTATCAAAATAAGTGCAGCAGTGTCTTCTCTACCCGGCTGTTTCCTGCTTCTTGTGCTTTTTCCTCCCAGGTAAATACTTTTGTTTTGTTTTTTTTAATGTTTTGTGGTTTTTTTTAAAATCAGGATTTACTTTTAGTTTTACTTTGTAATTGGGTCTGGTTTAATCTTATTTTAGGGAGTTTTTCACAGGGGAAATCCTTGAGAAAGCCATTTCTTGTTTTTGGCAAAACTAGTCAGATTTATTCCCCCTAGCCGATGGACAGAATGCATAAAAAAGATAAGTGATTGTCTCTATTTACTCCTTAAAGTTAAATAAGGGTTATGGGGAAACTAAGGCCCTCTTTTACTAAGGTGCGCTAACCGATTGTCACGCGCTACAACGCTAACGCATGCGTTAGTCTATAGATGCGTTAGTGTTTAGCGCACGCTAATTGGTTAGCGCACCTTAGTAAAAGAGGGGGTAAGTATTGATAAGTATTTATATTAAACTTTATTTTTAAAAATGCATGACTTATGAGGAGGTGAGTGTGTAAAGCTCATGGATAACTGAGCCTTGAGTGACACTTCTGAAGTCTTGTTTAGAAATCATAAGAATGCTTTGAATATAATCATAAATGTCTAAAAAAAATTGTAGCATATTCTATCCTGAAAAAAAGTGGTTAGTATATTTGGATAGCTCTTAGGATACATAGTAACATAGTAGATGACGGCAGATAAAAACCCGAATGGTTCATCCAGTCTGCCAATTATTTGGATTCTATGAAGATATGCATGTAAATTCTTTAACCCCACTTTACAAAACTGTAGCACAGTTTTTAGCGCCAACCATGGTGGTAATAGCTCTGACGCTCATAGGACTGCTGTTTAATATATTTATTAATGACCTGGAAGCAGAGACGAAGTGCAAAATCATAAAATTTGCGGACGACACAAAACTCTCCGGTAAGGTTAGAACTGTTGAAGAATGTAGAGAACTTCAAAGGGACCTGGACAAACTGAGTGAGTGGGCAAATAAGTGGCAGATGAGCTTCAATGTGGAGAAATGTAAAGTCATGCACATGGGAAAAGGAAACCCGATGTACAAATACACAATGGGGGGGATATTATTGGGGGAAGGCAACCTAGAAAGGGACTTGGGGGTTATTATAGATAGAACAATGAAACTAGTGGCACATTGCGTCGCGGCCTCGAAAAAGGCGAACAGAATGTTGGGCATTATCAAAAAGGGTATCACTACCAGAAGCAAAGAAGTTATCCTCACGCTGTATAGGGCGATGATGAGAACGCATCTGGAGTACTGCGTTCAATACTGGTCGCCGTATCTTAAGAAAGATATGGCGGTACTTGAGAGGGTCCAAAGAAGAGCAACAAAAATGATAAAGGGCATGGAGATCCTTTAGTATGCTGAGAGATTAGAGAAGCTGGGGCTCTTCTCCCTAGAAAAGCGGAGACTTAGAGGGGATATGAAAGAAACTTACAAGATCATGAAGGGTATAGAGAAAGTAGAGAGGGACAGATTCTTCAGACTGGCCGGGGAAACAAAAACTAGAGGGCACTCGGAAAAGTTGAAGGGAGACAGATTCAGAACAAATGCCAGGAAGTTCTTCTTCACTCAGAGGGTGGTGGACACCTGGAATGCACTTCCAGAGGAAGTGGTAGAACAAAGTGGGATTGTGGGATTCAAAATGGGACTGGACAAGTTCCTGAAGGAAAAGGGGATTGAGGGGTACAAATAGAGGGGTACTATGCAATTCAGAATGCTTTAGAGTAATAGATAACTTACAGGTCATTTGACCTGGGGGGCCGCCGCGGGAGCGGACTGCTGGGCATGATGGGCCTGTGGTCTGACTCAGTAGAGGCGATGCTTATGTTCTTATGTTACCGCCGTGGCAAGGTGCTAAAAACCATACTATGGTTTTGTAAAAAGGGGAGGGGGGTATTAGTACACAACTGAAAAAGGGGCATTGGCGAGCCAGGGATGTTCACTACAGGTGTGCACATTATTATAGAATTTGGAGGAATAAATACCTAATTTATTCACAGGTTGGTATAAATCCTTATGCCTAAAAGTTGGATGCAGATTGAAGCCTACATGCTTGTCCGTAAATACCACAAACAGTTCAGAGCGGTTTACAGAGGAAGAGACTGTATACAGACAGCGATATTACAAAAAAAAAAACTTTCAAAATTACATTAACATGGTAAAATTAATCAAATTTTTCCTGGAAGTGTTTTAAGTACATCATGGTAGAAATGGAGTCAGATAAATTTGTCAAAGAGATAAGTTTTGATTGACTTCCCAAAAGTTTGGTAAACATCACTCGACCCAGAGCACCATTTCTAGAATAGTGCTCAGCGCAAATGCTTCTGGCAACCATTTACTGAATTTAGGCCCCTATTTACAAAGTAGCGATTCCCACGTGGCAAGTGAGATGAAGTCTATGCATTTCCTACGGGCTGAGTTACATTTGCTGAATCGAGACTCACTACCGCAGCTCTATAAAAGGGGCCCTTAGTCCTAAATTTTTTTAAATGAATGTGCAAAATGAACTGGAAAAATGTGAATATTGGGGAAAAAAAAAAAAAAATCTAAAAATGAACCAAAAATATTTTTCTCTGTGCACATCTCTACCCCCCCCCCCTCCCTTTTACAAAACCGAGATGGCAGTTTTTAGCATAGGCCGGCACGCTGCTCCTAACTCTCATGAGAAGGGGGGGTGGAGGGGGGGTTAAAAAATCTAACTGATATACTGTGGTCTTTTATACTGTAATACTAGATTTTCTTAATGGTTGTGATATAGGCCTCCTTTTATGAAGCTGCGATAGCAGTTTCTAGCGCGGGGAGCCGCACTGAATGGTCCGCCCTGCTCCCAATGCTCATTGAGTTCCTATGAGCATTGGGAGCAGCGCGGGCCATTCAGCGCGGCTCCCCGTGTTAGAAACTGCTATCGCAGTTTCGTAAAAGAGGGGTCTAATGTTACTTGATGTCTGTTTTATGCCATTTTCTTGATATTCTCAAACAGCTGTAGCAAAGGTTTAAGTAAAAAAAAAAAAGAAAAAATGTTACTTTATGGGATGTGAATCCTTTGTATTTAGGACTATGAGAATTCACGTTCAAAAAACAAGTGAAATTAAAAAAAATAAAGTTTTATTTTGTTGTTGCTCACTGTGGACTCTTCAGTGAACTCTTTCCATTTGAAATCCCTTTTACAAAATAGTAGTGCAGTTTTGAGAGCCAGAGCTCTTATCGCTAGGCTGGCACTAAAAAATGCTCTATGGTTTTATAAAAGGGGGTGGGGGGGTTAATATTATTAATAATAATATTATTAATAATAAAGATTTTCCCAACTACCCCTTCCCCCTCCAGTTGTACAATTCCCTCCCTTACACGCAACAGAATGTGTTTCATGATGCTGAGGGAGATAAGGTAGGAGAGAGGGAAGGTAAGAAAAGATGATTATAATAATTAAATAATTCTTCATGGAGAAATTTAACTTTGAAAACATGCCAAATTCTAAATCATATATTCTTACTAGGGCTTTTTTTTTTTTTTGCGGGGAGTGTTGATGGGATTTGGTGCATTGTAACTAAGATTGAGTTGTTTCATTTTGACAAAGAATTAATTACTAAAAAATTAATGCATGAACACAAGACACATTTTAATTAAGATTGGAAGTATCCTGAGCATACCAAGTTCTATATTAAGATGTCGTTTTCAAATGCTATATAATTTTCTAATAAAAAAGTCTTGATTTTTCTGTCAATTTGATAGTAAATGCTTCATTAAAAAAATCATCTCCAACTACAAAATGTATTAAATAAAGGTGCATTAAAGAAAGGAAGAGGAAGAGGAGGACAGGAACCTAAGGCATACAGTAACTAGATAGCCATCTGTCTGCCCCCCAAAAAATAATGTTCTCTAATCCCCTACTGAGAAAAATAACACCTGGATAAGTCTCCCAAACAAATGAAAACACACCACCTGTATTCTCCATCCTTCTGAAAGTTAGCCAGACAAACAAAACATCAATTATATAACATCAAATATGTCTTGATGTTTTCAGAAGCACACCCTGATAAGCTTAAACAATGTTTAAGCTTTTCAACATGTACAAAACATGAGAAATAATTATGTTAAAAGGATCATTGTCCATTTGTCTGTCAGTCTGTTCATCCATAGGCACATTAGATTTATCATTCAGAAAGAATGTGAATCTCTTTAGCCAACTTCAAAAAACAGAAACATTGTATTAGAGTTACAACTGTACTGAATACTACATTTTACTATTTGTACAAATGCAAATAACAAAAATATTACTCAGCCGAATACCCCCCAGACCAATCCCCCCAACTGCCCCCAATATGAGCCTCTGAACCCTGATAAAGCGCATCCCCAAATCTAAGGCTTGTTAGCATGTTTCAAAGAGAGCCCTTCGTAACCCCCCCCACCCCCCCTACACCACCACCACCACCATCACCATCACCAGACATACCCAATGATGATCCCTCATAGTCTAGTGGGCAGGAGTGAGAATATTACCCCTTAGTTCCTGCACTGCATAGTTCTGGATACAAATATGGCATTGAGGACTCCTAGAAAATTGTCCTTCTGTGGAAGACTGACCTCTAGCAATCAATGGGATACTGTATTACTTGGGTACAAATTATATCACAAGGATAGAGTAGATCAAATTGGAGGAAGGGGTTGTGCTAAATGCTAAAGAGGGCATTCAATCAAACAAACTAAACATTCTGCATGATATAGATAACAGTATGGAATCCATATGGATAGAAATTTCATGTGTGAAGGGAAGGAATAGACAGGTAAGGTTATTCTATCATCCCCCAAAACAAAATGAAGAAATGTTTTCAGCGATTAGGAAAGCTGGTAAATTGGACAACAGTTTAATAATGAGTGATTTCAATTACCAAACGTTAAAGGAGAGAGCATGATAAATCACTAAATCTCAGTGCCTGGTTTTGTTTTTGTCCTATTAGGATGGGCTTATGAGAGGGGTTCTAGTAAGTGTATATAACATGCATTATTTTGGGATTTTAGGAATCTCAATTACCCCATTGACTAGATAAATGCTATATCAGGGAATGCTAGGGAGGTTAAATTCCTAGACGTCATAAATGACTTCTTCATGGAACAACTGGTCTGGAACTGACAAGAGGGGGAGCTATTTTAGATTTGGTCCTTAGTGGAATGCAGGGCATAGTATGGGAGGTAACTGTGTTGGGTCCGCTGGGAAACAGTGATCATAACGTGATCAAATTTGAGCTAAAGAAATCTACTGTAGTGGCACTTAACTTTAAAATGGCAACTACAATAAAATGAGGTAAATGGTTAAAAAGAAGATAAAAGGATGGGTGGCAGACGTTAGGACTATAAAACAGGCATGGATGTTATTTAAAAATATCATCATAGAAGTCCAGACCAGATATATTCCACATATTAACAAAGGTGGAAATAAGAGGAAATGAGATCTGGAATGGCTAAAAGATGAAGTGAAAGAGGCTATTAGTGCCTAAGGGGCTCATAATCGAAAGAGAAAAACGTCCAAAAACTGGCCTAAGTCGGCACTTGGACGAACATTTCTCAAAAACGTCCAAGTGCCGATAATAAAACCGGGTTTTGGACGTATTTAAAAATGACCTAGGCCTTCATAGTGCCGTTCAACGTCCAACGTTAAATGGGGCGTTTCGGGAGGCATGTCGAGAGTGGGAGTTGGGTGGGATGTGGGCCGGTTTAGACTTAGTTGTACAGCATGTATAACCGAAAGTTTAACAACAGAGCCTAGACGGAACTTGGATGTTGTGACTTAGACCATGTAAAACATGGTCTAAGTCAAAAAAACCACCTAAACTCACCAGATAAGCACTGCAAACACATAACACAGACCCCCACACACTACCCCAGTGATCACCAACCCCCCCACCCCCATAAAAATTTTATTCACAACTTTAAATTTCAGCCTCCAGACCATCATCACCTAGCCGTCTGGCATAAGAAAGCCTAGTCGTCAAGCCCAGAGGCAGCTTAAGTCATCTTGGGGGTGGGTTAGAGACCCATAGAGAGGAGGACCCATGCCCATAAGCCCCTGTAATCACTGCATTGATACTGAAACATGTGCACTGCCCTAAACACCCCCCAAACCCTTTTGTACTGGCATGTAAGTGGCTCCTGCAGCCATATGGGGTATTGGGGTGGTAGATAAGTGGGTCTAAGGGATTCTGGAGGTGGTTTCGGGGGCTCACCATCACCTATAATGGAGCTGTAGTAAGGAGAAGCCATGCACCCTTTTGTGAAGTTCACAGCAGTGCCCTGTAAGGTACCCCACTATTTAGGTGGCATGTCTGGGTGTGCAGGCCATCACTTTGCAGACCCCTCCCACGTCCAACAGAGCTTGTTCTAGTCTTTTTGGACTTGGACGGAATGTTGGTCGGAAATGTGGTATAAAGACAGACGATTTAGTGGCTTGGATGATCAGATCGGCAGGACATATAATTAGACAAAAGTTGGACGTATCTTTCAAAAATGTGTCTTAGGATCTTTATAACTTTGGACGACTTGTGATATGAACATAAACGGACTTAGACGTCCCTTTCAATTATGCCCCTCCATATATATATATATATATATATATATATATATATATATATATATATATATATATATATATATATATATATATATATATATATATATATATATATATATATATATAAATCCAAATGAAGAAAATAAGAAAAAAAACATAAGCACTGAGAAGTTATATGCAAAGCCTTGATAAAGAAAGCTACAAAAGAATATGAGGAAAAACTTGCTAAAGAGGCAAAAACTCATAGGAAAATTTTTTTTAAGTATATCAGAAGCAGAAAACCTGTGAAGGAATCCATGGGACCACTGGATGATCAAGGAGAAAAAGGGATGCTCAGGAAATATAAGGCCATAGTGGAGAGATTGAATGAATTGTTTGCTTCAGTCTTTATGGAAGAAGATGTAAGAGATCTATCTACTTGAACCAGAAGTGGTTTTTAAAGGTGATGATATCGAAAAAAATCTTGGTGAACCTGGAAAACTTACTAAGCCAAAAGAATGATAAATCACCTAGATCAGACAGCATACATCCCAGGGTACTGAAAGTACGTGAAATTGCTGATATGCTGTTAATGATCTCTAACATGTTGCTAAAATCATCTGTAGTACCTGAAGATTGGAGAGTGACCAATGCAACGCAGATTTTTAAAAAGTGTTCCGGAGAGATCTAGGAAATTATAGACTGACTTCACTGCTGGGCAAAATAGTGGAAACGATTATTAAAAAATTAAATTGTTGAACACGTAGTGTAGCCACTGCAGTTCAATACTGGTATTGAACAGCGCCTCTAGTGGCTAGTCACAAGAAAATACACCAACTTGTGACCCGGCCTGGAGTCACCCTGCAGGATTGGAGTGACAAAAGGAACTCGAATAGAAAAACATCAGCACAATTGTATAAATGTTCATAACATAAATTTACTTGCAAAAATCAAGGTAAGAATGTCCCAAACCAAGTAAATGGTGCTTCTTGCAAAAGTTTCTCCAAACAAAAACTCAAAAGCAAAAATAACACAGTAACAGTTCAGGATTTCTTTTCCCTTCAAACTGTCAATAATTCCCCTGAGATCTTGCCCCCCTCAGGACTTCTTTTCTCAGGGCTCTCCCAGCCTACTCCTAAGTAGGCAGTAATGCAAAAATACAGTTCTCTGCTCAGGTATACACAAAGTTCACAGTAAACCAAACAGAAGCCTCCAGCAGCCCTTTGAAGCACTGCTGGGAAATGAAGAGTCTCCTAGATTTGCCTCTCCAAGAAGCTTCATATAACAGCCTTCAAATTTCCCTCCCAGGGTGTATGCAAACCTCAGCCTAAACAAGACACTTTCAGCTTCAGGCATTCAAAACCAAAATGCAGAGTACCAAAAAGAGTCCAAAACAAAAACTCACAGTCTTGACACCTGGTGATTAAGCCAACTTCCATGGGTTCAGGATTTTCTCCAAACTCCCCTGGCAGAGTTCATTGTAGCTCCATAGGGGTTTCTTCCTCCTGCCCTGGAAGACCCAGTGTTTCACTAGCCTCAATTACCTCCATAGGTGTACAATTCTTACATCTGCTTGGACCCGGGAGGTCATCAGGGGAGAGGAACTTTAATCTTCTCCCTAGCTTGCCTAACTGCCTGTTCCATACGCCCTGTTCTAGCTGAGTCAGCAGAACCTGCACAGCTCTTGAGCTCCCCTGGTGGTGACCTGGATACAGAAAACCTGGTGAGTTCTTAGCCCTCCCGGCTCCCCCTGGTGGATAACAAGTAAATTGCTTGGTCACAGTAGATAAGTATGATTTGATGGGACAAAGCCAGCATGGGTACAGCAAGGCAGGCCTTGCCTCACCAATTTGCTTGATTTCTTTGAAGGTGTGAATAAACATATGGATAAAGGTAAGCCAGTTGATGTAGTGTATCTAGATTTTCAAAAAGCTTTTGATGACGTTCCTCATGAGAGGCTCCTGAAAAAATTAAAGAGTGATTTAATAGGAAGCAATGTTCAGTTGTGTATTAGGAATTGGTTATCAGACAGAAAACAGAGAGTAGTGTTAAATGGCCATTTTCTTCAATGGAGGCGAGTAAATAGTAGAGTGCCACAGGTATCCATTCTGTAACTGGTGCTATTTAACTTATTTATAAATGATCTGGAAATTGGAATGACGAGTGAGTTGGATAAATTTGTAAATGACACTAAACTGTTCAAAGTTGATAAAACATGGAGACTGTGAAAAATTGCAGGCAGACCTTAGGAAATTGGAAGACCGTGTATCCAAATGGCAGATGAAATTTAATGTGGATAAATGCAAAGTGAGAAATATTAGGAAGAATAGTGTCCATTTGGGGGTCAGCACCCCCCAAAAAAAGATCTGGGTGTCATTGTAAATATGCTGAAACCTTCCACCCAATGTATGATGGCAGCCAAAGGAGCAAACAAGATGCTAGGAATTATTAGAAGAGGGATGGTAAAGAAGTCCAAGAATATCATCTGTATAACTCCATGGTGCAACCTCACCTTGAGTATTACGTTCAGTTTTGGTTCTTATCTCAAAAACGATATAGCAGAACTACAAAAGGTTCAAAGAGTGACCATGATAATAAAGGGGGTGGGACTCTTTTCTATGAGAAAAGACTAAAGAGGTTAGGCCTCTTCAGCTTAGAAAACAGTTGGCTGAGGGGAGATATGATTGAAGTCTACAAAATCCTGAGTGGTGTAGAATGGGTACAAGCAGATCAATTTTGTACTACATCAAAAATTACAAAGACTGGGGACCTTCAAAGTTACAGGGAGATATTTTTAAAACCAATTGGAGGAAATATTTTTTTCAGTCAGAGAAATTTTAAGCTCTGGAATGTGTTGACAGAGGATGTGGAAAGAGCAGTTAACACAGCTGTTTTTAAAAAAAAGGTTTGGACAAGTTCCTGGAGGAAAAGTCCATAGTCTGCTATTGAGACAGACATGGGGGGAAGCCATTGTTTGCCCTGAATCAGTAGAATGGAATGTTGCTATTATTTGGGTTTTTGCCAGGTACTTGTGACCTGGATTGGTCACCTTAAAGACAGGATACTGTGCCAGATGGACCATTGGTCTGACCTAGTAAGGCTATCCTTATGTTATGCTCTTATGTACAGTAGTAGTATAAATGATCTCATATTAAAGCATATGATTCCTAGAAAGGTTTGGACAAGTTCCTATTGAGTTAAACATGGGGTAAATCACTGTATGCCCTGTGATTGGTAGTATGGAATGTTCCTACTATTTGGATTTCTGCCAAGTACTTGGGTCCTGTTTTGGCTGTTAAGAAGGATACTGGCCTAGATGGACCATTGATCTGACCCAGTATGGCTATTCTTAAGTTCATATAAGACTGTATTAGGCATTATCCATTTCCTGCAATCTCTTAAGTTTGAGAAGCCCTCTGGCAAAAGAAAGAAATAATGGTCAGTCAACTCTTTCCTTATTACTTTTTAGTGAGGGAAGGCCTAAGTGTATATTCAGAACAATGTTATCAACAGATAATAAAGATTAAACTTTAGCACTGTGGCAGAAGCTGTATCAAGAAGGATAGAAATGCTTAGCTCTTGTTTTCACAAAAGAAAACAGATATTTGCATTTTAACCAATTGATGTAAACATTTCATAACCTAAAGTATTGTAACAATTTTAAAAATGCATACAATTTTGATAGTGTGCTCCATTTTGTGAACTGATATTGGAATAATGAATTTACCTTTTATATAATACAGTCTTTTACTTGCTAACAATATTAAACATTATTTCCTGTGCTAAGGTCTACCTATATAAAACATTTAGCAAAGTATGCTGGTGCTAGAAATTTCCTTATGCAAGCATTGTTCATAGATTTCTATTATTTCAATGTAGGTCTCATAGGACCATTTGAATCCATATTAATTTCCTTTCTGGCAGTTATATAGCTCAGTATGAACTGCAATATTTTACTTTTAATCTGCCAGTAATTTAGTAATGTGTAAACTAATTATGCAGAGATATTAATGTAATCGGTTTGAGGAGCCATAAAATCAATGTGTTTTTACAGGCTGCATTAAAGAGAATTGCATTATTATAATTGTATGTCAGTTACAGATAATTATATGAAATTAAAAAATGGACATTACCCAGGTGTCAATAGAACATATTAACCAAATGCAATCAATAACAGAGCTTCAAGATTACATAGTTATATTATGCTGGGAAAAAAGGTTAAATAATTCCACTTTAAATACATTTTGGTGGCTGGTAATGTGGTGTAGGGGGAGCTGAGTTTGAAAGTAATGCACTGATGGCTGGATAAACATTTCAAGATGGCTGCTGAAAGTATAGTGCCCCTGTTGGCCAGCATGTGACACTGAGGAAATACCTTGGAGGTAGCACCCCTCCAGCTCCCAATTTGATAAGGATCCCTTGAGCCACTATTGTATACGATGGCAGAGTAGTAGATACAGCGGAAAGAAAACCATAAAGACAAATTTGTATTTATTTCATTTATTTTTTAAAAGTCATTTCTAATTAATGTCAATTAGCATTGATTATAAGGTGTTAATTGCCAATTAGGCTTGCTGCTCTGCCATTCCTAGTGGTATACAGGGCTAGATTCACTAACCCCCAATTCCGTATCTGATCGGTGCCCGATTGCATGCAGGCCGACAAATTCATAAAAGGCCTGCATGCAAATGGGGACAATCATTGACACGCCCCCCCCCCCCCCCACACACACACCTACAGCATGGATCGCTAAAGAGCGATCCCGATGCATACGCAGACCATCTGTGCATGCGTCTAAGACCTGTGACTTTAAAAAAAAAAAAAACTTTTACTTTTTTAAACAGCTTAGCAAGCCTGTGGTTTTAACCCGCTTTAAACTTGCAGTGCAGGGAAGGGCAGGAGATCATGGCTGAGCCAGGGCGGCAGGAGAGATTCGGGGCAGGCAGGAGATCAAGGCTGATTCGGGGCAGGCAGGAGATCAGGACTGAGAAAGGGCGGCAGGAGAGATTCAGGGCAGGCAGGAGATCAGGGCTGAGTCAGGGCGGCAGGAGAGATTCGGGGCAGGCAGGAGGTCAGGGCTGAGACAGGGCAACAGGAGAGATTCTGGGCAGGCAGGTAATCAGGGCTGAGACGGGGCAGAGAGCAGATCGGGGCAGAGAAGCAGGGCGGCAGGGCAGTCGGAAAGGAACTCAGCAACTAGTCCTCAGCAGTCGCTTATTATGGAGCAGCCAACCCAGTCAGTGTTGCTTTTTTTATTTTAGTAAATCGCTTCCTTCCTGCTTTGCATGCCTATTCCCCTCATTTGCATGCACAGATCGGGATGAGCTTGCTACACAGGATAGTGAATCGGGTCAGAGGGAAATTGGGTCACAAAGGGCTCGCAAACAAATCGGTACATGATCAGTTTGCTTTGTGAATCTAGCCCATAGTATACTAGGGATGGCATGTTGGATCTTAGGGAGAGAAGGCGATAGCAGATGTTGTAGATGGGCAGACTGGATGGGCCATTTGGCCTTTATCTGCCATCATGTTTCTAAGGGATGACAGAGTTGCAAATACATCTGGGAAGAAAAACATAAAGACAATTTTTATTGATTCAGTTTTCTACACCATTCTCCGAAGGGAACTCAGAATGGTTTACAATCTATCTAATATACCTGGGACAATGGGGGGATTAAGTGACTTGCCCAGGGTCACAAGGAGCAGTATAGGTTTAAACCCTGAACCTCAGGGTGCTGAGGCTTTAGCTTTAACCACTGCACCATACTCATCTCTATCATATCTCCCCTCTAATGTAGGAGTTCTTTAATAAAGGGTGTTAAGCCCTAATGTGCACTTACCCCTAAATTTTGTGCATATATGGGGCTGGATTCACTAAGACCACGGATCCGATGAGCAATCCGATCCGATCCGTGGCCGGGGAGCTGATTCACGAAGAGTCCTCATGTAAATGAGGGTGATCGGAATCACGCCCCCCTACCGACTGCACAGGTCGCTCTCCAGCGATCCCGATGCATGCGACCATCTTCTTTGCCTGTAGATGGTCTGTGCTGGAAACTTTTAAAAACTTTTTTACTTTACTTTTTTTTACTTCATGAGCCCAAGGTTTTAACCCGCTTTAAATCCATGGGTTAAAACCACGGGGGAAGGCATGAGAGTTGGGGCAGAGAGCAGGGCAGCGAGTCGGGCAGAGAGCAGGGTGGCAGAGAGCAGAGCAGTCGGAAAGGACCTGAATGACTGGTCCTCGGCAGTCGCTTATTTTTTGATCGGCCAGCCAATCACAGAGCGGCGTGGGACCAGGCAGGAAGCACAAAGGTTGCGCTCCTGTGTTGTGCGTCGCTCTGCAGAGAAAGGCAACCATCCAGCAGGAGACCATGCTGGACCACCACTACTTTAAAAAGGTACTGGGGGGGAGGGGCTTTGGGCTGCAGGCTGCATGTTCAGGTGACTTTGGGCTTTGGGCTGCTGGCTTCCCAGCACCAGATGCACCAGAGCACCAGATGCACCAGACCACCAGACGCACCTATGTGTAGAGGAGGAAAAACCATGAAGAAAAAAATTCTGAACCAAATTTTTTTTCCTTGGTTTTTCCTCCTGTACAGGTGGGTATGTCTTATGGTCCGAAAAATACGGTAACTGCATATAATAGCTATAAAACATTTTGATTGTACCACAGAAAAGTAGCTTATTAGATCCTATTATTCTAACCCTATTACCCTTACCTGCAAAATAATAATTTAAAAAATAGCTCTAAATTTTGTCTCATTCAATCTGGGATTAGTGCACAGGAAACTCCTGCATTAAAAGCTCTAAGCCCAGATTTACGTTACAAAGTTCTTAGCTCAGATTCAAATGCTCTTTAGTAAAAAGACTGCCTTAATTTATTTAATTTTTATTGAAATCCAATTAAGCTACTTTACACTAAGCAGCCACCATAAAATTGCTAAACTCTGTAACATCATTCTTTACTTGGAATATAACATTCGACCATGACGAAAATGGAAAAAAGTTGCCATGAGCAACAGGAAATATCAAATGTTATGTAAACATCTAGTAGACATTCACATCTGAAATACCTTAAAAGTTACAGAGGAGAGGGTGGGGTAGTGGAGTGGTTAGCGCTACCGCCTTAGCACTCTGAGGCTGTGGGTTCAAATCCTGCACTGCTCCCTGTGATCCTGGGCAAGTCACCTCGGGGCTGATTCTATAAATGGCACCTAAATCAACCAGTATCTAAAAAAAAGGCACCAGCCACATGTCAATCACACTTAGGGCTCCTTTTACGAAGCCGCATTAGCGGCTTTACCGCACGTACATTTTTAGCACGCGCTAACCCCCGCGCTAGCCGAAAAACTACCGCCTGCTCAAGAGGAGGTGGTAGCAGCTAGCACGGCCGGCAAATTAGCGCGCGTTAAACCGCTAACACGGCTTCTTAAAAGGAGCCCTTAGGCATTGTTTACTGAGGTGCAGCTAGCAGTGCCTATGTAAAAACATAGGCGCCTGAAATGTAGGCAAGGGTTTTAAAGGCCTACTTTTCAGGCACCTAAGCTGTTGGAGAATTGCGCTTAGCAGTGCCTAACTCACACAAGTCCTAATTTCACCCCCCCCCCCATGACACTTCTGAATCTAAATATTTCGGAGGCAATTTTTAAGCAACCTGATTGCACAGAGCAGCAGGTCTTGGGACAACATAGCACCTACTTTGCTACAGAAATGTATTTACAGTGGAATTATTTAACCTTTTCTTCCTGGGCATCGTGGATAGGTACATCTGTAGGTGTTATTTAATAATAATAATAACTTTATTTTTATATACCACAATACCACAGAGTGGTTTACAGAAGAAGAGACTATATACAGACAGTGATGTTACATAAAACTTTTGAAATTACCGTATTTTCACATAGATAACGCGCACCCGTGTAAAACGCGCACATGGGTATAGCGCGCAAAAAACACATATTTATGTCCATGGGGGAGGGGGGGAGGCTGTGGGGGTGCGAGCAGTCCTTCGGGTGGGGGTGCGAGCGGTCCTTCGGGGTGGGAGTGCGAGCGCTCCTTCCGGGTGATGAATCGGGCGTCGGGGGGGGAAACTATGTAAAAAAATTTTTTAAATAATTCCCAGCATCCTGTTTGCTTTTTTTGGCCGCCGCCACACATTGGATGGAAGGTTTCATCATATTGTCTACAATGATACCCAGATCCTTTTCTTGGGCGCTAACCCCCACGAAAATACAGTACATTAGCATGTTAAGATTAATCAAATTTGTCTGGAAGAAGAATAAAAGTACTTCCATGTAGAGGTGGAGTCAGAGAAATTTATCGAAGAGGTAAGTTTTGATTGAACTTTTGATGGGTCTTTTAAAAGGGTAAGGGCCCATTTTCTTTGTTTTTAACCATTTATATATTTTTTTTGTTTTGTTTTTGACCATTTCTATGATTTTAGAGCTTATTTTTTTCTAGGACTAATAATTTAAGAACACAAGACTAGAAATATTGGGTCAGACCAATGGTTCATCTAGCCCAGGATCCTTTTTTCCATAGTAGCCACAAGTATTTGGCAAAATAATCAAAACAAATAGTAGCAACATTCCATGCTATTGATCCCAGGGCAAGTATTAGCTTCCCCCATGTCTATCTCAATAGCAGACTATGGACTTTTCCTCTAGGAGCTTGTCCAAATCTTTTTTAAACCCATCTATGTTAACTGCTGTTATCACACCCTTTGTCAACATGTTTCAGAGAACATAAGAATTGCCGCTGCTGGGTCAGACCAGTGATCCATCGTGCCCAGTAGTCCATTCCCACAGCGGCCCCTAGGTCAAAGACCAGTGCCCTAACAGACCATCCCTACCTGCGTACGTTCTGGTTCAGCAGGAACTTTTCTAACTTTGTCTTGAATCCCTGGAGGGTGTTTTCCCCTATAACAGCCTCCGGAAGAGTGTTCCAATTTTCCACCACTCTCTGGGTGAAGAAGAACTTCCTTACGTTTGTACAGAATCTATCCCCTTTTAACTTTAGAGAGTGCCCCCTCGTTCTCCCTACCTTGGAGAGGGTGAACAACCTGTCTTTATCTACTTCAGTATTCCCTCATTTTAAGCTGCGATCAAATCAAATGTTTAAATAAACTTGAAAAATGTTTTGTTCATGTCCCCTCTCAGTCTCCTCATTTCAAGGGAAAAAGAGGCCCAGTTTCTCTAATCTCTCAGTGTACGTCAACTCCTCCAGCCCCTTAACCATTTTAATTACCTCTCGAGTAGTACCGTGTCCTTCTCCATGTGCAGTGACCAGTGCTGGACGCAGTATTCCAGGTGAGGGCGTACCATGGCCCGGTACAGCGGCATGATAACCTTTTCCGATCTGTTTGTGATAACCTTTCTTAATCATTCCTAGCATTCTGTTTGCCCTTTTCGCCGCCGCCACACATTGTGCGGACAGCTTCATCAACTTGTCACCAGTACTCCCAAGTCTCTTTCCTGGGGGGTCTCTTCAAGTACCGCCCCGGACATCCTGTATTCGTGTATAAGATTTTTGTTACCGACATCCATCACCTTACACTTATCCACATTGAACTTCATTTGCCATGTTACGGCCCATTTCTCGAGTGTGTTTATGTCACGTTGCAGATCTTCGCAATCCTCCTGCATCTTCACTACTCTGAATAACTTAGTATCGTCTGAAAATTTAATCACCTCACTCGTCCTGCCAATATCCAGATCGTTTATAAATATGTTGAAGAGCATGGGCCGAAGCACCGAACCCTGCGGCATTCCGCTTTTCCAGTCCGAGTATTGTCCATTTACTCCTACTCTCTGTTTCCTATCCGCCAGCCAGTTTTTAATCCACGTGAGTATTTTACCCTCGATTCCATGGCTCACAATTTTTCAAAGTAGTTGTTCATGTGGAACCTTGTCAAACGCCTTCTGAAAATCCAGATATACAATGTCGACCGGGTCACCTTTGTCTATCTGCCTGTTTACTTCCTCGAAGAAGTGCAGCAAGTTCTTCAAGCAAGATATTCCTTTGCTTAACTATTCTCTGAGTGAAAAAAATATTTCCTCCTATTGGTTTTAAAGTATTTCCCTAGTCTTTGTAATTTTTTGATAGAGTAAAACATTGATTCACTAGTACCCACTCTATACCACTCAGAATTTTGTAGACTTCAATCAAATCTTCTCTTAGCCATCTCTTTAAAAAGCTGAATAGCCTTAACCTCTTTAGCCTTTCTTCACACACATTTATCACTTTGGATACCCTTTGAACCTTTTCTAATTCCGCTATATCCTTTTTGAGATACCTTGTGAACTTGGATGTTTTGCAATATTTTTGGAGATTCTTAATTGGATTCTCTTAAAATGGACCTACAATAAGCTGCATTATACATTGTTTTGTATCTTGCTTTGCATTTTTATCTCAGTTTGTTATTCTAAACCACCGTAATGCTTACGTGAAATGTGGTATATTAAATTATCAAATCAAATCATACTATGTTTGTAACATCTGTGATTTTAGATGTGGAATATTGTGGATTAATAAATTGAGGCCTCTTTCATTAAGCCATGGTAGAGGTTTCTATCGCACAGTCCGGGGTGCTTAATGTGACGCTCATAGGAATTCTATGGCTGTCAGAGCAGTGTTGGTGCATTTAGCGCTCCAGGCCGTGGTAGAATCTACCATGACTTAGTAAAAGGGAAAGAGGGGTGTGTGAACTAATATTTTAGAAATATCTATGACATTAGATATATGGGATATATATACTAACTTGGATTTTGTCTATTCATTTTTATTGGTTCCTAATGCAACCCTTGTATGGGCAAAACATGGTTATGTTAGGCCTTTTAACATTATTTTAAAAAGTTTTTTAAAGATTATTCTGCATTGGTTGCTCTTTTACCATTTGTTAATGTTGCCTTTAGCATTTTGCCATAAAAACGTACCATGCCAGCTCTTACTGCCACCCATTTTATAGGCAGTAACGGCTCACATGGCAATCCAGCACTAATCAGTTAACATGCAATAATGTAGATGTGTTAACTGAATAGTGCAGGAATGCCCCCTGACAAACTCCCTCGCAAATAAACAAAACAATTTTAATGAGTGAATTAGCAGGCACTAAATTGGCACTTAAACAGGATGCCTGAGCGCAACCTACTGCATGTCATTTTAAGCTGTGTTAATGGGCATGCTGTATCTGAAAAAGTTTAGTAAAAGGCCGCCTTCATTTTTTAAAATGTAATTATTTACCCCACCCCTCTTTTACAAAACTGTGGAAGCGTTTTTTAGCACAGGCTGGTGCACTGAATGTGCTACGCTGCTCCCAACACTCATAGGAACTCTATGAGTATCGGGAGCAGAGCAGAGCATTCAGCACGCCAGTCTGTGCTAAAAAACACTTTTGCAGGTTTGTTTTTTTTGTAATTCTTTATTCATTTTTATAACTTACATCAAGTGCATCAAAAGGTATCAACCATTTTAACTTAAATATATCACTTGAAATTCTACAATTCTTCATATTAAATAGAATTATCCCTTTCCCTCCCATCTTTTCAACATCTCATAACGCTTATACCATATAATAAAATCCCCTGTCCCCCCACCCCACCTCACCTCACCCCATTGCAGTTATGTAAAAGGTGGTGGTGGTGGGGTATTTATTTAGTCTGCCTTCCACAAAAGCTCAGTAGTATATGGATCATAGTAATCGCCATTCTTATAACTGAAAATCTCTCTAGCAAAATCTATCTTTACCAATTTCTGAAATTTTTGATACTCCAAGGCAAGTTGAAATTATAGGAAGTCAGACAAATAAACCCAAAAGGCTTCAGGTTTTGGGTAAACCAAATGTCAGGTGTCATTGGTTAGTCAGAGGTTCTTATAATTACACTGGGAGTCCTCTCTTCTAAATTCAAACAGACTGAATATGGAAATAAGTCATGATATGAGGGTGCTCCAGTTAGATCAGGGGGTCCCCAAAGTCCCTCCTTGAGGGTTTTCAGGATTTCCCCAATGAATATGCATTGAAAGTAGTGCATGCACATAGATCTCATGCATAGTCATTGGGGAAATCCTGAAAACCCGACTGGACTTTGGGGACCCCTGATCTAACTGGAGCACCCTCGTATCACGACTTATTTCCATATCCAGTCTGTTTGAATTTGGAAGAGAGGACTCCCAGTGTAATTATAAGAACCTCTAACTAACCACTTCCATTTCTTGATGGGAAACTGCTATCAATTCTTTGAAACGTAATTGCTTTTCATTCTTTACACCAAGTATGTAAAACCACCTCTTAAATAATTACAAATTGCTATCACGCTTGACAATGCAAGTTAGATTAGAAAGATTTAGAATAGTCTAGCACTATTTTTTTCAGCCTGAACATGAATACTAGGATATACAGCATTGACATGAAATGTGCTTTGACATTGGGACTTAAAAGAACACTCTTTATTTTCAGAAATAAACATCCCAAATATTGTGTTTAGGTCTTAAAGTTCTCACTATATTTATTTAAGCATTTATATACCACTTATAGTCTAAGTGATTTACAATCAGGTACTCAAGCATTTTTCCCTATCTGTCCCAGTGGGCTGAAACTCTATCTAGTGTACCTGGGGCAAAGGGGGATTAAGTGACTTGCAAAAATACCTCTCTTGTGCAATCTTCAATAATCTTGAAAAATAGAGACAGTGATGAGTGTTCTACTATTACATTCCCTTTTTGCTGAGACATCTTTGAGGGTATTATATAGTCGCCTACGGAACCTCAAAGAGATATTATGTCCATCGGATACCACTATCAGAACCAGCACTATGGAGACACAAGGTGGGCACAGGAAATGTGGTAAATGCAAGACCTGTGAAACAACAGTAGAAGCGGCAGGTCACTTCCCTCCATCCCCAAAAAGGGTACGCTGGTGCTTAAAACACAGAACTTCATGTGATACGTCCTATGTAGTGTATGTTATAATTTGTCCGTGTTCAAAATTATACATTAGACAAACCACTAGACCTTTCCGGACTAGGATCGGGGAACATCGGAGCAGTTTGGCTTGTAAAAGACTTGAGGAACCTTTAGTCCAACATTACATGTCAGCGAGCCACACTTCCATAGAATTCCAGTACTTGATCCTGGATTATGTGCCACCAATGACCAGAGGAGGAGGCAGGAGACTGATCCTAATGCGGAAAGAGCAGGAATGGATCTTTCGCATGAATTCTGAGGAGCCCAATGGTTTAAACGCTAAAATTGAGTGGCACTTATTTTTTTGAATCTTTAGCCAACAGCAATCCATATATATTTTTGGACAGTTCTAGCCAATGATGGCCTATCGTGTTGTGTATCAGCCTCCTAGTTTGAGTAAAGTTTGTAGTATAAGCTTAGTAAAGTGATATTCCTGCAGTATTATTACCAGATTACTGGGTGACAGCAAATCAGCCACTTAGCAGCCCCACATGATGGGAATGTTATACGTCAGATGTATATAAATGTGAGCAGTTCAGAGCGGTGGCCATCTTTGCCGACCTGAGCATTAACAATTTCGCCAAGTAAGTTGGAGTACAGAGAAAGATATTCTGATATTATTCTTACTCTGACATTGCTGCATATATTGTGTGTTTTGTATGCAGGAGACCACTGCCCTGATGCAGCTACATAGCGAAACGCCAGCTAGATTCACGTTGGCGGGAACGGACCAGGCAAAGACAGCAAGAAGAATCGTGAATGAATAAGAACTCCCTGCCTAACAGAGCTAAGTTCTTTATATGAATCATATAAGAATTCTTGACATTTTTTGTGGTACCATCAGGCAGGAGGGGGAGAGTGCCAATGAGGTTCTTTCCCTGTCTAGTGCGATTGTTGAGTTAATCTACTGACAATGCACGGGGATCTGAGGCCTCTCCTCTTTATTAAAATAACTAATTTCTCTAAGCACAAGATTGTCTGAGATAAGTGTAATAGTAGAACACTCATCACTGTCTAGTTCTCAAAATTATTGAAGATTGCACAAGAGAGGTATTTTTGTGAGTTTATAGATTAATCTCTCTGATCCTATATATATATATATATATTTTTTTATTTTTTTATTTTTTTTTTTGATTAAGTGACTTGCCCAGGGTCAGCGTGGAATTTGAACCCACAAGGCTCTAACCACTGCACCACACACTCCCCACAATGTTAGCTGTTTCACAAAGTCAAGTACACAATCAGTCGGAGACATTCTTCAAAGCATTTTCATGTAGGATTATGGAGTTGTGCAACAGTTCTTGATGTTTCTCCAGTACTGCATGATGCAGGTGGTTCTGCAGAAATGACTTGTAATACTGTGCATTCACAGTGTGTCCCTCATGAACTGGATGGCATGGAAAACAACCTGGGTGACTACTTTGAAGGAGGTTAACAGTTACACAGCTTATACTTTGTTGTTCATGTTGTACACTGTATGACATAATAAAATAATTTGTTTGTTTAATTCTCCCCGCCCTTATCCAGGGCGAGTTACATCTGAACATACAAAATAAGACATTAACATTTATTGTGCAAATCAATACAAAAACACACTATAACAAATTACATATTTACATATAAAATCAAATCGCATATGACATACATATTGCATCATTTAGGGCAAAAAACTAGCAAAACCACAGCATACATCAAAATATAAAATTACAAAAGCCATACATGATGCCTCAATGGCAGACATCATTATGTGAGATAAAACAGACCAGACTATCAAACACCTCCGTGACCAGCACTCAGCATTCAACAGTCATTTCAAATTGTTCAAATGAACAATGATTTCAAATGTCATGTTTTTTGCTTCTCTCCTTTCAGAAACCACTGCACTCATCTCATGGCAACAAGAAAAAGTATAGATAAGACAGATTATGCTGTTGAGTTGACCACTGACTCCTGGCAACATGCACAGTGAGGAAGCCACCCTATGATGTTTCATGGCAGAGTACAGGAATGGTTTGCTATTGCCTTCTCCTGTGCAGTGTGTGGCTCCACTATGTTGCTGCTGTGTAGCATAGGGCCCTTTCAGTCTACAGCACCTGGTATTCCCTAATGGTCTCCCGTCCAGGCATTAGCTAGGTCTGACCTTGCTTAACTTCAAATGGCAAAGGGGGGGGGGCCTACCCAGGGCAGCTGGCTATGGACCGGGGCAGTAGGGATCCCACCCACCTCCTGTCCCAGCCAACTGTGCCTTCCTTTACCTCCCTCCCACCTCCTCCGTGTACCTTTTCAATCCCCGGTGGTCCAGCAGTGAACTGGAGCAGGAGCAGCAGCATCCTCCCCACGTTCCTGCCCCTTGGAGAGCTGCTAGTGATTGGCTTTCACGGGTTCTCATAGGCTTCACGAGAACTCTCAGAGCCAATCACTAGCAGCTTTCCATGGGGCAGGAGTGCGGGAAGGCTGCTCCTGCTCCGGTTCACTGTTGGGCCACTGGGGATTGTAAAAGGTAAGTGGAGGATGCGGGAGGGAGGTAAAGAAAGGCACAGTCGGCTGGAACAGGATGCCCTGATGGATTTTCCAAAACCCAGCAGTTGTCCGGGTTTTGGAAAGCTCTGACTGTGTGTGTAGGGCCTCTGAGCATGTGTGGATGATGTCACATGCATCTGCGCATGCTCGGAGACCCCCCAGACATGGCCCAGAAGTGAGGAATAATGAGATGAGGCTTTCGGGGGGTGGGGCTTTGGGTATAATGGGGAGGATTGAAGGCAGAACAGGGGGTGGCCGGGTGGAATGGGGTGGGACCAGGCATCTGAGATTTCACCGAGAAAAATATGGTAACCCTTCTGTCCTGGCCCACTGCTGACCCACCACGGGTTTATATTTGAGTCAACCTTTTTCCTCTTTTTTGGGAGGGGAAAGGTCACATCGACTTATATTCAAGTATAGGTGTCATAAAGAACTGATGTGTTATGGATATGCTAAGCAGATAGTTTGAAAGTAATGGGTATATGCTAGCTGGTTACTGCATCCATTATCAATGCCCATTGTACACCCTGACATGCTGCTAGCAAGCTATACAATCTTTGTCCTTTAGTTTTTTCCTATACTCTCTTACACAGTGTTCACTAAGACCTATAATGCTGACTTATTTGCTATTAAGTAGGTACAAATGTCCATGCTTAGATCATTCCAGTACACATGAGTGCCACACATTATAATCTATGTGTGTACTTGCAAATTCTGCCTATGCTCCACCCAACCACTGCACCTGTACATGCCTAATGGTAAAGTTAACACCATCATATCATCTCACATAATTTACATCTGTCATCATTTTATAAAAGATAATGTGCATGCGTTTTATGAAATTAATTCTTAAGTGTCCTATGTTCCTTCCTGCATTAGCAACAACATATTGGTCCTGAAAGTTTTAATCTGGGCAGGAGAACTTGGATATAGAGAATGACATGGGAAAAATTTATCCCATTCCCACAGGAACTCAATTTCCCCACCCTGTCCCCGTGAATTTTGTCGCTGTCCCTTTCTCTGCCCCATTCCTGTAAGCCCTGCCTTAACCGCACAAGCCTCGAGCACGTATGATTTTAAAGTGTTTGATGTTTGTGCAGATGAGGACAGAGCTTGCAGGAATGGGGCAGGGACAGGAAAATGAGTTCCCGCAGGGACAGGGAAAAATTTGTCCCAGTGTTATTTTCTACTTGGATACAAAGAAGCAGAAAGAGCAACACAAATGCAGCTGGTAGATGTCGAGCTGTACCCACAAAGAACCAAAGTCTGTATTCTGCCATTGCTTTCCTTCGACAGCAAGGCCAAGAGTTCCATTAGTAGGTAAAATCAAAAATGTGTGTCCTTGCCCAAATGATGGTGAGATGGGTTGGGAGTTGACTATTTAGGTGATGGATCATCTTAGAGGTTCAATGGAAAATATATGTTTAGGATAAATCCCTGTATATGTTTAAAAAAAAGTTGGTGGTAGTGGTGATGGTGATGGTATTGGCGGGGGGGGGGGGGTTTGTGCAAGCCTTTCAGTGTTGATTTTTTAGGTGTTATACGTATGAGGTCTGTTTAAAAAGTTCCAGGACTAATTTTATAAAAATGTATAAAACAATCTTACAACTTATTCTATTGGGTTCCCTTCAAAGTACTCCCCTTCCTTATGTATACACTTTTTCCAACGTTGTTTCTGCTTCTGGAAACAGTCCTTAAACACATCTTCAGGAATCGCCAAAAGTTGCTACATTGAATTTTGCTTTATATCTTCAATGGTGTCGAATCACTTTCCTTTCAGCGTGCATTTAAGTTTAGGAAACAAGAAGAAGTCAGCAGGGGCCAAGTCAGGAGAGTAAGGTGGCTGGGGAAGAACTGTCATTGCATTTGTTTTGTGCAAAATTCACATATTTTGACTGCAGTGTGAGTGGGCGCATAGTCATTATGCAGGAACCATGACTGCTCCTTCCAAAGTTTGGGCCACTTCCTCCTGATTCTCCCACAGTTGTTTCAACACGTTCAGATAGTAATTTTGGTTGACAATTTGTCCTTGTGGCAGAAATTCATAGTAAACAACTCTGCGTCTGTCTAAAAAAAAATCTATTAACATCACTTCGATGCTCGACCGAATTTACTGAGATTTTTTTTGGTTTTGCTGATGTTTTGGTTCTCCATTGAGACAATTGAGCTTGGGTTTCCATGTCATAACTGTAAACCATGTCTCATCACCAGTTATCACTTTATCAAAAAAGGTTTCATCTTCATTTTCCTGCTCAAGAAGATTCTGACTGATTATGATGCAGTTGTTCTTCTGGTCATTGGTCATCAACCATGGAACAAACTTTGCCGCAATTGTAGCTAGTCAACGTATGGACTACCTTGACAAATTCTCCCTTCTCCAGCCATTTCAACATGTATTTCGTCCTAATTTTAGCACTGAAACTTTATTGATCTCTCTCCTTTCCAAAATCCAACAAATTTAATCTCAAAACCTTCTATTTTACTCCAATTCGATCTATCTGCAGCATTTGATGTGGTTCATCATGATATCCTTCTTCAGCTACTCTCAGATATAGGCCTTCACCAAGTAGTTCTGGACTGGTTCTCTAAATTTCTTTTGTATTGCTCTTATTCGGTGAACTTTTATGGCAATACATATGTCCAATGGCAACCTTCCTGTGGAGTTCCTCAAGGCTCTCCGCTTTCACCGATTTTATTTAACCTCTATATGACCACTCTTAATATTTTCAAATTGTCTATTTATGAAACCTTACTCACGTATGCTGATGATATTTTTATCTTAATTGAGATAGATTTAGATACTACTGATTTAGTGCCTAAAATAAATCTTTGCATTTCTAAACTTCTAATGTGGGCCCAGTCTGTTCAGATAAAATTGAATGTGTCTAAGACGAAACTGTTGTGGCTTGGCCCAAAATTGGATTGTCTTCGTAGTTCTGTAGTATTGGCTTCTGGATCCTCCCTACAAATTCAGTTTTCTACCAGGATCCTAGGAGTCCTTTTCAACTCCTCACTTTCTTTTAAGGATCAAATCAACTCTGTGATTAAGAAATGTTTTTTCAACTTGTGCATGCTGAGAAGGGTAAGACACCTTTTTCATCAACATCACTTTTCTAGTTTAGTTCAGTCGATTATTCTTTCTCACCTCGACTATTGTAATGTTCTTTATCTTACTAAAACCTGTCTCACTAGACTATAATTAGTCCAGAACACAGCTGCTAGATTGATTTTTCGAAAGTGTAAGTTTGATCATGTGACCCCTCTGCTTTATAATCTCCACTGGCTCCCTGTATATTTTAGTCCAGTTCAAATATGCTTGTGTCACTTTTAAAATTCTCTGTGGTATTTTTACTCCCCTAGTCGCTTTATCTTGGAACTCATATAGATTCTCTTTTGCAAGGGGTGACCAACAATTCAAACTGTCCTGTCCATCTAGTAAAGGTATTAAAAGAATCAAGACTCTTAGCCAATCTCTGTCTTTCAAGTTTACCCAACTCTGGAACAACCTTCCACTTATTTAAGAAGTTCTGGCTCCCTTTCTTTTTTTCGTAAGTCTTTGAAAACTATCTTGTTTACTAAACATTTTGTAAACTAATCTCTCTGATAACTTTCTATATGCCTTTACTAGCCTAACTTAATCATTGTAAACCAAGTCAAGCTTTCCTGGATTGAAGTCTCGGTATGCAAAACTAAGCATTAGATTAGAGACACCTCGAACTTCTCTGTTAGAATGTTGTGGCATGAACCAATGGAGATGTATTCCTCTGCCAATTCTCTAACAGTTATTCACCAATTAGTGTGCACAAGAACCCTCATTTGATCAACATGATCATCATCGGTTGACATTGATGGTCTTCCAGTTCATGAATTGTCTTCCATTGATTCATGATGGTGCGCCCACATCTAGAATACTGCGTTCAATATTGGTCGCCGCACCTCAAGAAGGACATGGCAGTTCTTGAGAGAGTCCAAAGGAGGGCAACGAAACTGGTAAGAGGGCTGGAAAACTGCCCATATGCCGAGAGGCTGGATAAACTGGGGCTCTTCTCTCTGGAAAAGAGGAGGCTCAGGGGGGATATGATAGAGACCTTCAAAATACTTAGGGGCATAGAGAGGGTGGACAGGGACAGGTTCTTCAGACTAAAAGGGACGACAGGTACGAGGGGGGCACTCAGAGAAACTGAAGGGAGATAGGTTCAAATCAAATGCAAGGAAGTTTTTCTTCACCCAAAGGGTCGTGGACAAATGGAATGCGCTCCCGGAGGAAGTGATCCGGCAGAGTACAGTACAGGGATTCAAACAGGGATTGGACAGATTCCTGAGGGAAAAGGGGATCGTGGGGTACTGAGGGAGGTGCTGGGGTGTTGCATAAGTATAGACAGCTCACCAGGTCGTGCAGGTGCAAGGCCGGAGGGTTAGGACATTGATGGGAAGATACGACTTCGATGAGAAACCTAGGGGGCAAGGGGGCCCCTTCTGGTGATTAAGGCAGGTCATGACCTGTTGGGCCGCCGCGGGGGCAGACTGCTGGGCGGGATGGACCTCTGGTCTGACCCGGCAGAGGCACTGCTTATGTTCTTATGACAACTTTTGAAGTGAGAATACCATTCAACACACTTTCAATGACTCATGACATGTTCCTCATAAGCCACTTTCAGCATTTCATAAGTTTATGTAGTGGTCTTACCCAGATCTTCTCAATGTAGCAGTGCTCATTGAGGTCACACATGTTATGTCCTTAAAAAATAAAGTCTATAATTCTGTCATAAAGCAATGCTATGAGTTGAAGGGATATCGGGAGGGAATTCCATAATTGTGGGCCTTAGAATGAGAAAGTTGATTGCGTGAATTGTTCATGTATGGTATCATAGTAAGTAGGGATTATAAATTATTTCTGATTGGTTCATCTGAGAGATCTGGAGGGAATGTATGGAATGAGACAGCGATTAAGGAATGTGGAATCTCCTGAACTGAGTGTTTTAAAGGTCAAAATAGTATTTTATATGTGATCCTGTGGGAAAACAGGAGCCAGTAAGAACATAAGAACATAAGAAGTTGCCTCTGCTGAGTCAGACCAGAGGTCCATCGCGCCCAGCAGTCCGCACCCGCGGTGGCCCATCAGGCCCATGACCTGTACGGTGATCATTGTCTGAACCCTTAAATCCCCTTGGTCTCTATCTAAACTCTCTCTATATCCCATCTCTACCTCTATCTGTATCCCTCAATCCCCCTATCTTTCAGGAATTTATCTAATCCTTCTTTAAAACCCTGGAGTGTACTCTGTCCTATCACAGCCTCCGGCAGTGTGTTCCATGTGTCCACTACCCTCTGAGTGAAAAAGAACTTCCTAGCATTGGTTCTAAACCTGTCCCCTTTCAGCTTCTCCGAGTGCCCCCTTGTAATTGTGGGCCCCATTAGTCTGAAGAATCTTTCTCTGTCTACCTTCTCGATACCTCTCATGATCTTGAAAGTCACTATCATGTCTCCTCTGAGTCTCCGCTTTTCCATGGAGAAGAGCCCCAGCCTTTCTAACCTATCTGCATTTGAAAGGTTTTCCATGCCTTTTATCATTTTCGTCGCTCTTCTCTGGACCCTCTCAAGCATCGCCATGTCCTTCTTGAGGTACGGTGACCAATATTGGACACAGTACTCCAGGTGCGGGCGCACCATCGCTCGATACAGCGGCATGATGACTTCCTTCGTCCTGGTTGTGATACCCTTCTTAATAATACCCAACATTCTATTTGCTTTCTTTGAGGCTGCTGCACATTGTGCCGTTGATTTCATTGTTGTATCCACTAGCACACCCAAGTCCTTTTCAAGGTTGCTTTCCCCTAGCACCGATCCCCCCATTTTGTAGCTGAACATCGGGTTCTTTTTCCCTATATGCATGACCTTGCATTTCTCTGTATTAAATCGCATTTGCCATTTGTTTGCCCACTCTTCCAGTTTGTTTAGGTCTCTTTGTAGGTCTTCGCATTCCTCCGCGGTCCTAACCCTGCTGCAGAGTTTGGTGTCATCTGCAAATTTTATAACCTCACACTTCGTCCCCGTTTCCAGGTCATTTATAAACACATTGAACAGCAGCGGTCCGAGCACTGACCCCTGTGGAACACCGCTCGTGACACTCCGCCAGCCTGAGTATTGTAATCTTGTTTCTAAAGAGTGATCTTGTTTCTAAAGAGGGGTGATGTGGCCAAATTTTTTGGCATTCTGAATTAGTTGCACAGCTGCATTTTGGATCAGCTGTAATCTGTGGAGATCTTTCTGTCTGACAACAGCATATAAGGAATTACAGAAATTGATTTTTTGAATGATTAAAGAGGGGAAATATACGAGAATGGATCGAGTGAATCAGAAATGGGAATGAAAGGTGTGGATGATAAAATTTTAGTTAGGACTGGACAAGATCTATCAGTGAGGTAAGATTGAAACCAATGTAGGGTAGTATCAGAAAGACTTATCTGTTTCAGACGATTGATGAAGAGAGGATAATCAATAATGTCAAAAACCACAGATAAGTCAAGGGCCACCATTAGGACATTTTTGAACTAGTCTAATCCTTGATATATATAGTTGGTTATGACTATTAAAGAAGTTTCAGTACTATGTGAGTGCCTGAATGCTGTTTAGTGTGGATGGAGTGCATTTGTCTTGGTTGCAAAGTCTTGTAGTTGTGAGAGGACTGTCATTTTGACTTTTCTGATAGGTAGAGAACATAAGAATAGCCTTGCTACATCAGACAAATGGTCCATCTAGCCTAGTATCCCGTCTTCACAATTAGATTGTAGTTAGCAGGGTCAGATAAGACAGAGTTCACATTCTTTATTTTTGGACTTAAGAAAGCGTGTTTCTATGTGGTTGAAAATGTCCCTGTAGTAAGTGAAGTGGTAATCATTATGTGAAGTCCATTGAAATCCTGGCAGGATAGGAGCATTACAGTGGCAGAGTCTGGGTGGAGTTTGCACTTAACAGGACACTGGAGTTATTCAGTGCTGGTGTCCAGATAGCTAATTGGGAAGATAGATCTACATAAAGCAGTCCTTTCTTTGTCCAGTTAGCTATCCAGGTATTAAATAGCAACTGGTGCCCATATAATTTCCAAGGACTCATGATAGTGATAATCCAAACCTCAGCGCTGCAATAATACTATTGGCAGCCACACGTCATAATACTGTCATAATATTGTGCATTATGACACAATATTATGACAATATACAATAAGTTGTGGGGTCACACGGTAGTATAAGGATCAATGAGGAGCACTGTCACTCTGAGCTATACTGCTTGGGTGGCGTTCTGAGGATTCTTTTCAAGTATAGCTACCAATAGTATTATTGCAGCGCTGTGGTTTGGATTTTCACTATCTTAAGTCCTTTGATATTGTCAAAAATGTTTGTGTTTTGGATTTATTCATATAATTTCCAAGCATGGTTTAAAAGGTCCTCTGGTTCCTCTACCCTCCTAACCCACACCAAATTCTAATTTGCCCCTTCCCTCCCTCCATAGAGATCTAAATCTCCCAAAAAGACTGCCTACCCCACCCCAGTAAGCTCTCTTGGGCCTACATTAAAGATAATTGATGGTACAGGCTTGATGCTTACTATCTCCTGCCCCTCAAGGCTCCGGATTCAGAATGACCACCGTAACCTCTGGAGGCAGTCTCACAATATTAGTGCTAGTACTGTGATACTGCTACTAGAGGTTTCCATTTTGAGGTTGAAGCCATAAGAGGCAGTAACGAGTGGGCACTGCTGCTGCCTGCTGGACCGCTATATACGCCAATCAGTTCTGACCATACTCTGAAACCTAACTATCAGTCCTATCGGTGATTGCACCTCTCAAGCAAACTTTATTACTCTAACTCCACTTAAGATGTCACTAGTGGGGTATCACTACCTCGATCATGTTACTGCCCACCTCAGTAACTCCAGAGTGCTATTTCTAACTTCATCAAAGCAAAGGACTTCTTGAAAGTCTCAGCCATATATGAGCATCTAAAGTAGAAAGTAATAGAAGTTTTTGTAGGGGGGCAGAAACTCTGTAAGAGATAAAAGAAGCTACTAAAGTTTTTAAAAAGATTAGCAATCATAAATAACAAGAGATCATAAGAACATAAGAAAAGACATGCTAAGTTGAACTAAGGTCCACCAAACCCAACATCCTATCCAAGACTAGCCTGTCTAGATCGCAAGTTGCCAGCCTGTGAATGCTGTCGGGAAAGGGCCTGCACACTTTCTGGATCTGGATGAGTACATGAAAAAAGCAAGACATCTCTTGTTTTTTGCCATTTTCATTTGCAACATGGCATAAAACATAGGGAATGCCTTTTTAACATATCCTATGTCAATTCAAATGAATGCACATTCCTGCAAATTTCACAAAATTAAATATTATTTAAATAGCATGCAGACATTTCATCAGCCAAGCTCAAAAGCAAAATAACTTTAATGCATTTAAGCAAAAATTAAGACTGCACATGGATTTTTCTTCAGCTTTATTTGGATCAAATGCTGTTATTGCTTCAGAAGTGAAACAAAGGTTTAAAAAGTGTTGAGTTTTTAGGGCATTTTATGACACTATGCAGATGGAGAAGAAAATATATGTAAAGTACTGTGTAAATTAGTTTTAGAAGCGATGAAACTATGCTCCTTCTTCAAAACCTATTCATTTTAATCCAAAATACAAAGCTAATTTTTACTGCAATATATGGATGCTTAGGGGTAATTTTATAAATCATTTCCACATGTAAAACACATGTGGAAAATAGATGATATTCTAAAACTGCATATGAAGTGGAAGAGTAGAACCTCATTTATGTGATCTGAGGATATAGCTTGGATGGAACTGATACAGATTTGCAGTATGTGATCCTTTAACACACTATCCCCCCCCCCCCCCCAGATACTATAAATAGCCCCTAAATTTAGGAACCCAAAAGTGCACGCAGATCTGAGATCTGCACACAACTAAATTAACAAGTCATCAATAATTGGCTGTTAATCAATTATTCAATCCACTATTTGGCTAAAGTTCATCAGGGAATTTACAAATTTTCACAGATCATCAATCTTCCCAGCATATCCAGAAATAGACATTCATAATACAATCTTGTAAACAATAAATATTTTTCTAAAGTGTGTAGGATCCTCAGAGGACTCTCTTTCCTTTAGATAAAGTTCATGAAAGGATAATATGAGCCAATATCTTCAATGGATCCTTTTTTTTGTGTATTGTTTTAATATAACTTTTTTTCTTATATATAAAGTACAAATGTAGCAATCTTTGTGCAAACAGCAATAATAAATAGAAGATACATAAAAACTTATTGTATTCTTAGTGTGCATTGCGGGAGCACCTCCACCGACATGCCATGTTTCAAAGTTTTTCATCAGGGTTGAGGCTCCCAGCCCAATGCTCTAAGAGCACAAAAAAATTGTTCAAAGATCCCATTTATATCAAAGAACCTACAGCACACTAACTACACTAATAATGTGAACTCTTTCAGGTATATAAAAAAACAGCTTATAGAAAAAAATATTTAAAAAAACTTAAATTATCAACCAGGACAAAGAAAGCACTTAGAGCAGGCAGTTCTCATGTCGTGCTCCAGTGAATTTCATTCAGAGTGTCAGCATCTGACATCACTTCCGGTTTTTAAACTAAACGGATAGCTGATTCCAGTAATCACATCAAGCAAAAAGCAAAAAGCAGAGAGCAAAAACCAAGGAACCAATAGCAAACGACATCCTCAAAGCAACAAAAATGCATTTACAATGCATGGTTTACAAGATTGTATTATGAATGTCTATATCTGGATAATGCTGGGAAGATTTAACAATCAATTATTGACATTAATTGGTAATAATTTGGATACAGATTTGGAACTGTTACATGCAGTTCTCCAAGGATCCTCTTATGCATGACCCAAAAGGGTGTGGCTAAAAGAGGGGCATGGATAGGTTAAGGGCGTTCCAAAGAATTACAGGCAATGTTAAAAGATTTAGGGGCAGAGCGTCCAAGTTGTGCATTAGAATTTATACCAGGTTTCCGTTTGTGTAGGTCCTCGCACCAGAATATTCGCTAAGCACTATTCAACCTAGAGCATCCTGTATAGAATAGCATTGACCCCTAAATTCTATAAATTCTGCCTAAAGTTAGGTGTCTACATTGGCACACCTAATTTAATTGATAGGCTAAATCAATGCTAATAATTGACAATTAATACCTACCAAGAAGTGAATCACTTGTTTACTCTTTCCAAAATCACTAGGACTAGAGGGCATGAAATGAAGCTACTAAGTGGTAGATTTACAACAAACAGGAGAAAAAAAAATAAATTTTTTCACTGAATGTATAATTATACTTTGGAATTCATTGTCAGTGAATGTGGTGAAAGCAGTTAGCTTTGCAGGGTTAAAAAAAAAAAAAGGTTTGTATAAAAGAAAAGTCCATAAGATGGATTTTGGGAAATCCTTTACTTATTCCTAAAATAAGCAGCATAAAATCTGTTTTACTCTTTGGGACCTTGTGAACTGGGTTGGCCATTGTTGGAAACATGATACTAGGCTTGATGAAACTTCAGTGTGTCCCATTATGGCGACTCTTATATAAGCATCTATGTTGCACAAAAAAATAGGAATAATTGGGTGCTTTAAAAAATTGGACTCTTTTTTTTTTATACTAACTCCCTAAAAAACAATTTTCAAAGTGTTTTGGAGCCTGACTGTGGGAATTTAAAAGGCAATTCTATAACAGCGCACACATTGTGTGTTAAATGCTGCTCCGATTCACTTAAGGGAAGAAACGTCCTTGGAATATTTCAAATAAAAAATTAAAGGCCTTTTTATTTAAAGATGCCTTCACTACAAAACCATCCTATTAAGGGCGACCAGAGATTTTTTTTTATCATTTTAGTAGATTAAATCCCTCCCTTCATGTTATTATCTTATTTGTTTCTTTCCCTTTTTTATTGTTGTTCTTACCCTTCTCCTACTTTTCTTGTATGTCTGTCTGACAAAATTTGATCTTGTAAATGCTGTTTTATGGAATACTCATTTTAATTCTACTCCGCTTAGAAACTTTGTATAGGCGGAATAACACATTTTAAATAAACTTAAAACTTGAAAACCAGCATTTTGTGTGTAAGTACACTTCATACTATTCAACAAGATAGGTATAATAGCTCTTGTTCATAACCATGAGGAGGTGGAGCACGAGAGGCCTATAGGTGTGTCTCTACTAGTACTATGTATATGAGCAACTTATGGAATGCTAGAAGTAATGTGTGTTGCTTTATTAACTTTGGTGCATCCATTTAGACCTGCCACTGACCTATAGCAGGAGGGTCCTTAGGCACCTGGACCAATCAGGCCCTAGGATCCTGTGGGTTGGGAAGTGGAGGGGAGGGTCCATCTCATTTGGATGGAGGTGGGCCTGTTGGCCAGATGGTGCAAGGAGCCGTCCGGCCAACTTGCAGCTAAGGGGTTTTTGTTGTGGGGTAGGGGATTTTGTTGTGGGGGTCCGGCAGGAGGAGTTGGGCACCCTCCTGCCGGCGATCTTAGGGGAGGGCTGTTCGGGGGTCCGGCAGGAGGAGTTGGGTACCCTCCTGCCGATGATCTTTGGGGGGGGGCATTGGGGGATCTAGCAGGAGGGGTTGGGTACCCTCCTGCCACGATCATCGAGCGGGGGGGCAGGTTCTGTTGGCAGGAAGGGTTGAGCACATTCTTGCCGGCGATCGTGGATTTTGTCAGCAGGACTTGGGTACCCTCCTGCCGGCAATCTTCGGGGGGAGGCCGTTGGGGGGTCCAGAAAGAGGAGTTGGGCACCCTTCTGCTGGCGATCTTTGGGGGGGGGCATTGGCGGGTCCGGGGAGGGGGGTTGGGGCATTTTTAACCCAATTCTGTAACCAGCATCGGCAACATGGACGTTGGTTACAGAATTGGATTAACTATGGACGGGTGTAGGCCCGATTCTTTATAGGACGCCCGGGACGGGTGTCCTATACAGAATCCGGGCCAAATAGCCCCTAAAACAAGCAAACAAACAAAAAACCCTGGCATAAAACCCATGATAAAAGGATCCACCCACAATTTGGCTCCTGACAAAGGAACCCCTGACAAAAAGGCCTGCCCCTGAGTGTTTTGCCCATGCTGCTGCTGCTCTTGTGTCCTGCTGTTGTTTCTGCCAATCTTAGAAAGGGGTGATAGGCGTACCCTTCCCAGTAGGGTGTGCCAGTTTTGGAGATGTCGTAATTTTAATAAGCACTAATGAAAAAAATGGTACAATTTCATGTGGAAAATCAACAACTACCTTTACATTTTGTATAATATGTTATATACCTATTGTACCTAGAATTTCTAGGTATTATGCAAAAACACACAGATTACTGAAATATGTTTAAGTGCTCTGTATTTGCATTGCATATTAATGTCTTTTGACCTCAATTCTATAAAAAGCGCCTACTGTTAGACACTTAGATTGGTGCGCTTAGCTGATTTAGGCACCTAACAGCGTTATTCTAGCACCGGTCACCACGTTGAATGCTCTTGACTGCTCCCAAATGCTCATAGGAGAGACAGGAAGAGCGTAGAGCATTCAGGGACCGCTTTTGTGGTTTTGTAAAATGGGGGGGTTGTGTAATTTTTTAATTGGTCCAATTGGTGCTGTTAATTGAGCAGCACTATTAAAAAGCAATTAAAACAATCAAAAAATAATAATTTTTAGGTAGGCGCATAACTCGGTAGGCACCATGTAAGCATCTACACTGAGACACCTACTGACACCTACCAGAAAAGTTGGTGTAGCTAGGGCAGAGTTTGAGCATGATTACCTTAGGCACCTGTTAAATTAGGCCAATAATACCCTAACCTAATATATCACCCTAATATTATGATGCCTACCAATGCCTAAGTAGAGTTAGGCACTGCTAGCAGGGCAGGATTAATTCTTTGAGGGCCCCTAGGCAAGTACACTGGGCTCTCCTGGGCCTGCTCCGCCTACACCCCACCCACACCCCGCCTCCATTTATCTATTTTCTTATTTATTTTTTTATTTCCACTTATATTTCTATTTTTAAAAATTCAAAACAAACAAAGATTAGCATATCAGTGCACAGTTTTCTTCTATGCAACCCCCAAACATCTCTGAACAAATCCCCCTTCCTTCACTTCCCACCTATTTACCAAGGACAGTAACTCTGAACCCTTTCAATACGTATATAAAAGCATTCAAATATATTGTAAAGCAGTAATACAATCCAAAATATAAGTCTATATTAATAACCAAATTTACATCGCCTATCTGCCTCACTCAACATCAGGGGTGTCAAACTCAATCACATTAGGGACGAAATCTGAAAAAAGGCTAAGTCGCGGGTCAAATTTTTAATTAAGATACTTAGGGGTCCTTTTATGAAGGTACGCTAACTGATTTTGCGTACGCTAAATGTGCACCTTAATAAAAGGACCCCTAAGTGACTAAGGCTTAGTCTTAGCAGACATATAGGGTTATAACATCTCCAACCCCACACCGGCTCTGTGATGTAAACAAAATAAATATTGTAATCACAAAACAGAAAATAAAATTATTTTTTCTACCTTTTGTTGGTCCCAGGCTCTGGCTGTCCTCTGATAATTCACTTTCCAGGGTCTCCTGCTCATTTATCTTTTTCTTCTTTCTCCGTGTTAATCATTCATCTTCCATCTCTGTCCTCCCCTTCCATTTCCCTTCCCTCCCTCGGAGGTCTGGCATCTTTCCTTTTTTTTGTGTCGATATCCATAGCTTTGGAAATGGACCCCACCATCCCCAGATCCACCATCTGTCCTTTTCTCAACTACCCTTTCATCCAGCATCTCTTCCTCCTTCCCAGGGTCCATCATCTCTCCGTTTCTCTTCCCAACTACCCTGTCCTATGCCACTTCCAGAAACTGTATGACTCCCCCTTCCATCTTTCCCTTCACCCCCATTGGTCTGGCATCCATCTTCTCCCATTCCCTCCTCCAATGATCTGGCATCTTTCTCTCCTCTCCTCTTCTTCCCTTCCCTCTCCCACACCCACACCCCCATTGCCTGGCATTTCACTCTCTTCTCAGGTACTTTAGCTAGATTGTGAGCCTTCGGGACAGCTAGGAAAATCCAAAGTACCATTTTTATTTATTTTATTTTAATGTATCTTTAATCTATCTTCATTGTAAACCGCTTTGAACCTCACGGTATAGCGGTATATAAGAAATCAAATCAAATCAAATTCTCTCTCTTTCCCCTACTTCCATAGTATCTGCCCCCTTTCTTTCCCTCCAGCCTAAATCCATCCAGTATCCTTCCTCCTTGTCTTCTCTCTTTCCCTGCACACCAATTCCATCAACATTAGCCCCCTTTCTTTTCTTCTGACCTAAATCCATCCAGTATCCTTCCCCCTTATGTCTTCCCCCTTTCCCTACACACCAATTCCATCAGCAAATGCCCCCTTTCTCTCGCTCCACCACCCTTTCCACACAGCAACAGCAATGTGCCCCCCTACGGCAATGGGCCCCCACCCAGCATCGACGTTGACAACACCGCCCCCCCCCGGCATCCACGGAAACCAATGCAGCCAACTACCGGCATCAACGGCAACTGACCACCCCTTCCCTCCCTGCACGGCAACGGGCCCCCACCCAATGATGACAGCAACTCCACCCCCCCCATAGCAATGGGCCCCCACCCGACAACAACGCCGGCACTCACCGGCATCGACGGATGGCAATGCAACCAACACAGCTTGAAGAAGGTCCCGCGATGACTCTGTCTGCCGGAAGAAGTAAGTGACGTCGGAGGGGGATAGACCGGCAGACACAGTCATCGTTGTACCTTCTTGGAGCCTCATTGGCTGCATTGCCGTCTGTCATGCCGGGGAGAGGGCCGGTGTTGTTGTCATCGGATGGGGGCCCGTTGCAGTGGGAGGAGCGGTGTTGTTGTCATCGTCGGGTGGGGGCCCGTTGCCATGCAGGGAGAGAAGAGGGGGGGCTCATTGCTGTCTGAAAAAAAATGGCATGGTAAGTCGTCCTTCAGCGGGCACCCCTGACTATTTCGGGCCCTAGGACCTTGCCTAGTTGGCCTACTGGGTAATCCGGCCCTGACTGCTAGGCATGATTCTACAAAAGACGCATAGCAGATGATTAATAACCATGCCGAGCGGTGTCTAGCTACTAGGTTACATTTATAGAATCAAGGCCTTTGTACCACAATGATTAGTTTCTTACTTATTTACCCATATTGACACTAACGCATTAGTTTCATGTTCTCATTCACAGGTTACAACACAGATTGATCATATCGATAATCTAATATTGAAAATGTCCATAAGAAAAACAAGTTTGCAAGTTTGGACACATTTATATTCTTTAGTAGGATCAGACAGAGAAGTACCTGTAGTTGAACTACCAACTGTTAGGTAGATCTCAGTAGATATGGATTGTACTTGAGAGACACTTGGGGGAGAATTCATCAAAGTGTGCTACCTTTTGAGATGGATTATTTTAATCCAAGTTGTGCTATTTTAGCACAGGGTCCCATTCTATCCAATGAGACCTTGTACTAAAATAGCACAAGTTGTGGTAAAATAACCTGTCTTAACAGTAGCACACATTGATGAATTCTCCCTTTGGTGTCATTAGGCATGATTCTACAAATTTCGCCATTTATACAATCAGAGCTTTGGTGCCTGCTTTAGATGGCAAGACATTAAGCAATAACAAATGGAAATGTCCCATTGGAAAAATGCTGGATTCCACTACAAAACTAGAAATAAATCCTGATTTTACTAAGATCTCTGTTGGCCCTGATCTTCCTCGACTTAGTGATGAAGTGATCAATGACTTAACCGCAGATTAAAGCTATTGCCATAGAACTGTAACCACCATTAGAACAGGTGTTTTGCCAAAAGATCTGATGGAAATAGGACCTGTATTATATAGCAGATAGCTTACAATGGCTCTAATGTTTATGAAAGTATGGATTTCCAAACATAATATGAAGGAAATAATCTGAAAAAGTTAAGAATGATTCTAAAGTTCTGAGTTGGGGTTTATATAGTAAACTGGTTCAATATAAAAATAAATAACAATTGAACATAAGGTCCCAGGCATCTCCTCTTCCAGCTGTGACTGCTAAAAGAATAGTGTGAAGAGGTCATTCCTACAGTGAGAAGATCAGCTTGTTATAGCAAGTCTGTTCTTCAAGATTTGTTGTGCAGTAAAGAGGAACAGGAGACAAGAGATTCAGTGGAGAAGATATTGAAGATTAGAGGTGGAGATGAGAAGGCACAACCTAGAGACAACAAGGTGAGACCCAGAAAAATATCATTCATCAACTGAGGCAACTATGCTCACCCATTAATTGACTGGAATTCTGGAGTCTCTGAGCCTCCTCTTACCTGTACCATGAGAACAGCAGGGATCAGGTAATTTCTGAGTAGGTCAATGGTAGTTCCTGACTGGCCATCACACACCCAGTCCATAGAAAAGTATGTGAAAATGATAACTGAGGCTGGTGATCATGTACACAATCAGGAGAGGAGGGAATATTATATTAGTGGTCAGATGGTCAGCAGATTGTGCATGAGCTGAAACAGGAGCACACAAGATATAGTCTCTTTGCTGGATTTTGTTAAATAACATTAAATTACCTGCATAAATGACATTTTAAAGACAATTATGTGGCTACAGATTTAATTCAGACTATTTGTATGTTCAAATAAATATTACTTAATTTCTACATATTTCAACTGTGATTTGATGTAGGTAAGACTCACTTTAAGCAGTTTCTGAAAACAGCTTTAGATTCAGCATGCATAACAACATAATTTTGTCACCAGTAGTTTGAAAATTGAAAAAATAAAAATCTACTCCTAAAAATGACTTGTCCTACCCTCCTGAGTCCAGACAACATGAGACAGGCACATGGTATCTCTTAGGTAGAGGAGGAGATAGTGAATGCTGAGGATAGGCCTTTGACCTTTATCTGCTGTCACATTTCTATGTTTCTCTCCTCCCCATCTCAAATCCAGTGTCTCTCTCTTCCTCCAGGCTGGAGGAATGAAGAGACAGGGATGGGGGTGAGGGATGGAACAGAGGAGGAAGGAAGCGGGATCCACAGATGTAGAGAGGGAGTTGGGAGGGGACAGTGATAGAAAAGGAGAAATGCTGGAGAAAAGGAAGAGAGATGGGAGTGACAGAGGCACATAGAAATACTGGAAAAGGGGTGGATAGGTATACTAAGACGACAGATGCTGAACAGTGACATTAAGAAGAGATACTGAACAGGACAGATAGAGATGCAGAGAGAAAATGGGTGAACCCTAAGAATGCAGATGAGAAAATGTATGGGAGACAAGGAGAGAGAAAAAAATGTCAAGGGCTATTGTATAACAGGGACTATTTTGTCCAGGGTTATTTTGCTAAAGGTCTTTTTGTCAAATGCTATTTTGTTATAAGGCTGGTTTGCAGGGCTATTTGGCTCAAAATGTTATAGGTAATTGCTTAAGGAAACTAATTTGTTAACAATGTTTTGTGCAAGAAAAGACCTCTTGTCACTGATTAAACCTGCAACAGAAGAGAGATGCTTCTATGGTTCAGTAGCAGCAGGTATAGACAAGTAACATTTTGCAAACAGTTCAAACTTTAGATATGCTGCTGAATTAGCAGTCCACCAATCAATGGCAGATGATGAAAAGAAAATAATTGTTTCACTCCTGCAAAGAATTAACCTAAATGTGACATCCTTGGGAGGAGCTCATCATCATAGCCATTGGGTAAGTAGTAATGTTGAAGACTTGACCAAACCCAAGATCTGGATGACAATAGACATGATGAAGGAGTTGAAGATTTTGATAAATAATTAATTTGTTCTAGAATAATGACACCTAAAGCAGACTGTCATTCACCTTGAGGGGCAAACCTTAGTTTTTTGAAGCAGGAATCAAGTGAATAAGTGATTTGTAGCCAATCATGGCCATAGTTTTCACACCATCTCATCAGTTCTGAGAGAAATTTATTCTTGACTCGATATATACGAGTATGATGAATCTTCTACTGTAATTGCCTGATATCTCTGTACATGGCCTAGTGTTGCTAAAACGATTAAGCATGATGCATAATGCTCATCCTCAAGCATTTCTGTTGCTAGTTTGCAAGGTATCAGCACAATGACGAGCTTGGACAGCTTCTCCCAATCTCTATCTGTTAATGGTAAGATTTTGGATTTGTAAGTGCCAAGTGTAGCAATGACAGGCTCCTTTAGTTTTAATTAGCCTTATTAGCAGTATTGAATTCCATTGGGTGAGGACATCCTGGCAAAGATTTCTAGCCTGTTGTTCTTTAAGTTCTACAAAATTTGCAGGTCTATGATTGAAGTGTCCCTTAATGTTTCTGCATTTTGCAGATACCACCAGCTCCTGAAGTTTCCATTGACAAATTTATGCAAATCTGCAAAGTATGGATGAAGCCGTAAGAATATTTCTAGCATTGCCAGTTCCAATGCTGCACACTTTAGCATAAAAGTTCCATTCTTCAGCAAAAGTTAACATTCTCTGATGTATTGTCTATTTGTGAAATTGTAGGACCTCAAAGATATAAAATGTAATTTCCAGTTATTGTCAATTAGATGGACCATGATGCCAAGGTAGCTAGTATTTGCACAAGAAGGTCAATAATCTCCCATTAAAGCAACATTAATACTTTGGGCTGAATTAATTAAATGTTGAATCTTTATTCTCTCATTTTAATACAGGTCACATATGCATTTCATTAACAAGAATAATACGAGATTTAAGTTCATATGAATCATTGCCTAAAGCGTTGCGCAAACCCAAATCACTGATGATGTTTGTCCCTCACTATTTAACAATTGCAATTATAATTTCATCATGATGATTCAGATGTATTGGCCTCATGTTTTTTGTTTTATTTAGAATAGTCTGAACAAGTGGGGTTTTTTGGCTAATTTTCATCGTCCTTGGGTTTAGCTTCTTCCAGGGCATATGGATGCCAAACCCACAAGAGATGTCATAACGTTGAAACAATGTAATATCAACTAAAGAATCTGTTGATAATGAAGTTATCAACAGATCTATTGAAAATGAAATGATCTGTTGAAAATGAAAATTTCTATTAAATACACCATTCATTTTTGAAATCAATCTAAACCGTAGAAATAAAATGTCACGCTGGAAGAAAAATAAAAATATCTATTTATTGCTAGTTGCCTTCTAGGCTTATGGTCGGGAGATTATGGACGGCCGACCCACTACTACTTATTATTTCTATAACACTACTAGATGTATGCAGTGCTTTATATATGAGGTACTTCTCAATCCCTAATAGGCTCACAATCTATGGCAAGGGTGCCCAACTCTGGCCCTCGAGGGCCGTAATCCAGTCTGGTTTTCAGGATTTCCCCAATGAATTTACATGAGATCTATTTGCCTGCACTGCTTCCATTGTATGCATATTGATCTCATGCATGTTCATTTGGGAAATCCTGATCCGGCAAGCGCCGAAGTTGGGCACTCCTGATCTAAGGTGTTAACTGTACCTGGGGCAATGGAGGGTTAAGTGACTTGCCCAGGGTCACAAGGAGCTGCAGCAGGAATTGAACCCAGTTCCCCAGGATCCTAGTCTGCTGCGCTAACCATTGGGCTACTCCTCCTCTCAGATATAAGCTCAACTAAATATTCACAGACACTGAGTAGGCCAGTCACAGCCATACAATTCCCAACTGTGATTAAAAATCCTTATTGTGATTAAATTTTTTGATCGTGATTGCAAATGTACTGGCCCTTTTCCAAAGCTGCACTGCCAAGCAGCACACACTAAAAGCTGAGCCGCTTGTTCCATTCCTGTGGGGAGGGGGGGGGGAGCTCAGCGTGTAGCGTGCACTGCCCAGCAGCGCAGCTTTGTAAAAGCATGTCTTAATGCATTAATCATGATAATTAAGGTGTTAAGTGACAGCCCTAATTTTGTTCAGTAACACACAAATCTAACACTTTTAAATGGAAGAGAATTCCGCACAAGATTCTGGCAGCAGAAAAGACATTCCCTTACCACGTTTGGATGTAAAAGTCACTCGTTGGACACATGAAAGTTTACAGATTTGTTCTCTATAAGATGTGAACAATAATATTCAGCATGAGCAATAAATGTCCAATCAAAGAAGCAGACTATTTTGTGCAGGCAGCTGTACGGTATTTTGAGTAATACTGACTGGAATATGAAAACGATATACCTACGCAGGAAGCAAGCAGCGAAAGATCTTTCCTAGCTTATGTGGTAATTGCTGACAAGTGAGGCATCACACTCCCTGTGGACCCATGCATCATGAAATTTGATGGATCCTATTAAAATCTATTAGGATTAGAATTATCAAATTACATAAACCATACTGCAGAGTAACAAGTTTCAATTTGTGGGTCATTGATTTTTGATTAGGTGAGGCTTATTTTTTCAGTACACGTTCTGATCTAGCTCCTGTTACTGACAATATTGTATTGATGTTGATTGGCTTTGTTTAACTCCAAATTTGTAACATTAAGCAAATAACATTAATTAAATCAAATATAATTGTCTATAATTTCTATGTGCCTAAATGTTAAGGTTTAAATACTGAAAACTGAAAACAGGAAATGTTTGTACAGTATTTAGAAATCATATTTAAAAATAGAAGGACCAGAGGAACAGACCAAACTCTTCAATAATGTGGTAAATATATACACTCCAGTTAACATTAAAGCTCATCCAGTTCTACTATTCAGCTCACAAACATCAATCAAGTGGGTATGAAGGGAAAAGTCTCAGGTTTCTGGGCAAGCCTACAATTCTTTACTCCACAAAGAGAGCATTATCATGCCTTATTTAACCATCACCTGCATAAAAAAACCTCTAACCCCCCTAATATTAATAAGTGAACTATTATTGATCAATGACACTAGTAGCATGTGAGGAAATCTGTGTATGCTAATTTCAAATTGGTCCCCCGAAGGATGGGTAAGAAGTTAATGTCATGTCCAGTTGAAATTTCTTCCAAAGAAGAGGTTGTTCCAGTACGTGATCAGTGTAGGTATCTGGGAGTTGTGTTTGATTCAATGTTGTTATTTAAGGCCCAGATTAAGAATGTAGTTTCTGGTGTATTTTTTAAGATACACCTGGTACAGAGGCTCCGTGACTATCTCTTTGGAGATAATTTTTGCACTGTTGTCACGCTGTTGATAACCCCATTACTTGACCATTGTAATTCTATTTATCTCGGTTTGCCCAAATGTGTTTTGCGATTGTTGCAGTTAGCACAAAGAGCTGCTGCTTGCTTGATTGTTCAGGCATCTAAATTTAATCATTTCACCCCGATTCTCCGTGAGCTTCATTGGTTGCCAATCGACATGCGGATTGAGTTTAAGGTCCTGTGCTTGATCTTCAAAGCGCTTCAGTTTGAATGGCCAAAGAGTGTTCGCTCCTTGTATTGTCCCTCTCATGACAAAAGTTGTTTGGAATTTCCTTCACTGGCTGGTGGTGGTGCGATTCATTTGTAATCGCAATTCAATGTTTTCAGTCCAGGGTCCAAGACTTTGGAATGCTCTCCCCTTAATTTTACATCTAACTAAGATGCTTTTGCATTTTAGGAAAGGGTTGAAAACGCTGCAGTATAAACGTTCATTTGGCTCCAGTTTTAGGAATACTTGCCCCCTCTTTTACAAAAGTGTGCTAAACTTTTTATTGCATGCTAAACACGCACTAAATGATAACACGTGCATTTTATCCTATGGACATATTAGTGGTTAACACATGCGTTGATTTAGCGTGTGCTAAATCCACGCTAAAACACGTAGCACACCTTTGTAAAAGAGGGCCTTAATTTTTTGTTTTATTTTGTATGTATTTTGGTCTTGTGTTTTTAATGCACTGTGTATGTTATTTTATTACCCACCTAGATTTGTAGGTAGGCGGGTTATAAATAATTTTAAATAAATAAATGCCAGTGTTACACAATATACAAACCACTGCTTCAGGATAATCAGGATCACCAAGAAGAATGCAAACATGCTGCATTAATCGTTCATTTATCTTTAACATTGCATATGCTTAATAGTTCAAGTACATACCGAGTTGACAATGCTGCTTCTACTCATTAAGAGGGGCAAAATAAAGAAAAACGTCTAAGTTCCCTTTTGGCCTAGGCCCTAAACGCTGAAAGTAGGAGCAGGGAAAATGTCCATTCTCAAAAAAAACTTCCAAAAGGAGTTTTTAAAAAAAATAATGGCCTGCCTCTATGTTCAGCTGTTTAAACACCCAGACCACCACTATGTCTACAATAACAACATATAATCAACCACAAATGCCCACACAAGAGCTTTTAGGCGAAGGAGGGGCAAGTCCTTCGCCTAAAAGGTAGATTCTATAACTGGTGTCTGTCATCCCCCCCCCCAGCAACAATCGTTTAAATTTGGGGGGTTATTTATTTAAAGTTCTTTAAGCTATGTATGGGTAACTGTAACAATGGTAAAACTAAAGTAAATAGAATAGAATTTCTAATCAATGCGATAGATGTGCTTGTTTTTGAGGGCAAATTAACTCAAAACGTGGCTCAATAGTCAACAAGCAAACATGCATTTTATCATCCATGTGCAGTCATTCTCATTTTATCAATTTCATTTCTGCCAGAGCTAAAAATCCAAGTTCGCAAAGATAAAAAAGATCAAAATGGCAACAAAGTCTTGACTGCTCTATTGCTCAATTTAGGATAAGTACTCCATAAAAAATAAAAATAAAATGACTTGCCGTTAGTTTTCAAGGACCAATCATGTCAAAGAACGATGCTTCTCTGGGTGGTTGTATCCTTACACACGAAGACGTTCATAACATTGGCAGACTCTTGCATATGTGATGCATATGTCATCTATTCTAGTGTATATATATGTGATGGGAATTTTTAAAAATAAAATTCTGGAATCTCTCATGGCACACCACTGTGCTGTGGTACAGTTTGAGAGACGCTGCACTAAGTCAACTCAACATGATGACTTAGGGCTCCTTTTACTAAGCTGCGTTAGGGCATTAACACGTGGAATAGCAGTGCGCTGAATTGCCGCGCGTCCTAGACCTTAATGCCAGCATTGAGCTAGCATTAGTTCTAGCTGCGTAGCGCAAGGTGTAGCATGCGCTAATATCCTGCGCTAAAAACGCTAGCGCACCTTAGTAAAAGGAGCCGTTAGGGTTTTACCTTTTCATCAACTAATCACCATTAGTCCTTTTTAGTTAGATCATGGGACATGACAGACAGATCCATTGGCCGATGTAGATGCCTAACTTTAGGTACATTTTAAATAATTTTGGGGCAAGGGCTCCCACGTTATCCACATGCTAACTAGTATGTGTGCAGTACTGTAGATGCACTAACTGGCATGCCCCCTCAAAAAATAATGAAAAATATTTTGTGCATACGTGGCAAAACTCATGTGAAATGCTTTAATGCATCCTGTGTTAGACCATTTTTGCTGCACTAGGTATGCATTGACCCCTAACATTGCTTACTAAAGAGGACCCCTATGTGGGCTAATGATTCAGCATATTAAAATAGCTCAACCAATGAATCAGAATAGAGCAAAACAATACAGCAGCCAAAAATACCTAACAGGCTAAATAACAAAACTCGCTCACACATTCTTTGTATACTACTATGAATCTGGCCACTCAGTTGAAATTTGAGGACGTGGAACAGCAATCAGAAAATCAGCATTTCCTATGCTACTATTCTGCTGTGAACCTTTTAATTTAAAGTTGGATGCCCTAGTCAAGTGATTCAACATGTAATTAAAGCTGGCAACATCATAAAAATTAGCTACAGATCATCATTTATTACAAGAATGACTCATAAGGGTTTAGACTGCTTGATATTCTTGTTGGCCATAATTGTTTGAGGGCAAGTTCCTGATCAATATATGCAGAATCTTTCAGCCTCCCTTTTGGTAATGATGGCATAAATTTCACAGTTGTCTTTGTCAAGTGACCAGCATTTTCAAAAATTGCCATTCATGGACAAAAATACAACAGATGATCCAAAGTCCCTAGTACCAGTATGACAATGCCAGCATCTATTAGACTTAGAACTATCTATTTTATTTAATCAAACTGGGGTCCAGAAAATCCTATGTAACAAAAATAACCATGTTTGTCTCATAGATGCTGTTGCTGTACATTTCAATCTCCAAGTCCAAATTCATGGCCAATGAGACACAGAATTATACTGTTTTATCTCGATGCTCCAGATGTCTCTAAGACTATTTTTTGGCTTTTTATTCAAAAATCTAGAAATCAATTTGTACCACTGAGCAGCCTGATGACCTACTAAATCAGTTTGGTAGCAAAGGATTTGCAGGCTAAAATATGTTTTAAAATTTTTCCATTCAGGGAACCCACTCTGAATAGCCTGCTTCAACTGCAACCACCTATACTGTTGAGACTTTTAAATTCCAAATGACTGTTGCAATTTGGGGACAAAATAATTTAGTACTAGATTCAAATGTTCCAATGTCATATGAGGCTATAATTTGTGGAACAATTTTACATGTGAAACCCACTCTAGATAAATATGAGTCGTCTATTTATGATCCTAACAGGTATAGCCATTCAATTGATTACAAGTAATTGGAAAAACCATGATAGAATTAATTATACATTTTGTTGGGTGAATGTGTGTACTACATACAGATATGAACAAATTAGCATAGAATGTAGGGGTTTTAGTGAGGTATTTAATAAAATTTGGAGCCCATTAACTAAATTTGTAAAAAACATAATAATGTATTTTCATCATATCTCTTCTTTTCTTTGGATTATTTATCTTTACACATCCAGGGGGGTGGGGGGTTGGAGGGAGGGGAATAAATATTGATAGTGATATTTGGGTAACTTTATTCTTTATTTGTATTGTATATTAGGATATATTATGAAATTATTATATGCAGGAAAATGAAATTATTGAATGATATTTAGGTTACCTGTATAGATAATAGTGGAATATGTGGAATATCTTTTGTTCTTTCATTTGTATGACACTGTTTTTGATTAAAAATCAATAAAGAATTAAAAAAAAAAATGCATTCATAATTCCATTAAATTAAATGTGAGGCTTTATAGACAATATGTTCAATAATGTATACTCAGTGGCGTACCAAGGGGGGGCGGGAGGGGCGGTCCGCCCCGGGTGCCAGCCCTGAGGGGGTGCTCCCGGCCTTGCCGTTCAGTCCCCCCCCCCACCCCCGAAGGCCCGCTTACCCCACTGACCTTCCAGCACCACCTGTGAAGCAGACCGCAGCAGGATCGCGACATCAGCGATCCCTGAGCTGCTTGGGCGCTGCTTCCTGCGCCACGGTCCCGCCCCTCCTCTGACGTCAGAGGAGGGGCGGGACCGTGGCGCAGGAAGCAGTACCTAAGCAGCGCAGGGATCGCTGACGTCGCAATCCTGCTGCGGCTGCTTCATAGGTGATGCAGGAAGGTCAGTGGGGCGAGCGGGCCTTCGGGGGTGGTGGGGGAGGGACTGAACGGCAAGGCCGGGAGCATAGGTAGTGCTGCTTCATAGGTGGTGCGGGGAGGCCAGGGGGGCGAGCGGTCCTTCGGGGTGGGGCGGGGCGGGCAGGCAGGCAGGCTTTCAAGGGGGAGGGGGGTGACAGGCAGGCAGGCAGGCCTTCAAGGGGGGACAGGCCTTCAAGGAAGGGGACAGGTAGGCCTTCAAGGGGGGAGGCAGGCCTTCAAGTGGGGGGACAGGCCTTCGGAGGGGTGTGCAGACCTTCAAGGGGGAGGGACAGGCCTTCAAGGGGGGGCAGGCAGGCCTTCAAGGGGGGGCAGGCAGGCCTTCAAGAGGGGGACAGGTCTACAAGGGGGTGGGACAGGCCTACAAGGGGGTGGGAGAGGCCTTCAAGGGGGGGACAGGCCTTTGGGGTGGGTGCAGGCCTTCAGGGGGGGTGCAGGCCTTCAGGGGGGTTCAGGACTTCGGGGGGTGCAGGCCTTCAAGGGGGGATCAGGCCTTCAAGGGGGGGACAGGCCTACAAGGGGGGGACAGGCCTACAAGGGGGTGGGACAGGCCTTCAAGGGGGGTGCAGGCCTTCAGGGGGGTGCAGACCTTCAAGGGGGTGCAGGCCTTCAAGGGGGGACAGGCCTTCAGGGGGGTGACAGGCCTTTGGGGGGTTCAGGCCTTCAAGGGGGTGCAGGCCTTCAAGGGGGGGACAGGAAGGCAGGCCTACAAGGGGGGGACAGGCCTACAAGGGGGAGACAGTCCTACATGGGGGTGGTACAGGCCTTCAAGGGGGGGACAGGCCTTTGGGGGGTGCAGGCCTTTGGGGGGGTGCAGACCTTCAAGGGGGGGACAGGCAGGCAGGCCTTCAAGGGGGGACAGGCCTTCAAGGGAGGACAGGCCTACAAGGGGGTGGGACATGCCTTCAAGTGGGGTGCAGGCCTTCAAGGGGGGACAGGCAGACCTTTAAGGGGACAGGCCTTTGGGGGGGACCCTGGTTTAGAAGTACTCGGAGGGAAGGGGGTGTTCAAAGAGATGTGCATATACCAAACTTTTTTTGGGGGGAGGAAGAAATAATGGGTCTGAAAATAGAGGAGAGGGAGAGAGATGATGGACCATGGGATTTAGGGAGGGAAGGAACAGAAAGGGAGAGAAATTGGACACAAGGGATGGTGTGGAAGAGGGATAAAGATACTGGATAGGAGGGTAATTGGAAAAAGAAAGGGAGAAATGGTGGACTCTGGGGTGGTGGGGAAGGAGGGAGAGATGCCGGATGAAAGGGTAGTTAAGAAAAGGTGGATCTGTGGAGGGAGATGAAAAAAAGGAAAGATACAAGACTTCCTGGGGAGGGAAGGGAAATGGAAAGGGAGGACAGAGTTGGCAGATGGATGGTTAGCATGCAGAAAGAAGAAAGAAGGAGACCCTGGCAAGCAAGTTATCAGAAGAAAACCAGAGCCTTGGACCAACAAGATTTTAAATATAACCAGACAACAAAAGGTAGAAAAATTAATTTTATTTTCTGTTTTGTGATTATATGTCAGATTTGAAATGTGTATCCTGCCAGAGCTGGTGTTGGACTGCAAACGTGAGTTAGGATTTAACAGAGAGAGGAAAAGTCCTTTTTGTTTCTTTATTTTATTTACACCACAGCGCCAGTGTGGTTAGGAGAAGCCAAAGGGGGTGAAAAAGCTATAAAACCCACCAAGAGTTTTGAAAAAAATCACCCAACTGGGCAGGCAAATCGAATTGAAAAACCAATTCAATAGGCTGAATCGAATCAAAATTTTTTTCCCTGAATCTGGCAGCATTAGTTTGCGCTACTGTCTTAGACTTTAGGACCTGGGATTAGGGAGAGATGGCATCCTCAGTACTTTATAATGCAAGTGAAACGAGGATTTGGTCTTACTTATGAAGGGTCTGCAGAAAAAAAATATTGTATAGGCCAGGCCGGGGACATGAGACAGCACTAAATGGGAACTTTTCTTCCTTCTATTTTTGTGAATGGAAAGGCTGAGGATGTCAGAGAGTTCAGTTAAAATATGTGCTTTATAAGAAAATATAATAATGCGTTTTATAAAGTTTATAGCATAGCTGGCCTACCCAGTGAGGTGTTCCTAGTGGTGGTGTTGGCAGCGTGTCAATGTGTTGAGAGGAAGAGGTGGTCTGGGAAATTCTGCTGAGCAAACTCCGAGCCCATTTCCACCCCCCAGTTAGTCCACTCCACTCAACTGGTTCACACTGAGTGGGTCTTTGGGTGTTGTTTTGGGATCTCTTCCAGTGGTTTATCAGTATCTCCTTCTGGTCCAAGTAAGGAAACTTTGTTATCCTTAGCATTGACCTACAGAATATGTTTGTAACAGCGCTGCTTGTGTGGCATTAGGCTATGTAGTGATCGAAAGAAAAAAAACAGACCTTTGCACATTTTTGCACTATATGGTGGGTGTATGAGGAGATTCACATTTCCTGCACAGCTAAGTCCATGTGAAGTTACCTTGTGCTGTATTTGACATCTAGCAAGGTCTCTGTTTGAAAGGAAAGATCTAAACTTAAAAATGAAGTGGCCAAAAGTTATAGTAAAAGCAGATAGTGTAGCTGGTTTTAAGAAAGATTTGGATGAATTCCTGGAGGAAAAGTCCATAATCTGTTATTAAGATATGGGGGAAGTGTCTGCTTGCCCTGGATCGATAGCATGGAATGTTGCTACTCTTTGGGTTTTGACCAGGTATTAGTGTCCTGGATTGGCTACCATGAGAATGGGCTACTGGGCATGATGGACCATTGGTCTGACCCAGTTAGGCTATTCTTATGTTATGTTCTCATCTGTAGGGGCCTTTGTTTTCACTTCTTATTTTAATGTATTTTTTTTCTGGGAACTTATCAGTATTTTTTATAATGGGAACAAAAATGGAAGAGAATTAATGTGTGTGGGATGAGGGGGTAACTAATTTCTTCAGCTAAATAATTAAATCCACTTCAACCAGACATAGGAGAACTCGCACACCATTCACACACCCTCCAACCAAAAACATCAAAAGAAAAAAACTGTTTGACAACCTCCTAGCCATTCGAGCTGCAACACTCGACCCCCAACTCTACAACCAATTGACATCGACCACAGACTGCAAAACCTTCAAAAAGAAATAAAAACCCTTCTATTCAAAAAACACATAAAACCGAACTAACACAATCAGAACTGTCCCAAGCATCACCTGCAACTACTCCATATGTACTTCTGATGTCATGACAATTTAGACATAATTTATGTTATGTTATGTTTGGAATATAAGAAAATTTTCACTGCCTGTTTCTATTCTGACCATTTATTCCATTTCATGGTCATTACAAAAAATATTTTTTTATATGGGGTGGGGGTGGGGTGTCAAAAAATGATGGGCCCCGGGTGCCACATATCCTAGGTATGCCACTGTGTATACTGTATTATAGTAATATTATTCTTTTATTCAGTTTTATCATGTTCTACGCATCACCATCAAATTAATTCATTTCTATGTCATTTCCTCTTCCTGCTTCCAGAAAGTAAAAGGCTTTGGGGCTCATAATCGAAAGAGAAAAACATCCAAAAACCGGCCTAAGTCAGCATTTGGACGAACATTGACCAAATACATCCAAGTGCCGATATTAAAAACGGGTTTTGGACGTATTTCTAAATGACCTAGGCTTTCATAGTGTCGCTGAACAACCAAAGCTAAACGGGGCATTTCAGGAGGAGTGTCGAGGGCGGGAGTTGGGCGGGACGTGGATTGGCTTAGACTTAGTTGTACTGCATATATAACCAAAAGTTATACAACCCACCTAAAGTCACCAGATAAGCACTAAAAACACATAACACAGACCCCCACACACTACCCCAGTGATCACTGACCCCCCCACCCCCATAAAAATATTAATCACACCTTTAAAATTCAGCCTCCACACCATCATCACCTGGCAGCCTGACATAGAAAAGCCTAGTCGTCCAGCACAGAGGTGGATTAAGCTGTCTTGAGGGTGGGTTAGGGACTCATGGAGAGGAGGACCCATGCCCATAAGCCCCTGTAATCACTGCATTGATACTTAAACATGTGTACTCCCCTATACACCCCCAAAACCCTTTTGCACAGTGGCTCCTGCAGCCATAAGGGCTATTGGGGTGGTAGATAAGTGGGTCTAGGGGATTCTGGAGGTGATTTGGGGGGCTCACCATGACCTATAAGGGAGCTGTAGTGAGATGAAGACATGGCACCCTTTTTGTGAAGTTCCCTGTAAGGTATCCCACTATTTAGGTGCCATGTCTGGGTATTCAGTTCAACACTTTGCAGACCCCTCCCACGTCCAACAGGGCTTGTTCTAGGTGTGTTTGACTTGGATGAAAAGTTGGACAAAAATGTGGTATAAAGATGGACGATTTAGCGACTTGGATGATCAGATCTGCAGGACGTATAATTAGACGATTTTCGAAAGAAAAAATATTTTGGATGTATTTTTCGAAAATGTGTTCTAGGCTGTTTTTTACTTTGGACGACTTGCGGCTTAGACGAAAACGGACTTAGATGTCCTTTTCGAGTATGCCCCTCCACAGCTCTGACCCTTCCATCAAAACATCATTTGTTTGTAATGAAAGCTTTCCAGTGTTAGACCCTTATCTATAGAACATAGCCAGTAGATGAAATCCGAAGAGTAGAATTTATTTACGTTGTATTAAATATGCTTAGTTAAGAAATTCCAATTTTGTCAGAAAGGTGAAGATCTCACTTTTTATAGCATCTGGTTTACTTTCAATACACTTAAACAGTGTGACTTTTGTTCCTTCAAAGTAGCAGTACATTTAAATACAGTAAACATAACCAAATTGGCATCTCAAAATTACACATGAGTTCCTACAGTACAACATGTCCATAATGCCCACAGTATTGCACGAGTAACTTTATTGCTTTCAAAAGGTTCTAAATTAGTTTGGACAGATGGGTTTTATCCAAAGGAAAAATCAATGAGTTTTTGTGAGGCTGACTTGATTTTTATGCAGTCAGCATTATGCGATGAAATTAAAATATGTATGAAAAAAACATATTAAAGTTTCCCTTGGGCTCATAGTTGTTTGTACATTTACAAGGTGTTAAAGAGATGATTTAAAAACCAACTGTATAAGGAATCAATGTAAGCAGATGGTGATTTATGATCTTTCGTGATATTTCTGACACTTCTGGCCTAATGTCCTTTGGGGTGAGAGTGGGAGAGTTGAGGCAGTAATTATCTTTTACTTCATAAGGGTTTGTAATTTAATTTGTGGTTTACTACCACATGGAAAGTTCTGAAAAATAAAAGTGTTGTAAAGCCATGCAGTGGAAATAACAGTACTGTCATTCTAAGGCAAAGAAAGCTAGTCTATGCACCACTGAAACTATTAGAGAAGTTCTACTCCAAAACTAAAGTACTACATATGTACTGAGACAGAAATGGCAATATGAATGCTCATTTATTAGCATGCACTTGGCTCATTATAGAATATAAAAATAAGTACTTAAGTTGCTGTATAGACTTGTACTGTGCAAAATGTTTATCATTGTGAATGTTGGCTTGTAACCCATTCTGAGCTACTGGGAGGACGGGATAGAAATCAAAATAAATAAATAAGTATAGAATTGATTAGAAAATTTTAATGGTTGTTCACCAAACGATCTATGGGGTATCGCCATGGTATTTAAAGCAGGTTTTGAAACATTACATACACTCTAGAACAGTGGTTCCCAACCCTGTCTTGGACCACCCCTAGCCAGTCGGGTTTCAAGATATCCCTAATAAATATGCATGAGAGAGATTTGCATCTAATAGAATTGGCAGGTATGCAAATTTTTCTCATGCATATTCATTAAAACCCAAACCTCACTGGGCCTTATCAAATTCTCTAGATAGCTTTATTCATTTAAAAATAACAAATCATTTAGCAAGCTATATATTCAAAGATTAAATACATATTTATTAATTAATAATTAAACTAATCAAATAACTCTACACAATTATAATTTCTAAAATACTTAACATAATACACATTCACTCCATACATGAATAGAACCCACCCACAATTTCAATCACCCCAATAAAAAGATCAAATACAAATTTCCTCTCAATGTTCACCCGTATCAGAAATAGCAGCAGTCACTGAAGTTTGTATTTAAATCATCAATGTGTCAGCAGCAAAAATAATCCATATTCCTTTTCTTGTTTTTTTCTCCACTTATAAGAGTTCTGTAAAGTCCATTGTAGTTAAGCTCGACACGATTTTGTGTTTGCCAAAAGGCGTCTTCAGGAGCTTAATCTAAGAGCGGTTCCATTGTATCTTTGCACACATCAATACGTAAGATATTGCATACAGTATAATACAACTGATTTGCATGCTTTAAAATGATCTAATGTGTATAAAATTTTATTAAATGGAATGTGTGAAACAAAGAAAAAAATCATGAAAATTAAGAATTTTTCCAAAAACAAACTGAAATATTTTGCCCATATAAATCCCTTAATGGCAACCAGAGTAAATAGCTGCATACTGAACAAAAGTAGACTAAAAATTAGAGAGAAAACGATAGAATATTACATAAGAATTGCCATACTGGGACAGACTGAAGGTCAATCAAGCCCAGTATCCTATTTCCAACAGTGGCCAACCCAGGTCCCATGTACCTACTAGATCTACCTAAAAGATTTCATGACTAGTAACTCACTTTTCACTAGCTTTGGTTCTTTAACTTTCATTCCAGGATACTTGAGGATCATGAATTGCAGAGCAGTTGATACATTCATGGCAGTAGTGCCATGGTTTGATGCTGCTCCGATGCTCACAGAATTCCTATGTACATCGGAACAGTGTTGGAACATTCAACACCCTAGGCCATGGTAGAAATCTCTACTGTGGCTCAGTAAAAGAAGGCCTAAATTTTTAAAAACAAAACTGATATATGGGGTTTGACACAGTGGCGTACCTAGCATATGTGACACCCGGGGCCCATCATTTTTTGACCCCCCCCCCATCTGTATGAAAAACATGATTTTTAGTAACAATCCACACGTCACACATGAATATCTAGGAAAAGGCAGCATCTTACATACTGCAGTGAGCAGTACATCAATAAACCCATTGTAAAACTAAACAAGCCAGACTAGTACAGATCAATCCTACACAGTCAATCCTAACAGATAACCATGTCTTTTCGAACACACAGAACACAGAAAACACCTTTGCCTAGCATGTAATCAAAAACTAACTCCTCCCCCTTTTACAAAACTGTAGTGTGATTTTTAGCCAGGTGGTATCAGCTCAGATGCCAATGCTAAAAAATGCTCTACAGTTTTGTAAATGGGGAGATAGAATAAAAATACGTAGACAAAGGTTAAACTGAAGCACCAAGAAGCTAGACTCTGCATACAATGCAACATCACAGAAACAGCGATGCACCTCACCTAAAGCAAAAAATAAATAAATAAAAAAATTTTCTACCTTGTCTTCTCTGGTTTCTGCTTTCCTCATCTTTTTGTCACTCTCTTCCTTTCATCCACTGTCTACCCTCCCTCTGCCCCTTCTATATGGCATCTACTCTCTTTCTATTCCTGTTCTAGAAACTTTATGCATCCCCCTTCCATTTCTCCCTTCACCCCCATTAGTCTAGCATCTATCTTCCTCCCTTCCCTCCTCCAATGGTCTGGCATCTCTCCCTCCTCTTCTTCCCTTCCCTCTCCCACACCCACATGGTCTGGCATTTCACTCTCTCCTCTCCTTCCCCCCACTTCCATCAGCATCTGCCCCCTTTCTCTCCCTCCAACCCAATTTCATGCAGTATCCTTCCCCTTTATGTCTCTTTCCCTGCAATTCCATCAGCATTTGCCCCTTCTCTCTCTCCACCACGCTTCCATACCACCCTGACCCCCTTTGTCACCCTTTACCATGATTTCATATCACCCTGACCCCCCTTTGTCACCCTTCAGCATGATTCCATACTACCCTGACCCCCTTTGTCACCCTTCAGCATGATTCCATACCAACCTGACTCCCTTTCTCACCCTCCACACTCTTCCATGCCACCCTGACCTCCTTTCACTACCCTACTATGCCCCTTTCTTTCTCCATTCCAAAGGTCCCGCGATGATTGCTTCTGCTCCGGATGGAAGAGGTAAGTGACATCGGAGGGGACTGGGCCGGCAGACGCAGTTAGTTACGGCAAGATCCCGCTTTGACTGTGGCTGCTGGTCCCACCCTCCCCCCCCCCCCACCGATGTCACTTATCTCTTCCGGAACAGAGGCGGTAGACGACGCAGTCATCGCGGGAACTTCATTCACTTCAGCGCGGCTGCTGACTCTGCTCTAAGTATGGCAGCCACGCTGAGGTGCTGTTTGCAGCAGCACGGGAGGTTCCGGATCTGGCCGGCTGTGCATCCCCTTGGAGCTTGCACCCAGGGTGGACCGCCCTCCTCCCTCCCCCGTCTTGGTACGCCACTGGTTTGACAATTAATAACATAGAATTATCTCTGGTTATTTTCAACTCAGTTTTCTTTGAAGCAATATATTTAACAGGTTATTAAGCAAGCTTTTTCAAAATTCTGTTTATTGCAGATATATATACTTATAATTTCTATTGTGCTGCTAGATGTACTCATCTCTGTAAATTCTTAACAACTTTGGATTGTTTTTCAAAAACTGGTCCTAGTTCCAGATGAACTACTGTAAAGCAACTTTAATAGAATTCCTGATGACTTCTGCTGATGCTTTGCATGGGATTCAAAATTCAGCTGCAAGGTTGCTGAGGTAAGCAAAATATCATGAGCAGATTTCTCACATGCTAATGTGGCTGCCTTGGCTTTCGGTATGTCAACAGACAACATTTTAAATTATGAGTGCTTTAAAAAAAATTATTTTAAAAAAAACATTGGGCTCCTATTACAAAGGTGCGCTAGCGTTTTTAGCGCCACACAAAATTAGCGCACGCTATAGCATGCACTAGCCGTAAAATTACTGCCTGCTTAAAAGGAGGCAGCAGTGGCTAGTGTGCACGGCATTTAAGCGTGCGCTAAGTGTACGCTAAAACTGCTAGCGCACCTTTGTAAAAGGAGCCCATTTTGTCTCGCAATGTCAATACTTCCTAATTTTTATTAAATGTCTAGAGTGTTCTAGACCAGAATTGTGAACGTCATGATTGATGCTTGCACACCCAAGCAGGTCTCAAGGATAGGCCTCTTCACTGTCCAGTCTGTGGCTATGGAAGTTATTCTATCAAAGCTGAAAGCATATATATATATATATTTATTATTATTATTTTTAATTTAGGAAGCAACTAAAGACTTACTTTTCCAGAATATTCTTGGTAGGTTGGAGATTTAATGGTTGAAACTGATATATCTACTAATTTGTATCTATATTTAACTAAACTACAAAAGCAAGATGGAAGATCTCAGGTGGTTCATGAATTGTAATTCATTAAAATATAAAACTAACCTCCTCTTTTACAAAGGTGCGCTGTGCTTTTTAGTGCATGCTAAATATTAGTGCGTGCTAAACACGAACTAAACGCTAACGCGTGCATGTTATCCTATGGACGCATTAGCGTTTAGCGCTTGCATTAATTTAGTGCACCTTTGTAAAAGAGAGCCAAAAGCCCCCTTTTATGACGTCACATTAGGATTTTTTATCACCAGCCAGGGCAGTTACAGCATCAGATCACATTATATGGCTTCATAAAAGAGGCCCTTAATGGAATACAATGCATTGGGATAGAGTCTATTACCCCTTTCCAATAGGGGAACAATATTAAGCGGGTACAGTATCAAAAAGAACAACATTGGATTTTTCAATTGAACACGGTATTGAATCAGCAAATGGAGTGGTAAGTATTTTTTTTTTTTAATTATTATTATTATTATTATTTTTTGTATGAGAGTGCTGTACCGGAAATGATGTGTAAAGCTAACTGGAAGTGAAAGTTACCAGTCTTTAAAATCGTATCAAAAGTGTCTGGCTACTTCGCATCACCATTTATTTTAGTGTTGGTGCAGAGGTTGGTGAAATAGGACCCTTGAAGCCACCAAAAGGATTGGCAAAACAAGGATCTTTGTCAGGGATATGTATGGGAAGAGTGTAAAGAATATAAAGAGATACCGATGAGAAAATTGCGGTGGCGTATTCTACTCCGTTCCCAGCATAACCAGATAAGTCATACTGTTGTGCATGTGGCAGGTGTTTTTTTTTTCATTTGTTGACTTTCTACCCTCAATCCTTTTATTTCACACTAACCATGTTAAACACTTGTCTTTTTAGCCATTTCTTTCTTCTCTTGCATCCTCTTTCTACATAGTTGTTCATGTTGAAGTTTTTCAGTTCTGTTTTGCCCTCCTCTTCTCCCATTGTAACACCCTTCTTTACCCCTTATGCTAATTCTTTGTATGTTCCATACTAGAGAATTGTTTTCTTGGTTTCCCCAGTCTGTGGTCCTTCTTCTCAAATATTGCTTTTAAATTGTAAACCTCTTTAATGTGCTTTCTATCCGCATTGGAGTATAATCAAATAAACTTGGACAGAATTTGATTTGGATCCTGCAACCTCATGCCTCCCAGGACCCTTAGAAAAGTCAGGGGTCTGGGGATGGTGTGTCCCTATGGTGCCAGTTATCAGCGATCTCATCTAAGTTTAATTTCCTGTAGATTCCTGAGTGTTGGAATACATAGGCATCTTAGGTGGAACCTGGGTATCAGGCATACACATCTTCTGTCTCCTTCTTGGTGTCACATACAAACTTGCTTATTCAGAGAGTGGCTTGGCAAACTATTTTATTAATATGTAACACATGATTGTGATTTTAACATTTAGATTTTACTTTATAAGTTTGTACAATGATTTCATTACTGTTAGGGGTAGGTGCCATTGACTCATGTTGAAGTCCTAGTGCCTTGATAATGATTCTGTTTCTGTATGGTTTTGTGAAGTGTTTTTGATGAACTCTTTCAGGTTTTTATACCCCTTGACTTTATTAATTTTCACTAATGTTTTTTTGTTTATTGATTATATTCTTATAACACATAACAATATTCAGCAATTACACAGTATAAAGAAGAAAAAAGAAAGAAGGTAAAATAATATTTAAGTCAACATTATTAGGGCTGAATTAACCAAAAATCCAAGAAATATTCAGTTCCATTAACAGGCAAAAATAATCTATCTAAAGTCACTTATTATCTTCAACCTCTGAATTAGTATCAGAACCTTTTTCTAATAAACATTTATCCTGAAGAAAATTTTCTGCTTGAGTAGGATCCAAGAATACAAACTTATTATTAACACATAAAATCAAACATTTGCATGGGAATTTAAGAAAAAAAGTAGCCCCGACTGGTAAAATTTTAGGCTTAAGCAGTAGGAATTGTTTCCTCCTGAACTGTGTTTGCTTGGCAACATCTGGAAACACTTTTAATAATGGTCCACAAAACAAGGACTGTTTCTTTGCAAAATAGAGTTTCTAAATAGGTTGGTTTTCAAATTCAGATTTAAATGTAACTAATTTTCAATAATGTATTCATTTTTATTTTATTTATTAAAAATATTTGTTATCCGCTTTATACAAGTTATAAGCCAGGTATTATTATATGCTCCAGCTTTTATGGACCCCTGATGCAGGTGACAGAGCTGAAACATGGCCAGTGCCGAGTCGGCATGAACTTATATGACTAGGATTGACAATAAAAGACATTCTGATATTGGAGCACCTGGTTTGTTTTGTTTTGTTATTCCCACTTTTTTCTGTGTTTATGCTGTAAGGGCATGCATAAATCTACAGTGCACAATGGAAAAGGGGTCCCCATGTGGGTAGAGCATGAGCAGCACTCCCAGTGCCAAATATAACTTACAGAATGCATTTAGATGTCCACATTCATACCAGGTCTATGGCGGGTATAATTTCATGTGCCTATATTTTAGGCTCGCTGATAACAGATTACACAAGTATTCTATAAGAGAATCCGAGTACCCAGATTGTGTTATAGAACTGGCTTTCATTACATGGCATCAGAACACCTAAAAGAAAGCATCTATTTACAGAATTGCCATCTTACTATGCATTTAATCTATGTAATAGATTCTATTGCACCCTCTCCAGTAGGGTTATATCCTCAACACTGGTCTCCCTACCTAAAGAAGGATATAACCCTACTGGAGAGGGTGCAAAGGCGAGCTACGAAGCTAGTAAAAGGTATTGAGAATTTGAGCTACACAGAACGCCTCGGAAAACTGGGATTGTTCACCCTCGAGAAGAGAAGACTGCGAGGAGACATGATAGAGACTTTTAAAATACTAAAAGGATTTGACAAAATAGAGCAAGAAACATCGTCATTCACATTGTCAAATGTGACTCGGACAAGAGGTCATGGACTGAAACTGAGAGGCACCAGGCCCAGGACAAATATTAGGAAGTTCTGTTTCACACGAGTGGTGGACGCTTGGAACGCTCTCCCTGAGGAGGTCGTGATGGAGACCAACATTCTGGGTTTCAAGAGCAAGTTGGATGCACACCTTCTTGCAAATCACATTGGGGGATACAAGTAAACAAGGTTTCTCATCAGGGAACACCTGGCTTGGCCTCCGCGGGTGTGGGTCGCCGGACTGGATGGACCTAGAGTCTGATCCGGCGAAGCCATTTCTTATGTTCTTATGTTCTTATATAATTAACATGTAGTGGGTGAATAACTTTACTCTGCTTTAGTAAACAGACCCCATTGTTTTGTTTTGATTTTATATAAACAGTTAAACCTCAGTTTGCGAGTAATGCAATTTGCAAGTGTTTTGCAAGATGAGCAAAACACTCTCACAAATCTTGCCTCGCAAACAGAGCGATGACCCCCATCCCCGAGAACCGGCATCACCCACGAAAATGGGCATCACCCCCCAAAAACCAGCATCACCCCCTGCCCGTCCGCCCACCCAAACCCCTTACTGCGATCAGGCACTGGCACGCAGAACCGACACACAGGACGTGCCAGTACCGAAAGAGCCCGTCACCTGCTGCCTGCCGCCTGCAGGTGATCTCTGCTGGGCTTTGAGCATCTGCATATGCTCAAGGCCTTTTGGCTCCCGCTCTCTCTGAGAGAGAAACCGAAGAATCTCATTAGAATCTCGGAGAGAGCGGGAGCCAAAAGGCCTTGAGCATACGCAGATGCTTAAAGCCCAACAGAGATCACCGGCAGGCTCTTTCGGCACAGGCACATCCTGTGGGTCAGTGCTGCGTGCCGGTGCCCGATTGTCATGGGGTTTGGGCGGGTGGGCAGGTGGACAGGCAGGGGGGGGGGAAATGCTGGTTCTTGGTGGTGGGGCGGGTGAAGCCAATTCCTGGGGGTAGGGTGTAAGCGTGCCAGTGGCCTCATGGGTGTGGGGTCTTTTGGGGATGTGGTGGGGTTGGGTGTAAGCGCGTCAGTGGCCTCGGGGGGGGGGGGGTCTTTTGAGGATGTGGAATAAATCGCCCGTGCTTCCATTCATTCCTATGGTGAAAGTTGCTTTGATATATGAGCACTTTGGTTTACGAGCATGCTTCTGGAACGAATTATGGTATCAAACCAAGGTTCCACTGCATATATAAAATAAATGTGTGCATTTTGGTTTCCTCCTCTAACCCAAGCACATCCCTGAGATTGCTTTTTTGCTGTTTTCAAATTCAGCAAAAAGTACAGGATTGTGAAATAAAAACAATCAAAAAACCATATACTTTAGCCTGTCCAAATGGGGAAACTTTCATCCAGGTAAATGCCTTTGAAAATTGACTTCTCATGAAATAGTATTCTCTGATTTTCTTCACCATTATGTCAAGGATCTGTGGGTTCGCAAGAAAGCGGCTGTTTACATAACATCTCAGTTCTCATGGTTTAGAATATCAGAATAAAGCCATAGACACAGTCTATCGTACAGTGAATGTCTTACAGAAAGCTCACTCATGGGGCAAACATGACAGATACTGCTGATCTTGCTTTCTTAATGGATCATAATTCAAGGAAACAGCTATGATTTTGACATCATAAGATCTTGGTTCAGATCATAAATGGTATACAAATCAACTAATATAGATTAAATGCTTCAATAGATTATAACTGCTAAATGTGGGTCATGATTTCTAGCTAGCTAATAGACTCTCATTCACTAAATTATTTCATAAAATCTAGTGCAGCCAATTTGTCTTAAAAAAAAACAATATTTTTATAGGGCTTTAAAGAACTAGGAGAAGGGCAGCATTGCATAATCAATACTGTGATCCTTTATGAATTTTATAATTTAAAAAAATACTCAGGAATCCTTTTACTAAGCTGTGCTAGGGCATTAATGCGCGGAATAGCGCGCACTAAAATGCCATGCATTGAGCTGGCATTAGTTCTAGCCATGTAGCGCGGGTTTAGCACGCGCTAAAATGCTGTGTGCTCTAAAAACGCTAGCACTGTTTAGTAAAAGGAGCCCTCAGTCTAAATAACATGGATGCAATTATGAGAATGTACCTTTATTTAAAAAAAAAATAATAACAAATGTCTATCTGTATGTATGTCTATACCTAAATAGGGGTTTATTGGTTAGAGCACTAGGCTTGACATTTAGGAGCTCATCCTTCAAATCTCACTGCTGCTTCTTGTGACCTTGGGTAAGACTCTTTACCTTCTTTATCTCAGGTACAAAAAATAGATTACATTACATAAATTCTTATATACCGCAACTACATTGCAGTTCAGTGTGGTTAACAGCTAATAGATACTAACTATATGTAGTAGGATCATAATAAATTAATTAAAATATTTACCAAACAAGTATGTTTTCAACAAATTTCTAAAGACCAGGTACTACTTGAAAGGGTCCAGAGAAGAGCGACTAAGATGGAAAATGCTTGAGTACCTGATTGTTAAACCGCTTAGATAACCTTGATAGGCGGTATATAAAAACCTAATAAACCTAATAATAATAAACTTAAGGGGCTGGAGGAGTGAAAGATTAGAGAAACTGGGCCTTTTCTCCCTCGAACAGAGGAGATTGAGAGGGGACATGATCGAAATATTCAAGGTACTGAAGGGAATAGACTTAGTAGATAAGGACAGGTTGTTCACCTTTTCTAAGGTACGGAGAATGAGAGGGCACTCTCTAAAATTAAAAGGAACATAAGGAAGTTCTTCTTCACCAAGAGAGTGGTAGAAAATTGGAACGCTGTTCCGGAGTCTGTCATAGGGGAAAACACCCTCCAGGGATTCAAGACAAAGTTGGATAAGTTCCTGCTAAACCAGAACATATGGAGGTAAGGCTAGACTCAGGGCGCTGGTCTTTGACCAGAGGGCAGCCGCGTGAGTGGACTGCTGGGCACAATGGACCACTGGTCTGACCCAGCAGCGGCAATTCTTATATTCTTATGTTCTTAAAAGGTTGAGATTGATATATAAGTTTGTCCCACATAGCTGCCATGAACTCAACATGGAAATATCTAGTTTACCTGAACTGAGAAAGGTGCATGTAAAATCCAAGTGAGTATCTTTCTATAAATAGATACTATATATAGCTATATGCAAGTAAGAGCCATAAAAGTGGCTAAAAAATCACCATGCTTATTTTGGATGTCTGAAAATTGGCATTTTGATGTCACCTGGATATTCAAATCCCAATTTTACAAAGGCAAGAAATTGACGTCTAACACTACAGTATGTCCAGATGGTAACGGGGATTGGTCTAGGCATGTTTTGAGCTGGATTCAGGAGAGCCCAAACAATGATGTCCAACTCCAATCACAGAAGGGGAAGAGATGCCCAAGTCTCAAAAGTTGGACACCCAGGTTACAGAAAAGTGTTCTGTTTGAGCAGTTATCCACTGGAGGTTTAATACTTCCTTAATGCCCCAGTGGCTGCTGTCTCTCTTCCCTCTCTCCAGATTGTGAAACTGTCAAAGGATCTATGACAGATTTAGGTATTGTGGACATTCTTAAGAAGGCAGCATGCAGATCTAAGTAGTAGACTAAGGTTAGTGCAGTGGACTGGAAACCAAGGAAACGTCAGTTCTTTTTTTTTTTTATTATTGTGAGCCTTCCAAGAGCAGAAAAATGTCTGCTATTGAAGTGGTATACATTCAGGTATAGCAGGCATTTTTCTTTGAAATTACAACTTACATTAGTGCAACAAGAACAACTCAGGCAAGAGCATGAAGAAGGAAACTGGACCAAGCAGAAACTGCCCCAGCTATGTCAAACAAGGAAATAAAAGCCAAGGGAGGAGCCCACATGGAGGCAAGCTGAACAGATTCAAGCATTATAACAGGTTCAAGCATTATAATGAAGTCTGATTGTGACGTGAACACATGGGACTCATATGGAACTGAAAAAATAATACAATAGTGATCAGTCTAGAGAAGCTATAATACTAAACTCAATAGTAGATACAAAGAAGACCATGATTCTGGCAGAAAAAAAACTAAATCCAGGATATGGCAGGCAGATTGAGCTGCCAAGGACACAACTTGAGAAAAATTGGGTGATGAGAGTATGGTTAGAAATGGATGAGATTACATTACATTGCATTACATTACAGATTTCTATTCCGCCATTACCTTTTGGTTCAAAGCGGATTACAAAAGAGTTATGGAAGAAGGGTTACAAAGTTAGATCAAAGGTCGTTTCCAAGAGAGGGATAAGTAGGATCAGGGGATAAGGGAGGGGAAGGTAAGAAGGGGGGAGATTGACTTGTGAAAGACAAAGGGCTCCTTTTACTAAAGTGTGCTATGCTTTTGCGCTAACAATGTGCTAAATGCTAATGCGTGCATGTTAGTCTATGGACGTGTTAGCGGTTAGTGCATGCGTAGATTTAGCATGCACTAGATGCACGCTAAAACGCTTACCGTACCTTAGTAAAACAGGGAGAAAGAGTCAGATTAAAAGGAATGTTGAAATTGCCTAATACATAAACCTCCACACCCAAATTTCTGCACCCAACTTTGAGGGTGCATCACAGACATCCAAGTTAGATGTTGTAGGGAGTCAAATAATGGAAACTGTTTTGGGATATTCAGCAGAACAGGTTTTATACATTGATATTGTAAACCCCCCTTTTACAAAGGCACGCTAAGGGGGTAATAATAAAAAAAAAAAAACGTCTAAAAAGTGTCCTAAATGGCTACTTGGACGATCAAAAAGCCTGATCGTAACCAAAGCTGGTTTTTAGACGTATCTAAAAACAACTTAGGCCTTTCCCCTGCCTCTAAACGCACAGAGAGAAAAGAGGTGTGTTTAGAGGAGGGAAAAGAGCGGGCAGTGGGTGGGAGGTGGGCTGACCTACACCTAGCCGTACAACAGGTATAACCAATACAGTTTAGTTGGCACTTAGACCTTTTTCACTTAGACGAAATAAAACCAGGTCTAAGTGCTGAAAAAGGGGCCACTGAGCTGATGGCTGCTGGTGCCATCAGTTCAGTGGCCCGGCAACCTAACAATCGCAGCAGGAGAGATGCCTCATCTCCCCTACCGCGATGCCATCACTCTTCTACCCGAAGTGCCGCGACCCGCAGCAGTTCGGGTAGAGGAGTGATGGCATCGCGGTAGGGGAGATGAGGCATCTCTCCTGCCGCGATGCATCACTCCCCCCCCACACACACAACATCAGGGCAAGAGGGAGCTCAAGCCCTCTTGCCCCAGCCAACCGCGGCACCCTCGACACAATCGGGGCAAGAGGGAGCTCAAGCCCTCTTGCCCCCCCGACTCCCCAACTCCCTGACAATATCGGGCCAGGAGGGAGCCCAAGCCTTCCTGGCCCTGGCGACCCCCCCCCCCCCGCTAGTTGTTCGGGCCAGGAGGGAGCCCAAACCCTCCTGGTCACGGTGACCCCCTACCCACACCCCGCACTAACCATGAAAGACCAGGTGGATTCCTTAATCAGAAGGGGTTTTTTCACTCTCTGGAAACTGAGATCCGTTAAATCATATTTTGATACGTCAGCATTCAGAATCCTGGTACAATCCTTCGTACTAAGTCAACTCGACTACTGCAACATCGCCTATTTAACAATTTCCAAAAAAAAACATGTGACGTCTGCAGCTTGTGCAAAATGCAGTGGTCAGACTTATCTTCAGGTTAAAGAAGTATGATCACGTAACTCCTTATTACCGGCAGTTGCACTGGCTACTGACAGAAGCACGCGTAAAGTTTAAGTTCACCTGCATCTGCTTCAAAGTACTATATAGTCTAGCCCCTAAATACATAACAGACCTTTTCACCTTCTCCACCAACAAACACAAGAGAATCTCACACCTGAACTTTGTTTCCCCCCCAGTCAGAGGTTGAAAATTAAATAAACACTACAAACACCTTCTCTCACATCAAGCAGCATTATGGGGCAAAGACCTAAAACAATTGCTCTCGCCCTCCAATTACGAGGAATTCAGGAAGCGCCTAAAATCATACCTATTCCTGAAGTACCTAGACAACTGACCCGCACTCCACTCTCAACAACTGTTTTCCTGACCTATTTCTCACTCTCTTCTCTCTTCAGGTCACTCATTTTGTACCTCTTGTAATCTTTTGTAAACCGCATAGAACTTCACGGTATTGCGGTATATAAACTGTTGTTATTATTATTATTATTATCTTCCCTTCCCTGATTCTGTGGTATCTCTCTCCTTTCCTTTTCTTCCATCTTTCCCTCTCCCTCTATGCTCTGACATCTCCCCCTTCCTTTTCCCTTCCCCCTTCCTCCTTTCCTCCAAGCCCTGGCATCTCCTTTCATTCCCTCCATCATCTTCCTTCTCCCTCCAGCTGGGTACAGCAACACTCTCCCATGCAACTCTGGACTTCCCCACACCTGCTCCCCAAAAATTACCATGCTTCGGTTCCTCTTCTTCCTTTCTCCCTCCCCCGCAGGACTCTGCGGCACCATCAGCTCTTACTCCCTCTAACGCCTGCCCTGCAGCTCCGGACTTCCCCATACTTGCTCCCCCCCCCCCGGATCGCTATTATTTAAAATGTTATGGCAGCAGCGGCGCTGTATTCGTCAGAGGAGACTTCTAACCTCGGCCTGCCCTGGAACTCTTCCTGCAGCAGCCGCCCGCCTAGGCGGGAACAGGAAGTCACTGTTGCAGGAAGAGTTCCAGGGCAGGCCGAGGTTAGAAGTCTCCTCTGACGGATACAGCGCCACGGCTGCCATAACATTTTAAATAATAGCGATCTGGGGGGGGGGGGGAGCAGGTGTGGGGAAGTCCGGAGATGCAGGGCCGACATTAGAGGCAGTGAGAACCGGACAGCTAAGCTTCCAATGTCGCCTTCAAAACCGGGCCGGCTGTGCACCCCCCCCCCCCCAAAGTGTGCACCCGGAGCAGACCGCCCCCCCTCCCCCACCCTCCCTTGGTACACCACTGATAATAATAACAGTTTATATACCGCAGGACCGTGAAGTTCTATATGGTTTACAATGGTTAAAAGATGTTACAAATTAAGTAGAATTAACAAGGTTAGAAGCTAGTTATTAACAGCGTTAGAGATCGGTTATTATGGAGTAGGATTGTACAGGTTAATTTTCTACCACGGGCTAGTAAGTTAAATGCTCCAACGCTCATATAATTCCTATGAGTGTCAGAGCATTTATTTCACCACCTTGCGGTAGAAACCCCTATTGCAGCTTTTAAAGGGAGCCTTTACTTTTTTTTCTAATTAACAATAAGATTTTTTAAAGTTAATAAATACTTTGCACCACTATGTATGATTAGAGTAGAATCATGACTTAAAAGAGAAGTATTTGGCAGAGATCATTTGGATCCTTTACTATTCAACCCATTTCTTTTTGGAAAGTAAATTTAAACTCTTCTAAGGAGCAAAGATTGAAAATGCTGAAATCAAAATAATTACTAGTCAGTGGGAAGGCTCTTCTTTGATGTCAGCCCTGAGTTTTCTTTTGAGAGTTAAAAAAAATAAAAGAAAAGACTTCACAAGCTTTAATTTTAAGACAATGCATTGACAGATTAATATGAATCTATGTTGTAAACATGTTTTGAAATGCATGGGTGTCTAACTATTCTATATTTATATGCTTTTTAAGCATTCCAGTTCCATTACATTAAACACATCATTTACTACATGGTTTTCATTAGAATGTTTTTATAATATAAAAGCTATAAGCAGCATGCAGTAATTTCCTTGAAAGGATACTGAGTAAAAGATATACTATCACCCATTATAGATTTTTTTTTTTTTTAAATTGCACATGCTGTACTGACTGGAGTTCTTTTAAATATCAATAAAAACGTAGAAGGGAAAACCATGTTCTTTTCAAAACAGCAAGGTATAGTCCATTAACAGGGAAAACATTTATGGAGTGAAAGGAAGGATATGTCCTGCATGCTGAGAAAAAGCAATACCAGTGCTGGGCAGGAAATGTCTCACAATTCAATAAAGCTCTGTATTATGTTCATATCACATGCAACACAGCACCTCGCTTTCTGATTACCTTGTTACATAGTATAATCTCTGTCACTATTCCTCTGAAATTAAGCCCATGGTGATCAGCATTATTAGTTAAATGGCAGTAAAACTCTGGATATACAGCAGCAGTGTCTGGATAATGGTTGCTGATGACTATCCAGATAAAGCAACGAGGTGCTGGCACTATCTGAAGAACGGTGATATTCAGTCACGATCCTAAAAGCTTGATGCAGATGTTTTGGGATTCCTTTTGGCTGTCCTAAGTTATCCAGATAGTTGTTCAGGTACTGGCGCTGAACATGGCTGCTACCCACATAATTGGTTTCCACCCTGGTTTGCTCTGGCCCGAGCTGGATAATGCTGATGCAGTTTGTAAACATATTCAGGAGCACTATCACAGGAGAAAGCGCTGGTGAATATCTCTTGGTCGGACTCCTCTGGGTCGCAAGTTCTGCTACCTGGATGAGTCCTTTTATACATACCTGTATATATATATCAACCCCTACATTTACTGGCTTCCTGTCTACTGGAAAATCCAATTTAAGTGTGCAACTGCAATTTTCAAAATCCTATATGGTATTTTTTTCTTCTTTGGCCCCACTTTCATTTAATTCACAAGAAATCTTTAATTCTAGGAGCTCTCAGAAATATAAACTTGGCCTCCCCACTGTTAAAGGAATAAAAACTATGGCCAAATTTTGGCCATCATTTTCTTTTTTATTTGTAAAAGTTTGGAATGATCTTCCTTCTATAATTAGAGATTTCTCTCATCTACCCTCTTTTCGTAAAGCATTGAAGCTACTTTTATTTCAAAAATTTACTAATGATTCTTCTTTTTCAAAAAATCAATATAAAAGATAAAATATTTTGGCCTAAAAGATATAGGCCCTGACTGACTTACAGCACATTCCAGAAAGCAATTAAAACCGCACTATTTGACAAATTCATCTCCTAAACTGAAACCTCACCTCTTATTAAGTTATATTTTCCCTCTGTCAATCTCGGTGTAATATGCTGTCCTTTTATCTATTTCTTATGTAATAAGCTGTACCCCCACTCTTGCATTCTGTAATTCGCTGATTGTCCAGCCTTCTTCAATGTAAACCGCCTAGAAATCTTTTGACTGTGGCGGTAAAGAAGAATAAAGTTATTATTAAAGTTATTATTTTACTAAGATACGATAACCGATTAGCGCGTGCTAATCAATTTAGTGCATGCTAAACACTAACGCGTGCATGTTAGTCTATGGATGCGTTAGCGTTTAGCATGTGGTAATTTGATTAGTGTGCGCTAATCGGTTAGCGCACCTTACTAAGGGCTAGATTCGCTAAACCTCCGATCTGTGTGCGATTAGAGGCAGGCCGACCGATTCACCAACCATCTGCATGCAAATGGGGGTGATCAGAGGCATGCCCCCAACCGACTGCACGGATCGCTAAAGCCCTGACAGTAGTCACAAGAGAAACAGCCTCCTGTCACTACTGTCAGGGCTTCTGCCAGCTTTAAAATTTTTTTTTAATTGGGCAGATATTTTGCGTGTTTTAAACATGCAAAATAGCTGCCTGATTAAAAAAATATTAAGCCCCCCTCCCAACAAGTGACCCAAACACCCCCCAAAAAATTTGCCACGCAGCCGCATTTAGAAAAAATATGGTATGAGGGTTCCCACTCCCTCATGCCATATCTAGAACTACTAACCCCCCTCCCAACAAGTGCCCCTAGCCCTCCTCCCTCCCCGAACCCCTCAAAAAATTTGCCCCGCAACCACGTTGAAAAAATTATGGCAGGAGGGTTCCCACTCCTTCCTGCCATCGGTCCCACCCAAAAACTAAGGTAACGGCAGGAAGGATGCCAACTCCCTGATGCCATCCCCCCGGACGCCCCCTCCCCCCGGTCCCCTCCCCACCCCCCTCCCATACCTTTAATGGAGCAGGAGGGGTGCTCAATCCCTCCTACTCCAATGCCTCCCGCGAAGAGTCTGAGGTCTTAGGCCATGCCCCGGTGCATCGTGTGATGCACGGGTGGGGCCCAAGGCCCTGAATGGCTGAAGTGCCCCAGGCCCCTCCCAAGGGTCTACAAGGAGCAAACAGCAGCGCCCCTGGTGGCCACAGCAAGAACTAACATAGGCATGCTACTCAGGAAGGATTTAGCCTTGCAGGGACTGAAATAAAATAAAAATCATAACACAAAATTCTTATTGCCAAAGTTCTCAATAGAGTTTTAATGGTCAGAATGTGCCAAGATAAAAACAAAATTCAATTTCAGAAAAGAATAACTTCAGGGGAAAATCCTGTGCAACCTTCAGGATTTCCCTGCACAGTTCATTCAAAGCAAAAACTGTACTTTTATTGTCAAATTTCTCCCTCTTTAGACAAAACTCAGCTTTCAAAAACTCTGGCTGAAAACAATGAAAAAAAAAAAACAAATCCTTACAGCCAGGCAACTGCAATGCCCATGAAAAAAACCCAACACACAGTTCTTTTCAAGGTACCAAGCTGTGCCCCACCCCCATACAGAGTCCAAAAACAAACAATTGGGGTTTTCAAACACTGAATTCTTAATTCTGCCCCCACACATAACACAGTCCAGGCAGAAAATGCAAAGAGAAAAACATATTCCCAAAATAAGCAGTAACAAAATGGTCAATCAACAGTGTCCCAAAACACAGCAATTCCAAACTCACAGCACTACATTCAGTAGGTCTTGGCAGCCAAACCCACATCCATTAATTCAGGTGCTGCAAACGGTTCCTCTGAAGCCAGCTTCTCCTGAAGCTCCATTGCCTCCTCCTGGACTGTGACTGCAAACTCTGAGGTGGACCCAGTTTCTTCTATTTCCATCTGGTCTGAGGTATTACTCTGGCTTAAGCCTGAAACCTCTTCCTTGGGGAGAGACCTGTGTCTTCTCCCTAACCTCTCCCATAGCCTAGAGCAGTGTTCTTCAATCTTTTTACACCTATGGACCGGTAGAAATAAAATAATTATTTTGTGGACCGGCATCGGTCCGTGGACCAGCGGTTGAAGAACACTGGGCTAAGTCATGGGCCAGACCCCACCCATCTCTACCCAATCTCCAGCCAGACCCCGCCTCCATAATAGTACTAATTGTAACACTATTTTTTCCATTCATTTTTCATAGATACACACAATATAATTTTATTAACAACACATAATGGTTAACCACAAAAATTAAACACACAAAGCACACTGACAGCAGATGTAAATTCTCAAAATTCACATAATTCAATCACTAAATTCAAAAATAAAATCATTCCCTCTCTACCTTTGTTGTCTTCCTCTCCCTATGCCAGGAGTGTCAAAGTCCCTCCTTGAGGGCCGCAATCCAGTCGGGTTTTCAGGATTTCCCCAATGAATATGCATGAGATCTATTAGCATACCATGAATGCAGTGCTTGCAAATAGATGTCATGCATATTCATTGGGGAAATCCTGAAAACCCAACTGGATTGCGGCCCTCGAGGAGTGACTTTGACACCCCTGCTCTATGCTATACCTTACCTTCTGGCCTGCTCCTGCCTGGCCATTTTATGCTGCCCCCAGTGTTATCTTCAGGCCAGCTCCCTCTTCCTCACTGATGCAGTGCACAAAGCTGCGGGCAGCGGCTCCTTGCACATCCCGCACCTCATTTGGAAGACTTCCCTCTGACGTTGTGACGTCAGAGAGAAGGCTTCTGGTTCAGGTGCAGGACGTAAGTAGGAGCCGCTACTCATGGCTTTGTGCACTGAATCAGTGAGGAAGAGGGAGCCAGCTCAAAGATAATACCGCACTGAGCGCATGGTGGACCGGCGGTTGAAGAACACTGTTTTGGCCTGATGCACGTGCTGGCCCTGTGAACCGACAGGAAATTTCTGTGGACCGACACCGGTCCACGGACCAGTGGTTGAAGAACACTGGCCTAGAGAAGCCTACTGGCTTTTCATGTGGGGAGCCACACCCTGCTCTGGCTGAGCTGGGTCTCTCTCTAACTCCCCCGGTGGACACTAGGGAAATGCCAGGGACCACGTCAGGCACGGAGCCTGACTGGTCACAATAGAAATATAAAACATAATGGCAGATAAAGGCCAAATGGCCCATCCAGTCTGCCTATCCGCAGTAACCTAAAGTTTTAATGTAGGCAATAGAAGATATTCAGTTATATTTATATTCATTTTTTTCTTCTCCAATATTAGCCAAGGAAATGTAAAAAAAAAATAAATAAAACTTTCCCCCTCTTTTACAATGCCCAATAGCATGGGCTGTTGTGGTAACTGTCCCAAAGTCCATAGGGATTTAAAGGGCTTTGGGGTTTTTGCCGTGTGGCAGCCACTAGTGCAGTTTTATAAAAGGTGGGGGCGGGGGGCAGTTTTCTCCCTATTCTCCCTGACATCCAACTTTTCACTGTTGTTAGTATCTTTTCAAAACTCATTCTATTCCTATGAGTGTCAGAGCATTTACCTCGCCGGCCCACAGTAAGAAGCTCTTTCACAGTTTAGAAAAACCCAGCATAAAACGCTTAACATCTAATTTTGAAAGTTTAATGGCCAAGGAAGAGAGATAAACATTAAAAAGTAGTGGCAAAAGAGGAGAACCCTGGGGAATTCCAATGCATCGGAACATTTACCTCATCGGCCCACAGTAGAAACCTTTACCACAGCCTTGTAAAATAAGCCCTAAATGTTTATTGGACTAATATTTTTTCAGGAGGTTTTTTCTGACCAGTGATAAAATATGACCCCGAATGAGTGGTGTTGAAGATTGAGACACCACAATTAAGGGGTATCTGAGGTCTTCATCCTTTATGAATGATTTCATTGGTATTATTACAAGCTTTCTCATTCTAATTGTGATTCAATCCAAATAAAATCCCATTCCGTACTATGGAATATCAAATGTTATATCGTGGTCTAGTATTATTAAATAAATACTTCTAGGCTTTTATTATTTTCAATTTCATATTTAGATATCATATCATCAGTGGTTTTGTTATGACTGAAATCTTATCAATTTACTTTAAAAGAGAGGGGAAAGGAAAGGGGGAAACAGGAGCTTGTGGAAACAAGTTGTGGATAGGCTTTTTTTTTTTTTTTTTGTAACAGCTGTTATTTTAGTAAATTGGACTAAAGAATCTCTGTACATTTAATTCTCTCTTTCTAACAGCAAACATTAACCACTGGCTGCCAACAAGACCACCTGCAATGTGTTAGTCATTAGAAAGGTCACTGTTACTGAACATTTTAAACTGTGAATAGCTTCAGATTAAATTAGGTGTAAAAGAAGTCATTTCCTGTCAGTGATAAACTAAAACACCTGCTAGAGAGCTCAAGTGAACTATGAGAGTTCAACTTTGCACTTTAAAAATCTTAATATGATCTGACTAATCTATACCCAAAGTTGATCCTGGTGCTTGTCCAAAGATTCAATGCAAAGCTGCAGTATTTTGAAGCAGACTGCAATTCTGGGAGAGAAAGTAACTAGCGGTGTGCCCCAGGGCTCGGTTCTTGGGCCCATCTTATTTAATATTTTCATCAACGATCTAGAAGAAGGAACGTCCAGTGAAATCATCAAGTTTGCAGACGACACAAAGCTATGTCGGACAATCTGATCACAAAAGGACAGCGAGGAACTACAGAGACTTGAGCCAGTTAGAGAGATGGGCAGAGACATGGCAGATGAAGTTTAATGTGGAAAAATTCAAGGTAATGCATTTGGGCAGAAAGAACAAGACGGTTTCTCGAGGAGGGAGGGTTCTTGAGTGGGCAGACTTGATGGGCCGTCGGCCTGTTTCTGCCGTCATACTCTATGTTTCTATGAGTACAGCATGTCTGGTGCAACTCTGGGTTAGAGTGAACAAGAAAAAGACCTGGGGGTACTGATAGATAGGACCCTGAGACCGTCAGCACAATGCGCGGCGGCGGTGACAAAGAAAGCAAATAGAATGTTGGGCATGATAAAGAAGGGAATCACAAGAGATCAGAGAGGGTCATAATGCCACTTTATAGAGCAATGGTCAGACCACACTTGGAATACTGTGTCCAACACCGGTCTCCCTACCTAAAGAAGGATATAAAACTGCTCGAGAGGGTGCAGAGGCGAGCAACGAAGCTGGTAAAAGGTATGGAGAACTTGAACTGCAAAGAACGACTTAGAAAACTGGGACTGTTCTCCCTTGAGAAGAGGAGACTGCGAGGGGATCTGATTGAGATTTTTAAAATAATAAAAGGGATCGACAAGAGCAGGATAAAAAAGTTATTTACGATGTCAAATGTGACTAGGACAAGAGGTCATGGACTGAAGCTGAGGGGGGACAAGCCCAGGACAAATGCCAGGAAGTTCTGCTTCACACAGCAAGTGGTGGACACCTGGAACGCTCTCCCGGTGGAGATTGCTGTGGAACCCACCGTTCTAGGATTTAAGGGTAAGTTAGATGCACATCTCCTCGAAAGGCGCATAGAGGGATACGGGTGACTAAGTTTTCGCCAGGTGACACCTGGCTGGGCCTCCGCAGGAGCGGATCACCGGACTTGATGGACCCAGGGTCTGATCTGGAGATGGCAGTTCTTATGTTCTTCATATTGCTTAAAAATATTGTCACGTTTATTTGTTAATGTTTGTGAAGAGGATGCCAGGGAGGTTACAAGTAATTACTTACCGTACATGGGGGTAACTTTATAAAAGAGGACCCATATCCAGTGTCCAAGAACGCACCTATTTTGTAAAAGCAATATAATTTATTATTTATATTCTGCCTTGAAATAAGGTGGATTACAGCCATACATACATAATTGACAAACAGAAACCAAAATAAATATAGGTGTCTATTTGCTTTCATAAAGCAGATATTAAAAGCTATCCCTAATAGCATAAAAATTCTCTCACACAAACTTACACCTGTTCTGCAGAAAGTGTAAACATCTGCATACACTCTAAAGTCATTTTATAGAATATATGTCACTGTATGAGTGCAAAATGCCACTTTTAAAATTACCTCATGCACATCTGTTCCTGCGTGCAACTTTCTTGAAGGAATGTTCAGGGCATATATTGGGTAGAGTGTGGGAAGGGCTGTGATTTACTTAATGAGCAAATTTCCAAAGCTGTGGATAGGCAATTTTATAAAAACTCATAGAGAAGCATTTTTGATAAGACATCAAAGTCTGACACTGGACGTTTTGAGAAAAATATCTAACATTTTTGAATTCCCAAGGCATCTTTTCTTTTTTTTTCTTTTCAAAAAATAGCCCAACTAGACATTTTCTCCAGCTAGACATTTAACTATTTTGCCATGGTCCCCCTCCCCAATCCAAATTAAAAACATCTAAAATAAGCCATTTGCATGTAGAAGGGGCCAATATTTCTAATGGACTGGCCACACAGACATGCCAGCAAAGCAGTGGGACACCCTAGGAGACACTGCTATGAACTTCACATTAAGGGTGCCAAGTGCACATCTTACCATAACCCCTGTACATTATATGGTAAGCCCTCCAAAAACTCCCCCCAAAATTACTGTACCCAACTGTCTACTACCCCAGTTAGACTTATGACTGCAGGTCATCTATATGGCAGTACTGTATAGTAGTTTTTTCGTAGGCTCACACTTTCCACCACAAGTGTACTAGTTAGGGTGGCATATGGACCTGTGTCCTCTCTCTGCAGTTCATTGCACTGCCCACCAAGTTACTCCAGAGACCTGCCATATCTGCAGCTCTCATAGATACAAAAATATACTGTTTCATGCAGATATTTGGGGGTGGAAGGGGGTCAGTGACCACCGAAGGAATGTTTGAGGGCCATATTCTCATCCCTCCTGTGTTTATCTGGTCAGTTTGGGTACCTTTTTTGGCCCTTATTCATTGTAAAATCCGGCCTAGCCCCAAAATTCCAAATTGTGCCCCAGTCGTTTCATAAAATGTTTAACGTTGTAAAATGTCCAAGTGCTAAGCCTGCCCAAAACACACCTCTAACATGCCCCTTAAGATTTAGATGCACTGGGAGAGGTCTACGACTCTTATAGGAGGGGCCTTAGGCATCTGAGCCAATCAGGGTCTTAGGTTGCTCCCCTGCTTACCGGAAGGTGTAAGCATCTCTCCAGCTAGACTTTCTACTACTGAGATATGGAGGTGGGGGTGTCAGAGGCACTTAGATGTACCGGGAGTCCCATAAGTTTAGGGTAGTGTGGGGGGGGGGGGCTCTGGAGGGGGATGTCGCCAGTTGGGGGGGGTTGGGAACTTCCAAGTGGGAGTGGCAGGAGGGAGTGGGCATCCTTCCTGCTAAGGGACTTTGTGGGAAGACATCAGTAGTTCCAGAAGGAGGGAGTGGGCATCCCTCCTGCTGGTGGACTTCACGGAGAGGATTCCCTTGCCATGATCAGCTCAGCAGCCACGTCTATTTGAAATGTAGATCAGCATTTTCTGGCCTACATTTCAGGCATGTGTCACAGCCATACAACACCCCCCACCCCCTGCAGCGAGAGAGATGCCCACTCTCAACTACTACCAAGCGAACCCCCCGCAAGAGATGCCAATTTGTCCTGCTGCATCACAAAACCACCCTCTCTGCTTCTGACCCCTCTCCCCCATACATTTAATTAGATAGCTGACTGGAGAGATGCCTAATTGCTCCAGCCAGCTGGCCCGCTTCTTCCAAAATGAGCCTCCCCCTCCCCGATGCATCCCGGGATGTATCAGGGAGGGACTTGAGGCTCTGATTGGCCAGGTTGTTTAAGGCCCCTCCCACAGGTGGGGGCCTTAGGCATCCGGATCAACTATGCTGACACTGCTATGTTGAGATTTTAAACTGTGCTGTCACTGTACTGGCACCCCTGGACCAGTTGCTGATTTTTGTCACCAAAAACCAATGACGCTCTTGGAGAATGGCTCGGCGATTATAAAGAATCCACCGGAGTGCTCATTTTAATGTTGAAGAGCCCATTTGCATGTCAGTGTTGGAGACTAATAGAAACCTCACTAAATACAAAGATAAGCCGTTTTGATGATCCACCGCTATAATGTGTGCAGGCTAAACCGTTGGAAAACAGTTTAGTGATGGTGTTGAGCTTTTGAGAATCTGGGTCTAAATTCTTTAATGGAACCCTCCTATTCATCTTAACATCTTTCTGTAATTATCCTTTTACAATATTCCTCCAAAGCCATACAGAAGGTAAGTTTCATGTTCTGTGATGTAAATCTGGCTTCTTGAGTGGGATGATAAAACCAAACCTAAATCTATCCAGATACATTTGAGCTGCTGATGGGTACCTAGGGCATTTTTCCTCTAAAGCACTTAAGTTTATTGACAAATTAACTTTTACCAAAACTAACTGTGCTTGGCATACTTCAAGTTTCAAGTTTATTAGGATTTTATATACCGCCTATCAAGGTTATCTAAGCGGTTTTTACAATCAGGTACTCAAGCATTTTCCCTATCTGTCCCGGTGGGCTCACAATCTATCTAACGTACCTGGGGCTATGGAGGATTAAGTGACTTGCCCAGGGTCACAAGGAGCAGCGCATGGTTTGAACCCACAACCCCAGGGTGCTGAGGCTGTAGATCCAACCACTGTGCCACACACTCCTCCTACTTTGGATATATAAGAATATAAGAATAGCCATATTAGGTCAGACCAATGGTCCATCTAGCCCATTATTCTATTTCTACAGTGGCCAATCCAGGTCCTGAGTACCTAGCAGAAACCCAAATGATATTAATCCCAGAGCAAGCAGTGGCTTCCCCCCATGTGTCTGAATAGCAGAATATGGACTTTTCTTCTAGGAACTAATCCAAACCTTTTTTAAACCCAGCTATGCTAACCAGCAATGAGTTCTAGAGTTGAACTATTCATTGAGTAAAAAAATATTTCCTCCAATTTGTTTTAAAGGTATTTCCATATAATTTCAAAATTAATGCCCATGAACCATTTCGATCACAGTGGATGTGCATATCCAAGAACTGTTTCTTTAACAAAAAAGTTAAGATGGCTGATCATATTTCCCCACTTTAAACTGAAAACAATCACTACCTGAAGACCAAATCTACTGATTAGAGGACAATGCTGATCCTCTAGCTAGGGCAACCAATTTAAACTGATCACTGCATCCACTAATTCTACTATTCCTAAGCACTTGCAGTGAGAAGCTTACTCCCATTGCGGAAGTTTATGTGAAAGCATTGTGTAAAAGCTATTCAATCTCACTGAGGTAATTTCTGCCAACCAAATATCAATTTGCGAGCAATCACCTTATTCTAAAGCTGATCATCATAGTTCAGTCTTGCCTACCTACCAAAATTCAAGAAGTTTTCAGAAACATATCCAAATACCAAATAAAGGGTTAAGCTTATTCCCCTTTCTGCCCTGCAACAAACCTCCAACAATACCCTTTCTACCACTTCTGCTCCCTTTATGGGGTCCCAATGACTAACATTATTCAACTCTATAAAGAGATTAGGTTCTTACTTTGCTAATATCTTTTCTATTAGATAGGTGTGTCATTCTGGACTGATGGGTAATATCCCCATGCTCGTGAGCTGTGCATAAGGAATCCACTCCAGTTTTTTTAATCCTTCCTCCTTCACTAGAAGGCTCAGAACAGGTGATAGCCCTATATAGAAACACATATGAAGGAGGGGTATGGGGAAACTCCTCAAACTATAATTCTGTTCTGCTCTGACATCATAACAAACGTTAAACATTGCCAATGAATAATCAAAATCATGAAGCAATCATGCCAAACAGAAACATTTTTGGAGCACAAAGATTATCCCAATGTGTTACAGCAATAGATTATTCTTTATACCTTTAAGGTCTAACTGACATCCAAATTTCAGTTTGGACTCAGACATTCTGATTGAGACAGTTGGCAGGCACAGGAGATAACCAACAGGGTGGGGCTTGAGAATAACACAACTATCTACTAGAAAATATATTAGAAACCTGAAAAAAGGTTTTAAAGATGTCCCCTTTCCCCCTCCCTGCTCCCGATTGTCCTTATAGGCTGTAACAACCTCACTCACTGTAAACTGTGCTGGGTATGTGCTGCAGTCTGCTTCAGCTCCTACAGTAGATTGATCTGGGAGAAGAAATCAATGTCTCAAATGGACTGCTCCTCTAATGCTGAATCTTCAGGCTGCTAACATACAGTCCAGTGACTTGTCTATTGAAGTGCCGATGGGATGTCAGACTTTCCTCTGAGCTATTATGTTCAGCAGGGTTAATTCCTCATTCTTCCCTCTAAATGCACTTCATTCAATATTTACCTGCATATTCTCATAAAATTTCATATATATTTTCATTAATTCATCTATAACTTAATTCATTAAATCTTTTAAATCTTGTTAGTAGTATGATTTAATTTCACTACTTAGCTTTTTAGCTGTTAGTATTAATCCTCTTCACCAACGCGTTTCGTTTTCTTTGTCAAGGCACGGGGAGCTGAAAAGACAAAAGTAACACCATACTACCATTAAAACAATATTTGGTGCCCCGTTGTTCAAGAACAAACTTACAACAAGCTCCTCACTTATCTACAGTACTTTATCTCACTCCTACAGCCATCGGCTCTCGAAAAATGGCTGCGGCGTTCCAACTCCTGAACTATATACTTCCTCCCTCCTTATGATGTCACATCTGGGGAATCCCCAAAAATACATTGCAGCCAAATTGCTTGTTTTTTAATTTTTAATTATTTGATTTTTTACTAGCTACTTATTAATTTTTATTTTATTGGTTTGATTTTATATATATAACCAACTGATTCTGATATCCATCACTCCTACTCAGTATCTCACCCTGGGCAGACTATTCGCTAAACCCCAGGAGACTGAAAAGCTAAAAATCCACTTGAGCCATCCAGTCAGATGTTTCATTCAATCCCTCCGGGGCCATAGTTTTCAATCTGAACATCCATCTTAACTCCCTCAGGTTTAATCTATGCTCTGTATTACCTCCCTTCCACCCTAATACAATCTTTTTTTTTATTATTATTTATTTATAAATTTCAAATTAACAAATCAAGATAAATCTTGTACAGAAAGTGATTACAACAAAAGAACAAAGAAAAACCTCATAATTTTACGTAGAAACCAAAATTTTTTTGTATAATCTCTCAAGTCCACCATTATGATCCATGATGTAAAATAAACGGGATTTACACAGAACTATTCATTAAAGATAACTGGTACGTGGTTAACTGATGTTCAGGCGTCTAGTATCTTGAAGCCCTCATTCTTTCCCCTTCTCCAGGCGGGACAAGGAGAGAAGGGCCGTCAACTGGTTGGGCTCAAAGAAAACATATTTCTGAGAATTATATTGAACTATACATTTGCAGGGATGACGAAGATAAAAAGTTCCCCCAAGAGCCAAAACTCCAGGTTTTAATAATAGAAACTCTTTTCTACGTCTTTGTGTATCTCTTGCCAAATCTGGGAACATCTGTATCTTCAAATCAAGAAACTTTTTCTCTTTATTTTTGAAGAATAGTCTCAAAAGCCAATTCTTATCCAACGTAATAGCCAAGGTCACAATCAATGTAGCAGGTATTGCAACTTCTTTATCAGATAGTTCAAGTAAAGCGGATACATCAATTGGTCCCTGAGTTTTTTCTTGAAGATCCTGATTTTTATTAGGTAAATAATATACCTGGGTGAAAGGAGGTAATGAATCTTCCGATACTTCCAATATCTCCAGCAAGTACCGTTTTAACATTTCTCTTGGAGTCACTGTTGAAATTCGTGGAAAATTAATCAATCTTAAATTGTTATTCCTAGAGAAATTTTCAAATGTCTCTATCTTCCTTCTTAGATTTATATTATCCTTAATTAAAGTGTCCTGAAGCAACTTGGAAGATTTAAGTTGATCTTTAATACTCTGGATATCTAATTTTGATTCTCCCAGGTCTTGTTTTATCTGAAGAACTTCTTTCTCTTGAGTTTTTACTTTCCCCTCTATTTGAAGATGATTAGTATTTACTGTTCTAGCCAAATTGGCAATCAAATCCCACAAAGCCTCCAGTGTAACTTCTTGGGGCTTTATAATATTAAAAGTCTGCAAACTTGATAGTGATAAATTAGGCTCACCAGCTAAAGGATCCTCTCCTCTCCGTTCCTCCTGTGTCAGGGTTGACCCCAGCGTTGTAAAATCCTCATATGCACTCAGGCTCTGCTGCAATCCGTGCGAGCCTGAATCGATGTTCATCTCGCCGTTCCCTGCAGCCTCTGGGAGGGAGCTCATGCCGACTTCCGGCTGCCTCCCCACTCCCGGGGAACTGGCGGCTCGAGGGTTGGGAGGAGGGATTCTCACGTCGGGGCTCAGCGAGATCTCATGAGCCCGAAGAGACACCTCCAGTCCGTTGCCAGGAAGTGTCTCAGCCGGGGGCGACACCGACGCTCCAATGGCGCCCTGCATCCGTCTCAACAACTCCTCAATGTTGCCAGTGGAGGCTATTCCGGGACGCCGCGAGACCAAAGAGGCTCCCTTTCCCCTCCTCTTTGGCATGGTCATAGTTCTACAGTGTAAAACGCCAGAAAAAAAAGATTTTGAAGGTAAGGTTTTGCGGGTGGTTGCTCAGTGAACCACGACCGCAGCCATCTTGGATCAGCTCTCCTATGGTCTTCCACCACCCTAATACAATCTTATCAAGAACCCTCCATTTAAGATCTTGCATTTTATGGCCACAAAGCTTCCAATGGCGGACCAACGGGGATGATTTGTTCTGGTTATAAACCCTGGATTTATGTTCTGTGAGCTGCATAGTTCGGCCCAAGTATAATTTAGGACATGGGCATAGGATCACTTAAATTACGTGGTCCGAGTTACAATTAGTTCTGTGCTGTGATTGAACTACTTCACCCGTTATAGGGTGAGTCCATGATTCATCTGATATCGTAAATGGGCACCATTGACATTGGCCACATGGGAGGTGGCACCCTTCCTTCCTGGGAGCTATATCCCTAAGTATACTGTGATTAATATACTTTCCTATATTTCTTTTTCTTTTATAGGAGAAAATAGGGTGATCTGCTATCACCGGAATAGCTAACTTCACAATATGCCAATGTTTAGCGACAATTTGAGTGATGTTATAAGCATAGATAGAATACTCTTGAACAAACACCACCACTTCTATCGAATCCTCCTCCTTAAGAGCATTCTAGAGAAGCCAATCTCATTGGGCATATTTTGCCCGCTTGTAGGCTTTCATCACTATGGTAGCATAGTAAGCTATTTCTGTCTGTCTTCTTTCGATATAGGGTAGACACCAACTGAGTCCTTGTTTTCCTTATGATGATATCCAAGAATGGAATTTCCTCATGGCGGATAGAGACAGTGAATTTAATGTTGATATCTATGGAATTCAACAAGCAATTTGGCTGCAATGTATTTTCGGGGATTCCCCGGATGTGACGTCATAAGGAGGGAGGAAGTATATACTTCAGGAGTTGAAATGCCACGGCCATTTTTAGAGAACCGACGGCTGTAGGAATGAGATAAAGTATTGTAGGTAAGTGAGCAGCTTGTTGTAAGTTTGTTCTTGAACAAAGGGGCACCAAATGTTGTTATAATGGTAGTATGGTGTTACTTTTGTCTTTTCAGCTTTGACAAAAAAAACGAAACGCATTGGTGAAGAGGATTAATACTAACAACTGAAAAGCTAAATAGTGAAATTAAATCATACTACTAACTGGCGTCTCTTTCATTCACTTTGGGGTGCTTGCCAGGTAGTCACCTATATGAAGTTAAAGCAGCAAAATTCTCCAACAGACAGAATCTATATATATAAAATCGGATGTATGTATGTATGTGCCGCGATCACGCAAAAACGGCTTGACCGATTTGAACGAAACTTGGTATGCAGATCCCTCACTACCCGGGATTATATGTTCTGGGGGTCTCGCGGCCCACCTGCACACGTGGGCGGAGCTACAAACAGATAATCGGATTTCACCCATTCATGTCAATGGAAAAAATGTAAAGAGCTGCCAACGCAAAACCGGCTTGCCCGATTTGAACGAAACTTGGTATGCGGATCCCTCACTACCTGGGGTGATATGTTCTGGGGGTCTCACGGCCCACCTGCACATGTGGGCGGAGCTACAAACATAAAATCAGATTTCACCCATTCATGTCAATGGAAAAAATATAAAACAGCTGCCAACGCAAAACCAGCTTGCCCGATTTGAACGAAACTTGGTATGCAGATCCCTCACTACCTGGGGTGATATGTTCTGGGGGTATCGCGGCAAACCTGCACACCTGTGCGGAGCTACAAACAGAAAATCAGATTTCACCCATTCATGTCAATGGAAAAAATGTAAAAACTGTCTCCACAAAACCGGCTTGCCCGATTTGAACTAAACTTGGTATGCTGATCCCTCACTACCTGGGGTGATATGTTCTGGGGGTCTCGCGGCCCACCTGCACACATGGGCGGAGCTACAAACAGAACATCAGATTTCACCCATTCATGTCAATGGAAAAAATGTAAAAAGCTGGCATTCTCACTGTGACCAATTTGGACGAAACTTGGTATACAGATCCCTCACTACCTGGGGTGATATGTTCTGGGGGTCTCGCGACCCCCCTGCACACGTGGGCGGAGCTACAAACAGAAAATCGGATTTCACCTATTCATGTCAATGGAAAAAATGTAAAAAGCTGCCATTCTCACAGTAATTCACAAACGGCTTGACCGATTTGAACGAAACTTGGTATGCAGATCCCTCACTACCTGGGGTGATATGTTCTGGGGGTCTCGCGGCCCTCCTGCACACGTGGGCGGAGCTACAAACAGAAAATCAGATTTCACCCATTCAAGTCAATGGGAAAAATGTAAAAAGCTGTGGGACCGATTTGAACGAAACTTGATATGCAGATCCATCACTACCTGGGGTGATATGTTCTGGGGGTCTCGCGGCCCACTTGCACATGTGGGCGGAGCTACAAACAGAAAATCAGATTTCACCCATTCATGTCAATGGAAAAAATGTAAAAAGCTGCCATTCTCACAGTAATTCCAACTACCTGGGGTGATATGTTCTGGGGGTCTCGCGGCCCACCTGCACATGTGGGCGGAGCTACAAACAGAACATCAGATTTCACCCATTCATGTCAATGGAAAAAAAGTAAAACGCTGCCATTCTCACAGTAATTCAAAAACGGCTTGACCGATTTGAACGATATTTGGTATGCAGATCCCTCACTACCTGGGGTGATATGTCCTGGGGGTCTCGCGGCCCACCTGCACACGAGGGCGGAGCTACAAACAGAACATCAGATTTCACCCATTCATGTCAATGGAAAAAATGTAAACAGCTGCCATTCTCACAGTAAATCTAAAACGGCTTGACCGATTTGAACGAAACTTGGTATGCAGATCCCTCACTAACTGGGGTGATATGTTCTGGGGGTCTCTTCACCCAAAAATTTATATGTTCTTGCTCCTGGAGGTGAAACTAAAAATGTTGTTTATAATCAAGTTTTGTGTTAGTTGTATTGTATTCATTTTGTCAAATATTTCACATTATAATTTGAATATTGTACTTTTTATAAAGCTGTAAAAAAATAATTTCATTCACCACTATAAAGTATCTTTATTTGAATCCATTTACAGTGTTATTGCTATAATTAAATACCCGTGCAACGCCGGGGCAACAGCTAGCGAGACCCTCAGAACATATCATCCCGGGTAGTGAGGGATCTGCATACCTTCAAATCGGTCAAGCCGTTTTTGCGTGATCGCGGCACATACATACATACATCCGATTTTATATATATAGATTTGGATTTTCAAAAGGCATTTGACAAAGTACCTCATGAAAGACTTCTGAGGAAATTAGAGAGTCATGGAATAGGATGTAATGCCTATCATGGATTAAGAACTGATTGAAAGATAGAAAACAGAGAGTAGGTTTAAATGGTCAATATTCTTAATGGAGGAGGGTTGGATCTGTGCTGGGACCACTGTTTTTTAACATATTTATCAGTTATCTAGAGATGGGAATAACTAGTGAGATAATTAAATTTGCTGATAACACAAGTTGTTAAATCGCAAAAGGACCTTGTGAAACTGGGAGACTGGGCCTCAAAATGGCAGATGACGTTTAATGTGAGCAAGTGCAAAGTGATGCATGTGTGAAAGAAGAACCCAAACTATAGTTACGTGAGTCAGGGTTCCATGTTAGAAGTCACTGCCTAGGAAAAGGATCTAGGTGATATCGTTGAGAATACAGTCAAACCTTGGTTTAGAAGTACACTGGTTTGCGAGTGTTTGGCAAGACGAAGAAAACATTTGCAAAATCAGTGCCTCAGAAACCGAGTTTGACTTGATTTACGAGCGTCACTCCCCACGATCCGGCATTTCCCCCCCCCCTGCGATCATATATCCCCCCCATGAGCACCGAAATAACATCCCTTACCCCGATTTGGCACCGGCATCAGCAACAATGCACAGGACATGCCGGTGCCGGTGTCCGAAGATCCTCCCTCTTGCCTTGACTGGGCTGGACTGGGCCCTGAGCATTTGCACATGCTCAAGGCCTTCTGGTCTTGCTCTCTCTGAGATTCTGAGAATCTGAGAATCTCGGAGAGAGTGAGACCAGAAGGCCTTGAGCATGGGCAAATGCTCAAGGCCCAGTCCAGCCCAGCACAGGCAAGAGGGAGGATCTCCGGCTCACTGCCCAGCCCAGCCCAGCCAAGAGGGAAGATCTTCGGGCACCGGCACCGGCATGTCCTGTGTGTTGGTGCTAGTGCCGGTGCCAAATCGGGGTAAGGGATGTTATTTTGGTGCTCAGGGGGATGTAGGATCGCAGGGAGGGGGGCGATGTGAGCGGGGGGAGGATAGCAGTTCGCAGGGGGAGATGCCAGATCACGGGAGGGTATGGAGTAGCACTGGTGGCCTCAAGGGGGGGGGGGGAATGGAGCAGCGCCGGTAGCCTCGGGGGGGGGGAGGAGGAGGTGGACCATATCAAACGAGTTTCCTTTACTTCCTATAGGGAAACTCGCTTTGATATACAAGCAATTTGGTTTACGAGCATACTTCTGGAATGAAGTATGCTCGTAAACCAAGGCTCCACTGTACATTAAAATTCTCAGCTGAATGTATGGTGGTGGCTAAGAAAGCAAATAGAATGTTAGGAATTATCAGGAAAGGAATGGAAAAAAAAAGATTAAAATGATATAATGCTCTTGTATCACTCTATGGTACAACCACACCTTGAATACTGTGTTTAATTCTTGTCACTGTATCTCATAAAAAGATATAGAGGAATTAGAAATGTACAGATAATGGCAACAAAAATGATAAAAGGGATGGGATGACTTCCCTATGAGGAAAGGCTAAAGTGGCTTTGACTCTCAGCTTTGATAAGAAATGGCTCAGGGGTGCTATAAAATACTGATCCTACCCCCAGCAGCGGGAGAGATTCCCATCCTCTCCCACTTGTGACATTCCCATCCCCAAGGATGACCCTGTCAAGGTTAGGATAGGGGTTAAGCCAACTCCCCTAGCCAGGAATCCAGAAGCAGGTAGAGCCTCAGAGGTAGTAGAGGACATGGCTGCATATCCCGAGGACAATGAATCTGACGCAGACCTAGATCCAGAGCCAGAGCCAGAGCCTGTCAGAAAAACAAACTCCCTTAGGAAATACAACCAGCTCCCAGAGTGTAATATTACCACTGAACTGAGAGGGAGCCAGAGAGCCTCCAAAGCAGTACCTCAGCCACTTAAGACAGGGAGTGGCTCTTCTTCCTTAAAGCAGCTCTCAAAGAGTCTGAGAGGGAGAGCTCAGGAGGGGCTGGCAGAAAGAATCTTCCTAGCCAGGCAAGGGCAAGCTCCCAAACCAGAACCCATGGACTGGGAAAGTCCTGTAACACAGGACATGGCAGAGCAAGAGGTTCCAGAGGAACAAATGGAAGTGGCTGAGTTTGTAATGCCTGGAGTGGAATCTCTGGAACCCATGAATGTGAGTGTGGCAGTTTCCTACCCATGAATTATTTTTTTGGTTTTGAAAGTTTTCCTTAAAAAGTTTTGTTGGGACTATTTCTGAGAAGAAGGACCTGGCAAAGAATGTTTTGAAAAGTGTTTTTTTTTTTCCTTTGTTTGATGCACAGCAGCGGGGGCTGGACTATAAGCAAGTATTGAACTTATGCCTAGCACTGATTAAGCTACTCTGTGCCAGCTGGGATCGAGTTTTGTGAAAAGCTGGTGTGTTGCTGATATTGGTATTGGACCAGTCTTAGGACTTACAGGATTGGGGGTAGGGTTCACAGATGACCTTGGGTTGGCAAATTTTGTGGGTGCTTGTTTAAAGCCTTTTTGTGAAAGTGAACCCGGCAATCCTAACATGGAAACATAGAAACATAGAATATGACGGCAGAAAAGGGCTGTAGCCCATCAAGTCTGCCCACGCTAATGACCTACCCCCAGACTTCACCCCGCTAGAGATCCCACATACATATCCCATTTCTTTTTAAAATCGAGCACGTTGCTGGCGTTAATCACCTGCAATGGAAGTTCATTCCAATGATCGAACACCCTTTCGGTGAAGAAATACTTCCTGGCGTCGCCATGAAATTGCCCGCCTTTGATTTTCAGCAGATGACCTCTTGTGGTCGAAGGTCCTTTAAGAAAGAAGATATCGTCTTCCACCTCGATGCGGCCCGTGATATATTTAAACGTCTCAATCATGTCCCCCCTCTCTCTACGTTCCTCGAGCGAGTATAGCTGCAGTTTATTCAGTCTTTCCTCATATGGGAGGTTCTTGAGTCTCGAGACCATCCTGGTGGTCATTCGCTGAACCGACTCGATTCTCCGTACATCTTTTTGATAATGTGATCTCCAGAATTGAACACAATATTCAAGATGAGGTCTTACCATGGATCTGTACAGGGGCATTATGACATTGGGCCTCCGGCTGATGAAACCTCTACGGATGCATCCCACCATTTGTCTAGCCTTGGATGAAGCTTTCTCCACCTGCTTGGCAGTTTTCATGTCTTCACTAATGATTACTCCCAAATCACGTTCTGCCCTAGTCCTAGCTAAGGTCTCACCATTTAGAGTGTAAGTTCTGCACGGGTTTCTGCTACCAAGGTGCATGACCTTACATTTTTTAGCATTGAAGCCTAGCTGCCAAGTAGAGGGCCAATGTTCCAATAAGAGCAGGTCCTGTTCCATACTGTCGGGCAAGGTGCTGTTATCTACTATGTTGCATAGTTTGGCGTCGTTGGCGAATAGTGTTATTTTACCTTGAAGCCCTTGAGTCAGGTCTCTTATGTATATGTTGAAAAGGATCGGTCCCAAGACCGAGCCCTGTGGCACTCCACTGGTCACCTCCGATGTATTGGAGGGGGTACCGTTAACCACTACCCTCTGGAGTCTACCGCTTAACCAGTCATTGACCCATATAGTCAATGTCGCTCCCAATCCCATCGAAGTCATCTTGCTCAACAATCTACGGTGCGGGACGCTATCAAAAGCTTTGCTGAAGTCCAAGTACACGACGTCCAGAGAATTCACCATATCCAGTTTCCTTGTAACCCAGTCAAAGAAGCTGATCAGATTGGATTGGCAGGACCTTCCCTTTGTGAATCCATGCTGGTGGGGATCCTGTAGATTCTCCTCGGTCAGGATCGTATCTAATTCGTTTTTAATAAGTCTTTCCATGAGTTTGCTCACTATTGAGATGAGACTCACCGGACTGTAATTCGCAGCCTCCGTTCTGCAAACTTTTTTGTGCAATGGAATGGCGTTAGCTGTTTTCCAGTCCATGGGGACTTTTCCGGTACTCAGGGAGAGACTGAACAGCATGGATAGCGGTTCCGCCAGGACATCACACAACTCCCTAGGAATCCTGAGGTGTAGATTGTCCGGTCCCATGGCTTTGTTCACCTTGAGTTTTGATAGTTCGCCATGGACGCTGCTGAGTGTAAACTTGAAATTTTGAAACGGGTCTTCCGAGGTTTGCCTTGCCTGCAGTTGTGGACTGGTCCCCGGCGCCTCACAGGTAAAGACTGAGCAGAAGTATTCATTTAGTAGTTTGGCTTTATCAGAATCCATTTCTGCATAATTCCCGTCTGTTTTCCTGAGGCGTACTATCCCATCTGTGTTTCGTTTCCTGTCGCTAATGTATCTGAAGAAGGATTTATCCCCTTTTTTAATGTTTTTCGCTAGATGTTCTTCTGTTTGAATCTTGGCCTCTCTGACTGCTGCTTTGACTGCTTTAGACCTGGTCAGATAGTCTTCTTTTGCCACCCTGTTTCCTGTATGCTTGTAGGAAATAAAAGCTTTTTTCTTTTCCTTAACAAGATCCGAAATCTCTGCAGAGAACCACTGGGGCTTGTTCTTCCTCCGTCTTTTGCTTACTGTTTTTGTATAGCGGTTTTTTGCCTCATGCAAGGTGCATTTCAGGATTGACCACATAGCCTCTACATTATTGGTTTCAGCTTGGTTTTGTAGTGCCTGATGGACGAAGTCTCCCATGCGTTTAAAGTCAGTGCCCCGAAAGTCGAGGACCTTTGTTGCTGTGTTTGATCTAATGAAGCCTATCTTGATGTTGAACCATACCATGTTGTGGTCACTGGAGGCTAGCGTATCGCCTACCAAAACTTCTGAAACGCTTTCTCCATTGGTGAGTATCAGGTCCAGTATCGCCTGATCTCTAGTGGGCTCCAGCACCATTTGTTTGAGTCGCGCCCCTTTTATGGAGGTTACCTGTTCCTGAAACATCAGGACTGGAGTGCTGCATAGTGCTAGAGTTTTGTTTTGTTTGTTTAAAAGCCAAGTACCTGGTGAAGACTGGGACTAAGCTAAACGGAAGCCCAGAGATACTTGGAATATAGTGAACTGGTGATTGAGAGTTTTGCATTTCCTGAAAGAACACTTAAAGACTGCTCTGAATGCAGAACTAAATACTTACCTGGAGTAGGTTTTTATTTTTTGTTTTCTTGTTGGCTTATTGAACTGCCAGGAGCCTTGGAGAAATATTGTGTTTCTATTTTCCTACTGCCAACAGAAAGACAGTCTTGTTACTTTGTTTTGGTTTTTTTTTAAATTAAAACTGTTTGCAATATGCGGAGTATCTGACGTTGGTTTATTATCAGTAATACACCAGTGAACTGAAGTACTGTGTGGGGTCTTCCCTCTTTGGGAGCTACGCCAGGGTTGTGCTGCCACCAGTCGGCGGACCCCGCAATGCCCTCGTGAGCCCGACTAGGTGACACACTGCATCACAACACCCCCCTATCTACGACCCCTCTCCCCTGTACCTTTAATTAGATGCCAGACCAGAGAGATGTCTACTCCCTCCGAATAGTTTGCCCGCCTCTTTCAAAATGGGCCTTTCCTTCCCCAGTGCATTCTGGGATGCACCTGGGAGGGGCCTGAAGCTCTGATTGGCCCAGGTTGTTTAAGGACCCACTCATAGGAGGAGCCTTATTCAACTGGGCCAATCAGAGCCTCAGTCCCCTCCCCAGATGTACCGAGCTGGCTACTCTGAGGACGGGTTACTGGGCTAGATGGTCCATTGGTCTGACCCAGTAAGGCTATTCTTATGTTCTAAAACAATCCTAGTATAAATAATTGATTTGTAAGTTAAGGTTTTACTGTTTTTACTTTCACATTGTATGTACGTACTGATGATTTTATATTGTGTTTTATTCCCTGATTGTCCAGCACTTCTTGTAAACTGTCTCAAACTATTATGGCTTTGGCGGTATATAAGAATAAAATTATTATTATTATTATTATTATAATGGATGGATTGCACTGTAGTATCCAAAAGGAAATAAGGAACATTCAGCACTATCCCTGCTTGGAGTAAATCCCAAATGAAAATTCTTTGGTTGTAATATATCTATACTGATATGTGCTCCTTTGTGAGCTTTTAATCCAAGCCCTTGCTGTTCCAGCAAAAACAAGTTCCTTTTTCAAGCTATTGCTATGTCAAAAACATAGTTCTGTAAAGGTTAGATTAAAATTAATGAAAACAACTTTCAAGTGCCAGTATCCATAGTATTTTCACAGCTGCAATAAGTCAGAATTTTGCCAATTGCTTAAATAGTAAACATCTAGAACTCAGCTTGAGTGTTAACCTATAGAGTATACACAAATGTTTTTAAGTGTTTTAAATGAAAATGTTACCAAACTTCTATTTTTTTAATACTTATGCACATTATTAGCATATATTATCTAGCTCCATAAGATAATTAAATATCAATAATTAGATATCAGTTCAACAGATTCTCCTTTTCCTTTTATTAAAAATTCTCTTAAAATAAAATAGGAAACAGAGTAAACTGGTTCCATGATTTTTTAATTTATTTGCTGACAGAGTGAAATACACTCTGTCAGCCCTACCGCCACCAAACTTAATTGGTTTAATTGATTTAATTGGCACATTAATTACTAATTGACTGTGCCTGAAAGATATAGTACAGCATTTTATTAGCTGTATTGGTGTTGGATAGAAACTGAATATTTTTACATCGTAACATAGTAAAATGGTACACACATTATAAATTAATTATTCAATTGTCTTTTTTTTCTTTGATATTTCTGGGCCAGAGACCACAGAGTTCTGTCCAGCACTGTGCTTAGGTTCCAACTGCTAGACTTGCCACCGAAACTCACTCCAGCCTATCTTAACTATTCCAAATTACTGAAGTTCCCTTCAAAGCTCTCCCTGGCCCATCCAAAACTGAATAGCTATATATGGGACACAGACTGTGCAAGTCTGCTCAGTATCGGCCTTAATTCTTCAATTTATACCCATTATTTGCTGATTAGGGATCTTCTGTATTCATCCCATGCTTTTTTGAACTCTGTAACAGTTTTCCTTTGCACCGCCTCCCTCGGGAGGGCATTCTAAGCATCAACCACCATCTCTATAAAAAAGAATTTCCTAACATTACTTGTAAGTCTACCATCCTTCTCTTGAAAAAATCTGATTCTATATTAATACACTTCCCCTTCCCCATTCGCGGTTCCTGCAATCGCGGCTTCATATAATCGCAATTTTATATAATCGCAATTTTTTTCTGGGGAGGGGGAAAATTAAAAAAACAGTCTTCATGCAAAAAAATCCATCTTTTTTTCCTCCCTGCCGCCTTACCTGGTGGTCTAGAGGGTTTTTGGGGCAGGAGCGATCCTCCTACGCTCCTGCCCCGTGCAGTTCACCATGAGGAAATGGCTGCTGGGAGTTCCCGTAGTCTCTCGAGACTACGTCGGGAACTCCCTACAGCCATTTCCTGATGGCGATCTGCACAGGGCAGGAGCGTAGGAAGATCGCTCCTGCCTCAAAAGCCCTCTAGACCACCAGGTAAGGCCGGGAAGGCAGCAGGGAGGTGGGGGTAGGTCAGAGCCAGATAATCGCGGTTTTTCGGCATTCGCGGTCCGGCTCTGCCCGTATCCCCCACAAATGACGAGGGAGAAGTGTACATTTCAAGTATTTAAACATCTCTATCATATCTCCCCTGTCTCTCCTTAGTATACATATTCAGGACTACAAGTCTCTTCTCATACATCTTGTGGCACAAATCCTCTACCATTTTTGTTGCTTTTCTGTGGACTTTTTCAAGTCTTCTTATATCCTTTGCCAGATACGGTCTATAAAATTTAACATAATACTCCAAGTGGGGCCTCACCAATGACCTGTACAGAGGCATCAACACCTCCTTTCTCTCTATACAGCCTAGCATCCTTCTGGCTACAGCCACTGCCTTGTAACACTGTTTTATCGCCTTCAAATCATCAGACACTATCACCCAAGGTCCCTTTCCCCATCCATGCATATCAGCCTCTCACCTCCCAGCACACATGGCTCCCTCAAATTTCTACTCCCCAAATGCATCACTCTGCACTTCTTAGCACTGAATTTTAGTTGTCAGACATTAGACCATTCCTCTAACTTTTGCAGATCTTGTTTCATGTTTTCCACTCCCTCTGGCGTGTCCACTCTGTTACAAATCATGGTATCACCTTGGTATCATTTGCAAAAAGGCAAATCTTTCCTTCACCACTCAGCACTGTCACTCACAAACATATTGAACAGAATCAGCCCTGGCACCAATCCTTGAGGAACAGTACTGATTCTTGAGACACTCCACTGCTCATCTTTCCTTCTTACGAGCAAATTCCATTCCCTCTGGCATCTGTCCGTCAACCAGTTTCTAATACAGTTCAGTTTTAGGTGTGTTATCTTTCACCGATATACCTGATAGTGGTATTAATTAGCACAGAGTACAGAGTGTGTGTTGTATATCAACTTTCTCTCTTCCACTCCCTGCCCCTGGCAAACATCATCCATCCTACAGAAGCACCACAAAAGGGCTAGCTTGCAGAACTTTGTCATCTGTACTCCAGAAAGGCTGCAAGGCCAGGTTTCAGCTGGGTAAGCTCTTTACCCCTCTGGAGCTGTTATTGCTTGCACTGAGAACCTGAACAGTGGTAACCCCCGCCCCCAATGGGCTGACATCTTCTGCCCCACCGAAGCTCCACAAAAGGTCTGGCTTGCAGAACTTTGTCACTACTACTCTGGAAAGGATACATGACTAGGTTCCAGCTGTGTAAGGAACCTTTTTTTCTTCTTTGAAGCTCCTTACACCTTCTGAGCTGTTTTTGCTTGCACTGAGAACCTCAACAGCAGTAAACTCCAGCCCCAATGGGCTGACATCATCTGCCCCACTGAAGCTCCACAAAAACGCCAGCTTGCAGGTGAGGCTGTTCAGCCAGCAGGCCATGTTGAAGGGCCCTTTGTGCAGCCCTTCATGTGAACTGAAGGCATTATTGTTTTTGAGGTATATTGGAGAGTAGAAGTCTTTTAAGCATATTTTATGTCTGTACCTAGTTGTGGGATTAACCTGAATTTGTACTCTTTTGTCAGTTTTTATTAAGAGTTTAAGATGGCTTGTGAGAAGGGGTTGGGGAAACAATGGTGTATTGCTTTATTTTTCTTTCAACTGGCTCTTAAGGTATCAGCGATGATTCATTTTATATCACAAATGGTATTTCAAACTCCTGTATGTATGATGTTTTCTTGAGAAACATTTCTTCATGAAACAATCATTTATTAGACTGTGCAGATTATATGCAGTGCTCAATTCCAGTGTTAATTGGATCCATGCAAAATGGGAGGCCATAATGGTTTGAGAGGTACTAATCTGATAAGAATTCTGCTTACTTCCATTAATTCTGATTCTTATACTCCCATTTCTTGTGAATATATAAATACATGTTCTACAATTAACAAAACTGAAATTCTTAAATATTTAATTGAGGAACAACAGTTTGTGGGGTTTTTTATTCTTGACAGAAACATAGTTCCCATTGAATGATGACCCTAGATTGCAATCAGTTTGTCCAGCTGGATATAGGATCCTTCATTTATCCAGGTTGGGCCATCATAGTGGTGGCTCAACCATTGAGTTAGTGACCCAATAAAAATAGGAGATGCGGCATTAAGCAGATAAGGTGGACAGGCATCTAAACAAAAATAAGCTTTAGCATATTTTAAGAGAAGCCATCTGATATCGCAAAACAGTCAGGCCTGTATTCTGTATAGGAAGCCTGGTCTCAGAAGCCGATGAGCGTTCTATACAAAATCATGCCTAAGCCCACCTAGAGTGAACCCAATTCTCTAACCGACGTCCATGTTACAGACACCGGTTAGAGAATTGGGTTGTAAGTAGGTGTGACTGCTGAGCTTATCACGGCAAGGGATTACAGTAAACTTCATTGGTTACCCTTGGAAGTTAGTTTAAAATTCAAATTAGGAGTCACAGATTTTAAGATCTGGCAAGTAATGCCCCTAGTTAATTAATCCAGTGACCTTATTGCCCCTAGTTACTTAGTTAATCTAGTGAGCTAATTTTCAATTAAAATTTCCTATGTTTAAGAAAGTGAACTCTATTAGACAATTTTTTTTGTCTATTCAAGATCAATTGGCTAGTTTCTGGAACCAGCTTCCTTTAGAACTGCATTCTTGTGGGCATTATTTTCGGTTTAAGAAACTTTTAAAATCCCCTTTGTTTCAACATGATTGAATCTACTTGGATTCAAGTATTATAAGTTTCTGTTGTCTAATTCTGTAATTACTGGACTAGTTGGTCTGGTTTCTACTGTGATTTTTCATCCTTGAACAAATTAGGTAAAGGCAGACTAGAAGAACCAGTATAACATAACATTGGAGAATTGGATAGAGGGAGTGCACTAGATATGGTATATTTAGATTTTAGCAAAGCCTTTAAAAGTGTTCCACATAGGCATATAATAAATAAACTGAGTGCCCTTGGGATGGGCCCCCAAAGTAATGGGCTGGATTAGGAACTGGTTGAGTGGAAGACGATAGAGAGTAGCGATAAATGGAGATCACTCTAAAAAAAATGATTTTTACCAGTGGTGTGCCTCAAGGTTCTGTTCTTGGACCTATTCTTTTAAAAAATTTTATAAGCGATATTACTGAAGGGCTGTTGGGTAAGATTTGCCTCTTTATGGATGATACCAAAATCTGCAATAGAGTAGACACCCCGGATGGTATGAATAACATGAAGAAAGACCTAGCGAAACTTGAAGAATGGTCTGAAATTTGGCAGCTAAAATTTAATGCTAAGAAATATAAGGTCATGCATTTGGGTTGCAAAAACTCAAAGGAATGGTACAGTGTAGGGGATAAAGAACTTTTGTGCATGACAGAAGTGTGGGATTTGAGTGAGATTGTATGTGATTATCTTAAGGTGGCCAAACAGGTTGAAAAGGTGATGGCGAAAGCTAGAAGGATGCTAGGGTGCATAGGAAGAGGTATGGCCAGTAGGAAAAAGGAGGTATTGATGCCCCTGTATGAGACTCTGGTGAGACTTCATTTAGAATATTGTGTACAATTCTGGAGGCTGCACCTTCAAAAAGATATAAAAAGGATGGAGTCGGTCCAGAGGAAGGCTACTAAACTGGTGTGTGGTCTTCATCATAAGGCATATGGGGACAGACTTAAAGATCTCAATCTATACACTTTGGAGGAAAGGCGGGAAAGGGGAGATACAGAGATTTTTAAATACCTATGTGATGTATATGCGCATGAGTTAAGTCTCTTTCATTTGAAAGGAAGCTCTGGAATAAGAGGGCATAGGATGAAGTTAAGAGGTGATAGGCTCCGGAGTAATCTAAGAAAATACTTTTTTACAGAAAGGGTGGTAGATGCATGGAACAGTCTTCTGGAAGAGGTGATGGAGACAAAGACTGTGTCTGTATTCAAGAAAGCATGGGATAGGCATGTGGGATCTATTAAAGAGAGGAAGAGATAATGGTTACTGGGGATGGGCAAACTGGATGGGCCATTTGGCCTTTATTTGTCACCATGTTTCTATTTTTCTCTATAACATAACATAACTTATTCTACATACTCATACTGACACACACATATTATCTCCCTCTCTCCTTTACCTCTTCTAGATATGACCACAAAACTTTCATCTTTCCCTCAGGCTTCATTCTATCACGTGTGTTCTTTCTCCTCCTCAGTCCTCTGTAAATTACTTGCAACTCCCTGATGTGCTCTAGGGCAATTCCTTCTTCCTCTACCCCACACTATCCTCAGTTTAGTCTTCAGACCTGGAACCAAAGAGAGCTACAAATTGTACTTCCAAGCTCCAACCTCTCCCCTAGTATTGTTTTTCACTTTTTGTTTGTTGACTGGAGGAGAGGGATGAAGTTGGAACACATATGGAAAAGCAGAAAACAATTGGTATGAGTCCTTCAGTTGTTGTTCATTATTCATAACCTTCATGTTGATACATAATAGTGGGACTGGGGGGAGTGGTAGACTTGTAACAGACACAAGAGAAAACAATTGCACTGCTCTGATCCAGCCTCCTCTCCATTTTATTTTGGACTTTGTGAAGGTGAGAGACTGCAGCAATAAACATCATATTCCCTGCCAGGGTTTTCCACAATTTCACTGGCGACCTGACAATTTAAACATATTACTTCCCAAGGAGTTATCAGTTGTTCTTCATGAACATATGGTTCCTATTTTGATCAATAAAAATGTACCTGCATATAGTAAAAGGTGAACCATTTTGGTTGTACACAGAAAAGCAGTTTATCAAATCCCTGACTCTCTATATGTCTTCAATATTTGGTCATTACTTGGATCATTAGCTCTCTCTTCGACCACAAATAAGATAGAGTGAATTTTTTTATTTCATGCTTTAGCTAGTTTGATTTTTATGTGTTTTCCTTGAACCAGAGATGTTCATATGATTAGCATATAGTATATATGGGATTGCCTGAAATATACATTAAGACCACAATTTAGTAATATTTTTCTGAGGAGGGACAACTTCTGTTCAGATAAAGCTCACTCAATGTGTCCATAACTGGATTTTCTGCCATATTACCTAGATAAAATTCCTTATTGCCTTGGCACTATTTGGGTAGTGCCAGGGAGGTTAGGGGATGGAACCAGGGCTAAATATCAACTTACCTGGTTAGCAGCGGTTTTCAGTCCACCAACTGGGTAACTACCAAAATAAAGTTAGGACAGTAATAAGGCTGCCCTAATTTTATCAGACCACTTATCCAGGTACCAGTTTTAATATCACCAGAATCCAGCTAAGTACAGGCAACTATGGTATACAGTACTCAAATATTCAGCATAATCTAATATCGAGTTATTGGTGCTGCTCTGCTGCTTTTAAATCAAACACTTGCTGCCACAACCAGTGACATAGCAAGGGTGAGAGGCGCCTGGAGCAGTGGCGCCCCTCCCCCATCCTCTTTTCCGTCCCACTCCTTCCCTGATCCTGCCTGCTGATGCACACACACCCTTTTTCCCTTCCCTTGTACCTCTAGTTGAAGTTGTTGCTTATGGCGGTCAACAATGTGCTCCTCGCAACCTCGTAGGCTCTCCCTCTGATGTCACTCCTATACACGATGCCCAGAAGTGATGTCAGCCAGAGAGCCGACGGGGTTGTAAAAAGCACATTGTTGATTGCCGCAAACTTCAACTAGAGGTATGAGGGAAGGGAAGGGGGCACATTCCAAAGTCTTGATTCAATGATGTAGAAAATCAAGGATCTATGCTCTTCTAACTAGGTGACTAGATGGAACATCAAACAACCACATCAGATCAAAGAGTTCTTGATGGTTGACAGAGCCTGAAATACGAGGCTAAAACCACAGTCAGTATTTTGAAAGTTAATAACAGTATTTTAAAAATGAATCTGCTGCTGAATAGACAGCCAGTGCAGTCTCATCAAAACTGGTGCAATATGAAAAAAATCTTGAGTAATTGGCAACAACGGTGGCTGCAGCATTCTATGCCACTTGCAGTGCTCTGACTAAATTTTAAGAGAGATAAATTAATAGTCATAGAAACATAGAAACATAGAAGATGACGGCAGAAAAGGGCTACAGCCCATCAAGTCTGCCCACTCTGCTTACCCACCCCCTGTCTATGCCCTAATGACCCAATTTCCTTATCTTGACCCTCTTAGGGATCCCAAATGGGTATCCCATTTATTCTTAAAGTCTGGCACGCTGTCTGCCTCGATCACCTGCACTGGAAGCTTGTTCCAATGGTCAACCACTCTCTCTGTGAAGAAATACTTTCTGGTGTCGCCATGAAATTTTCCGCCCCTGAGTTTGAGCGGGTGCCCTCTTGTGGCCGAGGGTCCCTTGAGAAAGAAAATATCATCTTCCACTTCGACACGTCCCGTGAGGTACTTAAATGTTTCGATCATGTCTCCCCTCTCCCTACGTTCCTCAAGAGTGTAGAGCTGCAATTTGTTCAGTCTCTCTTCGTACGAGAGACCCTTGAGCCCCGAGATCATCCTGGTGGCCATCCGTTGAACCGATTCAATTCTGCGCACATCTTTACTGTAATGTGGCCTCCAGAATTGCAAACAGTACTCCAGATGAGGTCTCGCCATGGCCCTGTACAACGGCATTATGACTTCAGGCTTTCGGCTGACGAAACTTCTATTGATACAACCCAATATCTGCCTTGCCTTAGATGAAGCCTTCTCCACTTGATTGGCAGTTTTCATGTCTGCACTGATGATTACTCCTAAATCTCGTTCTGCTGAAGTCCTAGTTAAAGTTTCTCCGTTCAAGAAGTACGTCCTGCATGGATTTCCACTTCCGAGGTGCATGACCTTACATTTCTTAGCATTGAAGCCTAGCTGCCAGGTTGAGGACCAACTTTCCAATGTAAGCAGGTCCTGTGCCATATAATTCTGTAAACTGCATTCACTTACTATATTACATAGTTTGGCGTCATCGGCGAATAGTGTTATTTTACCTTGAAGCCCTTGAGTCAGATCTCCTATGAATATGTTGAAAAGGAGTGGACCTAGGACCGAGCCCTGCGGCACTCCACTGGTCACCTCCGATGTTTTAGAGAGGGTACCATTAACCACCACCCTCTGAAGTCTGCCACTCAGCCAATCATTGACCCATGCAGTTAGTGTCTCTCCTAACCCATTGATTCCATCTTGCTTAGCAGCCTGCGGTGTGGGACACTGTCAAAAGCTTTACTGAAGTCCAGGTACACGACGTCCAAAGACTCTCCCAAGTCCAACTTTCTTGTTACCCAGTCAAAGAAGCTGATGAGATTGGATTGGCAGGACCTACCCTTGGTGAATCCATGCTGACTGGGATCCCGAAGATTCCCTTCATTCAAGATCGTGTCCAATTTGCTTTTAATTAGTGTTTCCATGAGTTTGCACACTATTGATGTGAGACTCACCGGTCTATAATTCGCAGCCTCTGCCCTGCAACCCTTTTTATGCAGAGGAATGACATTAGCTAATTTCCAGTCCAGGGGAACTTTCCCCTTACTTAGGGAGAGATTGAATAGCTCAGCCAACGGTTTCGCCAGGACATCGCTCAATTCTCTGAGCACTCTTGGGTGCAAATTGTCTGGTCCCATGGCTTTGTTCACCTTGAGTCCATTGCAATAATCAAAAGATGTATATACAGTACTCTCTACAACTAACCTGACATTATCAGTAACAAAATCTCTAAGCCTACAGACAATCCTGATCTGATCTTAAAGAACACTTGCTAAATAATCTTTAACACATGCACCCTCATCTATCTATCTATCTATCTATGAGGACATGTGTTAAAGAGGCTGATATTTTATATGTCTGTTAATAGTAGTAGCATGTGATAGTAAAAGTCAGCACTTTGCATGCCCCACCCCTTCAGTCCCCTCCGGCCTGATTGGTCCATCATTGGTTAATCAGGCAACTAAACTAAACTAAAATTTAGCTTTATATACCGGGTCATCAACCAAAGGAAGCTCAACTCGGTTAACAATAATTAATAAAAATACACCAAAAGTTGCAAAGGGAATTAATTTTTAAAATATTTTGCAAATTAGAAAGTTTTTAGAGATTTGCGGAAGACTTGGAAAGGACTAGGACATTGCAAGGTTAAAGGAAGTTCATTCTATAGTTGAGAAAATTTAAAAACTAAAGAAAGAATGAAATTCTTGATCCCTTTGATTCCTTTCCTTGATTGGCTGAGGCGCCTCGGGCTCCTCCCCGGAGCCAGGGAGGAGCCCAAGGCACCTCAACCAATCAGGGCCTTAGGCCCCTCCCCGTGCATCAGAAGATGCGCTGGGGCATGGCCTAAGGCCGCTATTGCACAGCGGCTGGTGGGGGTGCAGGAGCAGGAGGATTTTACGCTTCCTCCTGCTCCTGAAGATTGAAACGTAGGAGCAGGAGGGATCGGACACCCTTCCTGTTCCCGAAGAGGAGCCTTGCCTTAAGGAGCAGGAGGGACTAGGTACCCCTCCTGCTCCCAACAATTTAAAAGATACGCAAGGCAGGTGGCCAGTCCCGACCTGGGGTGGGCCGGTCGTGGGTGAGGTGGTGGGTCTGGTCGGGGTTGATGGGGGGGGGGGTGTCAGGCTGGGCCAGGGTGTTGGGCTGCTTCACACTACTGCAGTCTCTCCTGCCTGCCCTGCTCTGCCTCGATCTCTCCTGCCTGCTTGCCCCGACTCTCCTGCTCTCTGCTGTTGTTCCCCACAGTGCAGGCCCGTTTATAAACCACAGGTTTTCACTGTGGGGAATGGCAGCAGAGAGCAGGAGATTCCGGCGAGCAGGCAAGAGCGATCGAGGCAGAGCAGGGCAGGCAGGAGAGATCAGGGCAGAGCCCTGACAGCAGTGATAGGAGGCTGCTTCTCCTGTCACTACTGTCAGGGTATGCGCACGAGCGGGGATCGCACATTTGCAATCCCTGCTCACAAATTGGGGCATTCCTCCAATCGCCCCCATTTGAATATGACTGATTGGTGAATCATTTGGACCTGCCTGAATCGGAAACGGATTGTTCTGATTCGGGCAGGTTACTGAATCTAGCCCATAGTTTCAGAACATTTATTGAACCATATCTATTTGTTCTCTTTTTGGTTGGGCTGAGAACTTTTCAGCACCCCCACCCCTCTCATATATTATTCTATCAATTTTTCACTGCTGAATTCAGTTTTGCTATTTTATATTCTCCTTTGCCACAATGAATACAGCTCAATTACGTTCTGTTATATGTCAGGTATACCACAGTCTAATTTAATCTTCATTACACATTGCCATATTGCAATTATACACGCTATCAGAGTGTTAACACATACTTAAAACTGTTATTCCTTTGTCACTGATATACAAAGAGGTACCTGAAAAGAAACAGATGTCATAATTACATGCTTATTCAGCTTATTCTATACCAAACCTCAAAGTAAATTGCAGATGAGGCAGGCATCTCATGAAATTAAGGTAGTGATGGTGCACTAATACTATGATTCATTATAGTTTGGCAATTGGCTGTGGCTCTGGAATGTGTGATAAAATTATATTAATACCACACCCTAATGAGATTAATGAATTTGAAGATGGAAAAGAAGAATGGCTCTTTTTGCACAACTACTGAAACAATAACATATTAAGTAATTAAAAAGAATTAATCAAATGCTGTACATTCTCATTTGTATAAAATTAATTTGTCTGGTTCCATTTCTAATCATTAATCATGTCTTAAATTCCAGCGTGTTTCCAAGCCGCACGAACTACTGTAGAAACAGAGAGCTTGGATATTATGAACCAGCAAGGTGGTCCCTGCAGGTTCATATTAATTAAGACTTAACAGTTTGGAAAATCACTGCAATATTTTATGAATCATGTAATTAAACTTCATAACAAAATGAAAAAAAAAAAAACCCTGCTAGTTATTTCTGTGCTAGTGATTTATATCTGAGTATTTTTTTCAAAGGAAACAGAAGTAATGAAATATTCTTAGACAGTCAAAGTAAAAATATACCAGCCATGTTTTAGTGTTGACAATTAATCACCTATGTCATCTCAGGCTGTTATGTAAGTACTTAAAGACCACCAACAGGTTATATATACACAATCAATTAATAGTAATCAGAGTTGGGATTTTGTTGTATTTTTATAGGTTGTTGGGGTTTTTTTTTTTTTGGTTTTTTTTTTTGGGGGGGGGGGTTTCTACCAAAGATACCATTAAGCTAAAAGAAGAACAATGAGGGGCAGATTCAATATAGGATACCAGTTTCAGGAGCTGCTTAAGCGACAGCTGAGAATTGCACACTGGCGTCCTATACAGAATTGCATCTCTCCTAATAGACAGATGCCTAACAATGCCTAACCACCCCAATTCTCTAACCGGTGCCCATGTCATAGGTGCATGTTACAGAATCGTGTTACCATCAGTGATCATGGCAAGGGAATCTCCCTACTGCAATCAGCTGAGCAGTAGTGGCAGCAGCTATGGCAGGGAACCCTCCAACACTGTCCACTCCCTCCTGCCACCCTCCCAAAACAATCCCCTGACACTGTCCATGGCAGGAGGGATGCTCAGTCTCTCCTGCCACCACCCCTGAACCTCCCCTCAAAGTCCCCCAGCAGGAGGGATACCCACTCCCTCCTGCTGGAACCCCCAAAACAACCCCCTCCCCCAACTACGATAGGCAGAAGGGGAGCCCACTCACTCCTGCCAGCAGGCCCACTGAACCCATGTCTCCCCCAATCTTTGATAACCCTATCCCAACATCCACAGACCCCAGTCCCCCACTCTAGCACCCCAAAACTCATCTTAACCCCCGTACCTTTAGTAGTAAGACCAGCTGAAGGGACGCCTACTCCCTCCAGCCGTCAGGCCTGTCTCTTCACAATGGTTGGCCTTCTCCTTCTTGGTACATCCTGGGATGCACCGGGAGGGGCCTAAGGCCCTGATTGGCCCAGGTACCTAAGGTCCCTCCCACTGGATGCACCAGGAAAATGAAGGACTGCCATTGTGAAAAGGATGCATTAGGAATGGCATTAGACTGCGATTGGCCACATCCCTAAAGTCTTAGGCACCTGGGCCAAATGAGTCTTAGGCTTCCTTCCCAGGGCATTCTGGGATACACTGAAAGTGGCATAAGACCCAGGTTCCTAAGGCTTCTCCTATGGGTGGGGCCTTAGGTGCCTGAGTCAGTCAGGGCCTTAGGCCCTTCCCTGGTATATCCCAGGATGCACTGGGAAGGGAAGGCCTGTCATTGTTAAGAAGCAGCCCTGCAGGCCAAAGGGAGTAGGCTTCCCTTACTGGCTTTTCTACTAAAGCTATGATGGGTCAGGGTTGGTTTTGGGATGCTGGGGTGAGGGTTGGGGTCTGGTAGGTATCAGGGTGGGGGTATCAAAGATTGGGGAGGTCATGGGTTTGTGGGGGGCCTGCTGGCAGGAGGGAGATGGCATCCCTCCTGCCTATTGCAGTAGGGGGGGGTAATTCAGGAGTTCTGGCAAGAAGGAGTTGGCATCTCTCCTGCCAGGGGACTTAGAGGGAGTTCAGGGGTGGTGGAAGGAAGGCTTTAGTCTCCCTTCTGCCATAGACAGTCGGGGTTGTTTTGCAGGTGGCGGCAGGAGGAAGTGGGCATCCTTCCTGCCGTGGACAGTATGGGGGATTTCCCTGCCACAGCCGCTGCCACTCAGCTAATCATTGCAGGGAGATTCCCTTGCTGTAATCAGCTCAGTGGCCATGGCTATTTAAATGTAGGCCAGCATTTTGCTAGCCTACATTTTATGCATCTATTGCGGCCCCAGGGAGACACTTAGGGCCGCTTAAGCTCATCCAAGGCCAATTCCGGGCAAAAGCATGCCCATGCTCAGCCTTGGGTGAGCTTAAGTATCCTGACACATCTCTCTTCAGCAGCAACAGATGCCTACAGTGTAGGTGGCCTGCCTCAGGTTGCTTTTTTTTAAAAACGTGCATCCCGATTGGCTGGTTAGATAGTAGTAGGACACCTACTTCTGCCTACAATTGGGATGCCTGTGAATATTTATTTGGATTTGGCTCCTTCAATAGTAGCTCAAGGTGAGTTATATTTAGGTACAATAAGTATCCCCCTATCCCTGGAAGTCTGACAATCTAATTTTGTACCTGAGGTAATATAAAATTAAGGAGTAAATTATGTAAGAGCCTCCTAAAAAGGTGTTGATAGGCATCTGAAGCATGCCTACCAGTGCCTAACTTAATTGTTTTTAATTGGCTTTAAGTGATGTGATAATTGAACGTGCCATTAAAAGCCGATTACAAAACAATTAATATAAAAAATAGGCTGTGCTAGGTGTCTTCTGTGAAAGGCACCTACATGTCTAGTGATTTTTAATGCAGAAGTAGGCGTGGTTAGAGGCTTTAAGGCGTGTTATCTGAAACACGGACCGTGTCGGGTCCCTTGGTTGGTAATAAGGTTGTATATTTACTGCATTTTATCATTGGTACAATAAACATTGCCTGCATCCTGTACATAGCCTGCAGTTTTTGTTTGGTTTGGCGTAGTTAGAGGCAGCATCAGAATTGGGCAACACTAAGCATCTGATGTACCTAGGCACTGGAAATGTAGGCCTTTAAAACCCTGACCTACATTTCTGGAGTCTAGGGTCTGTGGTAGCCGCAATTCTGGAAGTGGCGCATGTTGGTGAGTGACTCTCGCCAGGCACCATTTTGTAGGCACCTGCTGCAGCAGGTGCCAGCTCCAGATTCAGTCCCTAAGGCCCAAATTCTCAAACCGGTGCCAATTTTCTAGGTGCCTCTATTAAAAATGCCATCCAAACGGTGTTTTTGACTGAGATTAGAGGTGCCTATTGACACCTAGAAAATTGGCACTGGAATTGTACTTACATAGGTGCTTTAGGCCATCAAATGCTAAAGTAGGCATGGCCAAGGCTAGAAGTGGCATTAGGTGGCCTAAAGCACCTATGTAGTTGTGTCTCACACGAAGATAGGTGCCAGACATATAGGCCCAGTAATCCCTGGCTTGCATTTCTGGCACCTATCTTTTGTTTCAGCATGATTCCGAAACCAGCGCCAACGTGTTATTGACATGCGATCGGCAGCCACGTTTAAGGTGGCCATCGATATCGGCACCAGTTTGAGAATCTGGGCCTAAGCGCCCAAGTTCGTAAGGGGAAGCAGCAGGATTTGAACTGGGCTTCTCTGGTTGTCAGCCCAGTATGCTAACCACATGACTCTTCCACTCCAGATCACCATAGAAAACACCTTATTTTGGAAACTCATGCTAACTGAGGAAATTCAGTCCTGGTAAATAAAAGTCTAGAGGTTAATATTAAAATATTTATGGACATAGCTTTGGGATAAGATTAGCCACGGTTGCCAAATGATTGATAACAATACAGGCGTAGGCATGTGGAAATTTGCTGTATCTCAGTATAGATATATTTCTTGATGATCTCCATTATATTGTAGACTAGCATTATTTCATGCATTTCTTTTTGTATATTTGATCTTTTCAAGCGAATATTATGTTACTTTTGTATAAATACAAAAAATTGCATAAATAAATAAATGCAGGTGGTGAAGGAAGAAGCCTGTTATGTAAATAATTTAAACAGTGGTATTGCAGGTCAACATCAGTAATGCAATAAAATTACTTTAGAGCTCCTATTCTGCTTCTGAGCGTGCCAGTGTGTGAAGACAGACTCCCTCTCGCCTTCGCTCTGCAGCATCCCTGTTTCAACTGCCTGGGTAGAAGAAGCTACCTTGAGTTCCCATAGAGTAACATGCAGCTTTGCCATTGAACCATTGGACCATCCAACAAGTTCTAGTCCTAATTTTTCACCATATATGATAGATAGATAGATAGATAGATAGATAGATAGATAGATAGATAGATAGATAGATAGATAGATAGATAGATAGATAGATAGATAGATAGATAGATAGATAGATAGATAGATAGATAGATAGAAAGAAATTTCATAATTGTCTTTCATGGCACTCGAGAACCACTTTTTTATCTGATTAAAAGTCAGTCTGGTGCACTGTGAAATGCTCTACACCAATCAAGTTATGACAGCTTTAGGACTAATGGGACCTTGAGGAAAATACGCTTTCAGACAAATGATGATGAAGTGAAATCTTTAAGCAATAATCAAACATAACAAGCAATATTATATAGGCCGTCATTCAGAAGTGACACATCTGAAGAACCTGCTGAGACAACGTGCAGCTGTGAAGACTCTTATGATTTAATTTCCTATGTAGCATCAATCAAGCAGATTAATAATAGAAGTCAACAAAAATTAAATCCTGAGTGTATACTTTCTTTAATGTATTATGATCAACGAGGAAATACTTTGATTATCAATTAAAACTTAAACTAACTATATGGTTTGCAAACACGACACCCTAAACTTGCACATCATTTTAAATTTTTACCCTGAGGATTTCCACCAAATTGCAAGTTTGAAAGAATGGGTATCTAATCTAAATCTTAAAAAGGTATAGATAGTGAATATTTTTATTTCCCTTTATTCCTCTTGTTTAATTATATAGTCATAATCTTCCTTACTAGACTATCTTCTAAAATTAGTTAACATCAATGCCAGTTTGTCTGGAGGGTTTTTGTGTATTTGAATAAACCGTGATTTTCTAAACTTTCATTTAAATGTATTATTAGGATCTGTAATTAATACTACAAAGCAAAATTGAATTTTGTACTGCAGTCAGACAGAACACTTTTTCCACCATTTTTCATTATAGATTGTGGCATTGATTTGAGAAATGAGTCAAGATATTCACAATATATGGTTAGACATCATACATCCTAAAAATATCCTCTTAAAAATCACTGCTCTAAAAGCATAACATCTCTTTCTGCTTCTTTAAGCTTTAACATGTTTCAGGGTTTTATAACATGCAAGTCTGTTATTAAAGATTCTACTGAATTATTCAGGGATAAATCAAGATGTGAAGACACCTTTCTTGAGACAGAAAATTGGCAAACACTCTCTAAGATGCCTTACAGCAAAAGAAATCTTGCTGCAGCTGTTGCATTTAACATAAAACTGATGCCATAAAATTCCTACCTGACTAGATCACAGTTATTTGTGTTTAACTGTACTACACCATTCCATTAATGTATTTGTCCACAATATTAATAATATTGGAAATAAACATAAGGGTTCAATTCACTAATTCCAGATGCTTACTCGTACTAAGAAGATGAATACCCCCACCTCCCCCCCCCCCCACACACGACATCATTTTACTAAGCCAAGGTAGAAGTTTCTACTGCGCCTGAAGCACTAAATGCTCCTAAGCAGCTCCAATGCTCATCATGTCTAAAATTTAAATATTAAAAGTGTCTTTAAAAAGATAAGTTTTTAAAGATTTTTTAAAAAGATATAAGGTCCTTTTCGTCTTTAATATATTGGGGTAATGAGTTCCACAATTGAGGACCCATTACGGAAAACATAGCGTGTCTTCTGGTGCCTACTATTTTCAGAGATGGGATAGCTAAGAGATTCTGAGTGGTCGACCGAAGAGGTTGAGAAGTATTATGAGGGATTAGCATTCTGGTTATGAATTGGGGTTCATTGAAGATTAATGTTTTAAATACTAAAAGTATCACCTTAAAGGTGATGCGATGGCTTATTGGAAGCCAATGGGAGTCAATCATTAAGGGCGTGACATGGTTGTATTTTTTTGCATTGTGGATTAGCTTAACGGCTGTATTTTGAATAATTTGTAATCTTCTTTTTTCCTTTTGTGAAATATTAAGTAAAAGAGAGTTACAATAATCCATTTTAGCTATAATCAAGGAATGAATTAGTATGTTGATAGATTTAGGCTCAAGAAATTTGGAGGTTGATCATATCAAGCGTAATTTGTAGAAGCATGTTTTGACTATATGAAACAGTAATTTGTCGTCAAAGATAACTCCTAAAATTTTTAAAGTAGACACAGACTCTAGGGAAATGTTATTAAGGACAAATGGAGTCTTCAGAGTTATGTCCTTTTTCCAGGTGAAGCGCATGATTTTAGTTTTTTGTATATTTAATGCTAGTTTATTGGAATTGAGCCAATTTTGTATAATTTCAAGTTTTTTATTAATTCACATAATATCTTCATTATTTTCCGGATCGAAAGGATGGAGAAGCTGAATGTCGTCCGCGTATGTAAATGATGTAAAACCTGTTGACTGGTAAATGCTCAATAATGGGGAAAGGAAAATATTGAATAGAAGGGGCAACAAAATAGAACCTTGGGGAATCCCATATGTTGAAGAATAAGCTTTAGAACATTCATTGTTGTACCTAACAATTGAAGAACGGTTGGAGAGATACGAAGTAAACCAGTTTAGTACTTGGTCATTGATGCCTATCGATTCTAATTGTTTAAGTAGTAAGTCGTGGTCTATTGTGTCGAAGGCTGCAGATAGGTCTAAAGAAAACAAAGCTACAGATTTGTGGTGATCTAAATAATAGTAAATATTGGTTATTAGCCCTTTCATTCTGTGCTATGGAATTTACGAAAGCCAGTTTGATTGGGGTGCAGAGCATTTGTGGATTCAACAAATTCTGAGACTTGGTCAAATATCAATTTTTCTGTTAATTTGGCAAGAAAAGGTATGTTGGCAATTGGACAATAATTTGTCACTTAATTTGTGCTGATTTTATGGTCTTTTAAAATTGGGGTGATAATGGCAGTTTTCCAAAGGGGAGGGACAGATGCAGTGAGTAAACTTTTTAGGATAAGCGAATGAATGAAAGGGCCAAAGCAAGGAAATAATTTTTTTTAGGTAGAATGGGGGAATAATTTCAGAGCGTGATCCTTTTACATTGATTTTATGAAAAAGAGCTTCAATGTCTTTAAGGGAAGGGATTTTGAAATTAGTACATTTGGCTGTAGGTATAAATTCAGTTTGATGATTGATCATGGAGTTACTTAATGTGTTAGAATAAAAAGTATTTCGAATGGTACTGATTTTTTGGTGGAAGGAGTCAGCTAGTTCCTGGGCTTTTAAAGCGGGCTTTTGATTAGTGTTTCTTCCTTTGGTTTCTGGGGTGATGAATTTTAGAATGGTATATAGAGTGGAAGGATTTTTAGCTTTATGAATTTTGTTGGAATAGTAGTTGCATTTGTCCTGAAAGAGACTCGACTTATACGCATTTATATTATGTAGATATTTAAATGACTATCATATCTCCCTTCTCCCGCCTTTCCTCCAAAGTATACAGATTGGTATGCTAATAGATCTCATGCATATTCATTGGGGAAATCCTGAAAACCCGACTGGATTGCAGCCTTCAAGGAGGGCCTTTGACACCCCTGCCCTAAACTGTACCATTCCCTCTGGTTAAATACATGACCTTGCATTTCTTAGCATTAAATTGTAGCTGCCAAATTTCAGACCATTCTTCAAGCTTCGTCAGGTCTTTCTTCATGTTATTCACACCATCCGGCGTATCATCTGCAAAGAGGCAAATCTTACCCGACAACCTTTCAGCAATATCATTTATAAAAGTGTTAAAAAGACCAGGCCCAAGAACAGAACCTTGAGGCACACCACTGGTAACGTCCCTTTCCTCAGAGCGATCTCCATTGATCAATACCTCCACTCAACCAGTTCCTGACCCAGTCCATCACTTTGGGCAGTCAGTTTATTTATTAAACATCTGACAATCTTTAAGCCTCACCCAAGAATGCCTCTGATCTCTCCCAATGTTAACCGGTTCCGAGGACCTCAATTCTTAAGGAGAAAATGTATCTAGTTAATTCCTCATATGAAAGAAGTTCCATCCCCTTTATCATCTTGGTTGCTCTTCTTTGAACCTTTTCTAGTGCCGCTATATCTTTCTTGAGATAAGAAGATCAGAATTGAATGCAATAGTCCAGGTGAGGTCGCACATTGGAGTGATATTGGAGCATTATAACATTCTTAGTCTTGTTAATCATGGTAGACATAGTATGACAAATATTATGGTAAATATGGTATTTAGTAAAGTATGTTATTGTGTATTAGGACAAAGATGTTGAACAGTGTTACAAGGTGTGGAAGAATATTGAATAAGATATCATGGTATAATCAGACAAGGGATGAACCACATAAAATTTGAGACTTGAGGGTCAAGGCATTTCATCAGAAGGTTAGAGGAATTTGGATCGGCACATACATGTATATTGAGAATCATATCTATTAATAAAATTAAAGATTGAGGGGCTGATTCTATAAACAGCAGCTAAATTGGCTGGCACCTAGAAAAATGGCACTGGTCATGTGTCAATCCCACTTAGGTACCATTTACAGAATCGCATTTAGCAGTGCCTATATAAAAACATATTTATTTATTTATTTAATTAAAACTTTTTTATACTGTTTACAAAAAACTAATTCAATGAAACATACATAAGAAAAAAACAAACCATATCATAAAATCTACATAATAAAACAATTTCTTCTCTTTGATTGTCAACTAATAAATCACAAGAGTATAATAGCAAACATGGTTAAATTGATTCTTTTCTTCAAAAGCCAACTAATAAATCGTAAAAATGCCGTAACAAACAGCTGAGTTTTCAACTGCTTCTTAATTTGAAACCGGTTTACACACAGGCACCTGAAATGTAGGCCAGGGTTTTAAAGGTCAATTTTTCAGGCACCTAAGTTTTTGGAGAATCTCACATAGTGGTGTCTAATTCACATTCCACCATTGAAATGCCCACTTAGGCACTAGGTACTGATAAGCACCATAGAATCAGATAGGTGCCTATCACCCAATTAAATTATTTTTTACCAATTATTGAGGCTAACGGTATTTTACCAATTAAGTTAGGCACTTAAGAGGCACCTAACTTTAGGCATCCTTTATAGAATCAGCCTCTTACTTTATTAACAAATGTAGGGGCCATTTTACTAAGCTGAGCCAAAAATGGGCCAACACTATCCCCAGCATTGACCCTTCTCTTGCGCTGAGGCCACTTTTAGCATGATGTTAAATTGGCCCCATTTTCTATTATTCCTGTTAATGGTCATGTGCTAATTTCCCCATTCCCTCATGCAACTGTGGTGTTGTAACTGTGCTAACTAATTAGTGCAGAAAATGCCTGTTCTCTGTCCCAAACGTGCCCCCAGCTCTACAAAAATAAATTCTGTTTTTTAGCATGAGAGAAGTGTGTGCCAGTCCTAAAATTACCACAGGATGCCTGAGTGCACCCCACAGTACTGCTTTTTAACCTGTGGATCAATTTTTCACTCCGTCAAAAATGACAAAGACTAGGGGACACTCGATGAAACTGCAGGAAAATACTTTTAAAACCAATAAGAGGATTTTTTTTTTTCATTCAGAGAATGCATTGCCAGAGGTTGTGGTAAAAGTGGATAGCGTAGCTGGTTTTAAGAAAGGTTTGGACAAATTCCTGGAGGAAAAGTCCATAGTCTGTTATTAAGACATGGGGGAAGCCTCTGCTTGCCCTGGATCGGTAACATGGAATGTTGCTACTCTTTGAGTTTTGGCCATGTACTAGTGACCTGGATTGGCCACCGTAAGAATGGGCTTCTGGACTTGATAAACCATTGGTCTAACCTAGTAAGGCTATTCTTATGTTCTTAACACAGCTTAGTAAAAGGGCCCTATAATGTATAATTCAGGCATTCAAAAGTGGTGGCAATAATATTTTTTAAATATATTAATAGAAGTGTCATAGCAGATGACTACAATGCCCATTGACATGGAGTAGAAACCATTATATTTTTATAACTAATTTCTTCAAATCATTTTTCTTAACTAAAATGGCCAAAAAGTTTAGATCACTACTTAATTGAATAAACAAGTATTAGTTTGAAAGGGAATAAAAATGTCATGCTTTAATTCTTCAAACATAGGAAAAAAGAAGTAGAAACATGAGATGATTGCGACAGATTTTTAAGACAGGATCCGATAAATGAGGCTTAGACAACCATGTTCTATATTTAGAAAAATAAGGCTGATTAAAACAGTGAATCACAAAGCATTACCCATTGTTTATTAGACCGTATCCCCTGTCACAGGCAACTACTGGACTATATGTTGAATTAAAAACTTAATTTGAGGATAAATCAGAGCAACAACAATGTAGCTAATTGTAAACAATATTATTCAAAGTCCAGATGACTCCCTCTGTGTAGAAACAGAAGTTAACCTCATCCTTCCATTGCTGTAAACAAATTAAAGGCTATTTATTGTGATTATGTGTGTGGCCTGTTGTAGCCTAAATAGGAATATTTTTGTGACTGAGAGATATAAACAAAAGATAACACTAAGATCATTATTAGATATAAAATCTAAATATTAATTTTAATAGAAAGGTTAGGAAATTGGAAACTACACACACTAAAGTCATTGCAATAACACTGAATCCTTGTAAAATGCCAAAGTCTCAAAAAGATTAAGAATACAGGTGGCATATAGCATTAGTTTATATATGTTGACACATGTAATAAACAGTGGGTTTTTTGTTTTTTTTTTACATAAAAATGATGTTGTGTAGGATAAGATAGGGAAAAAAGTGTTCTGCAAGAAATTAGTTTAAAATTGTTACTTTATTTTCCAGAAAACTGATGACTGAACAATAATCTTAAAAACTTTTATATATCCAAATAAATACTGATATTGATATTATTCATATAGAGGTAAATTTTATAAACAAAGGCCTGATTCAGTATAGGACACCAGTATTGGTGGCCACCTAAGAAGCGACCGCCGATCGTGTGTCAATCATGCAGCGGCGTCCTATTCAGAATTGGATCTACATTCCTGGACAGAGGCCTATATTTAAGGCATCTGTCTCCCATTAATGGAAAATCAGAATGAGTTTCTAGAATGAGTTGCCTGATACCACTAAGATAAGTGGATTTTTACATTTGATACTATTTATATATTATAAGCATGATTTTTCACAGCATGATATATGATTTTGCACATTAATTGGAGGTGGTGGAGGAAGGCCAGTGATTGAAACTGTTGTCTGTACTGGCTGAACAGCCATTGGGCTGTTATGTGAAGTAGACATAAGGTCTGAGGCCATTCCTCCTTGCCACAAATTATCTAACCTTTTATGGAATGATTTGTCATCGTTCTTAATTTTTTTGAATATGTTAGATAACTGATACATTTAATCAGTCTTACATTTTGAGTGTTATTATTTTTGTTTTGATTTTTTTGTAACTGTTGGTTGTGGAATTTTTGAATTTTGTTTCTGGGTTTGTTGTTCCCATTAACAGAAACACATAACAATGCTTAAGCCACTTCTGGGTGAAACTATGCCCACGCCCCATCTTGGGTGTGCTTGAGCATACGTGTGTGTCTCTGTAGATGCACCACAGATACCTTCATTGTAGGTGTTCTTCCTTGGCAGCATTTCTAAAAAACATGTGTCCTGATTGGTTGCTGGACAGTGGTAGGACACCTATCGCTAGGGTTTCCAGACGTCCAGATTTCCACGGACATGACCTTATTTTGAGGACATATATGTCTGGGAGTCTGGACGGCTTTTCAAAACCCAGTACTTTGTCCAGGTTTTGAAAAGCTTACCCTCCTGCCGGACCAGAGCAAGCAGCAACAGTGGGGCTAGGGCGGGATTAGGGGCAGGACTGGGGTGTAACGGGGCAGGTCTAGGGGGGTCCAGATTTTACAAATGTAAAATCTGGCAACCCTTCCTATCGGGATGCATAATTTGAGAATCAACCCTAAAGTGTATGTGCTAAAGAAACTTTTAGCACAAAAACATTTGTGTCTGGCTTAGGGCAGAACTAGCAGTTAGGTGTTGTCTATAGAACACACTATATGCCTTTTTCCAATACTAAAATTTAGGCGTGACCATTTACACCAACTAAAACCTGATGTAAATGCCAGCACTTAACTTAGCAGCGGATTGGGCATATTCTATAATAGTGCGCATAATTTTCAGGAATGCCCATTATCTGCCCATGCCCCTCCCCTGACCTTGAAAGAAATGTGGAAGAAATCAAATGGATGAAAAGCAGATAAGCATCTATCCATTTGAAATATGGTGCTATACATGTGCATATGGGTACCCTTCCCTGCCAACAGGAAATATTTAGATGGGCAGACTGGATGGGCCATTTGGCCTTTATTTCTCATCATGTTTCTATGTTTCTATCAAGAAAGTCCAGGATAGTCATGTGGGATCTCTTAGAGAGAGGAAGAGATAATGGTTACTGCCGATGGGCAGACTGGATGGGCCATTTGGCCTTTATTTGCCATCATGTTTCTATGTTTCTATCAAGAAAGCCCAGGATAGTCATGTGGGATCTCTTAGAGAGATGAAGAGATAATGGTTATTGCCGATGGGCAGAATGGGTGGGCCATTTGGCCTTTATCTGCCATCATGTTTCTATGTTTCTACCATGGTAAAATGCTCCTGAACATGCATCCCTGCTTCAAGCTGTGCCAAAAATACCTATGATTGAAAGGTCGCTTATAAGAAACACATGTTTGGACATATGTAAAAATATTGCTTGAGTCATGTGAATTGTGATTTGCCCTGGTGGATGATAGATTATATGACCGTTTATGTTTCTGATGCCTAGTCAATCATTTTTTTATATATATATTTTCAAATACATATTTTTTTAAAAAAAGTGCCACAAGTGTCCGGCCTCTCACTACATATTGCCTCACTTTTGGCCAGTCATTATACACATGCAAGATGGCTGTCAGAAGGGAGAACAATTTCTTGGCAGCTCACATCATTGAATCTGGGAGAAAAATATGCATGACCCTGCTGAGGTAACAATAGCCTTGGGTATCCCATGCACTTCTCAACAGCCTTCACTAGGCCCAAATGGAGTGCAGGCATCACCTTCACACTCTACCAGAGCCAGACAACCCAGTACAGTCATGTGAGAAACCCACCTATTTTACATGCACAGAGCTAGCATGTGAAGAGGTCACCAGCCCAACACTTACCGGTAGGTGCCACATTTTTGTGGACCTAGACTGTAATCAACATGTAAAGGGTAATTCTGTAACAGGGCCCCTATCAATAGGCACTCATAGGGCGCCTGATTGGTACATACTCTAGAAAGGAAAGTAGGGACCTATTTCCTTTAACAGAATACTAGCATAATTGATTATATGTGCATATGTGTGTAAGCATACATCTTTAAAACAGATACAGAGCTGAGGTAAATACTCACAACTAGTACACTGGGCCCCCTAGCCCTGCCCCACCCCCATTCATTTACCTGTTTTCTTATTTACTTCTTTATTTCCACTTGTATTTCTTACTTTTCTTTTAAAATTCAAAACAAACAACAAAGATGACCATAATAGTGCCAGTAGAGTTTGTTCTATGCAAGCCCCAAACATCTCTGAACAAATTCAGCCGCTGCCTCCTCCTCCTTCTCCTGCCCTGCATGGCAGCCACCACCATCGCCCCCTTCTCGCTGCTGCCATTCAATGGTATTACTAGTTATTATTTTTAATTAGTAGCACAGGGCGACAGAGGGGAGATGTCGATGTCACAAGTGTGTCACTTTTTTTTCCAAGGGAAAAAGCAAAACCCCAGCATTAAAGACATGGGAAGGAGTCACTGGGGGCACTAAGGACATGGGAAGGAGGCACTGGGGGCATTAAGGACATAGGAAGGCACACTTGGGGCACTAAGGACATAGGAAGGAGGCACTGGGGGCACTAAGGACATAGGAAGGAGCACTGGGGGCACTAAGGACATAGGAAGGAGCACTGGGGGCACTAAGGACATGGGAGGGGGCACTAAGGACATGGGAAGGAGGCACTGGGGGCACTAAGGACATGGGAAGGAGGCACTGGGGGCATTAAAGACATAGGAAGGAGCACTGGGGGCACTAAGAACATGGGAAGGAGTCACTGGGGGCACTAAGGACATGTGAAAGGGCACTAAGAACATAGGAAGGAGGCACTGGGGTCACTAAGGACAGGGGAAGAAGGCACTAAGGACATGGAAAGGAGGCACTGGGGGCACTATGGACATGGGAAGGGGAACTAAGGATATAGGAAGGAGGCACTGGGGGCACAAAGGACATAGGAAAGGAGGGAGGGAATATAAAGGGACAATTGTTGGGCCTGAGTGCAGAAAGAAAGGATGCACAGTTAGAAGGAAATGAAACCAAATACTCATGAAATCACCAGACAGCAAAGATAGGAAAAATGATTTTATTTTCAATATAGTGATCAAAATGTGTCAGTTTTGAGAATTTATATCTGCTGTCTATATTTTGCACTATATTTGTCTAGTTTTCTATAGTTGCTGAAGTGACATTGCATATTTTAAAGTCATCTGCCTTGACATCTTTGAAAAAAATATATATATATATATATAAATGATAATTAACATTTTCTCTGCGCATAGTGTGCTTTGTGGTTTTATTTTTATGGTTACCATTATGAATTAATAAGATATTATGTGTACATGAAAAATGAATGGAATAAATTGGGGGTGGGATTGGGGGCAGGGCTAGGACGGAATTGGGGACTGGACTGACAATTAATAGATGTCCCGTTTTGATGAAAAAAATAAACGGCCACGTTAGGCATGGGTTCACACGGGAGTGTGATATAATCCTTGGAAAGATGGTATGTATCATCAAATGACAGATATAAAACAAAGGTGTGCTAGTGTTTTTAATGCAAACACCAGATTAGTGCGCGCTAGCCAAAAATGTACCACCTGCTGAAAAGGAGGTGGTAGCGGCTAGCGTACGCGGCAATTTAGCCCGTGCTATTCCACACATTAAGGCCCTAGCGCGGCTTTGTAAAAGGAGCCCTATATCAACATACTGTAAACAATAACTGTTTGTGTAGTTTAATATAACAGAATCCAGCTTTTATTTTTACAGAGGTAACATATGAATCATGGGGACTTATCTTTGCTGGTGCCTCTGATTAACACACACACACACACACACGCACACACACACATACACTCTTACTATGATCTAATAAATATGCTGAATCTAAACTATGTAAAACTTTAAAGACAAAGGTCAAGATTTGAAAGTTTGTTCTATATATAGCAGGAGCTGGCGATGGCTTTTTAACACGGGAGTTATTCTGTCTTTCCACTGGCAACCCACTATTAAACACACAGCACAGTGCTGAAGTAATTGTAACTTTTGCACATTTTTGACTGGTATCCTCATGTAAAGGGAATTACAATGATCAAGACCTAATAACAGAAAGCATGCTTGCAGGCCTTGAAATGGTTTTCCTCGAGGTAAAGGGTGAATTTGGTGTCTGTAATTACATTTTATAAAAGCTTACTGAGACATTCAATTAATCAGGGATTCCATACTGGGGGCCTAACCTAATGTCATGTTGATGCACTCTACTCATAAGGTCTTGGAGGTGGCAGGGTTAGTTTTTAATTGGTTTGCACGTTTTGGTAGCAGACAGATTTTTTAAGTCCATTTTTGGAAATCCAATCAACCTTTCCCACTTGTAAAAATAGATGGATTTTTGTATAAGCATGATATGAAATGTAACGCCTGATTACTCTCTCAGGAGGGTCTGCAAATATTTATTTGCTTTCTTTATTTTCTTTACAGTTTTTATATACTCAAGTTAGGTGCTGGTAGGCATGATTGACAACTGTTCCGAGCAGTGCCATTAGGTACCTTTTATAGAATCAGGTCTTTAGGCCCAGATTCTAGAAATGGCGCCATAAGTTAGGCGGCCATAGGCGTCCTACCACTGCCTATCTTAATTGGTGCAGTAATTGTGTCATTAAAAATGATTAAAAGCTCATTACAAAAGTTGGCACTGGAATCACGTCATAGCATGGTACCTGGCAGTGCCTAAGGTCAAAGTATGCATGGTTAGGGCCGGAGATGACCTTAGGCGCTGTTATGTGTGGTTCGCCGTCAAACGTAGACACTGGTAAAGTTAGCCTTTAAAACCCTGGCCTACATTACAAGTGCCTACGTTTTTTGTTCTTATGTGCCGGTAGCTTTAATTCTGTAAATGGCACCTAAGCACGACTGATACTTGGCAGTGCCATTTTTGTAGGCACCACCTGATGTAGGCGCTGTTTACAGAATCTAGCCCTTATGCCCAAATCCTGTAACTGGCGCTGTTGTTGGTGGCCACCGATTGTGTGTCAATCACACGATGGCGCCGGGTACAAAATTGTGCCTCCAGTAAATATAGGGAAGAGTTTTCCAGGTTTATATTTCCAGTGCCTATCTTGAATGCGAATTGTGCCTCTGTAGGTGCTTTAGGCCACCTAACGCCACTTTTGGTGTCAGCCATGCACACTGTGGCGTTATGTGGCCTAAAGCACCTACAGAAGTATGATTCTGGTGCCAGTTTTATAGGCACCTTGAAACTCAGTTAAAACATAATTTAAATGACATTTCTTACTGAGCTTGGGTGCTTACCGGCGCCTAAAAAATCAAAGCTAGTTAGAGAATATGGGCCTTAGGCCCTCTTTTACAAAGGTGCGCTAAGCGTTTCAGCACGGATTTAGCATGTGCTAAATCAAGGCGTGCGCTAACCGCTAACGCATCCATAGGATAACATGCCTCGATGAGCCCTTGACTTCAGGGGATACCAGTTAGAAGCTCATCCTGCCCCCTTCCTCCCCCAACATGCACACACATAGCTTATTGCATATTGCAAACAATATAAGAGGCAAACTACATCTTTACACTGGGAATGATGTGCAAAGTATATGGTTTTGGCAGAAGAGTAAGATTCATAGCATCAACTGCTGCTGAAACTTTTTTTTTTTTTTTTTTTAATAATCTGGAGGCATGACCCTGAGTGAGACCCCTGAAGAAAGAAATCCAGTACAAATTGTAACAAGGTTCCAGTGCTTGGAAGGCATGAGGCTGGCCTAAAAATGAATGTTCATCTAGAAACCTCTGTTGCTGCTGGAGAACAATATTTCCTATTTATCATCTTTATAATGCCAAAGAGCATATATTACTTGAATGTGAATGGATTAAACTATCTTGTTCAAGGGAAGAAAATACTCTTTTCTTAATGCACAAAGGCAAATATCTGAATACAAGGAACCCATATATAATTCAAGGAATGCCTTACAATAAAAATAGGCTGAGATCAAAACTGCATTGTCCTGCAAAGTCTAAGAAATTTGGTATGGCCAATTGTTTTTAATAGATATATTCACCCGAAGTGGTTCAAAACACACTATACAAAACTGATAACCAATACCACTTCCAGAAAGAATGTATCCAAAATATATTCTCTTACATATCTAACTACTCAGGAAAAGGCCTCAGAATAGGAGCCTACGCGCAGTCCTATCACAGACTGGAATTTCAGCGTAGCAGTCATCGCGGGATCTTGACATTCCAAACTTTGGAGGGAGAGAGAAAGGAGCATAGAAGGGTGGTGGAGGGGGAGAAAGGGGGCAAATGCTGATGGATTTGGTGTCCAGTGAAAAGGGAGAGAGACATGAGGGGGAAGGATACTGGATGGAATTGGGTTGGAGGGAGAGAAAGAGGGCAGATGCTGATGGAAGTGGGGGAAGGGAGAAGAGAGAGTGAAATGCCAGACCATGGAGGTTTGGGAGAAGGAAGGGAAGGAGAGGCGAAAGATGCCAGACCATTGGAAGATGGAAGGGAAGAAGATAGATGCCAGACCAATAGGGGTGAAGGGAGAGATGGAAGGGGGAGGCATACAGTTTCTGGAAGAGGCATAAAAGGAGAGAAGATGCCATATAGAAGGGACAGGAGAGGGTAGACAGTGGATGAAAGGAAGAGAATGACAAGAAGATGAGGTAAGCAGAAACCAGAGAAAACAAAGGTAGAAAAATTTTTCTATTTATTTATTATTTTGCTTCAAAGGACATGCGTCATTGTTTCTGTATGCAGAGTCCAGCTTCTTGGTGGTTCAATTTAACCTTTATCTACGCATTTCTATTTTATCCCCCATTTTACAAAACTGTAAAGCATTTTTTAGCACTGACCTTGGTGGTAACAGCTCTGACGCTCAGAATTCTATGAGCGTCTGAGCTATTACCACCAAGGCTAAAAACCTTACTACAGTTTTGTAACAGGGGGAGGGGTTAGTTTGTGATTACATATTTCATACTAGGCAAAGGTGTTTTCTGAGTTCTATACTAGTCTAGCTTGTTTAGTTTTACAATGGGTGTATTGATGTTGTACTGCTCATTGCAGTATGTAAGATGCTGCCTTTTCCTAGGTACACTCATGTGCGATGTGTGGATTATTACTAAAAATCATGTTTTTCATACAGATGGGGGGGTTAAAAAAATGTTGGGCTCTGGGTGTCACATATGCGAGGTATGCCACTGTGCTGGGGTTTTGCTTTTTCCTTTGGGAAAAAAAAGTGACACACTTGTGACATCGACATGTCCCCTCTGTCGCCCTGTGCTACTAATTAAAAATAATAACTGGTAATACCATTGAGTGGTAGCAGCGAGAAGGAGGCGATGGTGGTGGCTGCCATGCAGGGCAGGAGAAGGAGGAGGAGGCAGCGGCTGAATTTGTTCAGAGATGTTTGGGGCTTGCATAGAACAAACTCTACTGGCACTATTATGGTCATCTTTGTTTGTTTTGAATTTAAAAAAAAAGAAAAAAAGAAATACAAGTGGAAATAAAGAAGTAAATAAGAAAACAGGTTAATGAATGGGGGCGGGGCAAGGGGTGGCACAGGGCTAGGAGGCCCAGTGTACTTGTGTGCCTAGGAACCCTCAAAGAATTAACCCTGTTCTGGATACAATATCCATAAACTACACTGGTTACCTATAGCACCCAGAATATACTTCAAAACATCCTGCATTCTGTACCAGATATGCCACTTCAACTCAGCGGGTGCAATAACTCATATTTTTGTTGAGATCCAATTCTCATCTGCTAGAATCTTCAAAATCCCCAAGATGATCCTCCCCTCACCAAAAGGAGTCAAATACAATTGCATATTCAACTCATTGTTCACCTATGTCGCATTAAAAATCAATTCATCAACTTGAAAAATAAACATGGACCGGTGAGGAGTTTACACCAGTTAACTCCCCGTCAAGAATACTCACTAATGTGGGACGGAGGAAGGTGGTTCTGAGGTCCAGGGTAGACAACAAAACTTGTTTAAATGAAAGAATAACTCACGACCAAAGAAAATTTGATGGATTCTGTAATGTAAAGATTCATTAGCGCTTGGAATATTTTCATATGTTTGGTTTCATTGGTAGTTCCAGGTTATATCTTGGTTGCCAGTTTAGTTGGTTGACGCAATAAAATCTGGAACAGCCTCCCCAAGGAAACTAACTACCTGGATTTTAGAAGAAAATTGAAAATATTTCTTTACAAAAATCACCTTTCAACAGTATGATCCTTTTAGATTTCCCAGAGTTATCCAAGCTCTGACTTCTATAACCTTGCCTATAACAGTTTTCCTACAAATTCCCAATGCTCTGCATATATTCTTTAATTGTAAATTGCCATAATGGCTTCTTCTGTAATGTTGAACGATAAGAGAGTAGTTGTTCCCCATATTTCAAAGGCTCATCTTGCCTCTAATAGAAATTGTGCATTTTTTTATTTAGTCCCAATATTATGGTAAAGCTTGCCTATAGAATAGAGAAAGGAAAAATCTTTTCAAAATTTCAAAAGACATTTAAAGGCATTTTTTCCCCACTGGTTGTTTTAAATTGACGTGATGCATTTGGGACTGCAATCTGCATTTATATACATTTTTATAATTTTTAATTTGTATTAACTAATTTTTTATTTTTTGAATTTTATTTTTGAATTTGCATGTTATAGGATATTATGGGCTCCTTTTACAAAGGTGCACTAGCGTTTTTAGCATGCACTAGCTGAAAAACTATTGCCTGCTCAAGAGGAGGTGGTAGCGGCTAGCACGCATGGCATTTTAGCAAGCGCTATTCCACGCGTTAAGGCCCTAACGCACCTTCATAAAAGGAGCTCTATGTATTAGAAATATTATTCATTATCTTATTTTTATTTTCTATTTAAATGGAGTTCTTTTCATAATTTTGATTATAATGTTAACCACTTTGATCCTTTTTGGCTGTATATAAAAATTTTAACAAGCAAAAACATATGGGAACTTCGGATTCCTGGATCATGGAGAGGCGCTACAGGGACTACAGGGACCAGACGGACTCCATTTGACCAGCAGAGGTAAGAACATCTTCGGACACCGACTAGCCCGCCTGCTTCGCAGGGCTTTAAACTAGGTAAGTTGGGGGAGGGGACCTACTCATATACTGGGAGGGAAAGGAACTATCAGGATGGGACGGGTCGACACTCTGTTTCCGAGATAAGGACCCACTTTGCAAACAGTTCTCTAGGAGCCACACAGACTCAGACAGGAATAGCCTTACAGGGACTTAGCAAACACAAAGAGTGGAGGGCCATGTATGTTAATGCACACAGTTTAGGTAACAAAATTCTAGAACTGGAAACTGAAATAGGAGATGCCAACCTGGACGTGGTGGCAATATCCGAGACTTGGTTCACAGACGCACATGGGTGGTATATGGCCATACCAGGGTACAATCTCCTTCGTCAGGACAGAGAGGGCAGGTTAGGAGGAGGGGTAGCACTATACATTAAAGAGGACATCAAAACCACCAGGATCACTGATGTCAAGTACACCGGGGAGTCCCTCTGGGTAAACCTGGCAAGAGGTGGCAAAAAATGCCTGTATCTTGGTGTGGTATACAGACCTCCAAGACAACCGGAAAACATGGACGCAGAATTAATTGAAGACATAGAGAACATAACTCTACGGGGCGACACTGTACTGCTAGGGGACTTCAACATGCCTGATGCAGATTGGAACACATTTTCAGCAACAACCAGCAGCAGCAGGAAGCTTTTGACCTCCATAGAAGGAGTACATCTCAGACAGATGGTAACGGAGCCCACTAGGGACCAGGCGATCCTAGACCTGGTACTCACCAACGGGGAAAGCGTCTCAGAGGTTTCAGTGGGAGATACATTAGCCTCCAGCGACCATAACATGATATGGTTCAACCTTGGGAAAGGATCCCCTAAATCAATTACAAAAACAAAGGTACTCAATTTCCGGGACACCGACTTCACACGCATGGGAGATTTCGTTCATCAGACGCTGCAGGACCAAGCAGAGACCGGCAATGTGGAAACTATGTGGTCATACCTGAAATCATCCATACACGAAGCAACTAATCGCTACATAAAATCAGTAGATAAACGGCAAAGAAACAACAAACCCCAATGGTTCACTGGAGAGATCTCGCACCTCATTAAAGAAAAGAAAAAAGCATTTCTTTCCTACAAACGTACGCAAAAAAAAGAAACTAAAGTAGAATATAAGACCAGATCTGCAGCAGTCAAAACAGCAGTTAGGGAGGCCAAACTTCGAGTGGAAGAAACTCTGGCAAAAAACATTAAAAAGGGGGACAAATCCTTCTTTAGGTATATCAGTGATAGGAAAAGGAACACAGACGGTATAGTACGCCTTAGACAACCGGACGGAAACTACGCAGTGGCGGACTCCAAGAAAGCAGAACTACTAAATGAATATTTCTGCTCAGTCTTCACCTGCGAGGCACCAGGACATGGACCACAGTTGAAAGAGAAACAAGACGTGGATGACCCGTTTCAGAATTTTGAGTTCACACCTGGGGACGTCTATAACGAACTGGCAAGACTCAAGGTGAGCAAAGCCATGGGACCGGACAATCTACACCCAAGAGTGCTCAGAGAATTGAGAGATGTTCTGGCAGAACCGTTGGCAGTGCTCTTCAATCTTTCACTAAGTACGGGGAAAGTACCTTTGGACTGGAAAACTGCCAACGTCGTTCCTCTACATAAAAAGGGTTGCAAGGCTGAGGCTGCGAACTATAGACCGGTAAGCCTCACCTCAATAGTGTGTAAACTCATGGAGACACTGGTTAAGTATAGATTGGATACGATCCTAAACGAGGAAAATCTCCGGGATCCCAGTCAACATGGATTCACCAAGGGTAGGTCATGCCAGTCCAATCTTATCAGCTTCTTTGACTGGGTAACAAAAAGACTGGACTCAGGCGAGTCCTTAGACGTCGTGTACCTGGACTTCAGCAAAGCGTTTGACAGCGTCCCACACCGCAGGCTGCTGAACAAGATGAAATCAATGGGGTTGGGAGAGACTCTAACTACATGGGTCAAAGATTGGCTTAGTGGCAGACTTCAGAGGGTAGTGGTTAATGGTACTCTCTCTAAAATGTCGGAAGTGACTAGCGGAGTGCCACAGGGTTCAGTCCTGGGCCCTCTCCTCTTCAACATATTCATTAGGGATCTGACTCAAGGGCTTCAAGGCAAGGTAACCTTATTCGCTGATGATGCCAAACTATGCAATATAGTAAACGACTATAATCTAAAGGATGCTATGGAGCAAGACCTGCGTACTCTAGAAAGCTGGTCCTCGATCTGGCAGCTGGGCTTCAACGCCAAGAAATGTAAGGTCATGCATCTCGGAAACAGAAACCCTTGCAGAACTTACACCCTGAATGGAGAAACTTTAACCAGAACTACGGCAGAACGAGACTTAGGAGTAATCATCAGTGCTGATATGAAAGCTGCCACTCAAGTGGAGAAGGCTTCATCTAAAGCACGGCAGATGATAGGTTGTATCAGGAGAAGCTTCGTCAGCAGGAAGCCTGAAGTCATGATGCCATTGTACAGAGCCATGGTGAGACCTCATCTGGAATACTGTGTGCAATTTTGGAGGCCACACTACTGTAAAGATGTGCTCAGAGTTGAATCGGTTCAGCGGATGGCCACCAGGATGGTCTCGGGGCTAAAGGGTCTCCCGTATGAGGAAAGACTGAGCAAGTTACAGCTCTACTCTCTCGAGGAGCGTAGGGAGAGGGGCGACATGATTGAGACATTTAAGTACATCACGGGACGGGTCGAGGTGGAAGATGATATCTTTCTCCTGAAGGGACCCTCGACCACAAGAGGTCATCCGCTCAAACTCAGGGGAGGGAAGTTTCGTGGAGATGCCAGGAAGTACTTCTTCACGGAGAGAGTGATTGAGCATTGGAACAAGCTTCCAATGCAAGTGATAGAGGCACACAGCGTCCCAGACTTTAAGAATAAATGGGATACCTATGTAGGATCCCTACGAGGGTCAGCCAAAGGATAGGATCACTAGGGTATAGACTTGAAAGAGCGGGGCAGTAGAATGGCATTCTTACAAATCTACTTAAATGGGACATTAGACTTAAAAGGGAGGGTCGATGGTGTGGGCAGACTTGATGGGCTGTAGCCCTTATCTGCCGTCATCTTTCTATGTTTCTATGTTTCTTTACTTGTTAATCACCATGAACCTTTATAGACAGAGTGATACACAAATCTCAGATTAGATTAGCATATTCACTGAAAAAAATGCATCTTTCCATACAATGTAAAGGAACAGCTCTTTTCTGTTTCCAAATTAAGACCTTTTGGAGGTTAATTAAGGGGCCAAAAATTCCCGAGCATATAAAAGAGAATTTGGAAACGCCTATATTACTCAAGGAGCTCCAAACAGCATTGAAATCCTTTGGAGTTGGATCCGCTCCGGGAAATGATGGATTTATGGTGGAGTTCTCTAGAGCATTCCAAATGATGCTTTTGCCTGATCTTTTAAATTTATATCAAACACAACTAACCAAAGGTTGTATTGGAGGTACTATGGCAGAATCTTTAACTATCGTTTTACCAAAGCCAAATAAAATCCTCTTTTGGTTTCAAACTACAGGCCTATCTCTTTAATATATGTGGATGGAAAACTTTTGGCTAAGCTTTTAGCTTTAAGATTCGCCAAGGCTCTCCCTTATATAATTGGTATGCACCAAACGGGTTTTGTTGCTCAAAGACATTCTTCCAATAACACTAGATTGGCATTCCATATGCTAAATTTATGAAAAACTATGAATGACCCGGCCTTTTTGGTTTCTCTGAATGTGGAAAAGGCTTTTGATTTGGTGGAGTGGACTTTTATGTATCAAGCAATGGATTGGTTTTGGATAGTATCTGGATTTATTCAAATAATTCAATCCTTATATAGTTCCCCTTATGCCAGAATATATATCAATAATGTGTTCTCCATTTTTGACTGGAGAGGGGGGTTAGATAAGAGTGCCCTTTGTCTCCTTTGCTGTTTGATATTGTTCTGGAACCCTTGTTGTTGGCTATTCAGCAGGCAGAGGTGATACAAGGAATTCCTTATTCAGGTTGGGAATATAAAATCTCTGCTTATGCGGATGATATTTTACTTCATTTGAGATCTGATAGACCGCTTCGGCAAGTTCTCAGGATATAAGATTAATTGGAGTAATGTGCATTCTACAAAAGGTTTATTTAATGCATTCCCTTTCCTTTGGAAGGAAGAAGGAATAAAATATTTAGGCATTATGATTCAAAAAACATTAAATGACACTATGACAGTAAACGAAAAATCTTTATTACTTAAAGTCAAAGAAATGTGTGAGCAATGGAACCCTTTACATCTTTCTTGGTGGGGGAGAGTCCAGACCGTAAAAATGATGATTCTTCCTGTTGTCTGTTACCAAATGAGCATGTTGCCAGTTTACTTTCAGGAGTCCTTTTATAAAAAGTTGAACAATATCTTGACAACATTTCTTTGGCAGGATAAAAAGGCTAGAATTGCCTTAGTAGCTTTACAGAAACCAATTAAGGCGGGAGGGGTACATTTTCCAAACTTCTATAGATATCATCAAGCTTTTATCATGAGGCAGGGTATGTATTGGATTCTTCCTGAAGTCTTGGAACATCTTCCGGATGGCTATATATTACGTTTGGGTTATGTTTTGAGTATCAAGATGCCTAGGCTTTATAAGGACAATAAAATTTTACTTTCCACGTGGCAAACATTGAAATTTATAAATAACTTAACACCGATTCCAATTCATCAGTCCACGTGCCAGTCCCTTTGGTTGTACACCAAGATTCAAATTGGCGGATATAAGGTCATCTGGAAGCATTGGATGCAGGCAGATATACGAACATTAGATGATGTGATTTCAAATGGAAAGATGCTTGAGTTTTCACAGCTGCAAAAATCTTTTGGTATCTCAAAATACCAAGCATTTAAATGGTTGCAGTTGAAGAAGGCTATTCAGAAAGGGTTCCCTGAATGGCGTAATTTAAAGGATCAATATAGCTTGCCGATCCTATGTTTTCAGATGGATTTCCTAGGACATCAGGCTGCCCAGTGGTATAAATTATTATCTGAATATGTGAATAAAAAACCAAAAACTAGTCTTAGAGACATTTGGAGTATTGAGACAAAGTAGCAGATTTCTGCATCTCAATGGCCACAAATTTGGACTTGGAGGATGAGATGTACAGTTTCAGCATCTATGAGACAGACTTGGTTTTTCTAATTACACAGATATTTTTGGACCCCTGTTAGGTTACAATGGTTAGATAGTTCTAGATAGTTCTAGTGCAGCTTGATAAAAGGGCCCAAAATCCTTCTGAATAACAATCTCCAGGTATTCGTTCTTCTTGCCTGACTATAAAGTGAGATGGTCACTAAGGATGAGGTACTACTGTCATATTTGTTGCATCATTACTTTTCCTTCATTAGTGTACTCCCAATTATACGTGGTGGTGGGTGGGGGGATGACATTAATATTCAAAGCAATTTCACTTAGATGGTTTACTGGATAGTGCCACTGAACATAAGCACTAAGGCCCTGATTCTATAAAAGGCACCTAAAACATAGGCACCGAGGAACACGGTTCTTATCACCTGTAAATTTTCATTTAGGTGCCATTTATAGAATGGTACCTGGCAGTGCCTAAATTGGACCCTAACCTTAGGCACTTGCTATTTATGCTGGGGCTTTCTTGGCTTAAGTCCAGTTTAGGCGCCTAAATGCACAAAACATACCTAAGATCCACCCACAATCTATTCCTAACCATGCCCATGCTGGTAGGTGCTTTGGACTAGGCGCCTACCTGAAAGTCATAGGCACCTACCACCCAATTAATTTTAATTTTTCCAATTATGAGTTGCTAATTGTTCATTATTGCAAAGATACTAGAGCTATTCTAGCAGTTTTACCCAGCCAAATAAAGTTAGTGATAATTCTATTTAATTTCTTATAAAAGGACCTGAAGTAATGCCACTTATTTTACCTCATTGGAATGACTACGAGACAGCATTGTATTTTCCAAAACAGACAATATTTTTCTTGTTAGTATAAAGACTTACAAAATTACAGCAGCAAAGGCATAGCAGAAATAAATATTATATTGTCAGTTCAGAATATGCAATGGAGAGTAGAACTTACACTGATATGCCTAGCAGGGGGCTAGCACATCCCCGCTGACATAAGCAAGTGAATCTCTCTAGTTTTACCTGTGATGCGTGGATTGTTATATAGAGAAATTCTCTCTCTGTTCCAAAAAGCATATCCCCGAACTCTGGTCATGTACCTCCCTATTGGTACAAAAATGTATACCTAACTATTTACCCCCCCAGTCCACACCTCTCTCACTTCCCCCCCCAGGAGGGGGCCCCGAGCAGAAACAGAGAATTCTTTGTAAACTTTCTTCCTCCAGCTCTGAGATCCTTATCACCTTGCAGATGCTGATTTGTGGTTTTACAATGCTGTACATCTGTAATGTCCAGCATACACAAGTTAGTCCAGTATGTCCAGGTTATCCATCTCAGACCCCTGAAAATAGACTGGCAACATCCCCATTTGGTAGCAAACCATAGGCAAAATCATCATTTTGACAGTTTGTACTCTCCCCATCAAGAAAGATGTAAAGGGTTCCAATGCTCACACATCTCTTTGACTTTCAACAATAAAGATTTTTCATTTACTATCATTGTGTCTTCCAGAGTCTTTTGTATCATGATGCCTAAATATTTTATCCTTTCTTCCTTCCAAAGGAATGGGAATGACTCAAACAATCCTTTTGTACAATGTATATTTAGTGGCAGAACCTTGGATTTACTCCAATTTATTTTATAACCAGAAAATTTACCGAATCGTTCAATTAATTCCAGTAAATGCGGAATGGTAGATTCAGGATTCTTCAAAAGAAACAAGATATCATCTGCATACATAGAGACCTTATATTCCTGACCTGCATACGGAATACCCTGTATCTCCTCTGCCTGTTGAATAGCCAACAACAAGGGTTCCAGAACAATATCAAACAGCAAAGGAGATAACGGACACCCTTGTCTAACTCCCCTCTCCAGTCAGAAACGTTCTGAAAAAGTATTGTCAAACCAATTGCGGAGGATGGGGTAAATTTCCCAAATTTTTACAGATACCATTAAGCTTTTATCATGCGGCAGGGTGTGTATTGGATCCTTCCTGAGCTCATGGAACATCTTCCTGATTGGCTGTACTTGGAATGGCAAATTATGTCCCCATTACAGCTGTTTCATTTGAGTATAAAGTTACCTAGTTACGTTAAGGACAATAGTATTATATTTGACACCTGGAAAACCTTGAAATTTATTAACAAATTAACAGAGATCCAGATAGAGAGATCTACTTATCAGTCCTTATGGTTAAACTCCAAGATTCAAATTGGCGAGTCTAAAATTGCCTGGAAGCTTTGGATGCAGGCGGTATACATACATTAGATCAGTGGTTCCCAAACCTGTCCTGGGGGACCCCCAGCCAGTCAGGTTTTCAAGATATCCCTAATGAATATGCATGAGAGAGATTTGCATACCTGTCACTTCCATTATATGCAAATCTGTTGTTCTATTGTCCTTTGATACTCAACTTTTGGAAGTCAATATGGGGAAAGATAAATACCATACTGGAATCATCAATTCCATTGACATATGAGGTAGTCATATGCGGAACATTATTGCATATTAAGCCTCCCATGGACTGTTATAATGCCAGCTTTTCCTAATTATGACCGGAATAGTCATTCAGATGATAACTCGTAATTGGAAAAATTTTGATCACCTCAATTTTCCTTTTTGGTGGGTGAATTTATGCTCCAGTTATAGATATGAGAAAATGAATGCTGACATGTTAGGGCATAGCAATATATTTAAACTGGTTTGGGGCTCGTTATCTTTTATTACTTTTATTATAGTCGTCTTTATGTCTTAAATTTTTATTTATTTCCACACACACATCCAGGGAAGGGGGAGAGGAGGGGGTTATTCTATCTTAATTCTAGACATTTGAATATATACATCCAGGGTGGGTGGGATTGCATTACTATTTTACAAAAGGGAAGTTTATGGAAAGATTATATGCATTTGTGGTTTTTTTATTAATCAATGGATGGGTGGGTTAAAATGGTTGCTCAGATATGTCTGTAAGATGAATGTGCTTTTCTTGATGTATTATATGTTTATATACTTGTTTATTGCACTGTTAATATTTGGAAAATCAATAAAGTTAAAAAAAATTGTTCATTATTGGTGCCGATTAAACTTTTTCAATAATTAAGTTAGGTGCCTAGACTGGCTAGGAATGCCAATCTAGATGTCTAACTTTAGGCATCTTTTATAGAGTCTGGGCCTAACTGCCTAAGCCAAAATCAACTATTCAGTGGGTCGTCCAGATGTGGAGCTGGAACTTAAACAGTTATGTGCCAAAATTCAGCCTTAATGGCCAAATGGGACAGCATAAACAGGAATCTTATCTTTTTCCAATTTAACTTAACTGGTTAAGGCTGAAGATCAGTGCTTAACTGGATAGGTGCCAGCTGTTTGCACATACCTGGATATTCAATGCTGGTACCCTGACATGGCCCATCATTGAATATCTGGGCATAAAGCTGGTGACAGCGAAAAGAGCTGACCACTGGCAACTGAATGTTTACCTCATGGACCTCAATTACACCTCATGGGTTGTCATGAAAGTGTCATGTCTTTGACACACCTTTGTTTATGCATAGCTTTGGGTACTCACAGCTTATCAACCCAATGTAGACAGCAAAAGTGACAGCAATGGTGTTAACCTATTTGTAGTTTGTATGACTATGCATAAGCTGCAAGCTAAATGTGATTCTCTCTATTTTCAGACTGACAGAATCTGTGATCATCAGGATTCAGAGCAGGGGCTGCCCTTCCCGATTATATAGAGAAAGCGCTTATGCACTCTAGGGGCTTCAGTGACTCATAAATGGCCCTGAGAAGGATAAAGGATCAAAGAGACCAGCTGTGGAAAATTCTGAATGACCACCCACTCTGTATTTCACTTTACATGTCTTCATGTGTCCTGTAGGGTAATTTGTGTCTGTGTTTGCAAGTTGTCTTTCACATAGTGTGCCTGTCTGTGTGCCATACTGATATGCCAGGTGCTCTTTTGATTGGGGGGGGGGGGGGGCTCATTGTGTTATTCAGTACTCCAGCTTTCCCCCAAGGCCTGCTCACTGTTTGTATCTCTGTTCTTTGAGTATGTATTTCAGGATAGCTTTCATTATATAATTTGGAGTTTTCTTTTGCATGATCTCTCCGTATGCAGAGAAAGAGGCATGTCTTAATAGGTAATATTTTCAAATAATTCCATGAATTTGTATAGTATGCAAGCTGTTTTAATAGAAGAAAACATTTTACAAAGCATGCAAGCAAATGTGCCTGTTTTCTTTGTAAGGATAGATGGGAGTGGAGATTAGTTTTATCTATTTTAGACTATTGTAACATAATCTTTTTAGGAGCATCCCAAAAAATTCTAACGAAATTAAGGATATTGTGGAAATTAAGAACCATAAAAAAATATTTTGATCCTTTATCATTCAGATTATTGGTACAGGCATTAGTTTTATCTATTTTAGACTATTGTAACATCATTTATTTAGGAGCACCCAAAAAAATTCTAAGGAAATTAAGGATAATTCAGAAAATAGCTGTCTGGTTGATTTTTGGTTTAAAAAAAATGACCATATAATCCATATTATCATTTACTTCATTGGCTGCCTTTGGAGGCAAGAGTATTATTCAAATTTTCCTGTATCTGCTTTAAGCTGATATCGGGATTGTCTCCAGCTTACCTTTTTCCTCATTTTGTGTTGCATAGACCAGTGTTTTTCAACCGCTGTTCCGCGGCACACTAGTGTGCCGCGAGATGTTGCCTGGTGTGCCGTACGGTCAGGGCCGCCATCAGGGCAGTACCACCAGTCTAGGGAGAGGGGCGGTCCGCCCCACGTGGACAGGAGAGAGCTGGACGGGGGACCCGCGGAGTTCAACACATCTCGAGCCGCGAGGCTCGTCTTCTGTTCCTGCCTGCCCTGCAGCTAACATATAGCCGATCGCAAGCGTTCCCCGATGTCAGCGCTGACGTCGGAGGGAGGGCTTAAGCAAAGCCTGCCCTCCGACGTCAGCGCTGACGTCGGAGAATACTTCCGTTCGGCTATTTGTGTGCGGCAGGGCAGACAGGAAGCAGAAGACAAGCCTCGCGGCTTGAGCTTCGTTTTGCTGAGAAAGTTGCAAAGATGGGCTGGGAGGCAAACACGGAACACAAAAGGGGGGAGGGAGTGCGTTTTGGACACAAGGCATGAACTTGGGAGAGAGGAAGGGAGGGAAAGAGATGCTGAGGTGGGGGAGGGAATGGGTTTTTGGACACAGAAGGCATGGACTTGGGAGAGAGGAAGGGAGGGAAAGAGATGCTGAGGTGGGGGAGGGAATGCGTTTTTGGACACAGAAGAAATGGACTTGGGAGAGAGGAAGGGAGGGAAAGAGATGCTGAGGTGGGGGAGGGAATGCGTTTTTGGACACAGAAGAAATGGACTTGGGAGAGAGGAAGGGAGGGAAAGAGATGCTGAGGTGGGGGAGGGAATGAGTGTTTGGACACAGAAGAAATGGACTTGGGAGAGAGGAAGGGAGGGAAAGAGATGCTGAGGTGGGGGAGGGAATGCGTTTTTGGACACAGAAGGCATGGACTTGGGAGAGAGGAAGGGAGGGAAAGAGATGCTGAGGTGGGGGAGGGAATGGGTTTTTGGACACAGACGGCATGGACTTGGGAGAGAGGAAGGGAGGGAAAGAGATGCTGAGGTGGGGGAGGGAATGCGTTTTTGGACACAGAAGAAATGGACTTGGGAGAGAGGAAGGGAGGGAAAGAGATGCTGAGGTGGGGGAGGGAATGCGTTTTTGGACACAGAAGAAATGGACTTGGGAGAGAGGAAGGGAGGGAAAGGGATGCTGAGGTGGGGGAGGGAATGCGTTTTTGGACACAGAAGAAATGGACTTGGGAGAGAGGAAGGGAGGGAAAGAGATGCTGAGGTGGGGGAGGGAATGAGTGTTTGGACACAGAAGGCATGGACTTTGGAGAGAGGAAGGGAGGGAAAGAGATGGTTGTGTACACGGGGAATAGAAGAAAGGAGAATTTTTGGTCATAGGGAGGGAGTGAGGTACAGATAGTGGCATACCAGGGTGGGGGGGGCGGTCTTACCCACCCCGGGTTTACGTCCCAAGGGGGTGCACAGCTGGCCACCCTCCAGTGTTGTCCCTAGGCCGGCAAACTGCGGCTCTTTAGCCACTTGAGTGCCACCGCCGCCATCGGGAACAGGCCGGCGCCAAGTTCTCCCTGCTTTTCCCTGTGGGGCCGGCCAACTCTCGCCACTCGCGTCAATTCTGACGTCGGAGAGGACGTTCTGGGCCAGCCAATCACGTCCTCTCCGACGTTAGAATTGACGACGGGTGGCGAGAGTTGGTCGGCCCTGCGGGGAAGAGAAGCAGGGAGAACTTGGTGCCGGCCTGTTCCCGATGGCGGCGGTGGCAGCATTATAAAATACTTTCTTTGTGTTTATTTGATTCCTATATATTTATATATAGTCAATATAGGCACAGTTAAATTTTTTAACTTTTTCTAATGGTGGTGTGCCTCGTGATTTTTTTCATGAAACAAGTGTGCCTTTGCCCAAAAAAGGTTGAAAAACACTGGCATAGACCATCAAGAGAAACTAGAAACTTCTACTTATTTGCTAATCCAAAAATTAATGGGCGTAGATATAAGACCTTCTTAGATATGACCCTAGCATTTCAAGCTGGTAGGCAAGAATCTTGGTTAGGTAAATGTATTCAGCAAACTATGTTATCCTATTGCAGTTTTCGGAAATTAATTAAGACCACTTTGTTCGATAAGTTTATTACTTAGTGAGTTTTATTACTGAAATTCTATTTTACAAATATTTTTTACTGTATTATTGTATTTCGCTGATTGTCCAGCTCTTTTTAGTGTAAACCGTCTAGAACTTTTGGTTATTGTGGTATAAAAGAATAAAGTTATTATTATTATTACTTGTGACACTCCTTGGAAAATATCTTCTACCAGTTCAACTAGAAATGCATGTTACTGGAGCCTATATATATCATATTTTTCACTCTATAAGAAACACCTGACCATAAGACGCACCCACCTTTAGAGAAGGGAAACCCAAGAAAAAAAATTCCCACCACCCTGCCCTGTACCCCCTCTGGTGGTCTAATGGTAGTCCGGGACAGGGTCTTATAGAGAGAAAAACCTGTAGGCAGCATAGGCACCCCCCTCCACGTAGGCAGCAGAGGCACCCCCGTAGGCAGCAGCGGCAGGCACCCCCCATAGGCAGCACAAGCACCCTCCTTGGGCAGCCCCCCGGCACCTTTTTTTGAAGTCCATTGGAGCTATCCGTGCTCCTGCCTGTCTCCCTCGCTGGATGGCTCTTCTTCTGTTCGGGCAGAGTGGCGCAGAAGACAGGCGCGTGCTGTTTGCGTTCCTGCCTGCTGCAGAGCCGCTCCCCAGTTGGCTGCAGTCAGTTCTCGCGAGTCACATAGCATGATAAAAGGGGCCCTACATTAGGTATGTAATAGGCATTAGTTGATATCTTGGATGCGCAATTTATAGAATCTGGGAGTAAGTGTATGAGCATGTGACAGAGTACATAAAGATGATGACAGGGAAAGTGTGGCTAGTGAAACTGCTAGGATGCTTTGGTAACTGTTAAGGGGAGAGTGTGGCGCAGTGGTTAAAGCTACAACCTCAGCATCCTGAGGTTGTGGGTTTAAATCCATGCTGTTCCTCGTGACCCTGGGCAAGTCACTGAATCCCCCCATTGTCCCAGGTATATTAGGTAGATTGTGAGCCTGCAGGGACAGACAGGGAAAAATGCATGAGTACTCAAATAAATTCATGTAAACCATTCTGCCCTGGGAGAATGGTATAGAAAATTAAATAAATAAGTTCTAGAACAGTGTTTTACAAAAAAAATAAGTTCATGATTCTATTGACAATATGTGAACAAAAACATTCCACAAACAGAACTCTTGGGGGTCCTTTTACTAAGGTGCGCTAGCCATTTTAGTGCGTGCTAAATGCTAACGCATCCATTATATCCTATGGATGCATTAGCATATAGCACACGCTAAAACAGCTAGCTCGCCTTCGTAAAAGACAGGTGAAGTTTCACCACTTTTTCTGACAACAAATTCCGTAGTTTTTATTACATTCTGTGTGAAGAAATATTTTCTCTGGTTTATTTTAAGTCTACTACTTAGTAGCTTCATTGCATGCCCCCTAGTCCTAGTAAGTTTAGACACCTCTAGTGTGTAATATCATTTTATTATCACATAATGTGAGTGGGGGTGCTGTGTAGCTTAGAGAGGAGGGAAAGGTATATTGACTGGTAAGATAAATACTAGTCGGCAATACTTGGAATCTTAGTTATAACCATATATCATCTCCATTATATTTTGCAACATGGTGGTGACTCCACAACTAGCATTTAAACATGGGTGGTTGGGGCCTGCGCAGAGCAGTGGGTGCATCTCTAGTCACCTTCTTGGGCAGACTAGATAGATTGGGAAGGGGATCTTTTTCTGCCATTTACTAAGTTACTGTGTATAATATGCCCCCACAATCAAATAGTATATAATTAATTGCAAAATGAAAGAATACAAATCTCAAGGGTGGCAATTCTACAAATTTGTGCCAGTATTTTGGTACCCCAATGCCATGCACTTAGCAGCAATTCAGTAACAGCCTTTTGGTGCCAAGAAACCACTGTAGAACACTAAAATAAGTTGGCATTGGCGTACCTAAAGTTATATGTAAATGCCAACAGTTACCCCAAGTCAATGGCAGCCATATGTGTTGGCACCTAATTGTGCTTTGATGTGTGTAATTTATTGTTTTATATGGTACTACTACTATTACTATAGCACTGCCAGATGTACACAGCACTATACATTAAACATGTAAGAGACAATCCCTGCATACATATGTATTGCAGAAATATACTCATGACTTGCCCATACTGCAGCCATGTTGACGCCTTCCTCCTATTTGTGTGCTAAGCAATATTGGAATGTGTTACAGAATAGTATCTAGCACTTATGTGTGTAATTGCCAATTAGCAGCAAACATGTGTATAAGTGGTACTGTTTTGTAACTTATCTGCACAATTAGCACCTACCTTTAAACACATTTTATATAGAATTGATTTTAATGAGTAAAACTCAGCCCTGCCCACATCACGATATGGACATCCCCTTTTATTTACCAAAAGGAAAGCTTATGGCTTGAGAGAATTGAAAATCCTTCAGTTGTTTGGGAAAAAAAAGTAGCTAATGGGTCTCACAGCCCATTTCAAAATCTTGACCCTGTTACAGAGAATGCCACCACAATGTTTGTTTCAGGCTGCATGGTTAACCACTGTGTCCCCTGAAGAAAGAATACAAGAGTGTGGAGGATGGAACAGACTGAGTACACTTTGTGTGGGAGGGAGAGAGTACAGGCACCCGACTTAAACACGACTCATACTTAAGAACGCGGTCGTGGCTTCATCTGATTTCACAGAGCAGTATTTCCAGTAGCATGGACTCCTACACTTCTCCTGCAGCAGATTCAGGAATGATACAGGGCCACATTAAGAACAGTGTGTGTGGTTGTGCATGCTGTACCTCAGAGGGAACACTGGTAGAGAAAGTTGGCCCTTTAATCAGCAAGAATCTTAAAATCTACAAGTTCTGCGTTATATACAAATCTGACTTAAGAACAGCTTTAAAAACGTAACACATTCTTAACCCGGGGACTGTCTGTACCTATGTCAAACTGGTGGGGAAAATGCTGCGACTACTGCAAATGCTTTGGGAGTGTCTGTTAATATCTACCATAAATTAAATATTTTTAGATTATATCTTAAGTATTGACTCGCAGAAAGCTAAGAGCAGAGCTTCTGTGAAATTAGCCTGATCTTTGACAAACATTTTAATTTACTTCACCATTTATTCACAAATGAGTGTTAATTATTTTTGCTGTCAACAGCTCTTTGAAGCATGTTAACGGACCCCCTACTTAGCAACCCTTGTGTAATACTTGGACTGCCATAAGTCAATACAGTGGTCTGCCAGCACTGAATAAAAACAATTATTATGCGAGCAATTGGTTTACTTAAAAAAACATGAAAGACCGGTAAACCTGGAGTTTCCTGTCCCACCACCTAATGTGCATAAAAGAAATGAGGGTCAGTAATCACTGTCAACAGTTTCTTGTAACTAAGGATTGAATCATTTATCTGTTTGAATGTGTAAATTATCATCATTTTGTATTCCAGAAAAAAAGGGCTGAGGGCAATTTATGGTCTAAAAATAATAAGATATGGAGATTTAATAAAAAATTACTGTTTTATTCATTATTTCCTCCTAGAGACAAAAATATATTGAAAACATTCTGGCAGCATGCATTTTTTAAAAATTTGCTTTTCCTTCAACACTAAACTTTATATTCCTGCACAGAGGTATTTATAACAAAATCCTTATAAAGGTTTTCAAAAAAATGTGCCAATTTTATAAGATGATTTAGGTGCCTGTGTACTTTTATAAAGTAGAGGCCTATAATAATCCCTAGTACCATACAAATTTCTTCACACAAATTTATACCAGCAACGAGGCAGGTGTAAGTTCATATGCTCTTTGGGGTTTACTAAGCTGCATAAATTGTTAGTATGGCAAATAAAGCACACTGATGGTTATTGAAACCCCTTAGTAGTTAAGGCAGACATTCCCAACCCAGTCCTTGGGGCACACCTAATCCCATAGGGCAGGGGTAGGGAACTCCGGTCCTCGAGAGCAGTATTCCAGTCGGGTTTTCAGGATTTCCCCAATGAATATGCATTGAAAGCAGTACATGCGCATATATCTCATGCATATTCATTGGGGAAATCCTGAAAACCCGACTGGAATACGGCTCTCGAGGACCGGAGTTCCCTACCCCTGCCATAGGGTTTACTGGTTATTCACAATGAATATGTATGAGATAGATTTGCATGCATTACCTCAATTGCATGGAAATCTAACTCATACATATTCATTGTGGATGTCCTGAAAAACCAGCGGAACTAGGTGTGCCCTGAGCCTGAGTCGGGATTAGCTGAGTTAAGATATGGTAATTTCCTTGTTAACAACTAAGGAGGAATGGATGCAGAATGCCTAACAACTAATACACAGGAAATTGCCACATATTAATAGTTATTGCAGCAGATTACACAGCACAGCTACTTCCACCTGAATGAGTGTTGCTACGGCTAGTGATGGCGCCAGGGAGTTGTAGGAGAAGGGCGTTAATGTGAATTAGTAGATAGGAGGGACGGAAATGGATGTTGACGATGCTTGGTGAGTAAAATAGGAAATGGAAGGTTGGCCACAATAAAGGTAACCCAGTACCAGGTATAGGGGCCCTTTTACTAAGCTGTGTTAGGCTCTAACACTCACCTACCGCAGCTTAAAAGAGCATACTGCAGGATTGACTCAGGCACATGTGTGCATGCTGACCATGCACTAAACCAGTGGTTCCCAACCCTGTCCTGGAGGACCACCAGGCCAGTCAGGTTTTCAGGATCGCCCTAATGAATATGTATGGAGCAGATGTGCATGCCTGGCACCTCAATTATAGGCTGATCTCTCTCATGCATATTCATTAGGGCGATCCTGAAAACCTGACTGGCCTGGTGGTCCTCCAGGACAGGGTTGGGAACCACTGCACTAAACAATGTTTTTTATCGTTTCTTGTCAGGGGGGTGTGTCTGAGATCACAGAGGTGGGTATTCCTGAGCTACATCACTGTGCTATCTGGTTATCACGGGAATAGCACCTAAGCTCTTATTGCCTGAAAAATGGTTGCTGGTGGTAAGTGCACATGCATTATTATTATTTTTTTTTTTTTAATGACTGGGCATTAAGGGCAACATTAGCATATGGCCATTAATACAAACAAATAGTAAAAGTGGTCTTAGTGCATGGGAAAAACTTGTGCAAGGGTGTGCTAAGGCTACTTTTTGCCACAGCTTAGTAAAAGAACCCCACAATGAGCTATTAAGGTTGGGAAACAATGGCTAAGAATGTAAGAATATGAGCTGCCATACTGGAATATACCAAAGGTCCATCTAGCCCAGCATTCTGCTTCCAACAGAGGCCAGCCCTGGTCACAGGTACCTAGCAAGATCCCAAAGAGTAAAACAAATTTTATGCTGCTCATCCTAGGAATAAGCAGTAGATTTCTCCATGTCCGTCTTAATAATGGTTCATGGACTTTTCTTTTAGGAAGTTAATCAAACCATTTTCTAAACCCTGCTAAGCTAACTGCTCCCCTGTCAATCCAGCTAAATATCTGTGCAGTCTTACATAGCACACCCATGTTTAACTGAATTATAAAAAGGTATTCCTGGTAATATTAGCTTTGGGGATAAAATATCACTCGTGCAGAAATGCCAAGTTACTCAAATTCAGGCTGCAGATTTTTGACCAGTCCCAAAGCAGTATGGGATTTGTAGTGCCTGACCCTGCTTTTTGAAATCAGTGCTGAAAGTCCCATAATGCACCAGGATGGGGAGATAAGAAATCCAAAACTGTCCTAAAATCTCTAGCTTGGAACTGGGCATCTTTGCTAATTGTTTGTATTTTCAAATCTATGCGTCATCATCCATTTAAATGTCAAACACACAAAAAGCAGGAAGAAAATCAGTGGCCCCTTTGTCCTTGTGAATCATTTATAAAGGGAATATACAGGTGTACTTTCCTTTAGAAATTTAAGTACAGAGAATTTGTAACCACATTGTACTTAGGTGGGAAATTTGAAAGTTTTTCCCTCCCTACCACATTAACAGCTTCATTGTAGCAGTTATGAGATTTATTATCCCTTTTAAACATGCTAAATTGCAATTCTGACATCAGCAATAACCCTCTGCTCCTCCTCCTCCTTTCTCCATCTCTGTAAATAATGCTGTCATTGTTCCAGTCTCCTCTGCTTGCAACTTTGGAATCATCTTTGATTGTGACCTCTCATTTTCTACGTATATCCAACATGCTGCTAAGACCTGTCATTTCTATCTCTTCAATATCACCCAAATTTGCCCCTTCCTCTCTGAGCACATTACCCGGACCCTTGTCCAAGCTCTTATAACCTCACACTTAGATTACTGCAATCTACTCCTAACTGGTATCCTTCAGTGTCACCTCTCCCCCTTGCAATCTGTGCAAAACTCTGCTGTGCGACTCATCTTCTACCAACCTCACTACGCTCATTTCACACCTCTCCTTAATTCGCTTCACTGGCTCCCTATCTGCCATCGCATACAGTTCAAGATCTTATTGCTGACCTACAAGTGTGTTCATTCTGCTGCCCCTCAATATCTCTCCTTACTTCTCTCTCCTTATACATCTCCCAGAGAACTCCATTCCTCAGATAAGTCTCTCTTAACGTTACCCTTCTCCTCCACTGCCAATTCCAGACTTCGTTCCTTTCATCTAGCTGCCCCTATGCCTGGAATAAATTACTCGAGTTTATCCATCAAGCCCCTTCCCTTCCCTTGTTTAAAAGAAGACTGAAAACCCACCTTTTTTATATAGCTTTCAATCCTTAACCTTACTCCACTGCCCTCCAGCCTTGTGATTAGCCGTTCCCCTTAACTGTATTCATGACACCCCGTTTGTCTGTCTTGCCTATTTAGATTGTAAGCTTTTTCGAGAAGGGACTTTTTTCTTACTCTTTGTGACTCTGTGCAACGCTGCGTGCGTCTGGTAGCGCTGTAGAAATAATTAATAATAGTAGTAGTAGTAATAGTAGAACAATTTCACGGAGCCTTTAGTTTTGGTATGATATGAGAATGATGTGGTGAGGATTAAAAAAATATTTCCATATTTAATTTAACTCACTCCCCTCATAAAGACCCCCCTCTCCTTTTAAAAACCATGATAGTGTGTTTTAGCACAGGCTGGCATTATGAATACTCAGCACTGCTCCCAATGCTCATAGGAACTCTATGAGCATCGGGAACAGCGCAGAGCTACGCTAAAATCCACAATTGCAGTTTTGTAAAAGGAGGAGGAGGGATTAATATCCTTCCAAGTAACATATATATCATTAGGATATAATGGGAAAAGTTGAGAACTACTACTGAATGTACCAAAGTATTGGAACACAAATATTAATTCATGTCTGTCAACAGAATAGCTACCAAACAATTTAGCATGGACAAATCAAGATCTTTTCAATGAGTCTCTAGAGCCGGGAGTGGTACCGGAGGACTGGAGAAGGGCGGATGTGGTCCCTCTCCACAAAAGTGGAAGTAAGGAATTACAGGCTGGTAAGTCTGACTTCTGTGGTAAGAAAATTAATGGAAACACTTTTAAAACAGAGAATGGTGAAATTTCTGTAATCCTGTGGATTACAGGACCGGAGGCAACATGGATTTACTAGAGGTAGGTCTTGTCAGACAATTTCTTTGACTAGGTGACCAGAGAATTGGATAGAGCAGTGATTCCCAACCCTGTCCTGGAGGAACACCAGGCCAATCGGGTTTTCAGGCTAGCCCTAATGAATATGCATGAGAGAGATTTGCATATGATGGAAGTGATAGGCATGCAAATTTGCTTCATGCATATTCATTAGGGCTAGCCTGAAAACCCAATTGGCCTGGTGTTCCTCCAGGACAGGGTTGGGAACCACTGGGATAGAGGATGTACGCTATGTGGTGTATTTAGATTTTAGCAAAACCTTTGACAGTGCTCCACACAGACATCTGATAAATAAACTGAGTAACATGAAGAAAGACCTGGTGAAGCCTGAAGAATGGTCTGAAATTTGGCAGCTACAATTTAATGCTAAGAAATGTATGCACAACAGAAGAGCAGGACTTGGGTGTGATTGTATTGTATGTGATAATCTTAAGGTGGCCAATCTTAAGATGCTAGGGTGCATAGGAAGAGGTATGGCCAGTAGGAAAAAGGAAGTATTGATGCCCCTGTATAAGACTTTGGTGAGACCTCATTTAGAATATTGTGTGTAATTCTGGAGGCTGCACCTTCAAAAAGATATAAAAAGGATGGAGTTGGTCCAGGCCCAGAATGTCCTCTCCGACGTCAGAATTGACGTCGGAAAGAAGACTTCCTGTTGGGTTTGGCAGCTGTAGTGGCAGGGCAGTAAGAGCAGCAGACAGGGGGAAAGATGGGGAGGCTTTTTTTTTTTGTGGCAGGGAGGGACAGGAAGTGATCGCCTGTCCCGTTTTCCCCGAGCACAGCTTCGGGACGCTGTTCCTGAAAACGGGACATTTCGGCGTCCTGAAGCTGTCTGTGGGGACAACGGGACAGGAGGTCTGAAAACGGAACCGTCCCGTTCAAAACGGGACGTATGGTCACCTTAGGTATTTCTGAACTTCTAACTCATAGATTTCCCAGGCCTTTTCATTCAAAGTGTGTTTTCTTGTTTCTTGTCCAGCATCCCTGTCACTGTCAAGGTGGATCTGTGATAAGAGTTGAGAAGCCTTCTCTGCCATGATGCACTAATAATAATAAACCCCATTTTCCCCAACAGTTCTTACAGGTGCTCCTGGCTGTGTGCTGTTCTCAAAATGCAACAATGTATGTTGAGGGTGGGGTCCTCTCCCTCTCTCTCTCTCTGGCTAGATGTCCCTGACAAGAGGTCTTTACATACTTCAAACTTTCATAGATCTCTTGGTTCAAATGTCCAATGATCCCTGATTTACAGTTGCTCTATTCTCGTGTTGGTTGTACTGTGGATTGTTCAACTGGATTTAATGAAGCATTGCTCTTAACTGGCTTTCACTGTAACTAGCTCTCTCCCAGAGCATCCCAGTCATTATAAACTTATTGACTCAGTAGCCTTGTAATATTATCAGACTGTACTTTGTATTCCTCAAACAACTTTCTTTAGTACAAAATTTAAAACAAAGAAATAAACCAATTTACAGTTCAATTGATCTCAAGGAATTTCATCTCCAACAGAATCCACACTCTATCAGCCCATTTCAGAGGTAGAAATGGCCAGGAGTCCATTCCACATACTCTTTGGAGAATAATAGCAGTGTTTAGAATAGCAGATTCAAAACTAGTTAGTTTGAGGATAGCAAATTCAAAGGTATAAAACAAATGGGGGAACAATTGTTCTCTATAGCCATATGTAGCTCTACAATAGAATCTGCTATCTTTATACACAAACACAACAGAATCAGCCAGGAGAAAAGGGGGGGGGGGGAGGTGGAGCACAGCCTATCAGATGAACCGTAGTGCACTCTGGGAGCTTATCTTAAAGCAATATACTTTGTTTATATTTTTTTCCTCTATGCACATAACCTTTTATGTGAAGTTCACTGCAGTACCCCCTAGGGTGCCCCTCTGCTCTGCTGGATGTCTGTATGGCCAGTCTACTAACATAAGAACATAAGAATTGCCACTGCTGAGTCAGACCAGTGGCACCTCCTACATGGCTTGTTCTATGCATTTTTTTAATTTGAATGTAGTTTTTTTTTTAATGGTTCAGAAGATGCATTGAGCACAAACATATCCATGTTCGAAAAACAAGATAGATGTTTTGCAGTTTTGAAAATGGGTATGCTTGGTACTGGATTTTTTTAAAATTTCCTTTCCATGCCACTTTGGGTGATCTCATTGAGATAGCGTTAACAAAATATTTTCAATCAATAAATATTAAATAATAGGTATAAAATTGAAAAAAGGATATGATGATGTAGCCCTATGGAAATATGTCATATAGGCAAATCAATTTATATCTTTTAAAAAGTTTCTCAAAATTTGTCACTAAAAACATTTTATTCCATACGTAACCACTTGAGTAAATAAAAGTCAAGAATCAAGTAGTTTTTCATTCTCAGAAAGATGGTTTGGAAAAAAAAAAAGCATTTTTCTTGGTAAGCACTCTTGTACTGATGTGCCACTGTGCAAAACACAATTAAACAGTTCAAATAATTCTGTTTCATAAAATTAGCAGTGTTATTGGAAAAACTGGTGGTTTTTTAAAGTGCCTATAGCTGAAAAGCCTCTGAGCAAGCCTAGTATTGATTTTGAAACAATCTTACACATGATAAATGAGCGCAAATTTAGAGAAGGCTTCAGTCATGAGAGCTCAAAGATCAATCAGCTTGTCAACAGGCAGACTAAATTCAATTTTTATTCTTTGCTAAATTCTAGTGCAGTGGTGGTAGACCAGTGTTTCCATTACAATTGCTTTGCAGAAGGGATAATATAGCTCTGTTAATATTCCTAAAACATGATTAAAAATGTGACCTTTAGTTAACTCTATCATTTTCTTGAGATGTACAAATGACTATCTTATAAAACAGAGTACGTTGTCTAAAAAAACAAACAAACAAAAAACTCTTGGCCCACTCATCTTTTCATATTACTTGCATACTGTGCTGTCACAAGTCTTATCTGATCTGTGCTCTTTTCCAGCCTTGTATCAGGAAACATGAAATGTTTTCTTACCTTAATAATCCTATATAATAAAACGCTAGCCGCGCATGTGCACTCAACTGCGTGCTTCCATTTTCCCTGATCTGTGAGATGTAGGTCCGTGGCCTTGCAGGAGTGCGCATGCGCGAGTCCCCAGCCTTACTTTCCAGCACCTACCACTCGCCGCCAGCGCTGGACTTCCTGCTCTCCGTGTCGGCTCCTCTCACCAGCCGCACCAGTGTCTGAGAAGGCTTCCGACGCTGCCGGGATCGAGAGGAGCTGTGGTGACACCTCGCGGGAAGGGAAGACCAAAACACTCCAGCCGCGAAGGGATGCCGCGGTCCCGAATCAAAACCAGCTGATTCCAGCAGCGTGTGCAGCACTCTACACACACTGCTTCGGGGCCTTTTACTGCCCTGATTTGCTCTGCCGCGTCTCTGATGATGTCATCAGGGACGTGCCAGAGTAAATCAAGGCAGTAAAAGGCCCCGAAGCAGCGTGTGTAGAGTGCTGTACACACTGCTGGAATCGGCAGATGGTCGGACCGCGGGAAGGGAAGGGTGGGGGCGGCAAGGGACTAAGGGAGCAGTCAAGACCGAGGGATGGGAAAGGGGAGGTAAGGGAAACGCTGTTGCTGTACAGGGAAGTGGTGTGGGGTGGGAGGGAATGCTGGTGCTGCTGTGACTGCTGCACAGGGAAAGTGGGGATCTAAATACTGCTGTACAGGGAAGTAGTGGCGGGGAGGGAATGCTACTGCACAGAGACATGGAGGGGGAGGGGATGCTGCTGTGGCTGCTGCACAGGGAAGTGGGGGGGGGGAGAGAGACAGATGGATAGAAAGAAAGCCAGACAGCGAGAGGAAGGCAGACAGAAAGAAAAGAAGAAAGGCACAGGGGCAGAGAGAGACACAGAAAGACAGACAGACAAAGGGGGCCAGGGAGAGAGACAGACAAAAAGAAAAACAGCGGGAGGGAGAGAGACAGAGAAAGAAAGACAGACAGACATATATTCTAGCACCCGTTAATGTAACGGGCTAAAATACTAGTAAACAGATAATAACTTTGAACATTGAAGAGCAGAGCAAACATACTTCTTCCCGGTTTCTCGAGCAGATCAATTGATTGCCTGGACATGCTCAGTTTGCAATGTTATACATCTGGAAGAGCTCATACTCAGTTCGTAGAACTGCATAATCGTAGGGTCCCTTATTAAGGAGGGGTTCAACTGCTAATCAGATAATTCCAATTGACCAGTTGGTGTTCTCCTTGTGAGTCGGTTTGCTTTTGATGCATATGCCTCATATTGTCCATGATGATTTCAGTGGATGATTGCCAGTCATACAACATACGGTGAGGGCACTAAGTTAAAATCTAAATATGTACCAGACCTATTTGTTCCATGTATGCCATTCTGCTATGAATAAGTAGATAATACTCTCAGTTTCAAGGTCAAGCCTTAGCATATTGTACTCACTATGACAACAATGGTGTTCTAAAGGCCTGCTTCACTAAATATCACCTACAGAGCAAGCTATGTGATCTTGCCTAGATCATTAGTTGTATCAATCATTAGCAAAGTACAGGATCTTTAGTCAACTACTGCCAGTTTATCTGTCTTATTGACAGTAGTTTTCACAGTTGACTATGTGGGCTGCTCAAAAGTCTAAAACAGTTTTGAAACAGAACAGCCTTAAGAACAGTGGCATGGCGAGGGAACTTTGCACCCAGGGCAGAGGCCCCCAACATTAATGTACCACATTCCCTCCAATATACCTTAACATATGATGTGAGTTGCCCACCATGAACCATTTTCCGCAGCCCCCTATACCTCTTCAAATCTTTGCTGGGCCCAAACATCATTTACCAGCTGCTTGCACTGGTCTCATCCTTCCCTCTGATGTCACTTCCTGGTCCATGCAAACAGGATGTGATGTTAGAGAGATGGATGAGGCCAGCATGAGCAGTGAATAAGAGACGATACTCATGGCTGGCAAAGATTTGAAGAGGTACAGGGAGTTGGAGGTGGAGGTGGAAGAGGAGAGGAGAGGTATGAGGGGGAGGAAAGAGGAGAGGTGATGGTATCCGCCCACCAAGGCAGTGCCCAGGTCAGTCCACCCCCTGTCCCTCCCTTACTATGCCAATGGTCACCAGTGTTCATTCTTGATTTAATCCTACTTGTTGATGGAAAAGGCAATGTTGCCTACTTATAACAGATGTTTTCCATAGACAGTAGGACTGATCAGACACACACAGTCTGATATTCAGAACCTAATGCCGGCGCTAAAAGCAATTAGCGCTGGACAAGCACCAATGTTCAGAGGATATTAGCACAGGGAACAGCATAGGCACTGAAGATTAGCACAAATTGTATGCAGATTTAGTCAAACAAGGTGTTTGACTAAATCCCAATGCTCAGAAAATCTAATTCTCCCTTACTGCAGGAAACCTAATGCCAGTTCAGAGCTAGCATTAGGATAGGATTGGAATGATTTGGATGCAGGATGAACTGGGTCAGTGCTAGGCAACATCCCCCTGCTCTCTGATGCAGGAAGGATCTGAGAAGAGCCCCAGGTATGTGCTGGAGCCATTCCCTCACCGTGTGCTTTGAAGTGAGCTTTCTCAACATGGCAACGGACTCTGTCCTTTTCAATTTGAAACTCAGGAGCAGCTTGACCCATGAAGCGGCCAGAAGTGCTTTCCCAAACTTCTCTGCTTTCTTCTCCTTCCAAAAAGATGCTGCAAACTCTGCTGCCTGTGTTTTGTCAAACAAATTATCTGCTTGGGAATGGATCATGAATCCCAGAGATCTTGACTTGGCAGGCACACGAGAGCTTTGCTTACCATGTAGCCTATGCACACGTGCCAGGCATGTTCCTCTTCCTTTCTGAAAAATTACTTCCCGATGTATGACACCAATAGTACATATATAGTTTGCATGCTATTAATGTTGAACACTGGGAACTTATTTTTCTATGCTGTTCCTGCGGAATTGTCCTGCACTGTAGAGAACAGCGCAGGAGTTCTGAGCATCAGCCTGACAGCCCCTCATATTTCCCTGGTACTGTTTCACTGTTTTGAGCTTTGAAACAAACTGAGAAGTTGAGGAGACCACGGTCTGCAAGAAGAGCCACACGTGGTCAGGGTTTACCCTAGTTCTAAGTTCTGGGAAAGCAGTTCCATCCCAGCTCTATCAGATGGCATCGCCCACTTGTGTGTCCTATCAATAAGGAAAACATTTGTTATAGGCAGACAGCATTACATTCCTTAATAAGCTATATGCCAGTGAAAGACATTTATATTTCTTAAAAGTTAACCATACTTTCATTTTAAAGGTCACCATGGATACAAATTACTGTACTTATATGTTTTGCACTTGTTTTCTGAATAGCTAGTTTTCTTGTAAAAAAAAAAAATAAATAAAATGCTCAGATTTCAAATTTTAGGGCTCCTTTTACGAAGGTGCTAGCCAAAAAACTACTGCCTGTTTAAAAGGAGGCAGTAGCGGCTAGTGTGTTTGGCATTTTAGCGCGCACTAGGTGTGCGCTAAAACCACTAGCACACCTTTGTAAAAGGAGCCCTTGATGCTCCATTGTAGTTTCTATTTTCTAGTCCCACTGAAAACAAAACCCCAGGTCTTGTCTTCCCTCAGTCTCCTTCAGTTTAGCTACAAACACCTGTGCTAAGCAACTTTAAATGTATTGCTAACTTCTTTGAGAAAGAGCATAACATAGTAATGTGGAGTGGCATAATAAAAAAACCAAAAAAGTCTAAGTCCGTTTTGGGCCTAAAGCACAATTTGCCCAAAGTCGGCAGCGTCTAAACTCCGTTCTCAAAAAACTACGTCCAAAATATTTTTTGGGGGAGAATTGTCTAATTATACGTCCAGCAGTTTGATCGTCCAGACTGCCAAGTCGTCTATCTTTATACCGCATTCTCATCCCAAAAAATCATAAAAGTCTAAAACACCTGCAGGATGATTAAGTCTAGGTCGGCCCACATCTCGCCTACCTCCCACCCAAAACCACTCCTCCCAAAAAATGTCCCTTTTCCCTCTGGGCGCACAGCGGCAGTGAAAAGGCCTAAGCTGCCTCTAGATATGTCTAAAACCTATTTTGATTATCAGCACTTGGACAACCTGTCTTTTAGGTTGTCCAAGTACCAATTTAGGTGGGGTTTTAGATATATTTTTGTTTCTATTATGAACCTCATAGTAATATAGTACATGACGGCAGACAAAGACCCGAATGGTCCATCCAGTCTGCCCAACCTTACCCTCTCTTTAAATGAATGGTTTAATTTAAATGTTCGTTCTTCTTAACTCTTTCTAGGCCAAAACTCAAAGCTCTGCCCGGTACTGTGCTTAAGTTCCATCTACTGAAGTCTCCATCAAAGCTTACTCCAGTCCATCTAAACCATTGCAGCCATTGAAGCCCTCCCTTCCCCTTCCTCAACCAAACAGCCATATACGGACACAGACCCAGTTCTTCAATATATACCATTATTTTCTGATTTGAGATCCTCTGTTTACATCCCATGCTTTTTTGAACTCTGTCACCAATTTTTTTCCACCACCTCCCTTGGGAGCACATTCCAGGTGTCCCCCACCCTCTCCGTAAAGAAGAATTTTCTTACATTACTATTGAGTCTACCACCCCTTAACCTCAAATTATAATAATAATAATAATAATAACTTTATTTTTATATACCGCAGTACCACAAACAGTTCAAAGCGGTTTACAGTGTAAGAGACTGTACATTTACAGCGAAGATACAATGCGAACTGTACATATTCAGTAAAGGTGTTTATACAGCAAAGAACAGTGTAGGTTTACCATGCAGGAGACTTTACATATACAGCAGAGATATGTATATAGTGGAGAGGCAGTGCGAGGGGCATTATAATGAATAAAGCAGTGTACAAAAACCAATGCAGGGTGGTGAATGTCAAGAAGACTACCAGTATCAGTTATAGGATGGAAGTATTTGATTATTTGGTGATGGGGGAGGTTCCAGAAATTTGTCATAGAGGAAAGATTTGAGAGATTTCCTGAAGGATGAGTAAGATGGGGCAGATGAGATGAGGATGGTCAGGCAGTTTGTCCATCTGCCAGCTTGGTATGAGAGAGTTCTATTGAAGAATCTTTTGTAGGTGCATCCTTTGGGGAAGGGTAGGTAAACAGGTTGGCATTGCGAGTGCGGGTGGTTCCAGGGAACACGAAGTGGTGAGAGAGATAAATCGGGGATAAGCCAGTTAATGTTTTGAAGCAGAGGCAGGCGAATTTGAAGATGACTCTCGCTTCTATTGGCAACCAGTGAAGTTTTCTATAGTAAGGGGTGATGTGGTCTGATTTTTTGAAGCCAAAGATTAGGCGGACCGCGGTGTTTTGGATAAGTCTCAGTCATTTGATGGTTTTCTTGTAGGAGCCCATATAAATTATATTACAGTAATCCAGTGTGCTTAGGATTAGGGATTGGACCAGCAGTCTGAGGGAAGGGGAAGTCGAAGTAATGTTTGATGGTACGGAGTTTCCAGAGGGTATAAAAGCATTTTTTGACCTGGGTGTTAGTGTGGTCTTCGAAGGTCAGGCAGCGGTCTAGGATGACTCCACGGATTTTGATGGTGGGGTTAAAAGACTGTTAGGCCGTTGAGTTGTAAGGTGGTGTTTGTTAATTTGTGGTTGGGACTTGCTAGGAAGAGTTTGGTCTTTTCTGGATTTAGTTTCAGTTTGGACTGAGTGGTCCAGTGTTCGACCATAGTAAGTATTGATGAGATACCCTTTGGTTTTACCATTTTCCTTTCTCTGGAAAAGATTTTGTTCTATGTTAGTACATTTCAAGTATTTGAATGTCTGAATCATATCTCCCCTGTCCCTCCTTTCCTCTAGGGTATACATATTCAGGGCTTCCAGTATCTCCTCATATGTCTTTTGGCGCAAACCTCCTACCATTTTCATCACCCTTCTCCGGACTGCTTCAAGTCTTCTTATGTCCTTTGCCACATACAGGGCTCCTTTTACAAAGCCGCGTTAGCGGTTTAACGCGCATAATAGCGTGCACTAATTTGCCGTCCATGCTAGCCGCTACCGCCTCCTCTTGAGCAGGCAGCAGTTTTTCAGCTAGCATAGGGGTTAGCGCATGCTAAAAAGTTGCGTGCGATAAAGCCGCTAACGCAGGTTCGTAAAAGGAGCCCACAGTCTCCAAAACTGAACACAGTACTCCAAGTGAGGCCTCACCAACAACCTGTACAGGGGCATCAACCCCTTCTTTCTTCTACTGGTCACACCTCTCTTTATACAGCCTAGCATCCTTCTGGCAACAGCCACTGCCTTGTCACACTGATTCTATAAATGGTGCCTAACTCTGCAGAATCTATTATACCTTTAATATTGAATTTTAGTAGACAAGCCAATCGCAAATCTATTCATGCACATTCTTTGATGTATCTGTCTTTTAAAAGACATTCATTTTAGGTCATTATTTTCTTGTTCATTGTTATTTATTTTTACTTCAATTTGGAATGAACTACTGGTTAATCTAAGAATGTGTACATTTTATCAAATCTTTCACAAATATTTGAAAGCCTTTCTTTGTCAAACACTTTTAGAATGCCTACTTTAATATTGTACTTTCATAAATATTTCAAAGTCTTCTCTTTTTCAAACATTTTTAGAATTACTATTTTAATATTGTACTATTTCTTTATATTAGTTATTCTTTTTGTGAACCACCTCGAGCCCTAACATTGGTTTGGGGATGATCCGGTAGGTGCCACTTAGATTAGATAAAACAGCATCTACCACATGTCATTCAAAGTTAGACGCCATTTGTTGAATCGTGCCTAAATCAAGTTACCTGCCAGTAGGCATCTACAACTTAGGCACCAGTATATTAGGCCAGGGTTTCCTTGGCCTAAAATACCGGTGCCTAACTCAATCCAAACCATGCCCCTAACCATGCCTACTTTTGGGGTAGGTGCAGCTAGGTGCCTACCGGCAAATACAAATTTCAAATTATTTTTAATGGTACTTTTTAATTAACAACACTGATTGAGCCAATTAAAAAATTAAGCTAGGTCCCTAGGTCAGCAAGGCATGCTGATCTAAGTGCCTAACGATAGGCGTTCTTTTATAGAATCAGGGCCTATATGCCTAAACATGTTCCCTGAAGATGTTCTGCCAAAACTCCACCCATGTGAATACCTACTTGCAAACTAAGGGCTCATTTTACGAAGGCACGTTAGGGCCTTAATGCGCAGAATAGCGCACGCTAAAATATTGCGCGCGCTAGCCACTACCGCCTCCTCTTGAGCAGGCGGTAGTTCTTTAACTAGCATGCGCTATAGAGCGCGCTAATCCGGTGCATGCGCTAAAAATACTAGCGCACCTTCATGAAAGGAGCCCTAAAAATCACTGTATTTAGGTGACATTTTACAGAAAATCGGAATTTTGGCACTTAAGCTAATAGACTGTATGCAATCATGCATGTAAATACCAGTATCCAAGTAATTCACATGCATTCTTGGTACCCAAATTATAGAATTTTCCTTAAATGTTTATCATGACACTGATTAAGTAGAAAATAATTCATATATTAGTACATGTCTAAAAACCAAAAATTATGCAGTGTTGAAATTTTATTTTATTATATATACAGTATATATAAAACACACATGTGCGTTATTAATTTTCTCCAGCACTACTGAGTTAATATACTTTAATATCCCTCTAGCTACAGTGGAAAAATGAACCTGTGCATGTATTTAATGCAGCTACCCAAATCCATTAGACAAATTTCCTTTACAGCAATGCATTGATGAATGAATTGTCCCATGCTAATGTAAGAATAATCAATTTAGAATGCTTATGACAATTAAGAAAGCTTGAGATAAGCCTTGAAAGCACCATACTTTGTCAGCCATGATTTGGATTAAACCTTCACTAATGGGATCATTTTTCTTCCAAAAGGTAATCTTTTTTAGGCAGACCTATCAATTAATATGAATTATGCATGTATAAAAGAACTAATGTCATTAATTAGACAAATTACTTTTATGATGCAGTGAATAGACTAACACTAGATTATATCTGATATCTTATTTGAAGTTCTCTTGTATTTAAACTATATTAATAGTTTACATTTGTGTGGCTATTAACGATTCAATTAGTATTAATCAGTATCGCCATGTTGGGCATCTTTATTATAAGCTTTGTTTAAATTTCTTATGGTTGCCAAATGTATCAGTGTTCAAGATAGTGTCACAGATTAAAGGGAGAAATGGATTAACATAGGTGAATATTTTAATATAAACTATATAAAAATGGTAAGTAAATAAAAATCACTAATGAAATAAGAAAAGAAATAGAATTTTGAAATTAACTCTTTAAAATTAAGGAATTTTGTGTCATGAAAGCTTTTTGCCATTTTCCTTTTAAAAGGGGCATTTTCAATCTACTTGTTTTGGCAACTTCCACATCTATTTTTCAGATAGAAAGCATATCAGGGCTTTAAGAAATAAGAACATAAGAATTGCTGCTGCTGGGTCAGACCAGTGGTCAATCATGCCCAGCAGTCCACTCACGCGGCGGACCTCTGGTCAAAGACCAGCCCTACCAGCACCCGTTCTTGTTCAGCAGGAACTTGTCTAACTTTGTCTTGAATCCCTGGAGGGTGTTTTCCCCTATAACAGACTCCGGAAGAGCATTCAAGCTTTCTACCACTCTCTGGGTGAAGAAGAACTTCCTTACATTTGTACAGAATCTATCCCCTTTCAACTTTAGAGAGTGCCCTCTCGTTCTCCCTAACTTGGAGAGGGTGAACAACCTGTCCTTATCTACTAAGTCTATTCCCTTCAGTAACTTGAATGTTCCGATTATGTCCCGTCTCAATCTCCTTTGTTCAAGAGAGAAGAGGCCCAGTTTCTCTAATCTTTCGCTGTATGGCAGCTCCTCCAACCCCTTAACTATCTTAGTCGCTCTTCTCTGGACCCTTTTGAGTAGTACCGTGTCCTTCTTCATATACGGCGACCAGTGCTGGACGCAGTACTCCAGGTGAGGGTGCATCATGACCCAGTACAGTGGCATGATAACCTTCTCTGATCTGTTCGTGATCCCTTTCTTTATCATTCCTAGCATTCTGTTTGCCCTTTTTGCCGCCGCCGCACATTGCATGGACGGCTTCATCGACTTGTCACTCAGAACTCCCAAGTCCCTTTCCTGGGAGGTCTCTCCAAGTACCGCCCCTGACATCCTGTATTTGTGCATGAGATTTTTGTTGCCGACATGCATCAATTTACACTTATCCACGTTGAACCTCATCTGCCATGTCGATGTCCATTCCTCGAGCCTGATTATGTCACGTTGCAGATCTTCACAATCCCCCTGCATCTTTACTTCTCTGAATAACTTTGTATTGTCTGCTAATTTAATTACCTCGCTCATCGTACATATGTCCAGATCATTTATAAAGATGTTAAAGAGCATGGGTCCAAGCACCGAGCCATGTGGCACCGCACTGGTGACGCTCTTCCAGTCTGAGTATTGTCCATTTACCCCACACTCTCTGTTTCCTATGCTCCAGCCAGTTTTTTATCCATGTGAGTATTTCACCCTTGATTCCCTGGCTCGCAATTTTCCGAAGTACTCGTTCATGCGGAACCTTGTCGAACGTCTTCTTAAAATCCAGATATACAATGTTGACCGTATCGCCCTTGTCTATCTGTCTGTTTACTCCCTCAAAGAAGTGCAGCAAGTTCGTCAAACACAATCTACCTTTGCTAAAACCGTGCTGTCTGGTCCTCATCAGCCCATGTCCATCAAGGTGATCAATGATGCTGTCCTTTATCAGTGGCTCTATCATCTTTCCCAGTACCGAGGTCAGACTCACAGATCTGTAGTTTCCTGGATATCCCCTCGAACCTTTCTTGAAGATCTTCCGGAATCTTTCCCGATTTGATCGACAGATTGGCTATTAGTTGAAGCAGTTCAGCCATGGTCCCTTTCAGTTCCTTGATGACCCTCGGATGGATGCCATCCGGTCCCGGGGATTTATCGCTCTTAAGCCTATCAATCTGCTTACACACCTCCTCTAGACTGACTGTCAGTCCTATCAGCTTTCCGTCTTCATTTCCAGAATATAGCCTGATGGGTTCCGGTATGCTGTGTACATCTTCTTCAGTAAATACAGATGCAAAAAATGTGTTCAGTTTGTTGGCAATTGCTTTTTTTTTTGAAAATTGTAATGGACATAAACTACTCATGACTCTTGCTCCTGCTTTTTAGGCAGGTAAACTTCTTCTGCAAAAGAATGTGTATAAGTAATTAAATTCAATAAACAACAATAACATTTAGGCTCCAGAATGGTGTATGCTGAGGCTCTAATTCCTTAAAAGGTGCCTACCGATAGTCTCTTAAATCGGGGTGCCTACCGATCTAGGAGCTTAACTTAATTTCATTTAATTGGCTTAATTGGTGCTTATAATTGAAAGAACCATTGAAACCTAAGTTTAACCCAATTTTAAAAAAATGTAATTAGCCGATAGACACCTAACTTGGTGCCTATTCTTGTGAGAATTCACAAGAGCTAGTCAGGAAGCCACTCAGTGCCAAGCAGCAGTACCAAAGTGCGCTCCTGCTTAGTGCCGCTCAGCAGCTGAAAAAAACAGAACTCGTGGCAGCCACCGACCGACTGGGTTAGCACCACTGGGTTAGCACCGACTGGGTTAGCACAGAAAGCTCGCTCCTACCCGCTGCACCTCTGACCCACCAGGGATCGGCAGAGGAAGTATGAAAGATAGGGCAGGGAGCCTGGCAGCGGTCTGCAATATGTCTGGGAGGGGGGCGCTGGCACGAATATAAACTGGGACCCCCATTTTTGGGCCAATTTTTTGCCCCAAAAATCTCAATTTATATTTGAGCATATATGGTACTTGCAAATCTGGAAAATTGTCCCAACATACAATCAGCAGAATTTTGTACAATCTGTATAGCTCGTACATGAGTAGCTGCAATACTCAAATACAGGGCATTGCCCAATTTTGATAATACCATGCTCTGCAATACTTCTCAAAATCCCATCCTGTAGGTATCCCCTTCAACTGAAACAGCATTCTTAAAACAAAATAAGCCATCTGAACCACCTTTGCTGTCCTATTTACATTGCAGTTCTTTTCCTTTTTCCCAGTTTATAGATTCTGCACTGATTTGCTCTGTTCCAGAAGTTAAGGTGGTATATAAAGTTCTAAATAAACTATAAACTATAAGTTATCATGTGCCATGATTTTTTTTTTTTTCTGACATGAAGTACAGCAAGTGCATTACATGGGACAAACCCTAATGTTCTAGGTACAGCAAAGGAATTCCAGTAATTACCGGTGCTGTTTTCAAAAACTCCTCTGCTGTAAATGGGAACACAAATCTTTCAATGAGCGATGTGGCAAAGCAGTTATTTGTTTTCCTTGGCAAAAGCAAACTTGACAAAACAGAATGCTTGAAACACAGACCTGCCACATGCTGCTTTGTTCACAGGAAGCATCTTTCCTGAGTAAACGATCTGAATTGTTTTAAAACCCATCCAGCCTTGCCAGGTAAACATGCTAGAAACCATACGTCTTCTCTTCCTAACGAAAAACCTTTCTGTATCTTCTGTCTCCTCTCTAGCTCTCTTTCATAACTAAGAGGAATTAGAACATAGAATAATAATCCTCTTAATGAGCTATTAGCATTTCATTCCATGCACAGTCAACAGGGTTATGAATTCCTTAAAAAGGTTAAAGAAAAAAATGTCTAATTATCATTTTCTAATCTAATCTAATCTTCCATTTGTGCGCCACACATACCTAAGGCGACAGATCAAGGAGGAAGGGGGAAAGTAGTAGGAAAGTGGGTATGGAGAAATAAGAGAGGGGATCCAGAAGTAAGGGGAGTTATACAGAAACTAAGACTGTTAATTGTCAAAGAGGTGAGTCTTCAGGTTTTTTCTGAATGTAGTATAGTTTGTCTCTGTCCTGATAACTTCTGGTAGATCATTCCAGGTTTTTATACCCAGATAAGTTAGCATAGAGTGGAAAATTCACTTGTAGAGGAGATTTTTTGTGGACGGTAGATTTAGGGCTCCTTTTACAAAGCTGCAATAGCGTTTTTAGCGCACGCAGAATTTTAGCGCGCACTAAACTCATGCTACGCGGCTAGAATTAACACCAGCTCAATGCTGGTGTTAGCGTCTAGCGCACGTGACAATTTAGAATGCGCTAAGCACGCACTAAAACCACTATCACAGCTTTGTAAAAGGAGCCCCTAGTTGGATTCTGTTAAGGATTCTTTTTGATGTCGACCAAACATTAGAGAATAATTGGATGAGAGGGGCTGCTGAGCTTCCGTATAGGATCTGGTGTAGGATAGAAGACAATTTGAAAATTATTCAGGATGATATTGGGAGCCAATGTACATGATGAAGCCTGATGAAGGTTGTGATTGTATCAAATTTCTTTAATTTGTAGATTAGTCTAACTGTTGTATTCTGGATGAGTTGTAGTTTGTGGATGAGAGAAGTGTTGATGCCAATGTAGGCGGAGTTGCAATAGTACAGCTGAGATAGGACCATCATCTGAACGATCAAAGCAAAGTGGTGTGGGTGGAAGTATGATCTTGTAAGTCATAGTTGACGCATTGTGTAGATGGTCTTTTTCCAAAGGTTAGATATTTGTGGTTCCATTGTGAGAGTATCGTCTAAGATGCAGCCTAGTACCTTGGTAGATTTTTCCATTATGAGAGTAATGCCTGATGGAAGAGTAAGGTTGGGTATGACATTCTGTTGTGCGGTGCAGAAACCAATGGCTTTGGTCTTAGTGGCGTTCAGTTTCAGCTTGTTGTTCATTGCTCAGGTTTGAATTTTATCTATATTTGAGATTTTTTTGGCAATATTAGGATGGTTATTGGTTATGGGAATGAGGAGGAAGATGTCATCAGCATACGATAGTACCATTTCATCTTCAAGTTTAAAGTTTCTTTATTTTTGATATACCGTCTATCAAAACAATTGCCTACCGAGCCTTCCCAGCCAGCACCAACGAGGCACGCGTGTGAGCCCCGCTCCGCCCCTCCACGAGTCAGGGATTTCTTAAAGAAACGCTCCATCGGGAGCCATTGCCTGCCGAGCCTGCCCAGCCAGCACCAACGAAGCGCACGTGTGAGCCCTGCTCCGCCCCTCCCCCGAGTCAGGGATTTCTTAAATAAATGCTCCAACGGCGCGCAGCCGTTCGGCGCGCTGGCTAAGGCGCACGGAAAAGGCGCGTGTGCCTTAGCACGTGCCTTTGCAAAGCGACGTTGCGAAGAGATACTACATAGATTCTAACAAATACCATCCAAGAGAAACACCACATCTCCAGTGGCCGACTCTCCATCCCGCACACTGCCACCAAGTGAGTATTGCCACTGCTCCAACCTAGCAAGAACAAGAGGTAAGGAACCTCTTCTCACACAACTGACACCTACTTAAATACAATGGCAACCCACACACACAGGCGTTTGCTCATCCTCTTACTGCTCTCCCTGCTCCTAACAAACTGGAAAACAGCAGGATACCACATATCCCCAATCCCTACACTGTCAGCACCCTATAGACAAGTACAACCATCCAGGAAACTCCTGTCCCCCAGAAATCTATTATCCTGCACAACAACGAAAGCATTCCCTCTAACTGGGGAAAAAGACCACCTCCAAAGCCCAAGATGACAACCCAAAAATCTTGGACTCTCCCATGAAACCTTCTCCACCCAAAGACTTTCTTCGCTCCACGCATAAAATATATCACAATAGCCTGTGCATACATGAACATTAGATCTATTAGCCCAAAGGCAGACCTAATCAAGGACTGGATAGTAAAAGAACAATTAGGTTGCCTCTTCTTAGCTGAAACCTGGCTAACTTCCGATTCAGATCCATGCATAACTGAATTCTGTCCAAGAGGATACAAACTAGAACTAACCTGTCGACACAAAAAGCGAGGGGGAGGACTAGCTATTCTAGTAAAAAACAACTTCAACTTAAAAATCATAGACAAACGCTCCTCACCCCACTTGGACCTTCTAGCCTGCCAAATATCTGATCACACACTCACTAGCACCTTGACATGCCTTATTTGCTACATTACACCAGGAAAATGGAACGCCAGTAAACATGAACTCCAAGACTTCATCTTTCAGAACTCTCTAAATTCAACTCACAATTTGCTCCTCGGAGACATCAATCTTCACCTAGAAGATCATACCTCAAAACAAGTCGATGATCTAATCTCATACCTCAATGCCCTTTCATACCAAATTCTCAATCCCCCAACCCACGCACAAAAAAGGACACCAACTTGATATTGCAGCATACACCACCCAAAACCTCCACGCCCCAGATATCCACATCTCTAACGGCGTCTGGCACCCCTCCCTCTGGTCAGACCACTACAAATATACATTCAACATCAATTGGGCCCAAAACAACAACAAATACGAACCCCACAAAACCTCCTTCAAAACTCGCCAAAAAATCGAACCAAACACATTCTGGGACAAAATAGACCCCGTAATCGGCTCCACAGATCCTAAAGAATTCATTCGCCACTGGCTTACACTAAGCGAAACAACACTGAATGAGCTAGCCCCATTAAAACAAAAAAATAAAATCTGTAGGCCATCAGACAAATGGTTCGACACCGAAGTTCTCCATCTAAAAAGGCACTGTAGAAAGCTCGAAAGAGAATGGAAAAAAACAAAACAAAACCAAGAACAAACCAAGGTAGCATGGAGAAACCTAATCAATCAATACAAGCTCAAACTTAAGGAAAAACGGAAAGCCTACTACGCCAAACTAGTTGGAAATGAAGCCCCAGACACAAAAGCTCTCTTCAAACTGGTAAAGAACCTCATAGACACCAAACCACTACTAGCCACTCAAGGAAATCACCCACCAACAGCCTCCCAATTAGCTGACCACTACAAAAGCAAGATCACCACAATCAGAGCCACCTTCAAAAACTCACCATTCTACCTCGACGAGATAGCAACAAACCCCACAACAGAGGAAGCCATAGCAGCCAACAGGACCTGGGCCAACTTCCCACTAGTCCAGTGGACAGACATGAGCCATCTATACAATAAATACAGTAAAGCATCATGTAACCTAAATAACTGCCCCTCATATCTCCTAACAAACGCTACCTCTAAATTCAAATTCAACCTCTTGCATTGGATCCAAACCACACTCACGGAAGGTCAATTTCCACATGAACTAGGTGAGATTCTTATCACCCCTCTACTGAAAGATCTCAAAGGCCCGATAGATACCCCCTCCAACTACAGACCCATTGCCTCTATCCCACTATACGTTAAAATTACAGAAGGTCTAGTGGCACAATACCTCACCAACTACCTGGAAGACCATGACCTACTTCACCCCTCTCAATCGGGATTCAGATCCAACCACAGCACAGAGACAATACTGGCAACATTGCTAGACACAGCCCGACAGCACCTCAGCAAAGGAGGAAAGATGTTGCTAATTCAACTCGATCTCTCTGCGGCATTCGACCTGGTAGATCATACAATACTACTACAGATTCTAGACACCATAGGGATCTCAGGAAGAGTTTACAACTGGTTCCAAGGATTTCTTAAGACTAGAACATACAGAGTTAAGTCAAACGATCTTAAATCAGACCCCTGGTCTAATCCTTGTGGAGTTCCTGAAGGGTCACCATTGTCACCAATGCTCTTCAACCTCTTCATATCCTCCCTCGGTACCACTCTAGATACCCTAAACGTATTATCTTTCATCTATGCTGATGACATAACCATATTCCTCCCCTTCGATACCCAAGACCCCACCTCATTAGGCAACCTAAAAATAACACTAGAAGCAGTGGAAGAATGGATGTTAGACCATAAACTGAAGCTGAACTCGAAGAAAACAAAATTTCTACTACTTGAAAAGGATAAAACCCCGTCCATAACGGAATTTGAGTTAAACACCATACAGCCATCCCTAAAAATCCTTGGAGTATCGATAGACAGATGCTGTACAACGCAAGTCCAAATCAACAAAAAGCTTTTTTCACCATGCGCAACCTGCGTAAAATCAGAAAATTCTTTGACAAAGACCACTACAAGATCATAGTCCAATCCCTTGTCCTAGGACTAGTGGACTATTGCAACATCCTCTACTTACCATGCCCCTTAAACTTGATAAGGCAGCTACAGACCATCCAAAATATATCCCTTAGATTGATCTATTCTCTTGGAAAATTTGACCATATCACCAATGCCTTCCTAGACTCACACTGGCTACCAATACGAGCCCGATTTCAATTCAAATTCTACTGTTTATTATTCAAGGCAATAAATGGAATTGTGCCCACCTAACTGAACAATCGCCTAAACCGAAACTTCACACCCAGACTAAGGAGAATACAGATCCCATTCTCCTACCCACCACTCAAGGGCACTCAATGCAAGAAGATGTATGATGGCCTCCTAGCAACGCAGGCGGCGAAGCTAGACCCCCTCCATCTCTACTCTGTTGACAACCACATGTGACTTTAAATCTTTTCGAAAAGAAATCAAAACTCTGTTATTCAAAGAAACTATCTTGTCCGCTTATCCCCCCTCCTCCATAACATCCCCCTCCCTGCATACTCCACCATATAACCAATCCTAATCTTCTCCCTCCCTACAAGTTTCCTCAAATGTCCCCCTTCCTTAAATTTACCCTCTTAGCCTCCACCTCCTTAAATTCACCTTCTTAGCCTTCACTATGGATCTAACCCTATCTCTTATTCTAGCATCTCTATGTATCTTTCCTTAAAATTTGTAACTTTCTGGAAATGTCCAGCCATCTTCACTTGTAATCCGCTTAGAATTGCAAGGTACAGGTGGAATAGAAGTCTCTAATGTAATGTAATGTAATGTAATGTAAACGGTGTACAATATAAAAAGATTATAAAGAAAACAGTTAAAATAAATAAATAAAAGCAATATTTTATCAAATATTAAAAATCCTAGACAAATTTAGGTTAACATACATGAAACAGAAGGAAAGTAGGAGAGGGAAAGGTTGTTTAAAATACATTGAAGTAAGCCATCATCAATATTGCATAAATACATTGAAGTAATTTTAATAAAAAATGTGACCCAGCGAGCTCATGAATAAATTGAATAGGATTGGGGATAATGGTGAGCCTTGTGGGACGCCACAGAACACCTTCCAAGGGTTGGAGTATGATTCTTGCCTTTTGACTACATATTCACGATTTTGTAGGAAGTCGGCGAACCAATTCAGTACAGTTCCTGTTATACCGTTTTCCGACAGTTTGATTAGGAGTAATTGGTGGTCCACTGAATCGAATGCTGCGGACATATCAAATTGGAGTAATATTGCCACTGACCCAATACCCCCACTGACCCAAACTTAGCAACTGTTTGATTTTTTCAGAAGCCGAATTTGGATGTTTGAAGGCAGGAGTGTTGCTCTATGTAAGAGGTTAGCTGCTTGCTGACATGGGACTTGAGGATTTTAGTGAGCATCGGAATGCCAGCAATCGGTCTGTAGTTAGATGCTATGGAGAGGTCTGCTTGGGCTGTTTTCGGTATAGGGGTTAAGGCTATTTTTCCCATTTCTTTGGGTATTCTTTGGGTATTTTGAAAATATGAGTTTATTGATGATGATTTACTAACAGATTTCTCTATTACATTTCACAGTTTAAATGAATAAATTTCATTTTTGAAAATTAAAAAGGGCAGTGGTGCTACTCCAATAAACTGTGCAGAAAAAAATATTAATCCGTTTACCTGTTCGGTGGATAAACTGTGGACCCAGTATTCAGTCAGGGGTAATGAGTATTTTGCTAACCATTGCCAGCATTATCCTAGAAATTCAATGTAAGCTTATGTCTGGGCTCCTGCACTGAATTTCCAGGTATCCTGCTACTTAAGTTCTGAATATTGGCACTTAACTGGCTAAGTGCTGACTCCATCCCCAGCTTGGGGGTTGCTGCTCGTACCAGGAACGTTACAAAGGTACATGGGAAGGGAAACAGTGCGCACATGGCAGGAGAGGGGCGGGGAAGGAGCGTGTGGAGGTGGGGGTAGAGAAAATGGCGGGGGGGGGGGCACCACCACCCCTGGCACCTCTCACCCTCGCTATGCCACTGAGTTCAGCTTTCTTTTTCCTGGTGCCTCATTTGTGGAATTCCTTCCCATTATCTATTCATAAAGAATCATCATTCAAAAAGTTTAAATCACATCTTAAACTCGTTTCTTTGCATTGGATTTTTGGGGTTGAATGTGACAGGCGAGATTGCCAAGCATACGAGGCTGATAACTTGTAGGCTTCCTAAATGATATTGCTTTTTCATCTCTCTCTTTCCTCTACTTTTTTTTTCTTTTCAAATTTTACTGATATTGTGAACTGCCTTGTTGCACTTCCTGAAAGGTGTTACGTACGTCAGATTAAATGTGAATATTAGATACATTATGTAGATTATGAGCCCGCCGAGACAGACAGGGAAAAATGCTTGAGTCTGAATAAATTAATGTAAACTGTTCTGAGCTCCCCTGGAAGAACGGTATAGAAAATTGAATAAATAAATAAATAAACAATATTAAGAAGAGTTAGAAATGTCAAAGAATGAGAAAAGAACCGCAAATGCTTTATCCCCCTTTTACAAAACCATGATAGTGTTTTTAGCGCAGTGTTTTTTAGGCTGGTGTGCTAAATGCTCTGCGCTGCTCCTGACGCTCATAGAGTTCCTATGAGCGTCAAGAGCAGCGCAGAGCATTCAGGGCACTGGCTTCCACTAAAAAATATTATTGCAGTTTTGTAAAAGGGGGTGGGGTGGGGGGTATGTTAGCAACATACCCAGTAACATCAGTAAGAAGCATAAAAATTTGTTTCCCGTGTATATTTCAAAGAACTCATACAACTATTGTATTTAATGATCGATCTGCAGCATTCCCTTTCAAACCAATTTAAACATCTGCAACATTAAGGCCCTCTTTTACTAAGGTGCGCTAACCAATTAGCGCATGCTAAACGCTAACGCATGCATGTTAGTCTATGGACACGTTAGCATTTAGCTAATCGGTTAGCGCACCTTAGTAAAAGAGGGGGTACTTTTTTTGTTTGTTTTGTTTCATTTTGTTGTTGTTTTAGTATTATTTATTTTTGTTGCAAGGCAATTTTGTTAATTAGTTTGTTGCCCCTGAATTTTAAAAAAAAACATTAAAAAAACCAGCTTGTAGAAACCACCCAACTCACCTGTTCACAATAAGTCCCAATGACAGCATAACAACAACCCTAAAAGCAACACCTAACCCATTCGAACCCCACTGACCCCCTCTTCACCAGCACTAGCATTAGGCAATGTATCATTTCCCCACTTCTCTCTTTAAACAATATGTTCCTCCAGTTTTATTCATGTATTTATTTTTTTTATATTTTGATTCTTACCTTTTTTATACTGTGGCTCAAGGCAAGTTACAGGCAGGATCCTCCCTCTCTCTCGTTGTTCTTACAAGGTAGCTAGCATGTAAGCATCCTCCTTACAGAGGGGTTTAAACTTTTTTTTTTTTTTTTTTTTTGCATCTCCAGCAGCAACTCCTCCACAAACAGCAACTCTGAAGTCACTTCTTGTTACCAGAACCCCTGTAATTTCATCTCCCAAATATTTGCTATCAGGAGGAAAACATCCAAGCTAGCCCTTGAATTTTTGTTTTTCAGTGGCTTCCTTGAAGGGCATCAGGACTTCTTTGAGCTAATTCTTGTTTGTTTAATCCTGATGTTCTTGGGGGCTTTGATAGCAATCTTGCTATTCAATGGCTTATGATAGAAGACTGTCTGTTGCTCTGCTGACCTTTTCCAGCATCTACCTGGTACCAACATTTTAAATGAACTGATGGACAGGTACAACTCATGCATATCCTTCATACTTTGATGAAAATAATTTTACTTTTTTAGCACTAATTAATTACTAGTTTTAGCAGAGGGCTGTCATTTCCTCTACTCCATAGGTCTAGATGAAGGACTATTTCTCTATATTCTCCCTCTTGTCTGTAACATATTATCTAGGAAACACATTTGTCTCTTTTTGGTCCATCAGCCCTCCATCATTGCCTGTTTTTCTGCTAAGATACTGGCCAGGGTATGGTAATCATACATCCACTGGATGTGCAGCATGGCCCATCTATATTCTGCTGCTGCCATGCCCCACTAAACCTTCAGCCAGATCCTACATCATTTAGCTGCTATCGGTGACATCAGGGATAGGTAAGCACGTGCAGCAATCTGAGTATTCCAGATGTTGCAGGTAAAAGCAGACTACAGTGCTTTGCCTTGCCCAGCTGTGCCTGCAACCAGACAGTACTGATTATACTATGTGTAACAAAATGTTATGAGCTTTTTCTGTTCCTGGGTAACAAGTGTTCTTTCTTAATTGCCTATGCCACAAAAGTATAGAAAATGGTCATCATTCCCCCTCAAACTTTGTTTTTGTGACCAGGACACTGATATTTTAAAATGTACCTTTTTTGCAGAACATTCCAGATTGATTCCAAGCTGAGTACACTTAGGGACCCTTTTACTAAGACAGAATGGTTCAGAGGAGAAAGAGAGCCATGAAGTTTGCTATACCGATAATTTGGTGGCCAGTCAAGCAACTGCTACTTCTGTATGGTGGACCCTTCGAAACATCGAACTGGCAAGCATGTATCTGCAGTCACATATCCAAACATTCCTTTATCCATTGCCTTCGCACCATGTTGCCCTGAGCTCCCCATACCCACTCCCCCAGAGAGATAGCAGCTATCTTCAGAAGAGATCAACAAGTCAGAGAGTGAGGGAGATGTTGTAGATACAATTTACAATATCAGTGGTGCAGCTGATGAAACACCTACTATCCAAACCATAAAGACCTCAATGACTTGATAAGAGATCTTGGACTCACCAAGTCCAATGCAGAGCCTTTGACATCTAGGCTCAAGCAGTGTAACTTGTTTGATGAAAATGTACAAGTCACAGATCAGAGGAAGCATTACCAAGATTTTTCCACCTTTACCTATCAAGATAGGCTCTGCTTCTGCCATAATGTGACCAGTCTATTTGAGACAATTGGAATCACCTGTAACCCATAAGAGTAGTATTTCCTCATTGACGGTTCATCCAGGAGCATCAAAGTCATGCTGCTTCATAATGGGAACAAGTACCCGTCTCTTCCACTGACTCATTCAGTGCACCTCAAAGAGGAATAAAACAGCATCAAGGCTTTATTATGCATTTTGAAGTATGATGAGTATGGCTGGGAGGTCATCGGAGACTTCAAAATGGTGGCATTACTAATTTATTTATTCAATTTTCTATGCTGTTCTCTCTGGGAAGCTCAGAATGATTTACATGAATTTATTCAGGTACTCAAGCATTTTTCCTTGTCTTTCCTGGTGGGCTCACAATCTATCTAATGTACTTGGGGCAATGGGGGGATTAAGTGACTTGCCCAGGGTCACAAGGAACAGCATGGGTTTGAACCCATAACCTCAGGGTGCTGAGGCTGTAGCTTAAACTACTGTGCCACACTCTCTCTCGCTAAACCATCCAGCAGATCCTACATCATTTAGCTGCTATCAATGACATCCAAGGCAGTTTTAATAAGTTTCCCTGCAATCTCTGTCTTTGGGACAGTAGGGAAACAAAGGTGCACTACCAATGGCAGGACTGGCCACAGTGGACCGAGTTCTCTGTGGAGAGAAATAGCATCAAATGGTAACCACTGGTGCCCCCCCTCCCCTGAAGGTGCTGATGCCACCACTGCAAATCAAATTGGGCCTAATAAGACAATTTGTCAGAGCTCTAAATAAGGAGTCAGCAGCCTTCAAGTACCTTTAAGACATCCTCCCTAATCTGTCTGAGGCAAAGGTCAGACATGGTGTATTTGTCAGACCACAGATAAAGAAGTTTCTGGAGTGCAATGAATTTCCCAAGAAGCTAACTAGGAAGCAGCTTGAAACAGCTTTGTCACAGTGGTTTGAGGCCTCTTGAGCCATACTGTGTGCAATTCTGGTCACTGTGTCTCAAAAAAGATATAGTGGAATTAGAAAAGTACAGAAAAGGGCAACAAAAAGAGAAAAAGGATAGGAATAGTTTCCTTTCAGGAAAGGCAAAAGTGGCTAGGGTTCTTCAGATGGCTCATGGGTTATATGGTAGAGGTTTATAAAATACTGAGTAGGATGGATGTGAATCACTTGTTTACTTTTTCCATAAGTACTAGTATCTAGGGGGCATGCAATGAAGCTACTAAGTAGTAGATTTAAAACAAACCAGTGAAAATATTTCTTCACATGAAGTGTAATTAAACTCTGGAATTTGTTGCCAGAGAATGTGGTGAAATCAGTTAGCTTAGCGGGGTTTAAAAATGGTTTGGATCATTTCCTAACAGAGAAGTCCATAGGCAATTATTGAGATGTTTTCAGGAAATCTATGGCTTATTCCTAAGATAAGCAGCATAAAATTTGTTTTACTACTTGGGATCTAGCTAGGTACTTGGGACCTGGATTGGCCACTGTTGGAAACAGGATACCTGGCTTGATGGACCTTTGGTCTGTCCCAATACGACAATTCTTATGTTTTTTCTCTGAAACACCTCCCCCTCTAGTATCTCTCAGAACTGTCACTGGTTGTGATTCTTATAGGAAACTTGTGCCTGCACTATATGCTTCCCCCTACCGCAAATTATCATTGATGATGTCACTTCCTGTTTCTTCACTGGTGGGGTGCGGTAGAGAGACTTGCCTCCTGTGCATTCATGCCATGGAAGTATTTAAATATTTCTATCATATCTTTCCTCTCTTGCCTTTCTTCCAATGTCTATCCCCTTATGCTTTATGATGAAGACCACTGATTATTTTAGTAGTAGCCCTCTGGACTGTCTGCATCCTGTTTATATATTTTTGAAGGTGTGGTCTCCAGAATTTTAAATGAGTTCTCAGTAGATACTTATTCAGAGGCATTATAACCTCTTTTTTTCCCGCTGGCCATTTCTTTCCTTGTACACCCATGATCTTTCCAGCTCTATACATTGCATTTACTACCTCTTTGGCCATTTTAAGGCCATCACATATATTAACCTTAAAGTCCAGCTGCTCTTTTGTGCTAAAAAAAAAAAAATTATCCTGTAAATTGTACCACTCCCCCGCGTTTTTGCAGCCCAAATATTTAACCCTGCATTTTTTTTTGCATTAAATCTTTACTACCAAATTATGGATGATTCATCAAGCTTTCCTACATCCCTTTCCATGCTATCCACATTACCAGGGGTCTCTACCTGAAGATTTTGATATCATCTGCAAATTTTACCAGACAGACCACTGAAAATGTTTCTTACAAAAATGTTAAAAAGAGCCAGACTAAAAAACAAACCTTATGCTTTTTTACCACATCCAGCTTTCTGAAATCACTGTTCCCTCTGTATGTTGAGGGACTCAGATGTGTAGCCCTGGTCTTATTTTACAAGAGGCTTTATATTTGGCTAGGCTTCTTGTAAAATAGTATGGGAATTCCATAGATCCTGACAGGGATCCCTTCCGTATGTCCTTTCTAAAATCTGTTTCTGTATGTGATGGATATGATAAACATGTTTTGTTTCAAGATAAAAAGACTTAAGTGTATGAATTGTAAGCTCTTTGACAAAAGAGTTAATATCTGAGGAATATGCTTACCTTTTTATCCAGTACACCAAATAAAGTAATGATATTTAATCCTTCAGACTTTTCTTCATGCGTAGTTATGCTGGAAGAAAGGGAAATACAAAGTAACATTATAGATTTAAAAAACTTTACAACAATCTGAATGTTTTTTGAATCCTTCAGGTAAATACGTATCACAAACGAATATTTAAATTTGGTTGCTGAGTGAAAACACAGTATTCTCTTAACACTCATTGTCATTTGCTTGCTAAAAGGAAAACAAAAAAAAGGAAAGAAAGAAAGAAAGAAAGAAAAGTAATGAGTGAACAAAAAGGAATGACAGTAGGTGGCCAGATGTTGAAGTCTTATAAATTTTATAAAGCCAGCTGTACCACATAAAATCTTAGATTTTTATACCATGGCATAGTGTTTGGATAGCCTCATATGGTTCCAACATCTGCTAGATCTTGTCCATATCTCCCATATATTTGTTATAATTAATCATATATTGGAGTTTATTTTTATTGATCAATGTTAACCAAAGACTTTGCTCTTTGGTGAAGAAACACTTGATGATAAACTTAACTCTCTGTATGTTACTAGGATGTGATTATTTTATATACAACAGTAAAACTTTCTAATATAAAATAGTAGTTAAAACACTGCAAAGAATGAAGTGCCAGACTATTGTTCTATAGTGGTATATACTCAGTTGAGAAGGACAATCGATGAATCCAAAACCCAGGTAGATTATACTCTATTAAAATTATGTTTAACTTTGTTGAAGCATGTGCTTTGTGGATTGTGATTCTCCCCCTTCGCTCTATAACAGAGTCTACAGGAGTCATTTTCAAAGCGCTTAGACCAGGGCTGCCCAAGTCCAGTCCTCGAGATCTACTGGCAGGCCAGGTTTTCAGGATATCCACAATGAATATTCATGAGAGAGATTTGCATGCATTGCCTTCTTGGTATGCAAATCTCTGATATGCATGTTCATTGTGAATATCCTGAAAACCTGGCCTGCCAGTAGATCTCGAGGACCGGACTTGGGCAGCCCTGGCTTAGACACACAAAATACCATAGAAACATACGGTAATTTGTGTGTCTAAGGGTTCCTTTTACTAAGCCGCGTTAGGGCTTTAACGCGTGGAATAGTACGCACTAAATTGCCGCCCGCATTAGACCTTAATGCCAGCATTGAGCTGGTGTTAGTTTTAGCCGCATAGCGCGGGTTTAGCGCACGCTAAAATGCTGCGTGCACTAAAAACGCTAACGCGGCTTGGTAAAAGGGGGCCCTAAGTGCTTATTTTCAAGACGAGTGGGCACATAAGTTACAGAATACTATCACTGACACACATTACTGTGGCAGTCATGGGCATAAATGCTAGTTGTGCATGAGATAGTATTATATAACTTTAGTAAGCAATCTAATTTATTTTGATTCGATTAATAACTTAATATACACAACTAAAAATAGGACAAAAGATTACAAAGCAACTAAAACCCGCACCACCATTGTAGTGAGGCACCACCACTGAAGTAAAGACCTAAAATCCACTAAATATCACCCAAAAAAGTGGTGACAACTACAATGGCGCTTAATGCAATTCTATAAAAGGTATGTGGTAAGTGCCAATGGGTACGATAACTTTTAGACGCACTCAAGCAAAACCAAGCCAAATACCTGAACCTAACCTTTGCACGCATTGGGCATAGTCTATAACAGTGCATATACATTTTAGCAAAGCCTACAATCTGCCCATGCTCCTCCCCTGGCCACACCCCCTTTTCAGATTCACACACTAGAACTGATGAGCAATAATTTATAGAACGTGCCTACATAGTTTTGCATGTAACTTCTAATTAATGACAATAAGGATCAATTATGAGTTTCTAATTGACAATTATTGGCGTTGATTAGGTTTGTTAAACAATGAAGTTGTGAGCGCATATCAGCTGTGTGCATCAATTTGCACACACAACTTAAGATGCCATATACAGAATCTGGGGGTTAGAGGGGAATTCTATAAATGGCACTCAAAATTTGGTGCTGGAAAAATCAATGCCCATTATACAATCGTGCCTAACACCAATTCTGGTGCCTAACTTTGGCTTATACCCGTTAAAATCTGGTGCAAATGCTGGGGCCCAAATTAAGCATGCTGAGGCAGTATTCTGTAACCACATGTAACTTTTTGGAACCCTCTAATATGCCCATGGCTATACCCCCTTTTGTGTTATGTGCTATTGAAATATACACCATGCCCTATGGAATGATGCGTAGCCCGATGCACATGCAAATGTTAATGGGCACCAATTAGTGCCAATAGTTGGTCATTAGCATCTAATCATTAATGTTAACTGGCTTGTTAGTCAATTAATTTATATGCACATCTTGACATGCAAATCTAAGCGCCATATATAGAGTGTGGGCTTTAGTGCATAAATGCAAGACAACGTGTAAGAGGGGCAGCACTTGGGCAGGCCATGAACATGTCCAAGTGTAACAACTCTAAATTATTTGCCAAAATACCGCATTTAAATGTAGGCATTTATGTCTTCTATTGATATAGCATACATACCTGACTTATGCTTATGTGCATAGGTATTTTTATAGAATAATGCTCAGTGTGCATAAATCTGATGTTTAATTTCTAACACCCATTTATAGAATTGTCCCCTTTGACCTTCAAAAAAAGAAGTTAATAAACCCCAATTAACCATATAATCAATTGATGAGGTTATTGTAAAGTCTAGCAGAATGAGTGTGGAGCTGAGGAGTATCTTGTACTGGTGCCACTATAATTTGTAATCAAGAATACATTTACAGAAACACATCCAAAGTAAAAGCAGTTTCAAGAGAACCATTCAGTGATGAATTATTCATTACAGGAAAGAAGAAACAAGAATAATAAAATCCATGCATAAACTTTTTCAAACATCTGCTTTGCAAATTATTTATACCTATAATGACTTCTGATAAAGCCAAGTAGCAATAGCAACACATAGAGATAGAAAACAATTTCTCTAAGTACAATATAATCAGACACATTTTCCATGATTTTTGTGCTCCTGGTGCAAGTTCTGTTTCTCTGGCCATGCTCTTGCAGAATTGGGCTTAAGGAGGTAGTTACAAATATGTGTTACATAGAAACATAGAAACATGACAGCAGATAAAAGCCAAATGGCCCGTCTAGCCTGCCCATCCACAGTAACCATTACCTCTTTCTCTCTCTGAGAAATCCCACGTGCCTATTCCAGACCCTATTGAATTCAGACACAGTCTCTGTTTCCACAAGTTTTCAAGTTTCAAGTTTTATTAGGATTTTATATACCGCCTATCAAGGTTATCTAAGCGGTTTTTTTTACAATCAGGTACTCAAGCATTTTCCCTCTCTGTCCCGGTGGGCTCACAATCTATCTAACGTACCTGGGGCTATGGAGGATTAAGTGACTTGCCCAGGGTCACAAGGAGCAGCGCGGGGTTTGAACCCCCACCACCTCTTCCGGAAGTCTGTTCCATGAATCTACCACCCTTTCCGTACAAAAGTATTTCCTCAGATTACTCCAGAGCCTATCACCTCTTAACTTCATCCTATGCCCTCTCATTGCAGAGTTTCCTTTCAAATGAGACTAGACTCATGCACATTTATATTACATAAGTATTTAAACATTTCTATCATATCTCCCCTCCCACGCCTTTCCTACAAAGTATACAGATTGAGATCTTTAAGTCTGTTACCAAAAACAATTGCATCCCTCAGAAAGCACAATGATCATTAGAGCAAGGACTTCAGAAACCTCTTTATACTACTACACCCCCACAGTGGGAAAATTTAGTTGTCAGTCAAATCTCAATCATTAATCCCAAACAGTGGCGTACCAAGGGGGGGTGAGGGGGGTCCGCCCCGGGTGCACACCTTGGGGGGGTGCACAGCCAGCTGTTCTCACTGCCTTTAACGCCAGCTCTGCAGCTCCGGACTTCTCCACACCTGCTTCCCCTCCTCCCCCGATCGCTATTATTTAAAATGTTATGGCAGCCGCGGCACTGTATCCATCGGAGGAGACTTCTAACCTCGACCTGCCCCAGAACTCTTCCTGCAGCCGCCGCCCATCTAGGTGGGAACAGGAAGTTGCTGTTGCAGGAAGAGTTCCGGGGCAGGCCGAGATTAGAAGTCTCCTCCGATGGATACAGCGCCGCTGCTGCTATAACATTTAAAATAATAGCGATTGGGGGGGGAGCAGGTGTGGGGAAGTCCGGAGCTGCAGGTCCGACGTTAGAGGGACTAAGAGCTGATGGTGCCGCAGGGTCCCGCGTTGGGGGGGGGGGGAGGAAGGAAGAAAGAAGAGTAACTGATGCATTGGCAATTTGGGGGGAGCAGGTGTGGGGAAGTCCAGAGCTGCAGGGGAGAGTGTTGCTGTACCCAGCTGGAGGGAGAAGGAAGATGAGGGAGGGAATGAAAGGAGATGCCAGGGCTTGGAGGCAAGGAGGAAGGTATGCCAGACTAAGGGAAGAGGGAGGGGGAGATCTCAGAGCATGGAGGGGGAGGGAAAGATGGAAGGAAAGGAGATAAATGGCAGAGAATCAGAGAAGGGTAGATACCAGACTGTGGGGTGCGAAGGAAAGAAAGGAGAAGAGAGAGATGCCAGAGCATAGGGGATGGGTTGGTGACAGAGAGAAAAAAATGGAGAGGTGGCAGAGCTGAAATCAATCATGTACAAAGGAGAGAAGGGGCACAGGATGGATAGTTATGAAAGGAGCATAGAAAGAAGAAAGATGTTGTATGGAAGAGAGAGAAGGCAAACATTGGATGAAAAGGGCAGAGAGGGCAGTGACTGGAAGGGGCGAGACAGAAGGTGAACAGTAGATGGAAGGGGTAGAGAGTGGGACAGCCACTGAATGGAAGTGTGAGGGAGAGGGGGAGCAGACGCTGGAAGGAAGTGGGGAGGAGAAAGAAAAAAGGTCACATGCTGGATTGAGGGACGAGGGTAGAGTTAGATACTGGAAGAGGTGAGGGAAAGAGGTGGCAAGCTTTAGGTAGACAGTAAAAAAGGACATTGATGAGAGGGTAGTAAGAACGTAATCTAGACAGATGCAGAAAATAAATTGAAAAGGAAAATGAGGGAAAAAAGGGAAAGGGATTGCAGAGGAGAGGTGTGGGAGAGGGAAGGAGAGGAGAGAGATGCCAGACGAATGGGGGTGAAAGGAGAGATGGAAGGAGGAGACATACAGTTTCTGGAAGGGGCATAGAAGGAGAGAAGATGCCATATAGGGGAAGAGAGACAGCAGACAGTGGATGGAAGGAAGAGAGTTACAAGAAGATGAGGAAAGCAGAAACCACAGAAGACAAAGGTAGAAAAAAATTTTCTATTTATTTATTGCTTTAGGAGACATATGTCACTGTTTCTGTGGAGCATTGTATGCAGAGTCCAGCTTCTTACTGGTTCAATTTAACCTTTGTCTATGTATTTCTATTTTATCCCCCCTTTTTTAGCACCAGCCGTGGTGGTAGCAGCTCTGATGCTCAGAATTCTAAGAGCATCAGAGCTGTTATCACTGTGGCTAAAATCCACACTACAGTTTTGTAAAAGAGGGAGGGGTTAGTTTGTGATTATATATTCCATAATAGGCGAAGGTGTTTTCTTTGTTCTGTGTGTTCGAAAGACATGTTTTTTTGTTAGGCTTGACTGCAGGATTGATCTGTACTAGTCTGGCTTGTTTAGTTTTACAATGGGTGTATTGATGTACTGCTCACTGCAGTATGTAAGATGCTGCCTTTTCCTAGGAACTCATGTGTGACGTGTGGCTTGTTACTAAAAATCATGTTTTCTGTACAGATGTGGGGGGGCGTCAAAAAATGATGGGCCCCAGGTGTCACATATGCTAGGTACGCCACTGGTCCCAAAGAGCTCCAACTTCTGATTTTTAACTTTTTTCTAAACTTTAAGCTTTTTAAAACTTTATAAAATATTTAGGGCTCCTTTTACTAAGGCGCGTTAGCGGTTTAACGCACGTAATACTGTGCTAAACTGATGGAAGTGCTAGCCGCTACCGCCTCCTTTTAATCAGGCTGTAGTTTTTGGCCAGCGCAGGGGTTAGTGCATGATGAAAACTCACGTGCGTTAACCCTGCTAGCACGGCTTTGTAAAAGGATCCCTTAATAATTAATAATTTAAGTATATATTCAAATAACTTCAGATGTGCATGATAAATCACTTAACTAAATTTTCAGCATGTATCAGCACTTATCTGAATGTTTAACGCCACTGCTATGCCAGCATGAAATGCTCAACGGGACCTCCATTTCACCAAACAAAGAGGCTTCTTCAGGAGCTTGATGGAGAAAGCAGTGTGTTTTTAATCTCATACTTTAAAAAAGTGCTTAAACAAAATACAAGCACCAGAAACATAACTTACTAGGCAGTCAGTCACAGTTTGAAAAAAATGGCGCAAATGCACTCGTGTCAGAATGAGGCAAATGTGCAAATACACTGCTGATGTCAACTGCCCTTGAACCAAACAAAATCCATCAATATATATCAACTTATTAAAATATTAGTGCAATTTATTTTTGAATTAGGTTGAATTATGATGTAATCTTTTTTGATTGGTTCATGGGCAGTTGACATCAGCAGTGTATTTGCACATTTGCCTCAGTCTAACATAAGCGCGTAGGGAAAATCCCCGCAAACGACTGGGGCCGCATACACTGTACCGTGAGTTCACGGGGGAGTAATTTATAGGTTTTTCAAAAGGATATTTTCCTATAAAGTTCCAAAACAGGTGCTACTATTATAAGGTAATTATTTGAACCGTTGAACAGAATAATTTTGTAATCTGATTTCAAATAACTTTCAATAACCCTCAAGCTCTCATAAAACAACAAATAAGCAGTTTATACAGTATGTGCCATGGAACTACTAATCTCAAGTTCCTGGGCCATTAGGAAATTGGCCATTGATGACAAACATCGCAGGTAGACTAGTCCAACCATGCACTGAACAAAACAGGAAAACCTAGGGGAGGATATATGATATTCAGACATAAATCTCCATAGAATTCAATATATAGTCTGTTATACAATTAAAAGCAGTGGTTCACAACACAGTCCTTAAGCTGCCATGGACTAACATGCTGAGGTAAAAACCCAATATGAAGGACTAGTCCCGGTCAAAGAGATCAAATACTATCCCTGCAAATATTCCTCCCCCTGTTTTATCAATGACTTAAGAACAAAAAAAAAAAAAAAAGAGAGAAACAAGGAAAGCAGAAAGGAAATGGTACAAATCCAGGCTTAACAGTGACAGGTCCAAATAGAAGGAACTGCATGAAGAATATATAAAAACCACACTAGAGGATAAAAAGATAAACTACTCCCAACAACTATTAAAAAAACCTCAATAGATCAAAAAATCTTTTTAAACTAACAAAAGATATACAACATTGCAAGGATGCAACGAATGCTTTAACAGCAAATTTGACAGCAAAACGTTCTCTGACTACTTCGCTAACAAAGTAGACTCCACTGTGCTACAGACATTGCCCCCCCCCATCACTCAGACAAGATAATTACATTACATCAGGGATTTCTATTCCACCATTACCTTGTGGTTCAAGGCAAATTACAAATGGTTTGTCCAGAGATTAGAAGTATTTAGGGAGTAGTTTGTACATTTCTTACATCTCAGTTGTCATGATATTAGAAGTTTATATGTAGTAGTTGCAGGTGATGCAGGTGATGCTTGGGACATTTCTGATTGTGTTAGTTCGATTTTATGTGTTTTATGAATAGAAGGGTTTTTATTTCTTTTTTGAAGGTTTTGTAGTCTTTGGTTGGAGAGTGTGTGAATGGTGCATGGGTTCTCCTATGTCTGGTTGAGGTGGATTGAACTAGTCGATTGTTCCAATAGGCTGGGCTGTCTCCATTTATTGCTTTAAATAATAGGCAGAAAATTTTGAAGTGTATTCTCACTTGTATTGGGAGCCAATGTGAGTCGTGGTATGCCTCTGTAATGTGGTCGTATTTCTTCAGTGAGTAGACCAGTCTTAGGGTTATGTTTTGTATTGTTTGTAATTGTTTTATCATGGTTGCTGTGCATGGGAGATATAATATGTTGCAGTAGTCTATTAGACCTAGGATTAGGGATTGTACCAAGAGTTGGAATTGTTTTCTGTCAAAGAATTTTCTGATTTGCCTCAGGTTTCTCATGACTGCGAATGATTTTTTAATTAAAACTACAACTGGGAACCTAACTCACTTTGAAACTGTATCCCATGACAACATCACCAAGATACTAGATGCTATTCACCCTTCTGGCTCCAACTTGGACCCCTGTATCCCATTTCTCTTAGTAGTTGTGAAATATGCCTTTGCAGACTCCATTCTTCCTCTCATCAACACCTCTCTACAAACAGGCATAGTGCTCACAAACTGGAAGTCAGCAGTCATCAGACCAATCTTGATAAACCCCACACTCTGTCCTAATGTGCCTGGAAACTTTAGATCTGTCTCCAACCTACCCTCATCTCTAAGATCCTGGAACAAAGAGCCCTATCCACCTTCCAATTAGCATTCAGAAAATTCCATAGTACTGAAACCGTCCTTTGAAATCATCAACAACTCCTGGAAACTCATGGATAAGAGTAATAATGTTGTTCTGGTACTGCTGGATCTCAGTACAGCGTTTGACACTGTTGACTACCCTCTCCTCATTGCATGGCTCTCTGAAATTGGAATCTGAGACACTGCATTATGATGGTTCACTTCTTTCCTAAAGAATAGATCCCAAAGCATACTGCTCAATGATGCACTATGATGCCCAGATCATGAAACTTCTAAAATGCATCTTGGAAATCATAAACTGTCAACAATTTACAACTAAACAACTTCAAAACAGAACTCCTTTGGATCTACAAAGAACATTGCAACTGTGTCAGTCCCTCTCTGTGCTGGGTCTCAACTTTTATAACTGTGAAGGACAAAGCAGGCAGCCTAGGAATACTTCTTGACTCCAACTTGTCAGTTTCCAACCATCTCACTCAGGTGGTATCTTCCTCATTTTACTACCTACGTCAACTCTGAAAAATAAGGGACTACTTTTCTGAGTCTGACTTCACCCAACTACTCGATGCCTTAGTCCTTTCCCACATGGACTACTGTAATACTCTATTCAATGGGCTCATAGTGAAGAATATACATCTCCAGATTGTACAAAATGTGACAGACTTCTAAAAAACTTCTGTGCCCGCAACCCTGCCTCCCAAGCTATATCATCAACTCACTGGCTGCCCATAGCCAAATGTTGTGTCTTCAAAGGCCTGATGCTAGCATTCAAAACTTTGTATGACATGGCGCCAGGCTACATGATAACTAAGCTTTATATGCACGTGTCAAACTGGTTCTTCTGCTCCCAGGAAGAAGTACGCCTCAAAATGCCCCCTGGTTGTGCCCTTCCTCTGGAAACCACCAAATGATGTTCCTACTCCCATTTAATACCAAACCACTGGAATCAGCTGCCTCCACAGATCAGATCCCTTAAAGGACTCCTCAACTTTAGAAAAGCAATAAAAACATACTTCTTCACCTAACTCCCCTGTATATCAATATGTGTCACAATAGGATAAAAACATTTTGATAAATCTTGCACTTTAACTATGTCAAATTTATTCTATAAACTGCATATTATGTCTATTGGTATTAGATCCCTAGTATGTGTCAAGTAAACATAAAACTTATATTGAAAAACCTTGCAGTGGAGCTATGGCAAATTGTAACCTATAAACTGTATATTATGTATGACAACCTGTTCTGAGATCTTTGGGGAGAATGGGATAGAAATCTAATTAACTAAATAAAATAAATAAAAATAGCTGAAAGGCTGTTCAACAACTACATTAGCAGGAAGTGGAATGTTTGGTCTGATATAAAGTCCCTTTGAATCAGATCAGGCTGAAGAGCTACTGATGTCTTCTGACAGGGTCTGCAGGTATTGATCAAGGGAATATCTGACTAAAACACTTGACTTCTCTATAGCAAAGAATGCTTTATCATTGTTTTCATTATTGGTTGCATTAGAAGTACTGCTGTATAACTCATCAATTGCACCTTTATCTTCATTATCAACCTCATGATAACCAATTAAATAGAAGGCTTTCAGAAAGTTTAAATAAATGTCTGTTGTTCTAACAATTTTTCATCTGATGGCAAACTCTTTTAATATTTCTGAGAACTGATGCAAAAGCATTAATCCTCTTATACTATATACCGTGCTCAAAATTTCATGTGCAAATTTGAGCCCCCGCGCAAACTGTGTATGCAATTCAATTGCTTAACGGACCAATTGGCATTGATAAGTGGGCACCAACAATCAGTGCTAATTGGCAATACTTGTAATTTAGATGGACATCTTTATAGTAACTATTTTGTAAAGATGTGCATTTAAATTTTTGGGCACAGATCCAAAACTGGGGCATGGCCATAGGAGGGACATTTCTAGGATTTCTGAGCAGTGTTTTAGAATTTGGGGAATCCACGCCTAATTTGGAGATTTACACCAGGTTTCAGTTGGTGCAAATCCTCATGCACAATTTTAGGCATGATTCCAAGTTTGGGTGCCATTTATAGAATAGCACTTAGGGCCTGATTCTTCTAATGGCAACTAACCATGCCTAACTTGTAGGCACTAGTCAGAGTGGTTGTCAATCAACCGTTAGGCATCACTTATATAATCAAAGCCTTTGAAAGTGTTCCACAAAGACGCCTAATAAATAATCTGAGTGTCCTCGGAATGGACCCCAAATTGATGGGCTGGGTCACAAACTGGTTGAGTGGAAGATGACAGAAGGTAATGGTCAATGGAGATCGCTCTAAGGAAAGGGATGTTACCAGTGGTGTGCCTCAAGGTTCTGTTTTTGGGCCTGTTCTTTTTAACATTTTTATAAGCAATATTCTGAAGGGCTATAAGGTAAGTTTTGCCTCTTTGTAGATGATATCAAAATCATCAAAAGAGTAGACACCCGGGATGGTGTGGATAACATGAAGAAAGACTATGCAAAGCTTGAAGAATGGTCTGAAATTTAGCAGCTAAAATTTAATGCTAAGAAATGCAAGGTCATGCATTTGGACTGGAAAAACCCAAAGGAACAGTATAGTTTAAGGGGTGAAGAACTTATGTGCACGACAGAAGAGCAGGACTTAGGTGTGATTATATGTGATGATCTTAAGGTGGCCAAACAGGTTGAAAAGGTGACGGCAAAAGCTAGAAGGATGCTAGGGTGCATAGGAAGAGGTAGGGCCAGTAGGAAAAAGGAGGTATTGATGCCCTTGTATAAGACTTTGGTGAGAACTCATTTAGAATATTGTGTACAATTCTAGAGATTGCATCTTCAAAAAGATATAAAAAGCAAGGAGTCGGTCCAGAGGAAGGCTACTAAAATGGTGTGTGGTCTTCATCATAAGGTGTATGAGGACAGACTTAAAGATCTCAATATGTATACTTTAGAGGAAAGGCAGGAGAGGGGAGATATTTTATGTTAATTGTGAGCCGATTTGGCTAAAAGCAGAATACAAATGTTTTTAAATAAATATGAACAAAACAAAAATACACTTATGGTGAGTGAGACCTGGGGTGTCAGATATGACCAGTTTAAGCAAGAGCGCTTCCACGGTCTGTCAGTTCTTCATACATCCCCAATCATCATAATATAATACTTTTTATAGAAAATTTTTTTAAATGATTTTTTCACTATCATAGTTATTAGTGCATCTATCTAGAATTTTAAAGAACTTATCTTTAAAAAGCTGTCTTCATTCCATTATGAGTAATGGTGGAACATATCAATTATTCCAACGTTCCGTGCAATTCAATGCTCCCCACAGCTTTTTAAAGATAAGTTCTTTAAAATTCTAGATAGATGCACTAATAACTATGATAGTGAAAAAATCATTTTAAAAAAATTTTCTATAAAAAGTATTATATTATGATGATTGGGGATGTATGAAGAACTGACAGACCGTGGAAGCGCTCTTGCTTAAACTGGTCATATCTGACACCCCAGGTCTCACTCACCATAAGTGTATTTTTGTTTTGTTCACTTTTTGCTTTATATTATACGTTTGTGAGGATGGCCTTTAAATAAATATGACAGAGATGATTAAATAAATAATTAACAAAGAAATGTCACCCACCCGCAGTGGACTTAATTTCTCAGATCTAACATTAAAAAAAACAGGTGGAGAAAAAGCCTAAAGTATTATAGCACGTAGCAATCATTGATGATTTTAAAGCTCACATTGTTTTTATCCAAATACATCTGAGAAATGGTCATAAAAAGTTTTCCTGTTCTAAAAATTACCATGCTTGCCAATGGATTTCTGGACATTTATGGAAAAATGTCCAAACTTTAGGGCTCCTTTTATCAAGCCGCGCTAGCGTTTTAACGCATGTAATAGCGTGTGCTAAACTATGGGAAGTGCTATCCGCTACCGCCTCCTCTTGAGCAGGCAGTAGTTTTTGGCAAGCGTGGAGGTTAATGTGTGATGAAAAGTCACGCGCGTTAACCCCACTAGCGTGGCTTGATAAAAGGAGCCCCTAGATTTACTCCTAAAAAATTGGTATAATTTTCCTTTTAATCCCAGCACAAAGATGACAGCTGCACTGCTAGTTCAATTATTAAATAAAGGGGTTTTAGTACGGGCTCAATTATCCCTACGAATGACCCAAAGCCCCAGGCAGGTATTCATAGGTGACTAGCACCAGACCCGAAGGTCTAAATAAATCTTGCCCTGTAAATCATGATACCCTTATTTTTATAAAAAGCATTTAATCAATAACATTAAATAAATATAAAGTGCAGGCGTGCATCTGGTGTGGGAAGAAGCAAAAGATATATTTGAAAACCCCACAAAATTCAGTGACAAAAAATCTCCAAAAATTATTATAAAAATAAATTCAAAAGTTGTTTTTTCCTTCTTCCCACTGCACGCCTGCACTTTATATTTATTTAATGTTATTGATTAAATGCTTTTTATAAAAATAAGGGTATCATGATGTACAGGGCAGGGTTTATTTAGACTTTCGGGTCTGGTGCTAGTCACCTATGAATACCTGCCTGGGGCTTCGGGTCATTCATAGGGATAATTGAGCCCGTACTAAAACCCCTTTATTTAATAATTGAATTAGCAGTGTAGCTGTCATCTTTGTGCTGGGATTAAAAGGAAAATTATACCAATTCTTTTAGAGTAGAGTTTTCAGATTATTGGTATTCATAGTTTTTGGTTTTTTCAAGCCAAACTTAGTTTTAGACATATCAAAAATGCCCCTCCCTGTGTGGTACTGGTAGATATTCTAGGCGTCTGTTTCATATAGGCATATGCAAGTATGTTACCTGTTTAAAACAGGCTTAAAATAGACACCTTTTTAACATTCCATATAGCTGTTCTATTATAAAATCAAGCTCAATATGTTAATGTTTTTCCTCTATTAATGTATTTAAACTTCCGTATGACACATGTATAACCTTAGTAAGACCTGCAATAATTCCTATGGTATTTATATCCAGAGTCTAATATCAATTACATTTTGACATTTCTAATATGTTTTTTTCTTTATTTAAATTTTGGTGTGTTACAATTGTTCTAATATAATTTACTTGATAAGATTTGGATTTTGCTCTATTATGAGACAGACAATGGAAAATGTGTTTCTAGTTCTATTTTCCAAAGTAATTTTATTGGGGGAGAAAGGCTGTTTCTTTCCCCACCCCCATCCCTAAGAGAAGATGTAAAGTTGCACAGTTTATATTGGTACTTGGAATTATGAGCTGCAATGAAAACCAAAACATATATGTGCACAGAATTACTATTTACATCTGTAAAATTATGCACCCCCATTTGGAAAATTTTATTATGGATTCTAGTTTATCTTTAATGCCAGCTTATCACATTTTGGTGCACAGAAATAGAGACAGTAGAACATTTTTGATAGCTACAACGATCAGGTTCAGTACATTGCTTATTTAGCTATTTTCCCTCCAAATTCTCAGTATGCCTGATTCTCTTAAATTCTTCAGGACACTTTGAGGTATTTATTTATTATTTATTCAATTTTTCTATACCATTCTTACAGGGAAGCTCAGAACGGTCTACATGAGTTTATTCAGGTATTCAAGCATTTTCCCTGCCTGTCTTGGTGGGCTCACAATCTATCTAATATACCTGGGGCAATGGGGGGGATTAAGTAACTTGCCCTTGGTCAGAAGGAGCAGCATAGGCTTGAACCCACAACCTCAGGGTCCTGAGGCTGTAGCTTTAACCACTGCGCCACTCTCTCCCCATACATGGCCTTTACATTTCTGAGCAAACCTTTTCCATTCAAATAATTTTTCAAATTAAAAATAAAAGAACTGGATAAAAAAATGAGAATGACTCTGTAATGGGTTTGAGTTTCTGTTGATGAGTACCATTTACTTATCTAACCAAACATGCATAAGATGCCTTCTAACATCAGTGGTAGATAAGTGTTCTCAGGAACCACTGAAGCAACAGGAAAGTGCACTTAAAATTGTTCTTAAAACACATCATAGCAGAAAAGCACTTAGCTAAAAATATCAATTATTAAAATGACTTTTCAAAAACTCTTCTTGAACAACAATGTATGATTTTGATGCATCACAGGAATGCTTTTTTTTAGCAAAATTCTCATTTGCTTCAGAGGCTTCCATGTGTTATTTTATACCCTTACCATGTCGGGTCCCAGTCTTTCACCCAATTAGACCATACCTTGGATGCAAACTGTTTATTGTTGCAAATATTATTGTTTTCTGATTAAAGGCTTGTCTCCCCAACCCAACAGCAAGGATAGCAAATCCCCATTTTTACATACTTTCCAGAAACCAAGGAACCAAAAAGTCTGATACTCAAAGCTTATGTTCAGTGTTCCTGAAGGGCATGATTAATATATCTTTCATTTGGTTTGAAATGCCAGCACCCTCATGACAATACAGTTTTATTTTCTACTGATATTAGGGGCGTGCCTTCCATCAAGCTTCATGTTTATTAGCAAATCACTTGCTTGTTAATGTTCTTCTTCCTTTGCCACAAGGCACTACATCCAGATGCTTTTGTCGAATCATCTGGAAATTATGTTAGAATAAACCATTTTTTATTTCCATTTCCATTTTAAATTGATTAGGTCAATTTTGAGTCTAATAAGCTGTTTGATACCTTTGATTCTGTATAAATCTTTGCAGCTTAGGGGTACTGGGATAACTCAAGGAGGAAAAGAATTTCCTTACATGTAAAATGGTCATGATTAATTGGTCCCAATGCATTCTTCTTATTTCCATCCTATGGAGTAACCCTCCTGTAGATTCCGACTCTATGGGCTCCTTTTACAAAGGTGTGCTAGCGTTTTTTAGCGCATACTTAGCGCATGCTAAAATGCCCTGCACGCTAGCCGCTACCGCCTCCTTTTAAGTAGGCGGTAATTTTTGGGCTAGTGCGCGCTAATCTTGTGCGTGCGCTAAAAACGCAAGCGCATCTTTGTAAAAGGAGCCCTATGTTGCCACTTATATTTTGCAGAGTTATTTTTTCTTTTTCACCATGGGGTCCTTTTACTAAGGCACACTAGCTGTATTTAGTGCATGCTAAACACTAATGCATCCATAGGTTATAATGGACGCATTAGCGTTTAGCGCACTAATATTTAGCGCTCACTAAAACAGCTAGCACACCTTAGGAAAAGGACCCCTATAAAAAAGGAATTGCTCACAGATCTAAACTTGGCCCATGAAATCTTTAGGAAAATTTAATGGGATTATTAACTAAAATTTGATAAGATTTTGTAGTTACTATGGGTTAATAGTCAAAATTAAAACACAGTAACTGCAAAACCAGTAACTGGGAGCATTCTTAACATTTTGCCATTCGGTTAACCTTGAAAAAAGTTATTTACTGTGTACCAAGTGAATGATGATTACCTTGCTCTATTTCCTATTCATTCTCCCCTCTTCATTTCTTCAGGCTCTGATGCCTTTCCCTCACTCAAGGTTGCTTCTCTAAATATTTGTTACTTACGTAGTAAAGTCCACTTATTACTTATTCAGCTGCTATTAAGACTATCATACTATTTGTCTTGTTAAGATAACGTATAAGTTTTCACATGTTACTGTATGGCACAGTTCCCATCCATTCTTCACTCTTTTTGCAAAGACTGCTACAATTGACATTTCATATGTGAAAAGCAGTTCTATAATCTAGATTTCTGCCTTTACATACTCCTGACACTCATAGGCCCTGATTCTACAAAGTGCGTCTCGATTTTAGGCAGCTGTAGGCGTCCTACAGCTGTCTAATCAGCCAATCGGGATGCACTTTTTTTAAAAAAATGCTCCCCAGGCAGGCCGCCTATATTGAAGGCGCCTCCAGGAGCCTAGGGAGGCCCACAAGACGCCTAAGCACGCCCAAGGGCCTTAAGCGGGCCTTAGGCGAACCTAGGCGGCCCTACGTGTCTCCCTAGTAGAGGAAGAGACGCTTACAATGTAGGCCAACAAAATGCTGGTAAACATTGTAAGTAGACGCGGCCGCTATACTTATTGCGGCAAGGGATCTCTCTGCCGCTATAAGTATAGCGGGCCGCGGCCGCCTGTCCGATCGCTTGCAGGAGGGTGCCCAAACCTTCCTGCCAGAAGATGCCCCCCCCGACACTACCGATTGCTGGCAGGAGGGTGCCCAATCCCTCCTGCCTGAAGACGCACCCTCCCCCCACGCGCTAACAGCCCCCAAACCTCCACCCCACCAAACTAACCTTTTCTTTTGGCCAGACGGGTCTTGCCCGTCCAGCCGAAATGAGGCAAGCTCGCCCCTTCCTGGCCCATCCCGCCGAAGCCTAAGGCCTGATTGGCCCAGGCTCTAGAAGCCTGGACCAATCAGGCCTTAGGTATAGCGGGTCCGTCCATCCCCACTAAGTCTAAGGCCTGATTGGCCCAGGCGCCTAGAGACTACAACGGGAACTCCCCACAGCCATTTCCTATTGGCGATCTACATGGGGCAGGAGTGTAGGAAGATCGCTCCTGCCCTGAAAGCCCGCTAGACCACCAGGTAAGACCAGGATGCCGGGGGGAAGGCTAAACTATGGGGGGGGGGTTTCTTTTTTTCCCCCTCCCCCAAAAATCGCGAATATGTGAAATTGCAATTGCCGAAACCGCGAATGGGAAGGGGGAAGTGTAAGGTGAAAAAACAATGAAATTTAGTGAAAAATCCAAAACAATGGTAATAGGAAACTACCCCCTCTTTTACTAAGGCGTGCTAGCCAATTTAGTGCGCACTAACGATTAGCATGCGCTAAAATGCTAATGCGCCCATTATATTCTATGGACGCATTAGCATTTAGTGCTTGCTAATCTTTAGCATGCGCTAAATCGATTAACGTACGCTAAATTAGTTAGCACACGCTAAATCGGTTAGCTCGCCTTAGTAAAAGGACCCCTAGGTTTCTGAATAATCACTACATGAACACAGGACCAGGACCGACGATCATTTCGTGGCGACCGCCACTGCTTCAGGGTCTCAGAAATCAGCTAAATGTTCATTAGAAAAGTTATCAGTTCAAAGTTTTCTTCCTCTACTTAAAAAAAAACAACAATCTAATTCTTTATGTAACACCATTACTAAGCTCCTTTGTCATAACTCCAGCAGTCCAGTGTTACTCCTTGTTTATAGTTCATATACTCCCCACTCCCCCTTTTTACAAAACCATAGTACGGCTTTTAATGCCGGCCTCAACAGTAACAGCTCCTATGCTCATAGGAATTCTATGAGCTTCGGAGCTGTTACCGCTGTGGCCGGTGCTGAAAACCATGCTACGCTTTTGTAAAAGGGGGAGGGGGTGGATATTGTAACTCATGTACGGTACCATCATTACCAACGTTAATGTTCATATGTCCATCAAAGCTGCTCATGTAAACCACTCTGAATTGACTTTATAGTCATTAGTTAGCAGTATAAAAGCTTTAAATAAACAATAAACTTACTCACACTTGCCTGTAAAAGTGCCAGCAGGGCATTTAGGCACTATTGTGTAATAATGTGCCTGATTTACAAAACACAAAAAATGCAAGGGGGTATACAGTACACATGGATGGATTATAGGTGGGTAACTTACAGACTATTTAAATGTCTAAATTGTAGTTTAACCCAGTTTGTCTCTAATTAGCCTCTACCCCACTCCCGAATATCACAAAAAATGTTTCATGACACGTGGAATAGTCTCCTGGTAGAGGTGGTGGAGACAAAGACTGTCTGAATTCAAGAAAGCATGGGACAGGTATGTGGGATCTCTTAGGGAGAAGAGGAGATAGTGGATGCTGTGGATAGGTAGCCTGGATGGGCCATTTGGCTTTTATATGCCATCATATTTCTCTGTTTCTATAGATCAGAGAAGAAACAAGTGGAGAATTAGAGATGTTTCCAAACACAAACTTTTATTAAAAGTGGGGATTCAGTTCTATCAATCTAAACGAAAAACGCAGGTGTTTTGGTACAGAAACCTATACCTTCTTCAGGAGTGTGTGACTTATTATTGGTCCCTTCATTAAAAATTGTTGGAACAAGGAGAAATGATATGTTCTCTGTACTAGCCCCCCAACTCTGGAACACGCTGCCTCTTTTTATTAGAAAGGAAAAAGATCTTATTTCTTTTAAAAAATTGTTGAAAACCTTTTTATTTAATGATGCTTTTAATGATTAACTTCCTTTCGTTTCTCCCTCCTTTATATTGTCTTTCCCTTCCATATGTTCTTTCCCTTTATTAAGAGAAATATTGTAACCCTTTCCCTCCTTTCCTCCTGTTATGTTTTGTTAATTTTTAGGTAAAGAGAAATCTTCTCTATTTCTTTTAATTAATTAATAATTATTTGTGATGATGTTTTGGATGTTTTGTAATTCTAATATGATATTATGTTTTTATAACTTGTATTTTATTGTACATTGCCTAGAAAGTTTTATATAGGCGATTAATCAAAATAAAACTGAACTTGAACTTGAACTACTCGGCAGGAAATTTTTCCAGTAAACCAATTTAGCCGGGTTTCTTAAGTTGGTTTTGAAAAAAACAAAACAAAAAAAACCCCGTATACTTCAGATGAGATTAAACAGAACACAAAGGCCCTGATTCTCCAAAGGGCATCCCGATTTTAGGCAGCTGTAGGCGTCCTACAGCTGTCTAATCAGCCAATCGGGATGCACGTTTTTTTAAAAAAAATGCTCCCCAGGCAAGCCTGAAGGTGCCTCTGGGAGCCTAGGGAGACCCGCAAGATGCCTAAGCTCGTCTAAGGGCCTTAGGCGGGCCTTAGGCTGAACCTAGGTGGCCCTACGCATCTCCCTAGTAGAGGAGAAGCTTAAAATATAGGCCAGCAAAATGCTGGCCTACATTGTAAGTAGACGCGGCTGCTATACTTATCGCGGCAAGGGATCTCTCTGCCGCTATAAGTATAGCGGGCCGCGGCCCCCTGACCAGGAGGGTGCCCAAACCCTCTGCCCGAAGACACCCCCCCCCCCAACACTACCGACTGCCCCCTGACACTACCGACCGCCCCCCCCCCCGACATTACCGATCTCCCCCCCCCCGACAATATCGATAGCTGGCAGGAGGGTGCCCAATCCCTCCTGCCCGAAGATGCACCCCCCTCCCCGGCGCTAACAACCCCCAAACCTCCACTCCACCAAACCTGTTCTTAGATGGGTTTTGCACGTCTTGAGCCGGCAGGCACGCCTCGTCAAAATGAAACGGGCCCACCCCTTCCCGGCCCATCCCGCCGAAGCCTAAGCCTTGATTGGCCCAGGCTCTAGAAGCCTGGACCAATCAGGCCTTAGGCATAGAGGGTCCGCCCATCCCCACTTAATCTAAGGCCTGATTGGCCAAACAGACCTTAGACTTAATCTAAGGCCTGATTGGCCAATCAGACCTTAGATTTAGTGGGGATGGGCGGACCCGCTATGCCTAAGGCCTGATTGGTCCAGGCTTCTAGAGCCTGGGCCAATCAGGCCTTAGGCTTCGGCGGGATGGGCCGGGAAGAGGCGGGCCCGCTTCATTTCGACGAGTCGTGCCTGCCGGCTCAAGACGTGCAAGACCCATCTAAGAACAGGTTTGGTGGAGTGGAGGTTTGGGGGTTGTTAGCGCCGGGGGGGTGCGTCTTCGGGCAGGAGGGATTGGACACCCTCCTGCCAGCGAAAGATATTGTCGGGGGGGGGAGATCGGTAATGTCGGGGGGGGGCGGTTGGTAGTGTCGGGGGGGGCGGTCGGTAGTGTGTGTGGGGGGTGCGTCTTCGGGCAGAGGGTTTGGGCACCCTCCTGGTCAGGGGGCCGCGGCCCGCTATACTTATAGCGGCAGAGAGATCCCTTGCCACGATAAGTGTAGCGGGCTGTGTCTAATCTAACCCGTTTCTCTAACCCGCGTCTGTAACATGGACGCCGGTTACAGAATTGGGGTTTAGTTTAGGCCGATTCTGAATAGGACGCCTCTCCCGGGCGTCCTATTCAGAATCAGGGCCTAGGTGTCTTGCGGGCCTCGCCTTCAATATAGGCGGCCTGCCTGGGGAGCATTTTTTTTAAAAAACGTGCATCCCGATTGGCTGATTAGACAGCTGCAGGACGCCTACAGCTGCCTAAAATCAGGACGCACTTTTAGAGAATCAGGCCCAAAATGTTTTGCTGGTTCTCTTACCACTCACTATGAAAGATTAGCATTCAGATTATTGAAGGCTTGTAGATTTCTGAATTCAGAGAAATGGTTTTGATATTCAAGTGTTCTTCTTTGTAAAACTTGGGCCCTCTTTTACAAAGGTGTGTTAAGCGTTTTAGCGCATGCTGAATCAACGCATGTACTAACTGCTAATGTGTCCATAGGATAACATTAGCGTTTAGCACACAATAATATTTAGCGCACACTTTAAAGCATAGCACACCTTTGTAAAAGAGGGGGTTGGATTTTTGAGTATTTATGCATATTTGTTCACATTTGTATTTGTAATTGTTAACAATTTTTCTTATTGTGCAAACATTTATTTTACCAATTACAAAGCATCTCTATAAAAAGAGCATTTGTTTTCATTTTCCAAATATAGTAGTGGAAGAGAATGAAATGATCCATTTCATGCCAGCGTAACGTAGCCAGGATCAGTCTGTTTGTCATACATAAAAGAGCAACGGATCTACCATTTCAAACTGCTCATGAAATTCTGCCTTGTTATTATCTGATTTATTAGATGTAAGGACTCCTTTGTTCAATTGCCAAATGCATTAAAGTTGACTAAATGATAAGAAAGCAACAGCTTAATATGCTCAAACTTGTGAAATATCTAATTATAGCTTAGGTACTAACTGCCTTACATACTGAATATTTCTTGTTCAAAAATATTACAAGAGAAGATGGGGTGGGATGGGGTAGATATATTGTTTTGGTGGGCTAGGAGAGTGATTGTAGTCAGGGCAGGATTAATTCGTCGAGGGCCCTTAGGCACCCAAGTACATTGGGCCTCCTGCCCCGCCCCACCCCACCTTGCGCCCAGGCGGAAACAGGAAGCTGTGTCAGAGGGAAGCTATGGGCAAGCAGCACCGCTTGCACAATTACAGTTCTCATTGCCTTTCTTGTCTTACTTTCCATCGATGGAGGGGGCCTGCGTTACTGATCGGGGGGACCCGTGTTGCCGATTGATGCTGGAGGGGCCCATCGCCTTTTAGAAAAAACAATGTTGATGCCCTCCTTCATCGGGCCCCCCTGACCATTTCTGGCCCTAGGCACGTGCCTACTTGGCCTATTGGTTAATCCTGCCCTTACTGTAGTGAGAAGATTGGAGGAGGGTATGAAGAGTCTGGGAGGGTGCATCGGGGTTTTCTTCACTCTTCCCGCCCTCCCTGTTTCAGGCTAAAGTATTGCATTGGGATTCTGAGGATGTTGTTTTGGGAAGGGCTTGGGGTATTTTTGAGTGTGTGTGTGTGTGAGTGGAGGAGCAGACCAAAATATTTTGCTGGCTCTTACACCACCATCTCTCTAAGAGATCCCACATGCCTACCCCAGATTTTCTTGGTACTGTTTTACTAAGGTGTGCTAAACGCTAATACGTGCATGCTAGTCTATGGACGCGTTAGCATTTAGCGTGCGCTAGTTCGATTAGTCCACGTTAATCAGTTAGCGCACCTTAGTAAAACAGGGGTATAGTCTGTCTCCAACACCTCTACCGGGAGACCGTTTCATGCATCTACCATACTTTCTGTAAAACAGTATTTTCTTAGATTACTCCGGAGCCTATCACCTCTTAACTTCATCCTATGCCCTCTCATTCCAGAGCTTCCTCTCAAATGAAAGAGACTTCACTCATGCGAATTTAAAAATCTCTAGCATATCTCCCCTTTCCCGCCTTTCCTCCAAAGTATACAGATTGAGATCTTTAAGAATGTCCCCATATGCCTTATGATGAAGACCACACACCAGTTTAGTAGCCTTCCTCTGGATCGACTTCATCCTTTTTATATATTTTTGAAGGTGCAGCCTCCAGAATTGTACACAATATTCTAAATGAAGTTGCACCAGAGTCTTATACAGGGATATCAATACCTCCTTTTTCCTACTGGCCATACCTTTTCCTATGTACCCTAGCATCCTTCTAGCTTTCGCCATCACCTTTTAACCTGTTTGGCCACTTTAAGATCATCACATACAATCACACCCAAGTCCCGCTCTTCTGTCATGCACAAAAGTTCTTCACCCCCTAAACTGTACCATTCCTTCGAGTTTTTGCAGCCCAAATGCATGACCTTGCACTTCTTAGCATTAAATTTTAGCTGCCAAATTTCAGACCATTCTTCAAGCTTCGCTAGGTCTTTCTTCATGTTATTTATACCATCTATGATGTCTACTGTATTGCAGATTTTGGTATCAGAAGGCAAATCTTCTTCAGAAATATTGCTTATAAAAATGTTAAAAAGAACAGGCCCATGAGCAGAACCTTGAGGCACACCACTAGTAATATCCCTTTCCTCAGAGCAATCTCTATTGACCACTATCCTCTGTCGTCTTCCACTCAACCAGTTTGTGACCCAGCTCATCACTTTGGGGCCCATCCCATGGGAACTCAGTTTATTTACTAGATGTCTTTGTGGAACACTATCAAAGGCTTTGCTAAAATCAAAATACACCACATCTAGTATACTCCCTTCATCCAATTTTCTGGTCAACCAGTCAAAGAAATTGATCAGTCATGTCTGACAAGACCTAGCTCTAGTGAAGCCATGTTGCCTGTAATCTACCAGATTCTAAAAATTTCACCATTCTCTGTTTTAAAAGTGTTTCCATTAATTTGCTTACCACATAAGTCAGACTTACCGGCCTGTAATTCTTTACTTCCACTTTTGTGTAGAGAATCCACATCTGCCTTTCTCTAGTCCTCCGGTACCACTCCTGACTCTAGAGAAGCATTGAAGAGGGCAGTCAGCAGAACCACCAGAACTTCCCTAAGTTTATTCACCAACTGTCCCCATCACTTTGTCTACCTTTAATTTAGCTAGTTCCTCATGAACACAATCCTGGAATCTAATGTTTTAGAAAGTGGACATTGCTACTTAGATATCTCGCCGCCATCTAAAATTACACATGGCCAAGACTGAGCTCCTTATCTTGCCACTTAAAACCATCTCTCCTCTTCCTCTGTTTTCTATTTCTGTGAACAACACCCTCATCCTCCCTGTCTCGTCTACTCGCAACCTCAGGGATGGAGATTGACCAAGCAGTCATTTTGTCCTATGAGATCTTGATGCCGGAAGGTGCAGATTAAGTTAAGTCCCACTCTGCTGCCTTTATTGTTTTTGTAAAAAACAAAACAAAAAAACATAAAATGATAAGTTATTTATTTAAAAAAAAAGAAAAATTGATTTATAAAAAGAAAAAAAGTTTTGAGCTAAAAATTGCGAATTATCAAGAGGTTTTTTTGGGTCAATGAGAGACACCTGACCCCTCATACATTCGAACGTAAATTATCCCTTGTGGATGGTTTGCGGGGTTACTGAGACTCTTTTTCCTCTGATTTAATGATCTATCTTTGGCTTACATAAGAGATTTTATGATATTGGTTATGTCATTAGTTAATCTCTTATTCCTCTAGCACTATAGCGCGTGGTAGCTGAAAATCTACTGCCTCCTAAAAAGGAGGCAGTAGTGGCTAGCGCACTGGGGAATTTAATGCGCGCTATTGCGCGCGTTAAGGCCCTAGCGCACCTTTGTAAAAGGAGCTCCTTTTACAAAGCCACACTAGCAGTTTTATCGCATGCCAGAAATCTACTGCCTGCTCAAAAGGAAGTGGTAGCAGCTAGCATGAGCGGTAATTTAGCACGCGCTATTCTACGCGTTAAGGCCCTAGCGCGGCTTTGTAAAAGGAACCCATAGACATGATAACAAAGGTGAAGAAGGTAGAACTACAATGGCAAATACGATAGAAGTTAAAGGTAAAATATAGAGGAATGTCATAATGTCTTCAGAGCCAACATCCAGAAATTACTGGAAGATCAGACAGCAAAAAATCTTAAGAAAAAGCATCTTTGAATAGAAAGGTATTAAGATCTGTCTTAAATTTGTTTAAAGATGTTTGAAGCTGGAGGTTTAATGGAAGGGAATTCCATAATTGTGGACCCTGAACATAAAATATTGAATGTGTGATAACCTATTATTCCTACTAAGAATTTATCTACGAGTGCTTGTGGAAAGTTTTTTTTATACGCTTTGGAAATTGCGAGCAATTAGATCATATTTTAATGCTATCTCATTTAGGTTATTGGTACAGTCTTTGGTCTTAAGCACTCTAGACTATTGTAATATTGTTCACTTGGCAGGCTAGCATAAAAATCTTCATAGATTACGCATTATGCAAACTACTGCTGTTTAATTAATTTTTAATCTGAAGAAAACGGATCATGTGACACATTATAAAGAGTTACATGGAGGCTAGGGTACTTTTCAAATCTGGGTACAAATGTTATAAAGTTTCTCACGGTCTTGCGTCTAGTTACTTAATAGTGCAATTTGCATTTCCCAATCATAATCGTCAATTGCCTACCATTGCATAGCTGTATTTCCCCAATGATAGGCCGAGGCTTATACATTGATTATGCAAACCTGTGTATGGGGTGCAGCTTGCTTAAATGGGGCAGCCTATCTATGAACATCGACACTAAGTCCCCCCCTCCGTACCTTTTTAAAATCCTGTCTCGCTCCTGTCTCTCCCTCGCTGGACGGCTGCCTCCTCCATCTCATGGCCAGTGGCACAGGGCAGGAGCAAGCTTTTCACGCTCCAGCCTGGCCCCACGCCGCTTCCTGAATGGCTGCCGTCAGTTCTCGTGAGTCCTGAAGATGTTTAATAATTCATTACTTAAGCAAAGCACATTAAAATATATATATATATTGCATACTACTATTTTGGAGGGTAAAGAGGATTCCTCTTTGCTAATAATAGAATAAGATGTTTAATAATGTATTAAAGTTAAGTTAACATCTCAGTGGCGTACCTAGGGTATGTGGCACCCGGGGCCCATCATTTTTTGACACCCCCCCCCCCCCCCCCCTCATGTAAAATTTTTTTTTTTTTTTTTTTTTGCAATAACCATGAAATGGAATAAATGGTCAGAATAGAAACAGGCAGTGAAAATTTTCTTTTTTTTTTTTTTTTTTTTTTCCAAAGTATTTTTATTGAGAATGGCAAAAGGTCCAGACAAGCAACCATGGTCTGTACAGAAACTTATACATTATCAAAAAGAACACAGAATGAGAGTAACAGCAACAACAAGCATGAACAAGCCTCTCCCAAGAGAAAATTGCCAATGAGAGGCATAGCAATACACAACAAAAGGCCAAAACTTGGGGCAAGCAAACAAATCCCACCCCAGAACCCACAAGAATAATAAGCCGGACTAGACCCTCAGCCATATTTTATAATGAAAAAAACCCCCACAAGCAACAACACCCAGACCGCTCACCAGACACACCAATCCGCACAACAAGCACCCAAGAAACACCCAGCCACCACCCAGACAAAACTACCAGACACACCTACCCCACCAAGCCCAGACCCAACCCCCCCTCCCCAGAGAGTGCAAGCGCAAAGTGGACCGTGAAAAGGGCAGCTGCAGAAGTGGAAAGCCCCAGATAAGTAGGTTAGCTAAAGAAAGCCCACAGATAGAAGAAATCAGGATAACAGAAGTTCCAACAAATGCTCCCACAGAAAATTTTCTTTTATTGAACCTCATTTATGTAACCATTATTCCAAACATAACATAACATAAATTATGTCTGAATTGTCATGACATCAGAAGTACATATGGAGTAGTTGCAGGTGATGCTTGGGACAGTTCTGATTATGTTAGTTTGGTTTTATGTGTTTTTTTAATAGAAGGGTTTTTATTTCTTTTTTTAAGGTTTTGTAGTTTGTGGTCGAGGTCAATAGGTTGTAGAGTTGGGGGTCAAGTGTTGCAGCTCGAATGGCTAGGAGGTTGTCGAACAGTTTTTTTCTTTTGACGTTTTTGGTTGGAGGGTGTGTGAATGGTGCGTGAGTTCTCCTATGTCTGTTTGAAGTGGATTGAATTATTTAGCTGAAGAAATTAGTTACCCCCCCCCATTCCACACACATTAATTCTCTTCCATTTTTGTTCCCATTATAAAAAAACACTGATAAGTTCCCAGGAAAAAAATACATTAAAATAAGAAGTGAAAACAAAGGCCCCTACAGATGAGAACATAACATAAGAATAGCCTAACTGGGTCACACCAATGGTCCATCATGCCCAGTAGCCCATTCTCATGGTAGCCAATAGTGCTGCCCGATTCAGAGAAAAATATTTCATTCGATCCGATTCACCCTGTTGAATCGATTTTTCGATTAGATTCACTGTTAATGACACCGCTTTTTAAGTTTAAACAAAGTATAACAATAAATTTCACAACAACAATAAATTTCACAAAGTACTTAAAAAAAAAAAAATCACATTTTTCCATTAAAGCAGTTCTGGAGACATTTGCTTGAACAGTCTTTTTTCCCAGTCCATAAGCAAGCAATATGAAAAAGATTTCCTTAATTATCTACTCAAACATTTTTGCTATTTACTTTCATTGTACCTATACTATTATTCAGTAGAAAAAATGGACTTAACTGTGCAGGAAATGAATCTCCTCATACACCCACCATATAGTGCAAAAATGTGCAAAGGTCTGTTTTTTTCTTTCGATCACTACATAGCCTAATGCCACACAAGCAGCGCTGTTACAAACATATTCTGAAGGTCAATGCTAAGGTTGACAAAGTTTCCTTCCTTGGACCAGAAGGAGATACTGACAAACCACTGGAAGAGATTCTAAAACAACTACCCAGAAATAACACCCAAAGACCCACTCAGTGTGTGAACCAGTTGAGTGGAGTGGACTAACTGGGGGTGGAAATGGGCCCAGAGTTTGCTCAGCAGAATTTCCCAGACTACCTCTTCCTCTCAACACACTGACATGCTACCACCACCACCAACACTAGGAACACCTCACCGAGTATGCCAGTAATGCTTATAAACTTTATAAAACACATTATTATATTTTCTTATAAAGCATATATTTTAACTGAACTCAGCCTTGCCATTCACAAAAATAGAAAAGTTCCCATTTCAAGCTGTCTCATGTACACTTTTCAAATCTAACATATTGTAATCACAAAACAGAAAATAAAATTATTTTTTCTACCTTTTGTTCTCTGATCAATATTCAAATCTTGTTGGTCCCAGGCTCTTGTTGTCTTGCTTGCCAGGGTCTCCTTTCTCCGTGCTAACCATCCGTCTGCCATCTCTGTTCTCCCCTTCCGTTTCCCTTCCCTCTCCCGGAGATCTGGCATCTTTCCTTTTTTTTGTCTCCATCCACAGATTCACCTTTTCTCAACTCCCCACCACCCCAGGATCCACCATCTCTCCCTTTCTGTTCCCAACTATCCTCCTATCCAGTATCTCTATCCCCCCTCCACACCATCCCCTGTTTCCAAGTTCTCTCCCTTTCTGTTCCTTCCCTCCCTAAATCCCATTATGCACCATCTCTCTCCCACTCCTCTGTTTTTAGACCCATTATTTCTAACCCCCAAAGTCTGGCATATGCATGTATCTTTGAACCCCCCCTTCCCCCTCTCCCTCTGTGTACTTTTACACCAGGACCCCCCTCCCCCGAAGGTCTGTCCCCCCTCCGAAGGGCTACACCCCCACCCCTGAAGACCTGCACCCCCCGAAGGACTTTACCTCCCACCCGAAGGTCTGTCCCCCTCTGAAGGCCTAAACCCCACCCCTGAAGGACTGCACCCCCCCCCCCGAAGGCCTGCACTCCCTTGAAGGTCTGCACCCCCCCGAAGGCCTGTCCCCCCCTTGAAGGCCTGTCCCACCCCCTTGTAGGCCTGTCCCCCCTTTAAGGCCTGCCTGCCTGCCTTTCCCCCCCTTGAAGGCCTGTCTCCCCCTTGAAGGCCTGCACCCCCCTTGAAGGCCTGCACCCCCCTTGAAGGCCTGTCCCCCCCCCCCTTGTAGGCCTGTCCCCCCCCTTGTAGGCCTGTCCCCCCCCCTTGTAGGCCTGTCCCCCCCTTGAAGGCCTGCCTGCCTTTCCCCCCTTGAAGGCCTGCACCCCCTTGAAGGTCTGCACCCCCCCAAAGGCCTACACCCCCCCCCGAAGGTCTGCACCCCCCTGAAGGCCTGCCTGCCCCCCTTGAAGGCCTGCACCCCTTGAATGTCTGCACCCCCCCCCCCGAAGGCCTGTCCCCCCTTGAAGGCCTGCCTGCCTGCCTGTCACCCCCTCCCCCTTGAAAGCCTGCTTGCCTGCCCGCCCGCCCCACCCTGAAGGCCTGATGCCCCGACCCACCCCGAAGGACCGCTCGCCCCCCTGGCCTCCCCGCACCACCTATGAACAGCCGCAGCAGGATCGCGAAGTCAGCGTCGGGTACCAGCCCTAAGGGGGTGTTCCCGGCCTTGCCGTTCAGGCCCCCGCCCCCCCCGAAGGACCGCTCGCCCCCCTGGCCTCCCCGCACCACCTATGAACAGCCGCAGCAGGAACGCGAAGTCAGCGTCAGCGATCCCTGCTGCTTCCTGCGCCACGGTCCCGCCCCCTCCTCTGACGTCAGAGGAGGGGCGGGATCGCGTCGTAGGAAGCAGCGCAGGGATGCTGACGCTGACTTCGCGATCCTGCTGCGGCTGTTCATAGGTGGTGCGGGGAGGCCAGGGGGGCGAGCGGTCCTTCGGGGGTGGCGGGGGACTGAACGGCAAGGCCGGGAACACCCCCTTAGGGCTGGTACCCGGGGCGGCCCGCCCCCCCCGCCCCCCCCTAGGTACGCCACTGTAACATCTGTTACAACAGTGTTCTTCAACCTTTTTACACCTATAGACCGGCGGAAATAAAATAAATATTTTGTGGACCGGCAAACTACTAAGACTGAAATTTTTTTTAAAAACCATCGCCCTGTCTCCCTTCCCCTTCACATATATCCCCTCTACTATCAAGAAAGCTGAATAAGCCAAATTACTACAGAATGCTACTCAAATATCATGTAACAGAATACCACAGTCACACATGGCAGGAATGGTGTTAGGGGATTGGAACTAGGGCAACTGCCCCCTGGTCAGAGAGAGCCCTAAGCCAGCTGGAAGCTAAAGAAGCACTGCCTGGGCTTTGCACTCCCCACTTACGTCTAACATCAGCTCTAGCAAGATACATATTTCAAATCTGATATATTCTAATCACAAAATAGAAATAAAATTATTTTTTTCTACCTTTTATCATCTCTGGTTTCTGCTTTCATTGCCTTTTCATTCTCTTCCATCCAGCGTCTGCCCTCTGTCTCTTCAATCCAGCATCTGCCCCTTCCATACACTGTCTGTCTTTCCCTGCCATCTCTCCTCCTCCCCCCTCACTCCCCCCCCCCCCCACAATTTGGTCTGGCATCCATCATCTTCCTTCTGTTCCCCTCATGGTCTGGCATCTCTCTCCTTCCCTCCCTCCTGTGGTTTTTAGCATCTCTCTCTTTTCATTTCCTCCACTCAGATCTGATATCATTCTTTCCTCTCTCTTCCCTTTCCTTTCCTCTCTGGCCTTCCTTCTCTGTTTTCTGCCTCCATCTAAATTAAATTCTTTCTTACTATTTAGTCCTGTTTCCCTCTTTTCACTGTCTACCCACAGCTTGTCACCCCTTTCCCTCACCCCTCCATTATCTTACTAACTCTATTTTCTTCCCCTTTTTATTTATCTCCTCCTTCCATCCAGTATGTGTTCTTTCCCCACTTCCATTCAGCATCTTCTCTCCCCTCCCATCTGCCTTCTGCTCTCTCTCCCTTCATCTCACTTCCATCATCTGTCCCCTTCTCTCTCTCCTCTCTTCCATCATCTGCCCCTTCTCTCTCTCCTCCTCTCACTTCCATCATCTGCCCCCTTCTCTATCTCCCCCCCCCCACTTCCATCATCTGCCCCCCTTACCCTCACCTTTGCGGGTAATTTTCTTTCCCCTGAGGGTGGATCATATCAGAGGGGAAGCTTTGGCCGAGCAGAACCGCTTGAAAGAAACAGTAGAATTTACTTGACATCGATGTCAGGGCCCGTCGTCGTTTGAAGGAAAAAAAAAAAGGACCTGCAAAGGTGAGAGGAAGGAAGACCTCCAGGACAGCTGCTCTTTGCCCTCCTTCAGCGGCCGAAGAGTCTTTAGGCTAGCGGCAGTTCTATGTGCTTTTAACTTTGGCACAGAGCTGCCCCTAAGCAGTAGTTTAGTTGCGGTTTCATGAGGCAGCCTCAGGGCCTTTGCTAGGCCGGCCAACTTCAATGATGCAATGTGGGCCGGCCTAGCAAAGACCCCGAGGCTGCTTCATGAAACCGCGGCTAAACTACTGCTTAGGGGCAGCTCTGTGCCAAAGTTAAAAGCACACAGAGCTGCCGTTGCTGGTCTGGAGGTGCAGAAACAAAGGCAGGAAGCATACGCTGCAGGAGTCCCGGTGAAGGCAGGAGTCCCGGCACAGCGACGGCAACAGGAAGTTATAAGTCAGCTGATGCTGGCACCTTTCATTGCGATGGGGACCTAAATCCTACGTGGACTGGCAAGATTTAGTTATCTCTCACCAAATATCATGGATAGTAAGAATATCATACTATTGGGCATGTGCTCACAAACTCCTTTGAATAGGAGTTTGTGAGGAGTTCCAATGCTCTATCACGGAACGAGTGATAGAGCATTGGAACAAGCTTCCAGTACAGGTGATAGAAGCCCGCAGTATTCCAGACTTCAAGAATAAATGGGTTATCTATGTGAGATCACTGCAAGAGTCATACCAATGAATAGGGTCGCTAGGATAGACTTAATAGAGCAGGTCAGTAGAGTTAAGGGGGCCAGTAGACTTAAAAGGGGGTCAATGGTATGGGCAGACTTGATGGGCTGTAGCCCTTATCTGCCATCATCTTTCTATGTTTCTATGTTTCATTTTCATGCATTGACTTGCAAATATTTTATATCCCCTTGGAAACAGAATGGATAGGCCTCAATGTCTCTTCATATATTGTGTGCACCCATGGGATAAAAAGCTCTATATATGGAACTGAAAATCAACACCCAAAAAATGAACACTATGGTCCATATTCTATAAACAGCACCTTAACTTAGGTGCCAGTACATGCCCTACTGGTGTCTAAAGTAAGAGGGAAATGCTGTTTAAAATGGTACTTAAGAAAGCAAGGTGCCTACTGGCACCTAAAAAAATGTTAACAGAATTGTGCCTCTGGAGATGCCTCCCAGCACCTAATGCCACTGTAGGTATGGCAAATGCCAGAAGTGTTATTAGGCACCAGTAGGTGCCTCTGGAGGTACAATTCACATCAAAGGTAGGCACCAGAAATGTAGGCCTTGAAATCCAGGCCTAAATTTCTGGCACCTACCTTGTCCTACATGGGCTTATCATGTCACTGGGGCTTGCGCACATCTGTGAAACTGAAAGCTATGCCTTTGGTAGTTTCACTACCAGCAGGGCCTCCCAAGGTAGACAGGTTTCAGCAGAGATGTCAAACTGATGATGTACTAACCATCTGGGCAGCAGCAGATGGGCAGTGTTGGAGGAGACAACATCGAATTTATACTGTGCAGAAGAAAGGCCTGGCGAGTCAATAGTACCTAACATCAAAAACCTGCAATCAATGGTTACTTTTAAGATGGCCATCGATAATGGCACCATTTAGAGAATCCAGGCCTAAGTGCTATTTTATAAATGGCGCTCTAAGTTGGATTAGAATACTAATAATAATAACAAAATTCAAATTCAAAAAACAAAAAACAAATGTTATTAGCCAAGTGGTGGGGGTACCCTCTGAAAAATCATTTAAATAAAGGGGAGAAAAAGCCTCAACTAATAGTGATATGCAGACGGCAACCCAATGGGATTTGAACAGCTAGTCCCTTATCTTCCTTCCAGTGTGGAATTTGCTATAGCAGAAAGATCATTGTGCTGGATGAAGCATGTTTTGCTGAATGGTTAACATCAATGAAGATAAGTGAATTGTGTCTCTTGTTCTTTTTCCTTTGTTCCCTGTGCACCGTGGTGGGATTTTTCCTAGTTTGAAAAATTGCATTTTGAAACTTGGTGGAGTTTTTTGCCTGTGATACAGAATAAGAACGGCTAAAAAAACTCATTGGGTTGTCATCTGCATATCACTATTAGTTGAGGCTTTTTCTCCACTTTATTAAAATGATTTTTCAGAGGGTACTCCCACCACTTGGCTAACAACATTTGCTCTAAGTTGGATCCCATTTATAGAATAGTGCCTAGCGTGGGGGGTTTGTGCCTAACTTTTAGGTACAAGGATTAACACCAACTGAAACCTGATGTAAATCCCTGTGGCAAAATTAAGCATGGATCGTATATATTCTGTAACAGTGTATGCCAGGGGAGGGAACTCCGGCCCTCGAGAACCGTATTCCAGTCGGGTTTTAAGGATTTCCCCAATGAATATGCATTGAAAGCAGTGCATGCAAATAGATCTCATGCATATTCATTGGGGAAATCCTGAAAACCTGATTGGAATATGGTTCTCAAGGACCAGAGTTCCCTACCCCTGGTGTATGCAAATTCTTGGAATGCCTAAGAGCCACCCATGCCTCTCCCATGGCTATGTCCCTTTCTCAGATTTGCACACTAGAACATAGCGAGCTGTATACATTTTAATTGTTTCCAATTAGCGCCAATATTTATTAACGCCCAATTATTGGCACAAGTTGGTCTGATATTCATTTAAATTGCACGTGGAATTTGGGAGCTGATGGGAAGATCATGACTGCTAGGACAGATTTATCTAATTTCTAAGGGGTAACATAATAATAAGAAGAATATATTGTTTGTTTCAAACCATACTTAGCTTTATTACCTTGATAAAATGCAACACTAAAACTTGCATTTCAATAACACCAGCTGGCAATGCTCTAATGAAGTGTTAAAATACAGAAACAGATGAGCTTTCACAATGTTAACTTTAATGATGGCTGCATGCTTTTTTTCCCCTAATACTTTTCACATGTATGTTTTAAAGATGTGCTGCCAAATCATCACTATGTACGAAATGTTAAATAGTATCACATATGCGGCTGCTGCAGGGTGCAGGATCCCAAACTGTCAATAAAATAAAGAAAGAACAGTATATACCAAGATCGAAACTCTCAAATACAGTAAAGTGAGATTACCCGGATATTTCTATTCTTCTATTCTGCTCATAAGATTGTATGGTTGAGGAACATTTTAACTTCAGCAATGAGGTCTATGGCGGGAGTGAAATTGTGGAATTATCTCCCTGGCATCCCGAGGACCTGTTCTGACCAGTTACAGTTCAGAGAAATGTTAAAGACCGAACTATCCCCCTCTTCTGCCAAACCGCGCTAGCGGTTTTAGCGCGGGGAGCCACACTGAGTGGCCCGCGCTGCTCCCGATGCTCATAGAGTTCTTATGAGCATCGGGAGCAGCGCAGCTTCTTGCACTAAAACCGCTAGCGTGGTTTAGTAGAAGAGGCCCTATATGTAGAGGTTTTTTTCTAAAATCTTGTTCTAGAGATAGTTAATGTAATTTGAACTGTGATCATCGCACTATAATTCAGTGAAGATTGACAGCACATAATTTCCTCTAGTTTTTGAGGTTTCCTTTAGGGCAGGGGTATCAAAGTCCCTCCTCGAGGGCCGCAATCCAATCAGGTTTTCAGGATTTCCCCAATAAATATGCATGAGATCTATTTGCATGCACTGCTTTCATTGTATGCTAATAGATCTCATGCATATTCATTGAGGAAATCCTGAAAACCCGACTGGATTGTGGACCTCGAGGAGGGACTTTGACACCCCTGCTTTAGGGGGTTAATTTAGTATGTGATTATACTGTAATTGAAAGTGTTTTCCATTTATGCTGTCTTGAACTATTGTGAATGTTTCATTTTGCTAACCACTTAGTTATAGGCGGTCTAGAAATTTTACAAAATAAATATATAAAATAAATAAATTCAGTAGTTTGACCTTATACTCCAAAATATACTTGCATTTATAAGTGTACAACTCTAAAATTCTAGAAATGACATGACATGGCAGTTCTAGTCAGCCACTCCTCATTCTGTAAGTTGGTGCCTAAATTTAAGCACTATTTACAGGCTTAATCTTATAAGGGTCAATATACTGTATATTATATTTGAAGCAATTTAACCAACCAGAAATGGTCCCTAGAGATGCTTATGTTGTTGGTTGATGCAGAAAATGCATTTGATAGGGTTTTATGGCCTTTTATGTTCAGTGGTGGAGCGTATTGGATTGGGACCTCGCATGCTGGACTGGATTAAAACAAGATATTTTGTCTGAATTTTGTAAGATGCCATTACTAGTTATTCATCCTGCACAAAATGTTATATGCACTGAGTTTGATATTGTTTCTGAGGCACAACTGAATGTGATTATTCAGGGATTAAATAAATCAACAAGTTCCCTGAATCCTTTCAGAACCAAAAAACACTGTGGAGTGACGATGTTCCTGAAATGGACTTTATTGAAAATTAAAAAGTTCCAAGAGTCTACTTAAGCAATCCGCATAAAAGTAAAATAATCCACATAAAAACCTTTAGGACCTAGCCACTGAAAGCGTAGGACCCAACACGGTCCGTGTTTCGACAAGATAGTCTTCTTCAGGGGTCCCTGAAAGTCCTATGGTAGTAGATACATGGAGTAACAAGTATGTGGAGAATTGTGGAAAACATGCTGCTTAAAACCAAAGCAATGAGTAGACTCTTGGAACTTTTAAATTTTCAATAAAGTCCATTTCAGGAACATTGTCACTCCACAGTGTTCTTTGGTTTATCTTGGGTTTTCTTCTCTGTGAATCTTCTGGGTCAATTTTTTTTTTATTTGGTTCCCTGAATCCTTGCCCCATTGGGGTACTTTCTATTATGAGGGAAGCATTGACACCTTCCATTTTGTCTATAGTATCATGGTCATTAGCGAAGGCTATATGCATAGTAGACTGAAGAAAGCAGTAGTCTGTCTCTTGTTAAAGAATCAGCTGAGTGGTCAGGAAATATGACATTATCACCCAATTCCATCTTTAAACTTTCTTGCTAAGGTTTTAGAGAAGGTTGTGCTCTCTCAGCTTCAGAATTTTCATGATAAGCATAGTGTTCTTGATGATTTCCAGTTTGGATTTCATCCTAAACACTTAACAGAGTTGTTGTCCACTCTTGATTTTATACGTGTCTTGATCATGGTGATTGTTTCTTCATGATTTTGTTGAGATCTTTGGGTATTGGGGGCAGGATTTTAGATTGATTCTATTCTTTTTTGACAGATAGGACTTGTTTTGAAATCTCTCAGGATTGCTCTGATTAGTCTGTGCTTACAAAAGGCATGCCTTATCAGCTGCCCTTTTTAACATCCATTTGTTGTCTTTTTGTCAGGAACTTAGAAAATTAGGATTTAATTTTCAGCTACAGTATATGCTGATGATGTACAGTTTCTAGTTCCAGTTCAGGGATATTTGTCCAATGCTCTTTTGTTGTTAGACAGTTGTTTGAAGGTGGTTAGAGATTGAGGGCCTGATTCTCCAAAGTGCGTCCCGATTTTAGGCAGCTGTAGGCGTCCTATAGCTGTCTAATCAGCCAATCGGGATGCACTTTTTAAAAAAAATGCTCCCCAGGCAGGCCTGAAGGCGCCTCCGGGAGCCTAGGGAGACCCGCAAGATGCCTAAGCTCGCCTAAGGGCCTTAGGCAGGCCTTAGGTAAACCTAGGCGGCCCTACGCGTCTCCCTAGTAGAGGAGAAACGCTAAAATGTAGGCCAGCAAAATGCTGGTCTACATTGTAAGTAGACGCGGCCGCTATACTTATTGCGGCAAGGGATCTCTCTGCCGCTATAAGTATAGCGGGCCGCAGCCTCTCCGATCGCTGGCAGGAGGGTGCCCAATCCCTCCTGCCCGAAGACGCACCCCCCCCCCCGGCGCTAACAACCCCCAAACCTCCACCCCACCAAACTAAGCTTTTCTTAAGGCCAGACGGTTCTTGCCCGTCCAGCCGGCAGGCCTGCCTCGTCGAAAAGAGGCGGGCCCGCCCCTTCCCGGCCCATCCCTCCGAAGCCTAAGGCCTGATTGGCCCAGGCTCTAGAAGCCTGGACCAATAATGCCTTAGGCATAGCGGGTCCGCCCATCCCCACTAAGTTCATGGCAGGAAATTGTCTGACATAAATGGCAAAACATAGTTAACAAAGCATAGTAAAACATAACATGACAAAAACAGGTATGGTGAGATATAACATAATGGGAATAGTATGGCAAAGGATAGCATGGCAAACAACATGTTAAACATGGTCTTACAAGAGTGACTGACCTAGTATGAAACGACAGTATAACACATAACATGATAGAACCTAGTGCTGTAAACATTGGATGATAAACATCGTGTACAGTATATGATCTATATGATCTAAATTATATACACATCCTGTGGATTTGGACCAATGGCAAGGGTTCATTTTCTCTAGGGTAGGATGCATTGAAATAGTCAAAATGATGATTTTGCCACAATTTCTATTTTTATTTCAGACTCTTCCAATATGGATAGGAAGGATGGATGCTTGACTCTCTGCAAAAGAAAATTTTGGGGTTTATCTGGATACATAGATCCCTAGGATGATGAGTTCTTGTTTAAATAAAGGAGAAGGAGGGTGTGCTGGCTGTGCCTTATCTACTAAGATATTTTCAGACAGCCCAGTTGAGAGTTTTACTAGAATGGCAGGCCCAGGTGAGCAAACAGTGGGTGGGCATTGAGCAGGCTAGGGTCTACAGGGAACCTCTGTTACATTTTCCCTGGGGAACAAAGGGAGGCCCAATGAGAGATGATCCAGAATAAGTATGTACTGCTCTAACGGTGTAGTGAGAGGTCAGGGACATTCTGCTAGAAGAGAGGTTTACCAATTGAGATTGAATAGGGAATTTGTCTCAGGTAGGGGAGAGAACATATTTATTTCCTGGGAAAAGAGGGGGCTGGTTTGTGTGGGGCAGTTTTTGGTCTTAGCTAAGGAGGATGTTTGGGGAGCTACCAGATTGGTTTGGATTAGCTTCTCTGGACCTTGTCCCTTATTTACAGATGAAACATTACATCTCTAATTCAGGGATGTTGAATGAACTGCTTAAAGAGCAAACTGGGTTTGTAAATTGATTAGAACCCACACTGAGAAAGGGGGAAATGCCAGAGATATATAAGTGCTTAAAAGCAAGATGAGGGGAGGGGAATCCCTGCAATATATGGGAGTATGGGAAGGAGATTTGGGAGAGAACACTAACATTGCTAGAGTAGGAAACCATGTGGAAACATACTAGGTCCTTGGATATGGCAACACTTTTGGTGGAGAATGGATATAAGACCCTCATGAGATGGTACGCATGGCAAAGATGGGAGGTAGGGGAACAGGGAAATGCTGGAGGGGATGTGGTGTGTGGGGGGGCAGCTATCTACACATGTGGTGGGATGTTTATTGGTGCAGGGGTTTTGGATGGTGGTGTTTCAAAAGTTGTCACAAATTCTGAGTTGTACCATAGAGGCCAAGTTGAAGATGTTGTTTTTTTTTTGTTGTTTTTAACATCATTATACCTCTGATTTGGAGGAGGGGAAGTGGCATTGTATAAGCTGTTTCTGACTGCAGCTAGACTGTTTCTGGCAGCAGTTTGTAAACAGTTCTTAGTGGGGGATTTGTAATTTAAAAAATGGAAGAATGTCATGTTTTATATAAGTTCACAGCTTTGAAATACACTAAAATGGGGGATTCTGTTCAAAAATGGAAACAGTTTGAGTCCTGAAAGAAGCATACTATGGCCTAATGGGGGGGGGGGGGGGAGAGGAGGAAGGCGGAGGAGGGGAGGGGATATAAGAGTGAGAATGACTAAGGTGGATGCATTGAAGAAATCACATGTACTTGCTTGTACATTGAAGGAATCACATGTACTGTTATGATACTGTACACAGTTTATATGAAACTAGAAATAAATAAAGCTACAAGTTAAAAATAAATAGAGGGGAAATGACTAGTGTCCTGTAAATAGCTCTACCATAGTAACATAGTAACATAGTAGATGACGGCAGATAAAGACCCGAATAGTCCATCCAGTCTGCCCAACCTGATTCAATTTAAATTTATAAATATGTTATTGCAGAGCATTTAAAACATCATATCTCAAATGTCAAGAGTGGAATTGTAACAAAAGCCTATCTTTATTGTTGTGTCCACCCATCTAACCTACCAAACTATGTAAAAGGATAATGATTGGGGCAAATAATTTATGCTTGCTTTGTACATGAATGCAGAAACTGAAAAGGTTTTTCCAGGTTATTCCCAGAAAAATGTATTGATAATAATCTTACTTTCCTTAAATAATGTAACTATTTTGAATGTGTAGCCTTAATCATAAGTACACATTTAACACAGACAACCTATCCCATTTTCAATGGTAAAGATTCTTTTTCCTGGATTGTCTAATATTGTCTCTTAGGTGACGTTCAATAGAAACCAGTGTAGGCAAAGCACTCTCTTTATGTGCTGTTTCAATAAGAGATTGATCTCGGAGGACACCCTGGAGTTCTGAAGGCAGAATAATTGGATTGTGGGGTTTTCTCAGATGTCAAAGATCTTTAAAGAATGTCTTGAAAAGTTGCTGCACCCTGCTTCTCTATGAACTGCTTATGAACTCATTAAGTAAGATAGTCTCTGTTAATTAGACTTCTGCTTCCCATATTGAGCAAATATATTGATACAATATTTACAAGGAGTGAATGATAAATTTAGGGTGATATTTAGAGTCTGGCTGACCTGGAATATGGCTAAATTTATTCCACTATACACAAACAGTACACAGTCTTAAATAAATAATTTATAGCCCTATGCAAGTGTTTTATCATTTTATTATCAGAGGGCAATAATTAGCTCTGCTATTTTCATAGCTCTGCTTTTATTAAGGTGCGCTAGCATTTTTAGCATGCACTAAAGATTAGCGCGCACTAACCACATGCTAAATGAAAAATACTAATGCAAGCTCTAAGGAGGCATTAGCATTTATCGCGTGCGGTATTGTAGTGCACGCTAAAACCGCTAGCGCACCTTAGTAAAAGGAGCCCAAAGTGTCCAGATATCAGAATCTGGAACCCAGGCCTTGGTGTTCCTGTCTACTATACCAGTGTTTTTCAACTCAGTCCTGGAGTACCCCCTTGCCAGTCATGTTTTCAGGATATCCACATTGAATTTGCATAAATTTGATTTACATGTATTGCCTTCATTATATGCAAATTTCTTTCATGCAAATTCATTATGGATATCTTGAAAACCTGACTTGCAAGGGGGTTCTCCAGGACCGAGTTGAGAAACACTGTACTATACCACAACAGATGCTACTTAATGTATAGATTTCTCTATCCATTGGCCTGTTATTCATGTTTATTTGTGCTTTGCCAGTTACATTTGAACTCCACTACTTCTTTAGGTCATTAGGCATCTCTTTTACTAAGTTGTTCTAGGTGCTAGAAAGCATCGCTTAAAATAGCATATCGTGGGACATGCTCAAGCATCCTGTAGTAACTGCCAAATATGTGTACGCTAACTCCACACTACATAAAATATGTATGGCAACTCCTGTCAAAATAAGTAAAAGTTTATTATTTTTGAAGATATTTGGCTCTTAGCCCTCATAGACATGCCAAATAATACTGTATCATACGATAATGCCACATGATTTTCTAACAAACAATTCATTTGGCCCCAAATTGATTTCCAAAAAGTCATAATAAATGGACAATAGAATAATAAATGGTCTAAAGTCCCTGCTTCAAGATGACAATGCCAACATCTATTAGTCTTAGAGCTATCTAATTTTTGTAAATGAACAGGGGTCCAGATTGCTCTATGCAACAGGAAAAACCATGTTTGTCTCATAGATGAAGATATTGTACATCTCATCCTCCAAGACAAAATTCATAGCCATTCAGACGCAGTAATTTGATGCTTAATCTCAATGCTCCTAAAGTCTCTAAGACCAGTCTTTGGGGTTTTTTTTTCATAAATCCAGATATTAATTTGTACCACTGTGCAGCCCGGTGTCCCAGGAAGTCCGCCTGAAAGCATAAAAACTCTAAGCTATATTGATTATTAAGATTTTTCCATTCAGGGAACCCCGCCTGAATTGCCTGCTTCAGTTGCAACCACTTATAACTATGTGATTTATCAAGACCAAATTTATGTTGCAACTGTGAAAAATCAAGCAGTTTACCATTAGATATAACATCTTCTAAAATACGTATACCTGTTATTATCCAATATTTCCAGATGACCTTAAATCCGCCAATTTGAATCTTGAAGTTCTGCTATATAGTTTGATTTGTAGATTTTTGTATTGGAATAGGTGTTAAATTATTGACATATCGTAAAGTTTTCCATGTATCTATTAATATTCTGTTTTCTTTATACAATCTAGGCATTTTGATACTAAGAACATGACAAAGCCTCAGAGGAAACAGGAGCTGCCATTCCAACCACAACCAATCTGGGAGCTTTTCCATGAGCTCTGGGAGGACTCAATACATATCCTGGTGCATAATATAGGACTGATAATACCTATAGAAGATGGGAAAATTTACCCCTCCCTCTGCAATTGGTTTTTGTAGAGACACTTGACTAAGGCAATTCTAGCAATTTTACCCAGCCAAATAAATTTTGTAAGAATACTATTTAATTTTTTATTAAAAGACCCCTGAAAAAAAAGTGGTATCATACCTATTTGGTAACAAACCACAGGGGAAATCATCATTTTAATAGTTTGGACTCTCCCCCACCAAGACAGATGCAAAGGATTCCATTGCTCAGACATTTCTGTTACCTTCTGTAATAAAAAAATTTTCATTCACTTTCATTGTTTCTTCCAGCGTGTTTTTTATCCAGATACCTAAATATTGTATTCCCTCTTCCTTCCATACAAAGGAAAATGAATCAATACATTAAGAGGAAGAACTTCTGATTTACTCTAATTTATCTTGTATCCTGAAAATTTTCCAAATTTCTCTATCAATTCTAGTAAGCATGGAATGGTTGTTTCAGGATTTCTCAAATAAAGCAAAATATCAACTGCAAAGGCAGAGACTTTATATTCCTGATCTGAATAAGGAATACCCTGTATCTCCTTCACTTGCTGAATAGCTAATAACAAGGGTTCTAATACAATATCAAAAAGCAGAGGAGATAAGGGACAGCCTTGTCTAACTCCTCTCTGCAGACTAAAACATTCTGAGAAATTATTATTATTAATATATAATCTAGCAACAGGGGAGCTATACAATGTTTGAATCATTTGTATAAATCCTGAACCTATACCAAACCACTCCAATGCTTGATACATGAAGGTCCATTCCACTTGATCAAAGGCCTTTTCTGCATCCAAGGATACAGAAAAGGCTGCATCATTGATGGCTTTTGACAAATTTAACATACGTAAAGCTAAACTGGTGTTATTAGAAGAATGTTTCTGAGCAACAAACCCTGTCTGATGCATACCAATAATAAAGGGGAGAGCCTTAGCCAAACGCAAAGCCAATGTTTTAGCCAAAAGTTTTCCATCTACATTGATTAAAGAAATAGACCTGTAGTTTGGAAACCAATGTGGGATCTTTATTTGGCTTTGGCAAAACAATAGTTAATGATTCTGCCATAGTACCTATGATGCAACCTTTAGTTAGCTGTACCTGATATAAATATGGTAATAGGGTAATTTGAAATGATTTATAAAACTCTAACATAAAACCATCTCCACCTGGAGCGGATCCAACTCTAAGGGACTTCAATGCTGTTTGTAATTCTTTTAGTGATATTGGCTTTTCTAAACTTTCTTTTATATGTTCAGGAATTTTTGGTCCCTTAATTAAATTTAAAAATTCTAATCTATACTTTTCTTTATCTAAATAAGGCTCAGAAGAATATAGAGCTTTATAAAACTTTAAAAATTGTTCTAGAATAGGACCAATTTGAGAATAAGCATTCCCTTTTCCATCTTTTACCATCACTATTTTTATTTTTCATTTTTTTGCTTTTAGATAATTTGCCAATAATCTTCCCTCCTTATTTGAGTTTCCATAATACATCACCTGCTGAGAAAATAAGTCTTTTCTTATCATTTTAGAAGAGATCTCATTATATTTCCCTTTAGCTTTCAAGAGATCTTGTAGTGTAGAGTATTCCCATTTATCAATCAATTTTGATTCTAAAATCTTAATGTCTTGTTCCAAACTGGAAAATTGTTTTTTAATTTGTTTTTTAATATATGCCGAAAAAGAAATAATTTGACCTCTCATATTTGCTTTAAAAGCATCCCACAGAGTTTCCATGGAAATATCTTCCGTATTATTAATTTGAAAATAATCATTTATTTTTAACTGAATTTCCTCAATGAAATTTGGTTCCACAAGCAATGTATTATCAAATCTCCATACAGATCTACTATTATCTTGATCAATTACTTTAATTTTAAACCACACACCCCCATGATCAGACAGAATAATTGGATCTATGGAGGCTTGGGTTACTTGTTGAACTAATGTATTTGAAACAAATATATAATCTATTCTTGAAAAAGATTTGTGAACATGGGAGCAAAAAGAAAATTCCCGATCATTAAAATGAAATATTTTCCATATATCTTTCAAATCACAATTCTGTATCAAATTATCTAATCATAATGATTTCATAATTCTACTAGGTTTTTTTATCCATTAAAGGGGCTATAACAGCATTAAAATCCCCTGCTACAACTAAATTAGAAAAAACAAGGAAGGCAACCAAGTCACATCAAGGTCTGTGAGGGGGAAGCTCAAAGTGCCTAACTTGGCTCACAACTTGCAAACCAAGTATAATGTAATATGTCAAAGAACATGTCACATTATATGATGTTATAGGGCGCTCTCAGTGTGAACCCTCAGTGATAGGAGCACAGCTCCGACACTTCACTTCTGGGCCAAGGCCATAAGCCTCCACCCACACACCATCATCGAGTTTTTCCGTTTGTGTGACAGTTTTGGATAAGTATTGTTTCTTTTGGATATGTTTTTCACTTTTTGGTATGGTTTTTGACTTTGTTTGTGATTTTGTGTGAGTTTTTTGAGGGGGTTTGGCTGGCAGGGTTTGTGTGGGGGTCGCTCAGGTTGTTTGTGTTGAGTTTCATTTACTCACTTTGATTGTTGATTGGTTTGATTTCTGCACACACAGGGCGCTCGATGATGGTGTGCGGGTGGAGGCTTATGGCCTTGGCCCAGAAGTGAAGTGTCGGAGCTGTGCTCCTATCACTGAGGGTTCACACTGAGAGCGCCCTATAACATCATATAATGTGACATGTTCTTTGACATATTACACTATATTTGGTTTGCAAGTTGTGAGCCAAGTTAGGCACTTTGAGCTTCCCCCTCACAGACCTTGATGTGACTTGGTTGCCTTCCTTGTTTTTTCTAGTTTAGGATTTGTTTGGCAAATTAGGAGTGTGTTGTTGTTGACAACTAAATTAGATACTAGCAAAACCCGAAAAATGGGAGATGAAACAATACTCAAACAAGTAGTCTCCCAAAGCCCCAAAGAAAGGAACTAGATAAGAGGGAGAGGCTGCCTATAGAGTGAAAAGTGCTACTGAACACTAAAAAAATAAATAAATTTTTAGGATTTTTAGAGAGCCAAAAGACACCATCCACACATACACTCACTGATCTAGATTCAGCATCTAGTAGTGGTACAGAAGACTCGAGCGTCAGATCTAGATCTCCAATTTTTTTGCCCCGGGGGGGGGGGCAATCGGTGGAGATCAAGGGGAGGCAACTGAAGGGGAACAAACAGAGGCCAGTACTCCAGCACGGACCAACAAATGCATCCACAAACCAGATCATCAGGCCCAGCCAATCCATAGTCAACAATCTCTCAGGCATTCCATTATCCCCTGAGCAACTAAGGGTATTAAATAAAGGCTTATCGTTTGTCCTGTCCTCTCGGTATGACCCCTTTATTACTCGCTGTAACATCGAGCGTTTCATTAGATCTCTTCAAATCGTTATTCTTCCATAATCAACCAGGTATTGCAGATTCCTCTATATTCAGAGCTCCTTCGACGTGGCTCCCCCCGGGTCCTTTAGACCCTGCTCTGCATATTTTTCGGGAGCTAGTCTTAAGAGATCTAAATACACTTGAATCATCTCTTCAATGTAGATCTCGTAGATATTCCAATATGTCTACACATGAATATAGAGCTCTATCAGAACTCAGTAGTGACACCCAATGGGTTATTAAACCGGCCGATAAGGGGGGCTCGATAGTGGTGCTTAATAACCACCAATATTTAGCGGAAGTGAATAAACAACTATCTGACTCCCGCTTTTATTCTGTACTTACAGGAGACCCTACTGACTCTTTGGTTAGCACTATCGCTGGTATAGTGGATACTGCATTTGAGGAAGGTCAACTCATAAAAGCTGAGACTAGATATTTGAAATTATCTTTTCCTCGCCGTCGGACATTTTATATTGTTCCCAAAATCCATAAGAACATCTACCCCCCCCGGGAGACCTATCGTGTCTCTTAGAGGCACGGTTCTGAAGCCTCTCTCCAAATTCATTGATTGGTTTCTCAAACCTCTAGTCACCAACGCCAGATCTTATGTCAAAGATACCACACACTTTTTATCCATTATTGAACAGTTTACCAACATACAAGCTACTGATACTTTAGTGACTATGGATTTGGAATCTTTATATTCAAACATTCCTCAATCAGCAGCTTTTGAACTTATCTCCAGGATCTTCATGCAAGAAGTTCACCATGAACGTATCAGAGCCGACTTTCTCATTCAGTTGGCCCAATTGATTCTGTATCACAACTACTTTCAATTTGAGCTACATTTTTTTCTCCAGACCCATGGCGTGGCCATGGGTATTGCAGCTGCCCCAAGCATTGCAAATTTGTATGTTTCTTCCTTTGAAGAACGGTTTCTGTACCCGTCTGTTTGGTACCGTTACATCAAAGTGTGGCTCAGATTCATCGATGATGTGTTTTGTATTTGGATGGGTCCTTTTGAACTGTTATCTCATTTTTTGGATTGGCTCAACACTCTAGACTCTAATCCAGGGGTGTCCAATGTCGGTCCTCGAGGGCCGCAATCCAGTCGGGTTTTCAGGATTTCCCCAATGAATATGCATTGAAAGCAGTGCATGCACATAGATCTCATGCATATTCATTGGGGAAAACTTGAAAAACCGACTGGATTGCGGCCCTCGAGGACCGACATTGGACACCCCTGCTCTAATCTGAGATTTACAATGTCACATCATTTGAGTAAAATATATTTCCTGGACATTTGGGTACAAAAAGCTGATAATATTCTAGTCACTACTGTCTATAGAAAATCCGTCGAAGTCAACAATTATCTAAACTACACCAGTTGTCATCCCACCAAACTCAAACAATCTTTGCCTATCAACCAGTTTCTACGGGTGCGTAGACTTTGCACAGATCTTGGTGAGTTTCGTACTCAAGCCCGCAAATTGTACAATCGCTTCAGGGAGCGTGGATATCCTCACGGGGTGCTTTGCAAGGCTTACAACAGGGCCCTCTTGCTTTTCAACACTTCCCCTGTTGAGGACCCTAAAACGATCTGTGTATTATCATTTTCAGATCACGCCTCTGAAGTAGCTCGGAGCATTAGACAATATTGGCATATTCTCCAGCTCCACTCGGGTTTTCAAGACTTACCATGCATTGCTTATTCTCGAGCAAAGAACATCGCCGATCATGTGATTCATTCTAGATATAGGTCAGTGCGTCGCAATAGTCTTCGTGCCGGACAACATGGAAAATGTGGTGACATCTGCGATATCTGTGCTATTACTGTTGAGGGTGCTATATGGGAACATCCTGTGACCCACAAAACATATGCTCATAAAGCAGTTACATCTTGTAGTTCCAAGTGGGTTATATATGTTATTATATGCCCGTGCCACATGTTATATGTGGGACGCACATTAAGGGCCATAAGAACACGTCTTATAGAGCACCACAGTAGGATCAATACAAAATCCATGAGTTCTCCCATAGTGCTACATTGCATACAATTTAATCACACTTTTCAGGATCTATGCTGGTTGGTGATTGACCAGATTCATGAGAACTATGAGGGGGATAAGCTACTGTGGCTACAACGGAGAGAACAGTACTGGATTTTTGAACTCCAGGCTTTATCTCCCACGGATACAATGATTATATTGAGTGGTATCATACTTTTTGAAAAAAACTTTTGCCTTTTGGCCCAAATCAGTTTCTCAGTTTCTTTTTGAACTTTTTTGAACTTTCGCGGGGAGTGTTTTTTCCCCCCGACCGTGGCTGATTCAGTCACGTGACTTGTCAATTCAGTGACGCTTTTTATCTGCAGTTTAAATTGGAGGCATCTGTTCAGGTTCAAGCGCCATTTTCTACTTTGCCAAACCACTGCAGCCTGAAGATTTGGAGACTGCAGCTCAGCTCAGCCGTTCCTGAGGAAGGGGGTCCTCACCCCCGAAACGGAGTCCCGTAGGACAGATTGGTTATCTGCTGGCTGTACTTTTTCAGAGAAGCTAAGTACTTCCTATTGGCTTTGCATGGTTGAATTTGGACATTTGAACGCTTTGTTCGGGCCCCCTGGATCAGGGGTAGAGACTACCTATAGAGTGTGTTTTTGATTTTGTACAACACTTACCAGCACTTTTGTGTTATTTATCACTAATTCACACAGAAAGCCCTGGGATGTTTCACAGTTAACACCTTATTGGGTGTAAGCTAGTGGCAGCCGTTACTTCTGGGGGTTCCCGGAGGGAGGCTGTGTGACTGAGGGCTCTCTAAAAATCCTAAAAATGTATTTATTTTTTTAGTGTTCAGTAGCACTTTTCACTCTATAGGCAGCCTTTCCCTCTTATCTAGTTCCTTTCTTTGGGGCTTTGGGAGACTACTTGTTTGAACAACTAAATTAGAAGCAGCCAGTGGTAGTAACAATTGTTGTAGAGATTTAAAAATATTCAATTTTGTTCGAATTAGGTGCATATACATTGAAAAGCGCAAATGTAATATTTCCCATGCTCATGTCTACATGTAACCACCTACCTAAAGGATCAGCAGCAATCAATTTAAACTTAGCATTACATTTTTTGTTCACCAAAATTGCTACACCTGCCTTCTTTCCCACAGCTGGGGTGAAAAAACAAATGTTTTACCCAATCCCCTTCTAGTTTTTTGGATTCTATAGCCGATAGATGAGTCTCTTGGATATAACATATGTCCATATTCTGTTGTTTTAAAAACAAAAGTGTTTTTTTTTTCCTTTTTATTGGATGGTTGAGGCCATTAACATTTAATGAGAATAATTTAAGCTCCATTAAGAAATTTACATACAGGATACATGAGTCTTATCAAATACTTTGTATTCTTATAATCTTTTTGTACATATCTCATTTCCCTTATTCTATAATATCCGACCCTCCCATATCCCTTTTTCTCAAATCTCATTCTCACCCTTGATCTGTTAAACATCACACTTTAAGATCCCCAAAACCCTCCCATACCCCCTCCCCCGTCTTATTTTACAATAACTTGAAGATATAAATTCAAACTGGTAGCCCCAACCCTCCTCCAAGCATCTTACTTTACTATTTCATCTATATTATAATAGTTGATTAATCTATGTATTTAAAAAGTTTATCATTAGATATATAATCATATTTAATAGATATAACCATTTAATACCCCCTTCAATATGACAATCTATCATTTTTAATCTTATTAAATTGAAGAATTTATTAATAAAAAAATTCTATTTTCTCTCTTTTTATGAAATATAATTGAACCAAATATTCTTTTAATAATGAATATTTCATAGATCATAGCTTTATCAATTTTATTAATACCTATTAAAGCATGTTAATTACATAAGTAATTAAATAATTAATTGCATGAGAAATACATTCAATTCATATTAATCTTCATCATATCTTCACCATATCTATAAAATTATTTAAATATTTGTGGTTTAAAATGAAATAAATAAGAATATTTTCTTTTAATATTATGACAACAAGAATTGTAATATATTTCATATTTTATCTAAGAAAAATTAAATACAATATTTTATATATTACTTTAACAGATATCCACTCTCTGTAACAACTTTTGCCATTTCTGTTGATTGCTTTCATCTGCATTGGAAGTAGGGCAAATTGCATTATCACTGAGACTCTATGCTTGGCCAACCTTCTATCCCTGATAAGTTTCCCCATCTCCACCTTTGGTCTGCCGCTGCCGAAGCTGTGTTCTGAAGGGCCAGTGAAAATCTATCAGATGCGAGTGACCTTCTTACTCAGTTCTTAGCATCTATGTAGCCAGCATCTTCTAGCCTGTCTGTGAAGAGGCGCTTTCTGAGGCACCAGAGCCTGCGGCGTTTGTGTCAACAACAGCAGCTGAGTGTCAAGCAGGGCCCATCCATGCACGCCTCATTTATGATTCATATACTCCTGACTGCAGCTATCATTATCTCTGGTCTGAGGGCAGACACAGTGTTAAAATAAGAACTCAGTTCAGCGGCGGTAGATCTCATTCTAATCGGCTGTTGTCCGGGGCTGAATGGGGATCATTTTAATACCGCCACCCAACCCGGAACCGAAAGTCTGAAGGCAGTGGGCAGGGACAATGTAGTCTGAACGGACCGAAGCTGTTCCCTCTAGAAATACAATACTGTTCACCTCCTTTCCTCACCATCACTGCCTCCCATACAGATTCTCCATTTCTTCCATCGAATCTCATCAAAGAATCATATATCACGGCTCCAAATTAGAACGACTCTGCTTCTCTTCACCCCCTCATCTTTGGCTTCTTCTGACATCAAGTAACTTTGAATATATTAATTACATCAGCTGATTTTACTATTCCGATGCAGAATCTTTTCTGATTTGAACTATAACAATTTCAATAGTTCCATTTCAGTTAAAAATCAGTTACAGCAACCATCTTTAATGTCAAATAAAATTATTAACCTAAATAATCAGTTATTTCTGTATTTCTGCATTTCTTATACATCCATCAATCCAAAGTCTTAATTCCCACCAATATCATTAATTTAGTTCATAGGTGTTTCTTAAGATGACAGGAACTCTCTAAGTTTTTCTGTATCTTCAAATTGATAAAATTTTTCTTTATATGTGATTCTCATTTGTGCTGGATAATATAACCCATATTTAGCTCCCAAGTCCTTTAAAGGTTGTCTGAGCTGTAGAAATTGCTTTCTTATTTGAACAGTCTCCTTGGCAAAATCTGGAACAAAGTGCAATTTGGAGTCTTTATATGCCAGATTTTTTTGTTTCTCATGCAGCTTTTAAAATTTCCAGTACATGCTGTAATCTTAATATTACTGGTCTTGGTTGTCCTTGATTATGATAATTTTTTTCACTCCAATCCTGTGTTCTCTCTCAATTTCCGTTGGTATTTTTAATTTGAGAGGAAGAATTTTTGGTATTGCTTCTTCCAAAAAAGATAACATATTTTTCCCTTCAGCTTCTTCCTTTAATCCTAGTATTCGTATATTCTGTCTTCTAGACCTATTTTCAAGATCCTTCATTTTTTCATTTCTTTTAATATGTTATGATCTTCTTTGTGGTCTTGTTGTATCTTTTCAATCTGTTCTATTCTTCTTTCCATCTTGTCCATTCTGTTAGTTACTATATTCAGCTTGCTGTTCATTAGGTTCATCTCTTTCCTCATCTCTATTAATGATAAATTGATGTTCCTCAGTTCCTCCATTACCTCTATGACATATAGTGCATCCTTTGGCAGAGGAATCCCACTAGGAGTCTGTGGGTCTTCCTTTAATCTTTTAATTTTTCCAGTAGATTTTGCAGGAGTCTCTTGCATCTTCTGCTTGTTTCATGTCATTTTAGAGGATTTTATATGCAAATAAAAGAAAAATTGTTACTTTAAAGCTTAATAAATGATGCTCAGAGGAGGGAGCTCAACTGCTAGCCAGCCATCCACCAAGCCTCCAAGTATGTTCTTATTTTCAAAGGAATTTCACTAAGCAAAACAATGCTTTACCAGAAGAAATGAGATTTTGCAAACTTGTCCATCTGAAAAGAATGCATGTAGGTGTACTTCTATTGCTGAATGCCTCCAATTGACACCAAGAGGACATGAAGTAGGAACTGCTCTATAAGTGAAAGTAAGTGCCTATTATTCTTTATAGAACAATAGTGTAACTAGATATTAACATAGTAACATAGTAGATGACGGCAGATAACGACCCGAATGGTCCATCCAGTCTGCCCAACCTGATTCAATTTAAATTTTTAAATTTTTTCTTCTTAGCTTTTTCTGGGCAAGAATCCAAAGCTTTACTCTGTACTGTGCTTGGGTTCCAACTGCCGAAATCTCTGTTAAGACTTACTCCAGCCCATCTACACCCTCCCAGCCATTGAAGCCCTCCCCAGTGTGGCGAGGCAGGTGCCGGGTTTAGACCTAGGCCCCGTTCACCGCTCAGCCACGACCGATTTATACGTGCCTCCAAAATAAGTTGGAGGTCCTGCTGGCTTATATTTTAAAAAAACCAATTAGTCAGGTTCAATAAAGTTCTTTCAGCAACTTGTGTCTCACTTTATTGGATATGAAACACTTTATCAATAATTAGTCTTTCAACTCCAAAGAAACATGAACAAAAAAAAGACCTGGGCTTTCAAAAAGTAGCCCTCACCTACTTGTCAGGTACAAACAGGTAAGTGTCCTAAACAATATCCAGTAGCTCAGCTCTATTAGTTTCACTGTCTGAGCAAAAAAAAAACAGCTATAATAATTGTCCAGATTTATCAGAGTCTTTCACAAGGTTGCTCTAAGGCTTGAGAGCAATGTTGCAGAGGCCTGGTTTGTAACCGGCCTGCTCCAACCAGCAAAGCACACTGGTGGGGGAAGGGAGTAGCTGAATCCACCTTAAATCAGCTTTTAAACAGCTTGCCAAAAATTGGCCCCACAAACCCAACCCGAGGATGGTTGGTGGATTCTCCCCGCTAGTGTTCCTTCACACAATCAGCATACAATAAGTCCCAAACACTCTGCAAAAAGACAGGACAAAAACTTGCCAAAAAAAACACACCTTGCTTTAAAGTCCAAACACAAAAACAGGCACCCTTGTGGCTGGGAGCTCAGCACAGCTCACTTAGTTTCACTGTGTTGCCTGTAGCAATTCACAGCCAAACATCATCACAGTTTAAAACACACAAGGAAAAATCAAGGTGAGACACTTAACTTTTATCCATTAAGTCATCCTGTGGCTTCATGGCAGTCTCCAGAAACTCCATGGGTTCCAGTTTGGCTGGCCTCAGGGACAGGAGCTCTGTGCTTTAATTCCTTGCAGCTGAGTATTACCTGCCCTAGGAACTTGTTTCCTAGGCTGTTGCTCTCCAGGACACACCTCCTGCCACTCTAGGCTATCCTCCCCTCCCCAGGGCTTAGTGACTTGGTGCTTAAACTGGAACTCTGATCCTAGCTGGGAACTAGGGGTTGCCCTATCACATTGGTTAGCCCTTTTTAACGGAGGGCTAGGGTTAGAAGAAGCCTTGTCTGGAACACGCTTAGCTTTAATGCTAGGGTTGTGACACCAGCCCATCCTCCACCAAACGGCCATATACAGACACAGACCGTGCAAGTCTGCCCAGTAATGGCCTTAGTTCAATATTTAATATTATTTTCTGATTCTAAATCCTCTGTGTTCATCACATGCTTCTTTGAACTCAGTCACAGTTTTACTCTCCACCTCTCTCGGGAGCGCTTTCCAGGCATCCATTACCCTCTCCATAAAGTAGAATTTCCTAACATTGCCCTTGAATCTACCACCCCTCAACCTCAAATTATGTCCTCTGGTTTTACCATTTTCCTTTCTCTGGAAAATATTTTGTTCTACGTTAATACCCTTCAAGTATTTGAACGTCTGAATCATATCTCCCCTGTCTCTCCTTTCCTCTAGGGTATACATATTCAGGGCTTCCAGTCTCTCCTCATACGTCTTCTGGCGCAAGCCTCCTATCATTTTCGTCACCCTCCTCTGGACCGCCTCAAGTCTTCTTATGTCCTTCGCCAGATACGGTCTCCAAAACTGAACACAATACTCCAAGTGGGGCCTTACCAATGACCTGTACAAGGGGAATCAACACCTTCTTCCTTCTACTGACTACGCCTCTCTTTATACAGCCCAGCATCCTTCTGGCAGCAGCCACTGACTTGTCACACTGTTTTTTCACCTTTAGATCTTTGGACACTATCACCCCAAGGTCCCTCTCCCCGTCCGTGCATATCAGCTTCTCTCCTCCCAGCATATACGGTTCCTTCCTATTATTAATCCCCAAATGCATTACTCTGCATTTCTTTGCTTTGAATTTTAGTTGCCAGACATTAGACCATTTCTTTAACTTTTGCAGATCCTTTTTCCTATTTTCCACTCCCTCTTCGGTGTCTACTCTGTTACAAATCTTGGTATCATCTGTAAAAAGGCACACTTTTCCTTCTAACCCTTCAGCAATGTCACTCACAAACATATTGAACAGGATTGGCCCCAGCACCAATCCCGGAGGGACTCCACTACTCACCTTTCCTTCCTTCGAGCGACTTCCATTAACCACCACCCTATGGCGTCTGTCTAACAGCCAATTTCTGACCCAGTTCACCACTTTGGGTCCTAACTTCAGCCCTTCAAATTTGTTCAACAGCCTCCTATGAGGAACTGTATCAAAGGCTTTGCTGAAATCCAAGTAAATTACATCTAGCATATGTCCTCGATCCAGCTCTCTGGTCACCCAATCAAAAAATTAAATCAGGTTCAATCAGGTTTGTTTGGCACGATTTACCTTTTGTAAAGCCATGTTGCCTCAGATCCTGTAACCCATTAGATTCAAGGAAGTACACTATCCTTTCTTTCAGCAACATTTCCATTATTTTACCAACAACTGAAGTGAGGCTCACTGGCCTGTAGTTTCCTGCTTCATCCCTGTGACCACTTTTATGAATAGGGACCACATCCGCTCTCCTCCAATCCCCAAGAATCACTCCCGTCTCCAGAGATTTGTTGAACAAGTCTTTAATAGGACTCGCCAGAACCTCTCTGAGCTCCCTTAGTATCCTGGGATGGATCCCGTCTGGTCCCATCGCTTTGTCCACCTTCAGTTTTTCAAGTTGCTCATAAACACCCTTCTCCATGAACAGCGCAGAATCTACTCCATTTTCTCATGTAACTTTGCTAGACAATCTCGGTCCTTCTCCAGGATTTTCTTCTGTGAACACAGAACAGAAGTATTTGTTTAGCACATTTGCTTTCTCCTAATCACTCTCCACATATTTGTTCCCAGCATCTTTTAGCCTAGCAATTCCATTTTTTATCTTCCTCCTTTCACTAATATATCTGAAAAAAAATTTGTCTCCCTTTTTTACATTTTTAGCCATTTTTTCTTCCGCCTGTGCTTTCGCCAGACGTATCTCTCTCTTGGCTTCTTTCAGTTTCACACCATAGTCCTTTCTGCTCTCCTTTTCTTGGGTTTTATTAATATTTCATGAACGCCAACTCTTTCGCCTTTATTTTCTCAGCCACTAGATTGGAGAACCATATCGGCTTCCTTTTTCTCTTGTTTTTATTGATTTTCTTCACATAAAGGTCCGTAGCCATTTTTATCACTCCTTTCAGCTTAGACCACTGTCTTTCCACTTCTCTTATGTCCTCCCATCCTAACAGCTCTTTCTTCAGGTACTCTACCATTACATTAAAGTCCGTACGTTTGAAATCTAGGACTTTAAGTATCGTGCGGTCGCTCTCCACTTTAGCCGTTATATCAAACCAAACTGTTTGATGATCGCTACTTCCCAGGTGAGCACCCACTCGAACATTAGAGATACTCTCTCCATTTGTGAGGATCAGATCCAATATCGCTTTTTCCCTTGTGGATTCCGTCACCATTTGTCTGAGCAGAGCCTCTTGAAAGGCATCCACAATCTCCCTACTTCTTTCCGATTCTGCAAACGGAACATTCCAATCCGCATCCGGCAGGTTGAAATCTCCCAACAGCAGAACCTCCTCTTTCCTTCCAAACTTTTGGATATCCACAATCAGATCCTTATCAATTTGCTGCGATTGAGTCAGAGGTCTGTAGACTACACCCACATAGATAGAAGTTCCATCTTCTCTTTTCAGAGCAATCCATATCACTTCTTCCTCTCCCCAGGTCCCTTGCATTTCGGTCGCTTGGATATTGATCTTTAAATAGAGAGCTACTCCTCCACCTTTTTGACCATCTCTGTCCTTCCTAAAAAATTATATCCTGGTATGTTTGCATCTGATCCATGTGATTCACTGAACCATGTCTCTGTGATAGCAACAATATCTAGATCTGCCTCTAACATCAGGGCTTGCAGATCATGAACTTTGTTGCTTAGACTGCAAGCATATTAATGCAGCTAACATTTAGGCACTCACACCTATGCCAGCCATAGAGCAAGTGTAAGTGTGAATGCCAGAGTTTGACAAAGATATGCATAACTTAGAGTAGTCTGCAAGTTACATATGTGTGTGAGCCCCGCCTATGTCACCCCATGTTTTGTCCATGTGCAAATATATAGTACATTATATAAATTAATGGATATATGTAGAATAGCACATAAGATCCATTCTAATGCTTATGTCAGTAGGCGCACATGTCAAAAATAACTATCAATTATTGCAGTTAATTGACATTAATTAGATCTCGTGCTTGTATTTTCCTGCTTACTATTGTATAACCTCGCATACCTAAATCCCCTAGCAGGCAACTCAAAAGGGGGCATGATCAGGGGAATTCTAAAACTTTTGCACGTAGAGTTATAGAATACCATTTTTCCCATACCCAAATTCCAAGAATTGGGCATTGGTATTCATACCAAACCTGGTGTAAATACTGGAGCCCCAATTTAGGTGTAGGAATGGGCTCTAATCGCTATTCTATAAAGAACACTCATTATATAATAGTGATCCAGACCAATTTTCCTGGCTCCCAAATTTAGGTTAAACTACAGCAAAAAGGGGGTAAACTTCTAACTCAATGTAAATATTATTATCTATTGATATAATCAGCAAACATGCTCACTTGCTAAACAAAATCTAAATCAAAAGGAGGAACAGAGCATCATAGTGAATCATGGATCAGATCATACGATCTCTTATGAGTCAAAGCCATTCCAGATCCCCATCCTGCCAAGCAGGACTTTTGTTCCCCCATATCTTTATTCATTTTAAAAACCAACATCAAGTGCAACATATTATCAAACAATGTACCAAATAAACAGCACTTAATTCCATCAAATGATATAATAAATGCATATCCCTTCCCACCACCCATCCACACTTTCATACAGTATAAAGACAATCAAGAGTAATACAAATGATCAAGACAAACAAAATTAAAGGCATATCCCCCCTTCCTCCCACCCACCCATCCTGGAGGTGTATAAGCAAAAGCAGGGGTGCCCACACTTTATGGGCTTGCGAGCTACTTTTATAATGACTAAGTCAAAATGATCTACCAACAATAAAATTTAAAAAAAAACACAAAGCACACTGAAAGGCAGAGAAAATGTTAATTATTCATATTCCGGGTTTTTTCAAAGACGTCACGGCAGATGACTCTATGCAATGTCACCTCAGTAACAAAATACAAAAACAGACAAATACACCCCCTCCCTTTTTACTAAACCACAATAGTAGGTTTTAGCACAGGGAGTTACGCTGAATGCCTCGTGCTGCTCTCAATGCTCATAGGCTCCCTGCACTAAAAAACGCTATTGCGGTTTAGTAAAAGGGAGCCATAGTGCAAAATATAGACAGCAGATATAAATTCTCAAAACTGACACATTTTGATCACTAAATTGAAAATAAAATCATTTTTCCTACCTTTGCTGTTTGGTGATTTCATGAGTCTCTGGTTGCACTTTCTTCTTCTAACTGTGCATCCAATCTTTCTACCTTTCTTTCAGCCTCCTGTATGTTTCCTCTCCTCCAGACCTCATTCTCTCCCCCAACTTTTTCTTTCTGTCTCCCTGTTCCCCCTTCTTTCTGTCTCACTGTCTGCCCCCTTTCTTTCTTTCTCTGTGCCCTCCCCCAAGCCACTCGGTTTGCTGCCACCACCATCGGGGAACCTTCCCCAAGCTCCTCCGTCCCAAGCTTTCCCTGCAGAAGCGTCGCGCTGACCAGCATTCCGCTCCCTGTCGTCAATTCTGATGTAGGAGAGGAAGTTCCGGGCCATCAAGGCATTTCTCCTCATTCCATACAGCCTGAGCCCCCATCTCTCCTTGATCCAGCATTTCCCTTCTGTGTCTGTCAGAATTACCATTCCACCTATTTTCCAGCATCACCCTTCTTTGTGTCCATCTCACCTATATCCCTATCTCACCACTTTTTCAGAATCTTCATTTGTCTCTGTCCTTGTCTTTACCCCATGTTCACCATTTGCCCTTTCAATGTCTTTATTTCCCCCCTACACACTTTTTCAGCATTACTTCTATGTCTCTATTTCACCTCCTCTTCATGTCCCCTCTGTATCTCTATCCTTATTCAGTAGGTCCTGCTTACTCTTTCTCTTCTTTGTGTCACTATCTCCATTTTCAGCTTTCCCCCCTTTTCTTTTGTTAATGCACCCTGTAGCCAGAATCTTTCCACCCTCCCTCCACTCCGGCCCAGCCCAGTATGAAATATTTCCTTTTGTTTCCCTCCCCTCTCTCTTTCTCTCTCTCTTCTGCTCCCTCACCCACGAGTCCTGCATCTGGCCCTCTCCCTTCTACCTGCACTTGGCAAAAACCCCCTGCTCCGCGGCTCTCTTAAGCAACTCGTCAGCAGCGGTGATCAAGACAAGCTGCCGACATCGAGGTCTTCCCTCTACGAGTCCCACCTTTGTGGAAAAAGGAAGTTGAAACAAGCGGGACTCGCAGAGGGTAGGCCCCGATGTAAGAAGCTTGTGTCGATCGCTGCTGCTGAGTTGCCGAAGAGAGCCGCGGAGCAGGGGGTGTGGCCGGAAGCAGGTAGAAGGGAGAGGGCTGCTGGAAGAGGTAGAAGTTCCGGAGTATGACACCGACCCGGGCCAGGATGATTTCTTTTTCAGGCTGTTGCTGCTGCCGCCGCCACGCCACCACGCCCCCCCTCCCCGAAATGACAAAAACAGCCTAATGCCCGGCGTCGGCGTCTTTAACGTCGGGGAGAGGAAGGCTGATAGGCCCGGTAAATCGGGACGGCAACACGAGTCTATCACAGAGCCCGGGATGGGCTCTGCGATCGACTCACGTTGCCTTCCTGAGCTACCGGTCGATCGCGATCGACGCGTTGGGCACCCCTGAGCAAAAGGCTAAAACTAGTAACCAATCTTTATAAAATTTTGTCAATGGGTCCCAAACCTCCTTAAATTTCTTATAATGTCCCAACTGTATTGCACTCATACATTCAAATTTATAAGTTTGACACAAAGATTCCCATCAAAAACTATAGTTTAACCTGACCCAATTTTTCCAATTTTTCAAAATAAGCTTTAAGGCAACTCCCATCAGATGAGAAGTAGTCTATTGTGATATGGAGTTATTGGACTCTTGGCCCTCAATAACGTACCAAACAGCATCACGTCATACGTCAATACCAAAGGAACTTCCAGTATTCTATTTATTTGATCCCAAATGGATCGCCAAAATTTAAGTATCAAGGGACAAAAGAAGAGCAGATTATCCAGTGTTCCTATACCGAGATGACAGTGCCAATATCTATTTGACTTAGAACTATCTAAATTTTGTAATCTAACAGGGGTCCAAAAACTTCTATGCAACAAAAAAAAACAAGCAGGTTTAAATCATCTGACCAGTTCCTCCATCCACCTACAGGTGAAAATAATATACAAACTTAAATGAGTTGTAGTGTCCTATTTTTTCAAAAGGAGTTATGTTGGAAACACACCAGTTATTCAACACCAAAACAAAAAAATCTTGGAAAAGTGTTACTTCTAAAGCACTGGCACATATCTTAGCGCTGGCTAGATTTCAAATCTCCCAACATTTGGACATCTGTTGCCTTCACAAATTATCCAATAAAGTTGTTTCGATCAATGCGATCTTCATCTGGGAAACCTTCACAACTTGTGCCTTCCTGCATCTACTGAAAATTATTATTTCTGCGTGGCGGCGTTACCTGTCTCCTAAGTTTCAACTGTAAAAAATTGTGTGCCGTTTACTGAAGGCCGGTCTTAACGTTTTATAAAAGATAGATATGCACAGGATTTTCTAAACTGCCAAAATCCATAGGGTGCTCCACGTCTCATTTCCTAACGTGTTTTTATCAACATAAAAAGCTTCAACAGCCCATCCAGATGCTTTCACTATTCATAACTTAAAATCCGTGTAGCCTGATGCTTTGCTTCATGCCAACTTCAACTGTAAAAATGGAAACTGAAATATTACATATGTGACGCTGCACTGTTACACCTAATTTCTTCTCAGGTTCACACTAAATTGAAACATCCCTAGGAAGCTTAAAAAAGGCAGCAGCAGAGAAAGTGAGGAAATATGTCAAGGACTTGTAAATAAACAGCTGGCTTGCAACATATGTATTTTCTTCTATATTTTTCAGGTGCCACGATCTACAATCCATATCTGCCAGCTCTGTAGCACGCAGCATAATTTAACTGTAATTGATAATGTAAGGGCAGATGGAGAGAAGTGTCAGCTCCTGCTCTCATCCTCTGGGGATGCTGCAGAAATCAAAGCAGATGGCCCAATTGCTTCTTATTTATGTGTTACTGCTACCTCCTCTGCCTGCAGGATAATGGATCATTATTGCCTGCTGTGCACAAACACCAATATGCTTTTAAATCTGGTTCTCAAAGCTTATGAAAGAAGCACTATATTTCATATTAATTTGTTAAGCTGCACTTAAAAAGGTCCACCGATGGTGAATTATGGTTCCCATCACAAAAACAAAGTTCACTCAGGCATTTTCTTTCTATAAAACGCAAAATGCAGTGGTCAACTGAAGCCAGAGGTTTGCACACCTTTTAATCCACCCCATTATAAGGGTGACATTCTGTCACCCTCTTAATCTCATTAAGAACATAAAAATTGCCATACTGGGACAGACCAAAGGTCCATCAAGCCCAGTATCCTGTTTCCAACAGTGGCCAACCCAGGTCCCAAGTACCTAGCTAGATCCCAAGTAGTAAAACCTATTTTATGCTGCTTATCCTAGCAATAAGTAGTGAATTTTCCCAAGCCATCTCAATAATGGCCTATGGACTTCTCTTTTAGGAAATTATCCAAACCTTTTTTAAACCCCACTGTGCTAATTCATTTCACCACATTCTCTGGCAACAAATTCCAGAGTTTAATTACACGTTGTGTGAAGAAATATTTTCTCCAGTTTGTTTTAAATCTACTATTTAGTAGCTTTTTCATATACCCCCTAGTCCTAGTATTTTTGGAAAGAGTGAGCAAGCAATTTACATCTACCCTTTCCACTCAACTCCACTCAGTGGCATCATTTGCTTGCATCAGACCAAATACCAGTGAGCTACAAAAATCTCAATCATTAGTGACTCAATAAGCATAAAAGTAGTAGCTGGAGTGGAGGAGTAGCCTAGTAGGTATTGCAGCAGCCTGAGACCCTGGGGAGTGAGTATGGAGACAAAGTGCAGTTAACAATTGATTTGTTTTTCTTCTTTTTGAAACAGATTAAACATAGTTCTCAACCCTGACACAGCATGCAGCGAAATGTTGGCTGGCCATCATCATTTGAACTATATAGTTATCACTAATCTGGACCTTCGCACTACAAAGAAGATTAGTCATTATTCATTGCTTTTGAAAAAAAAATGTTGAATTGAATTTAGATAAAATAACAGTTCATTCATGGTTTTGATTTGAAGAACATTGAACGTTAAACAACATTGATTAATGATGGGGTGCTGAAAAATTCTCAGCTGAACCAACTTCCTAAATTCTGAGTGTTATTTTGACACTGCAGCTGAAATGAGTACTATTTTATTTTGCAAAGAGCCATTTTGCAGAATCGTAATGCTATGTTTTGACATTGTTTTAGATCATTGATTGAATCATGTCAATGAATCGTGTGGAATTTTCAAATGTGGAACTTCTAGCCGTCATGACGTTCCTATTCCTGCAGAAAAAAACTCCAATGGAAATCCATGAATGTATTATGCAAACATTGAGTGGCAAATGCCCATCATGCTCCATAGTGAAGAAGTCGTATGCAAACTTTCAACATGGAGATTTTGAGACTAAACATGCATCAAGGTCTGGAAGGCCTCAAATGGTGAAATTGTTGACCATGTCCATGACCTGATTTTGGCAGATCAGCGAATATCAGCTAAATCAATTGCTGAGACACTACAAATATCCAGGGAATATATTGGGTGTACAAGTATAATCCAAGTACTGTTGAGTATGCAGAAGCTGTCAGCCAAATGGATGTCCAAATGTTTGACAAGTTGGATTTGGGAGATGAGAAGTTAATAAATAAATAAATGTAACACTCGTATGAGATACCGCTGTGAGGGGAAGCATGGCCTTGCGTCACCGTGGGTCATGTTTGGGGGAATGTTATAAGTTTAAAGACTTAACGGGAGCTAGTTTCGACACCAAATAGCTCCCTGGGAGTGTGTGAAATATGCATTGGGGGTTTGTTGGTTTTGGACACAGATTGTATTGTAAGTGGAGATAATATTCAGATAGATAATAAAGTTGCGACCAAATATTTATTCCAATAAAATTGAGTTGTGTGATTATTGATTGATGGTGATTAGCTTTCAGTTGCAGGTGATGGGAATGCGAATGCTAATGTTATTGTATTGTTTGAACTGGGTTTGATTCCCAATGCAGCTCTTTGTGATTCTGGGCAAGTCACTTAACCCTCCATTGTCCTCTATGTAATATGTAAACTGCTTTGATTGCAACCACAGAAAGGCAGTGGATCAAGTCCCATCCCTTTAAATTGATATTTTTATTCATTTATTTAATTTGATTTCTATTCAGTTGTCCCCCAGGGAGCTCAGAACGGGTTTACATGTTTTTATCCTAACTTGATATATAATAGAGTCTAATATTAATATGCATAATATACAGTTTACTGATTACAATCTGCTATAATTGTCCTTATGGTGCATGGTTTTCAGTACAAGTTATATCCTAATTTGACAGCAGAAAGTTACAGTGTATGATACAAGTTATCCTTATGTGTCACATACTGGTTCTAGTACCAATATACATTTCTTTGTAGGCTTATCAGTCAAGGGTAGGGGTTTAGGTGAAGAGTTATGTTTTTATTGTTTTTCTAAAGCTGAGGATTCCTTCAAGGGATCTGATCAGCGGGGGCAGTTGATTCCAGAGTCTTGGTATGAAGTGGGAGTAGGACCGTCGCTTTGCGGTTTGCAGTTGAAGGGTACGACCAGGGGACATTTTGAGACTCTATGAAATATGAATGTACAAATCATATTTTGCCAACTATGACAGGAAAAAACCCTCTGCTCAATTGGCATTATTTTTATTATTATTATTTCTTCTATGTTAAGATTAATGCAGTTATTAATTTATAAGGGAACACACACTCAGAAGACTGTAAAAAAAATTAAACGAAAATGTCTACAAGTTATGCAATTTTAATCCTGTTCACCTTCTTTAAGAATTTTAACTGCCTATCACTTCTAGAAGAGGAAATATTTTGTGGACAAAAATATAGAAGCAAAATTTTCTAAGGGCAATTTAACTGAACAACTTTTCTTTTCAGAATCAGGCAGGCATTGAGGCCATTCCAAACCTTGTTTAGGCTACCTAGTTCCTGAACACTGCTGCCGGGGCCTCTTACTGATATGTACATATTAAGAACTTTGAGACCAGATAGTGAAGCTGCTGTATTTTCAGGTGGAATTGGTGAAGTCCACTTGCTCTTCAAACATCACTCCTTTATGTCTCCTCCCTTCAAATTTAAACAAAGGTGCGCTAAGCGTTTTAGTACGTGTTTAGCGCACGCTAAATCAACGTGTGCGCTAACTGCTAACGTGGCCATAGGATAGCATGCATGCGTTAGCGTTTAGCATGTGATTAGCATGCGCTAATATTTACCACGCACTAAAAAGCAAAACTCCTTAGTAAATGAGGGGGTTAGTGTGTTATTTTGTGAGTTATTTTGGGGCCATTATTTTTTTTTTTTTGGGGGGGGGTTGTTTGTGGTTGTAGTAGTTTGTATAATATTTTGTTTATGGCAGTGTTCTTAATTGAGGTGGGGGATCTTTCTGTGGTGTGTAGTATAGATTGTGAAAATGCGTTTTAGGGTAAGGGAGGAGCTCCTAGGGGTTGTTGGCAAAGGAGAAAGAAATAAGTTAGGGTGAGGGTGATTGTGGGTTCTGGCAAGCATATATGAGGATTGCAGTATTGATGAACGTGAAATAGAATATTCAGGGAGTAGTTGGTATGGGAATGAGCAGGAGGTATGTGGATGTACTGGAGGAAAGGAAAGAGTTTAAAGTATCTGAGGGGGCCTGAAGGCAATATTGGCAGAAAGGCAGAAGACCTGGCGTTGTGCTTAAGTGAGTGCATGCTCAGTGAATATGAAAAATCCATGATCTGATATTAGAAGGACAGTTTGATATTTTATGAGTGACAGAGTCTTGGCTAGATGAGTCAGATAAAACTATATTTACTGAATTATGCCTGACTGAAATATATGTGGCATAGAAAGATAGGAAGGAAGGAGGGGCTTTGAAGGTATATCATAAAGAAGTCTTAGTATGCCAAGTAACTATGGGAATTTGCAGGAGATGGTAATGGAGGATGTCCATGGCTGGGACATAGGGTATTTTGTTGTTGTTGTTGTTGTTATCTTAGATGAAAGAATGAAATGAAAATATGGAGAGTTTGGCAAAGATCATTTGTGGAAGTTACTCATAATTGGTTAAGGAAGCACCAAGTCCCTTTACTCATGAATATAAGAATGGAGAAAGTATGGATATATCAGTTTGAGAATGAAACACACTCCTCCCTCCTTATTCGCAGGGATTAGGGGCAGAGCCAGCCCATGAATATGGAAAATTTGTGAATAACTTTTGGGCCAACTCTGCTCCTCCCCGCCTCCCTCCTGCCTTGCTCCTGCTTCCCAGACCTTACCTGGTGGTCTAGCGGTGACACGAGGCAGGAGTGAGTTTCCTACACTCCTGCCCCGTGCAGAGCCATCATTGAAAATGGCTGCCGTGAGTTCCCGTTGTAGTCTCGTGAGACCACGGGAACTCACAGCAGTCATTTTTGATGATGGCTCTGCATGGAGCAGGGGCGAAGGAAGATCGCTCCAACCCCGCGTCACCGCTAGACCACCAGGTAAGGTTGATTCACTAGGGAGGGGGTCTCGGCATAAAAAAACACAAATAATCAAAACCATGGGTGCTTAAACTACAAATAAGGAGGGAGGAATGTATGAGGCTTGGGCAGATGGTAGAGAAAGTGGTTCCATGGAAAAATATTGTGGATAGGTTGAAATAGATTGGAATATTTTGTTTTAATCATTTAATTTATTAAAATTAAAGTTTTTGATATTGTCCTCTATAACCTCTTTCCTTTGGAAATCTTTGGTCCATCTGTACTCTGAAGATTCATGTTTGCCTTTTGATGTAGGGTTAAACTCTCCTGTTTGTGGCTTTGAATTAGATCTACATTGTTTGCCAATAAGAACGCATATCAAACTTAAATGGAAGGAATTAATTGTTTGCATTCAACTTCAGTTTGCTATTTTTGTACCTCAAGAATATATCAGCCTAGCAGCTTCTGATCTCTAATTGCTCAGTATTATTTAACTCTAAAAACCTGATTAAAGGACAGAGATGAATGAGAGAGAATGAAATAAACATGATAAACCTAAGGTTCCATGATATGAAACTCTACTATATAGTTTATAGTTTATTTAGATTTTGATTAAACGCTTTTTCGTTTCTTCAAAGCGTTGTACAGAATATAAAATAACAGTTCAACAAAAAATGTAACAATTAAAACATACTTTCTATAAACTACGAGACTGGCAACAATACGTACTAGGTTATTATAGACTAACAAGCAATCAACACAAGTGGGAAAGGGGGGGAGAAATACAATTGATAAAGTAAATGAGAGAAACATTTAAGGTAAACACAAAAGGAAATGGGAAAGTAGAAGTAGGTTAAAGAACAGATATAGATTAATCTCTAAAATACAATATTTCAGTTAAAAGCATCTTTAAAAAGAAAGCATTTTAAGTTACTTTTAAAATTTTTTAAGTTTTTTTCCATTTTTAAGTAAAGCGGAAGAGCATTCCAAATTGTAGGGGCTGTAACAGAAAAAGTGGAGGTGCGGCATGTGCCAATAATTTTTAGAGAAGGAATATTAAGATTAAATTGAGATATAGATCTTAAAGACCTCGATGGGTCATATGGAATCAATAATCTATCTATGAAAGCTGGGGTATTAGTCTGCATAGTTTTGAATGTCAGAAGGGTGATTTTATATGTTACCCTATGTAAGACCGGCAACCAGTGGGCATTTTGAAGCAGAGGGGTAACATGATCATATTTCTTTGCTCCCGAGATTATCTTAATGGCCGTGTTTTGAATAAGCTATACAATCTGAATGGTTTACAAGAGTTCATATGTATATTTTTTTCACAATGAATATAGCATGGTGAGCATGAGTTGTACAATGGAGAAAAAGAACCCGGTCAGATAATCAAACCATAGACTCATATCAAAAAAAACCTATTTTTTTATTTGTATAACATACAGATGAAACAAAAATTAATTGTATGAAATGAAATTATAATAATTAAGGGACTCAGTAGTTCCAATTCTGCATCTGAAACTGTATTGTAGCCATACGCAAAACTTATTTTCAAATTAAATGGGTGGTATTGTATATGCATGTTGTCTTACTATTCCTAACACAAATATACTTTGTCTGGAGTATTATGACTGTGTACTGTGAGATCTGCTTTTAAGAAGTTCTTGAAAACACATTTGTTTGCTAGAGCATTTTTATCAGTACAATGATGGGAGGGAAGTGACACAGAGTCTACAGTATGAACAGAAGAGGTTACAATGATGTATGTTTGTTATATGATGTTTGTACTGATATTGTCATTATTTTATGAATGTCTTATTGTAATTCACATAGGTTTTAAGTGGAATAGAAATTTTAAAACAAATAAAAATAACATGTAACAAATAATACTAGATAGGCAAGAAATGTAACTTATTCTTCCACATGCATCCTAATTGATAGAAACATGGAAAAATAAAAGCAGATAAAGACCGTATGGCCCATCCAATCTGCCTATGCCATCTACCATCCCATCTTCTCCCTTAGAGATCCAATATACTTGTCCCAAGATTTCTTGAATTCAGATATATTTTTATTCTCCACCATCTCCACCAGGAAGTTGTTCCATGCATTCACCACCCTTTCCATGAAAAGGTATAGGTTAATTTTAGTTATCTTCTTTCACCTTCATTATATAGCCCGTCATTCTACAGTTTCCTTTCAACTGAAAAAGACTCGCCTCATGTACATTTCTGTCCTGTATTTAAACATCTCTATCATATCTCCACTTTCCCACCTTTCCTCCAAAGTATACATATTGAGATCTTTAAGTCTGTCCTCATACACTTGCTGATGAAGACATCAACCATTTTAGCAAACATCCTCTGAACCGACTTCATCTTGTCTATACTGTATCTTTTGAAGGAGTAGACTCTAGAATTGTACACAGTATTATAAATTAGATCTCACCAATGTTTTATACAGGGACTTCATTACCTCCTTTTTCCTACTGGCCATTCTCTCCCTATGTGTCCAAGCATTCTTCTAGCTTTCTCCACCTTCTTTCTATCTGTTTGGCCACCTTAATATCATCACACCCAAGTCCTGCTCCTCTTTTATACAAGAAAGTTCTTCACTCCCTAAACTGTACTGTTCCCTTGGGTTTTCCCAGCCTAAATGCATGACCCTGAATTTCTTAGCATTACATATTAGCTGATAAATTCTGGATTATTATTCAAGCTTTGCTAGGTATTTCTTATTTTTTTCATTTGTTTGCACCTTTGCTTTCCTCACTATTCTATCAGCTTCTCTTAACCTTTCCAGATATTTATGCCTGCTTTCCTTTCTGCAACCTTTTGTAGTATATGAAGGCTAATCTCTTTTTCCTTACCTTTTCAGCTACTACATTTGAAAATCAGTGTCTTTCTTTCATCCTGTGAGAGTCATTCAATAATTTATCTACCTGAGAATGAATGAAAAAACATGTTGAAACAACAACTCAAGGTTACTCATGCACAGTTGGGACTCAGTGTGAGTCTAACTTTCCAAGAGATAGGATGTCAGAAGAGTTCTCATTCAAATCAAGTAAAAAAACTACTAGATTTGTAGCATCATTCAGTGTTTACAATTTCTCACAAAAGAAGGGAAAAAGCCACAGTAGATCCATGAACGCATGACTGCAGGTTATGGTGAGCCTGCCCTATCATTCTACAAAGTAAAATTTTGGAGCAAGCAGTTTAAATGGGGTAGAGAGTCCATTGAAAATGATCTTCACATTGGATGGCCTTTGGAAGCAACTACCACAAAAATGTGCAAGAAAGTTGAGGATTTAATTTTGTCAGATGAATTAAGGTTTCTCAGATAGCAGAAGAAATGAGCATCTCAGCAGGTACAGTTTGGAAAATAATTAATGAAAAGTTGGGCATGTCCAAGGTTAGTGCAAGATGGATTCTAAGAATGTTGATGCCATGTCAGAAGGCCATGAGGCTCCAGTGCTGTCAGGAGATGGTCCATGAAGACCAAATGAATTTTTTCACTGTTTGGTGACTGGGTCTATCACAGAGATCCTGAGTCCAAAATGGACTTGTGAAAGCACAAGTCACCCCACCCCAAAAAAGCAGGCAAAGTCATGGCAACTGTCTTCTGGGATGATGAAGGACTTTGCTTCTGGAGTTCATGCCACACAAGACAACCATAACTGGGGAGAGTTATGCCAACACAATTGCTTTGCGTGAGTCAATTAAGGAGCAAAGATGAAGAAAACTTACAGGGTTTTATGTTCAAGCAATTGTGCCTATAGATACTGTAGATATCATACAAAGTGGTACTTCATTGCTTCATGACCTATTAACTAAAGAATAGTGTGCAATATATTGTTTGATTTATTAACTTGTACTATAGTTCTGCAATTAATGCTTTTAATTTAGATGAGTAATGCATTATTAGTTTCTCAGTATAGGTGGAATGCAGCTTTACAGTATTAATAATATTAATCTATCAAAATGAATCAATGCAACACTGTTATATTAATAGGATTAATATCCTAATTATTTCCTTTTTTCTTTTTTTTAAGATTAGGTAACAACTTCTCTCTTAATGATGCCATTTTCCTAAATTGTGTTTTTTTGGATTGTGTAGAAGAGGGGATTAATTTAAAGAAAAGAAAAAAGAAAAACTACTCCTAGGTATGTCCAATGTAGCAAATGACTACTAAGAAACTAATAAAATCAAGATGAAAACATTTGTTCTAGAGGACACTACTGTGAACTTCACATAAAGACTGCCAGGTACATATTTCACCAGAACTCCCTTTTAGTGTACAGTGAGCCCTCCAAAACTTCCCCAAAACCTACTATACCCACCTACCAACCCAATAGCCCTTATGGCTACAAATATGTTGTTATTTGTTAATAGTGTATCCTAAATATGAAGCACAAGTAGAACAAAATGTGCCCTTTCAGTTTATTTTGAATCAACACAAAAGAAGCCTGTTTTGTTGTCTTTCACTTGGTTTCAAAACAAATGCACAGTTCTTCAACTTCTCAAATTAAGACACCGTCTACCAAACATCCATTCTCCTTAGATCCACAAGAAGCAGCAGAAGAACTGAGAAAGAAATAACATGTCAGCAATTTTATTTCTGTGCATTTGATCGAATGAACGACTTTTTTTGATGGTCTAATAGTAGGCCATTTTATGCATTCTATTTAGCGCGATAAGTCGTGGGACTACCTTTTCCTTAAAAAATACACTTCTTTCTCTAACGCAGGTCAGAGGTTAAGTTATTCTTTGGCCCAAAGTAGCAATCAATCACAGTTTTCATTACAGAATGAATCTCACAATGTTAATAGGACTTGGCATAGATGGATTGCACAATATGGTTTCATTCTGTTAGACTTAAAAAGTGCCTGTCATTTCTATTACAGCATGAGTTCATCAGCAGGCACTTACTGTACTCCGTGAAACTATACAACTAATCCAAGATTATATTCTAACAAACAATGTAGTTGCTACATGAAAAGCAAATGAACTCAGAATAACTCATGCTGAGCCAGATGTGCTAAAGGGCTTTATCCCATTTTTGGTCTATGAGAAAATGCTTTGTACCTCTGTCTCTGCATTTCAAAACACTATAAAATATAATATCAGTAAAGATATTCAATAAAAGGATTAATGGTGTAAATTTCATTCATCTAGGTCCACAATGTGCTTAACTAGTTAGTATTTCAGAGGTATATATGCAGCCGCTTTTGGATTAGATAGTCTGGAAAACTATTACTATTTGTTTCTCTACTGTTACTAGATACTGTATATGCAATAATATAGACATATGTAGCTTCTGGAATATAGAAAGAAAGAAATTATTATTATTATCATCATCTCACAGAAAAGCAATGTGTGCTCAATAAGAAAGTAGGAATGCATGTTCATATATAGAAATATAAAGGCAGGCGGTCAACAAGAGTGAGTCTGGCAAAGATATAGAGCAGACCAGACAATAGTCAAAAAACAATGAGACCAAAGTCTAAGATTATTCCAAATGCAGACAATGTTTTTTTAGCAACAGTAGCGGAGGGGTTAAAAAACATGACCAACTTAGCTGAGTTTCACGTAAACATGCTGCTTTGGGGACTACCATATCAAACTGGGGAAGGAAAACTGAATGCACCAAAAGCATTAACTATAGTCTGGTCTGCTCCATATCTTTGACATATATGTAAATATACATAGAAGACCTTAGCAGAAAAGGAACATTTGATCTGTCTAGTCTGCCCATGTGTATCTGCCCTTTGTGAGGTCATAGGTTTTACTTGATCTATACATTTCTCACTCACTCCATTAACTTAGGTCTTTTGAGTGCAACTTTACAACAGGGTATTTGAGCAGTGAATGTATCTATGTGCATATGTTACACTTGGGAGAGAGGGAAAGGGAATATGACTTATTGTAAAATACCACCTTTGTGTGGTTACAAGAGGGTTTCCAGATTTCCTCTTTAAAAAAGAGGATACCTGGCCCCGCCTCCACACCATTTCAACTCCAGATCTGCCCCTCACCCCTCCCCCCCCCCCCCAGCCGACCCTCCTGTCTCCTTCTCTGAGGTCTAGAGGGCCCATGTGCTTGGGCAGACATCAATGCGATGACATCATTGTGTCAACATCCGTGCATGCATAGTGGGCCTCCAGACACAGCCTCGAGCTTAGGGACTTCCAAAACTCAGTCAAACTGCCAGGTTTTGGAAATTCCTCCAAGCACCTAGACAGTCCTCTAAAAAGAGGACATGTCCGGGTTTTCACAAACATCTAATAACCCTAGTTTACAATCAAAGTGGTTTATATATTATACACAGGTACTTATTTTGTACCTGGGGCAATGGAGGGTAAGTGAGTTGCCCATAGTCACAAGGAGCTACAAAAGGAACTGCACTAACCACTAGGCTATTCCTCCACGCCTCTTATTTTGTATAGCTCATCTGAAGGCTTTCACGCAAAGTTCTACACAAAGTGTACATTTGTGCATGCATGTGTTCAAAGGAATTAGCTCATATGGCTGTATTCAGAATGCTTGTCTCAACTATTCAATATCTAGGCTTGAACATGGTATAATATATCCAGTACATTCTTGTATGGACCTTCAGACCACCTAATGGGTACACACCCCAGGCTGTTATAGTCTTCGTCAGTCCAACTTTATTCAAATTTTATTTATTTTAATTTTAATTTTATATAGATGGTCATTTTAAAACCAGCACAAACATCACTTAGCTGTAGCTTATAGTGACGCTCTTCAATCTTCACCCCTCCCGACATGCATGTTTCACACAGAGAAATTTTCTTCAGGGTCGAGGGATACAAACAATAGGAGCTGCTTCACGACGTGGTACAGTTGAAGCAGTAGTATTGTTTGAATGTATTCAGAATGAACATTTATTGCGCGCAATTGGTTAATCTCAGTTTAAATGTCAAAAAGCGCATTTTAAACCAAGTATACCTAAAATGTATTGCACAGTCAATCTCTGCATTTAAAAATTGTTTTACACATGTAAGCAACGTTAGGAGAGGGAAGCAAAATGTGGAACAAATGTGGTGAGATTGAGAGTTTGACCTTACTATCCCGCTGCGGAACCTGAGCTCCCTCCATTTATTCCGCAAGCAACTAAAAAACCTGGCTCTTCTCTAACATGTAATTTCTTTTCCCTTACTTTTCCACTCGATTTATAAACTTGTGTAAACCTTTTCCTACCCTTTCTCATTTTTAAGTTCTTGTAAACCGTGCCGAGCTCTACTTCCGTGGAGATGATGCGGTATATAAACTTAAGGTTTAGTTTAGTTTAGTTTAGTTAGTTAAGAGGGAAAAGTGAGGATAGGGTCAGGGCTGGGAGGAAAGATCTCACAGCCCTCCTTTCTATATGGATCTCTTTTCTTGCCCACGCTCCACATTCCCTCCAGTTCCTCACTCTCTCCTGTGATCTCCTCACAGAGTTTTCATCTACAGCAATCTACTCTTTCCATGCACTCCCCTGTGGATCTTCTTACTCTCACTAAACATCTCCTCCAATCCTCTCCCTTACTTCCATCCCCACCCCCAATCATCTCATATTTTATGACATCTCTGATCCCTTCCTCTTGAACTGCAATGCTGTCACTTTAAAAAATTAAACCATACTTTCAGAGTCTATTTATTATACAGTGGTGCCTCGCATAACGAACGCCTCACACAACGAACGCTGCACACAACGAACTTCATGTCTTGATTCACACAACGAACTTCGTTTCACACAACGAACTTCACACAACGAACTTCGTTTCACACAACGAACTTCGTTTCACACAACGAAGTCGCCCGAGCTGCCGATGTATTGCATCCTTCCGCGCAGGCACTGCAGGCAGTCGTTAGTCACTGCGCTTAACTGCCCTCTCTCACTGTATACAGTCGTCCTTTTAAGATAAACTCAATATTTTTTATATATCATGGCTTCTAAAAAAAGCAGGAAGGTGATTTCTGTTGAAATGAAACGGGAAATAATTAGAAGGAGTGAATGTGGGGTAAAACAGTGTGACCTCGTCAAAGAGTTTGGCCTCAGCAAGACCACCATTTTCATCATTTTGACAAATTTATCTTTTTTTATGTCATCTTAGCATATTTTATGCTGCAGAACGAATTATTTTTTTTAACATGTATTGTTATGGGAAAACGCGTTTCACATAACGAACTTTTCGCATAACAAACTTGCTCCTGGAACCAATTAAGTTCGTTGTGTGAGGCACCACTGTACATTATTTTGGTACTTCCTTCCAGCCATTAAGATAATTTCGGGCACAAAGAAATTTGACCACGTTACCCCCACTGCTACAAAAAGCCCATTGGTTGCCTGTCCTAAATAGGATAACGTATAAAATCGCCCTCTTGACTTTTAAAACTTTACAGACCAATACACCAGCATTTATAGATAGACTTTTGATTCCGTATGACTCTCCTAGCGCTCTAAGATCCATTTCACAGTATAATCTTAACGTTCCATCTTTAAAAATAATTGTTACACGTCGTACCTCAATCTTTTCTGTGACAGCTCCTTAGATTTGGAATTCTCTTCCTTTACACTTAAAAATGGAAAAAAAACTTACAAAAATTTAAAAGCAACTTAAAGTGCTTTCTTTTTAAAGATGCCTTTAGTTGATCACCTGTCTCTTAGTAATTTACTTAATTTTGTTCCTTACATTTATTTTCCCAATTCCCTTTTGTGTTTACCTTAATTGTTTCTTACACTTTCTATAACGATTGTATTTCTCCCCCCGTTCCTATTTGTGTCTAGGGGCTTTACAGTCCCTCTTACCCAGTACGTATGTGTTGTCAGTCATTTAGTTTTATTAATTTAATTAATAATAGATACGTTATCATGGTAATGTATGTCCTATTTGTCAAAAATTTTTGTTTTAAATGTTATTTTTTATATTTTGTAAAACGCTTTGCAGTCTCGAAAAAGCGTTTAATCAAAATCCTAAATAAACATAAACACTGTAAAAGATGATCCTATTGCTTTTCAAAAAAATAAATTGAGGGTTATTAACAAGGCTGAAATAAGGTATCTTGATGCTAAAGGCAAGCAGCACAAAACATGCTTTCAAATGCAGGGTTAGGCCACAGCAGTAGCAGCATGTCCTCGTTTCTCCCTGCACCTCTTCTTCTCTTGGACCCTTTAAAATACATGCAGTGCTCAGGAAAAAAGGCCTGGTCCTCCCATCTGAAATCCTGACTCTGGTTATTGGGCAAATAATTAGGAGCCTCAAAATTGTTCCTGTCCTTTGGAGATAGACGTTAATATGCCATTTCCCTTAATATATTTAGCATGTGAAAGTTGTTTTTGCTGAGATGTTCAGAATATTTGAGGTCAAGTTTGAGCCAGACAAATTTTAGATTGGTTTGAGTTCAACAGAGCTTCCAAGTTTTTTTTTCAGATTTCCTAGGACACGTTTGCTCCAGCAGATTAAACAGATGTGACGTGGACACTCACCGCTAATTTGAGAACATTTGCATTCTTTCTACCTGCTGTCTTCACAATAGCTAGGATGACCTTTCACATTGATTTTAATTTGCAATGTTATTAGCATGGCAAGTATACTTCAATCAACATATTTATATAACATGTGATTTCAACAACCTACACTTTCTTGGATTACCAACAATCTTTCAATTTATATGATTATTCCATTATGATATTTTAAAAACTGCCATGTGTTTTTCATCAGAAAATGGCATTTTAATTAATTTATTGGCACTTTTATTGAATTTCACTGATAGATATAATTTCATTCAAACCCACTATTCCTTATTTTCTTTATGTTCAGTAAAACCTGTCATTGTTATAGTGACATATTACTATAATTTTCTTGCATATTGGATTACTTCCTGGAATTTGGATAGTTAATATAAATTTTCTTGCAGTAATTAGATACTTTATAAAAAGAATTTTTTTTTATTTAATATACTGGCTTGAATATAAGACATCATGTTGCCAGTATTTATTCCTGTTAGCACTGAGCTGAAAATTTATTATACATTATTCAGATAATACAATGATAAGTCATAAACAGAAACTCCCTTGGTTTTTTAATATTTTCAATATTTATATCTAAAGATAAAATGAGTAAACATTTCTATTCATACTTTTTCAAGACAGTTAACCTCTTATTTTCTGAATAAACATAAATCCATTGTTTTTGTAATAAAATACCATGGGGCTCATTTTTGAAAGAGAAAAGACATCCAAAATGTGGCTTAAAGAGGCAAGTGGATGTTTTTGTGGGCAAAACATCCAAATTGAAAACCCAGATGGTCTTCAAAACAGTTCATCTAAATCTCAAGGGGGCGTGTTTTGAACAGGACTAAGGTGGGCTTATGATGTGGACATTTTCTGCAATAAGGGAACATTTTGAAAACATCCAGGGCACAAATAAGTACCAATAAAGGTGCCCAAACTGACCAGATGACTACTGGAAGGATTAAGGCATGACCAGCTCTTACTCCCCCTGTACTCAATGACCCCCCTCTCATCCCCTAAAGATGTGAAAGAAACAGTGCATACCACCGCAACTTAGGCTTCCGACCCCCCCCCCATGCGGGATTTTTCCTTTGTGCTGACGGCTTGGCAGAAGGATTTGGGGCGGGAGCTCGGGGTGGGTTTTTTGCTTCGGGCTCTGCGTTGTATCCCAGCTTTGGTGCATAGTGCAGAGCTTCGAGAGTGCCACTTCCGGACCTTGTTGAGAGCGTACGCCTCCCAGAGCCGGGCCTACCATATGGGCTGTGTCGATACCCCCTATTGTCTCACCTGTCATGTGGAGGTGAACTCTTACTTTCATGGTCTTTGGGGTTGTGAGAGTATTCAGAGTTTTGGGGGGGCCTTGGCTTCCTTTCTTCAGGGTCTATTACGGGTTTCTGTTCCTGTCTCTGCATATCATATGTTGTTCGCTCATTTTTCTTTGTTTTCTGTGTATACCTCTGCTGAGAAATTGTTTTTGAGCAAATGTTATATTTTGGGGAAGAAGTGTATACTGAATTTCTGGTTGGCGGATGTTCCTCCCTCCTTCTGGTACTGGAGGAATAAATTACATGACCTTCTCAGCTGGGAGGCCAACCTGGCTTCTTCCTCTCGGCGAAGGAGCAGAGACTTTGTTCATATTTGGACTCCCTATTTGGACAGTTTGTCTCCCTGTGTGCGTAGTCATATCTTGAATAGACTGCGGTTGTATTCCAGTCCGCCTGTCTGATCTGGGGGTGGGGGCTGGGGGGGTTGGGTGTGGAGGTTTTGGGGGGGTCTGCTTTTGGGGGGGGCTGGGGGTTTGGGGCTCTTTGTAACCTGAGAGGACATAAGAGTCCAGTCCTCTTGGGGGGTGGGGGGCCCTGTTTTCTTTTCTTGGGGGGGGGGACAAAATAACAACATTTTTGTCTGCTGTTTGCATTTGTTATGGATTGTTGCTTAATAAAAACAGATTTCACTTAAAACAGTGCATACCTTGTTATTTAGGAAATATGTCATGATATATTAATGCTGCTATATTATATTTACTGAATTGTGACATCGCTGGAAATGTCCAGTTTATCTCTTATTGTTCTCCGCCTAGAACTGCAAGGTTAATGCGGAATAGAAATCAATAAATGTAATCTAATGTTCGAACAGCAAACAGGTACCTGAAGTAACCTAATGTCCAGTGCAGTGGATTATAGAGATGGTAGCCCAGGCCTATATCCCACTCTATGTGAGTGGTTTGAAAAGTTTGGTAAATCTCCATGGAATGGCGCTACAGTCCATTAAGGCATTAATGTTGTCAATGAACATTTTGCAGAGTTTGACAAAACCTATTTTTCCTACGATATAAAAAAAAACCTGGAAACTCACTGGACCAAGTGTATAGCCTTCGATGGAGACTATGGGCTCCTTTTACTAAGCTACGCTAGCGATTTTAGCGCATGCGCTACACGCTAATGCCTCCATAGAGCTGGTGCTAATATTTTCTGCATGGCTCAGGGGTTATTGCACGCTAAAAACGCTAGCACAGCTTAATAAAAGGAGCCCTATGTTTAACTTACTTTTTTTTACCAAACTTTCAAACCACCCTCGTACCTAGTACACTTGTTTAGAATATGTAAACCCTCTAAACCCCACCAAAAACCTATTGTACTTACATAGAGATAACACCTTGCAGGCGTGAGGGCTATTGCTGTGGTGTACAGTTGGGTACAGTAGGTTTTGTTGGGCTTCCTATAAAATCACGGTGGTAATGGTGAAATGTGTATCTGGGACCACCGCAGTGCCCCACTGATCTGCTGGAATGACTTTATTTTTATACCGCATTAACTCACGGTTCAATGCGGTTCACAATAAGAAGAAAACTGTAAACCCTATGTAGCCAGTCTATTAAAAATGCTGCCTTCCCCCTCCCCCCATACATCTTAATGGCTTGTTTTTGTTTGTTTTTACATTGGGCTTCTTTTACATTGGATAGATATACTGAACTCAAAACAAAAAGTTTGATGACTTTCTGTTTGAAAATGGGCATTTCACTACTGAATTTTTGGACATTTTTCCCAAAACATCCAAACATCGGATTGGGTCATTATGAGCCAGATTCTGCAAATAGCGCTGTAATCAGTGTCCACCTGCTAAAATGCTGCCAATCGTGTGTCAATCATGCTATAGCGCCGTTTGAAGAATCATGTCTCCCGTTAAAAGTAGGCACCGGTTACGTAGGCCATGGTTTTAAAGGCCTACATTATCAGGGCCTACCTAAGGGCGTTTCCAGCCCAAATCATGTCTACCCATAGGCGTCGGAACAGGAGGAGGCTACAGGGGCCATGGCCTCCCCAAAAGGTTTGGTCATTGGTTTTAGCCCTGTTATGCTTTAAGGGGCAAATTCTATAAGAAATGCCCAAATGTTAGGCACCAAATTAGGCACCGTTCAGCGCAATTCAAGTAAAATTGGGTGCTATTTAGTGAATCACGCTAAGCGGCACCTATTTTGGAGGTGCCCAATAAATAGAAGTGCTAAGAGCAGCGATCTGTAACAAGGCGCCTAACACAAAGGGAGCAGGATTGAAGAAGGAGCCACGGGGAAAGAATTTCATCAAGGGGTCGAAGGCATTACCCCGATCCCCTTGCAGGTCAGTGGCGTACCTAGAGTATATGGCACCCGGGGCCCATCATTTTTTGACACCCCCACATGTAAAAAAAGATTTTTTGTAATAACCATGAAAAATAAATGGTCATAATAGAAACAGGCAATGAAAATTTTCTTTTATTGAACCTCATATATGTAACCATTATTCCAAACATAACATAAATTATGTCTGAATTGTCATGACATCAGAAGTACATATGGAGTAGTTGCAGGTGATGCTTGGGACAGTTCTGATTGTGTTAGTTCGGTTTTATGTGTTTTTTGAATAGAAGGGTTTTTATTTCTTTTTTGAAGGTTTTGTAGTTTGTGGTCGAGGTCAATAGGTTATAGAGTTGGGGGTCGAGTGTTAGGAGGTTGTCGAACAGTTTTTTTTTCTTTTGATGATTTTGGTTGGAGGGTGTGTGAATGGTGTGCGAGTTCTCCTATGTCTGGTTGAAGTGGATTTAATTATTTAGCTGAAGAAATTAGTAAGCCCCCCCATTCCACACACATTAATTCTATTCCATTTTTGTTCCCATTCTAAAAAACACTGATAAGTTCCCAGAAAAAAAATACATTAAAATAAGAAGTGAAAACAAAGGCCCCTACAGATGAGAACATAACATAAGAATAGCCTAATGGGTCAGACCAATGGTCCATCATGCCCAGTAGACCATTCTCATGGTAACCAATCCAGGTCACTAGTACCTGGTCAAAACCCAAAGAGTAGCAACATTCCATGCCACCGATCCAGGGCAAGCAGACACTTCCCCCATGTCTTAATAATAGACTATGGACTTTTCCTCCAGGAATTTGTCCAAACCTTTCTTAAAATCAGCAATGCTATCTGCTTTTACCATAATTTCTGGCCACTTCATTTTTAAGCTTAGATCTTTCCTTCCAAACAGAGACCTTGCTAGATGTCAAATACAGAAAGAACAAGGTAACTTCACAAGGACTTAGCTGTGCAGGAAATGTGAATCTCCTCATACACCCACCATATAGTGCAAAAATGTGCAAAGGTCTGGTTTTTTCTTTCGATCACTACATAGCCTAATGCCACACAAGCAGCGCTGTTACAAACATATTCTGAAGGTCAATGCTAAGGTTAACAAAGTTTCCTTCCTTGGACCACAAGGAGATACTGACAAACCACTGGAAGAGATCCCAAAACAACTACCCAGACACAACACCCAAAGACCCACTCAGTGTGTGAACCAGTTGAGTGGAGTGGACTAACTTGGGGGTGGAAATAGGCCCGGAGTTTGCTCAGCAGAATTTCCCAGACCACCTCTTCCTCTCAACACATTGACACGCTGCCGCAACCATCACCACCATTAGGAACACCTCACCGGGTAGGCCAGCAATGCTTATAAACTTTATAAAACACATTATTATATTTTCTTATAAAGCACATATTTTAACTGAACTCTCTGACATCCTCAGCCTTGCCATTCACAAAAATAGAAGGAAGAAAAGTGCCCATTTCCCCTGGCCTATACAATATTTTTCTTCTACAGACCCTTTAAAAGTCTGACCAAATCCTCGTTTCACTTGCATTATAAAGTACTGAGGATGCCATCTCTCTCCAATCCCAGGTCCTAAAGTCTAAGACAGTAGCGCAAACTAGTGCTGCCCGATTCAAGAAAATTGAATTGGTTTTTCGATTGGGTGTTTGGGTTTTTTTTCCATACATCCTGGTGGGTTTATTTTAAAGCTTTTTCACCCCCCTTTGGCTTCTCCTAACCACACTGGCGCTGTGTTGTAAATAAAATAAAAACAATACGAGTAGAATACCACTCAAGCAGACTCTACATCTCAGTATACTCAAATTATTCTTTTATAGTTTTTGCAAATAGCTTTTTATAAATTTTTAAATTTTTTAAATTTTTATATATAACTATCCAACTAAATGGCCTCAGAAATGGAGCCTACGTATAACGACACAGTCATCAACTGGAAAATCTGCGTAGTGTATAAGCTCCTGCTCCAATCATTGGCCTCTACTCTAACAACTTATTTACTTGCTACACTTACTTAGTAGAACAACCCCACACCTTATAGTGCTACAGGCTTGATGACATTAAATTGGGTGCTCAATACCAGAGTTACTGTGTGTACAGTCCACATTTGAAAAACTCGACCAAGCAACTTATCTTGTTAGTTGAGTGTTCTTCATAGTCGAAGTTTAAACAATAAAATTTCCAAACATTCCGTTCACCAACGCGGCCAGCGTTTCGCGGGTATATTATACAACCGCTGCATCAGGGCCATCGGAACATTCACACACACATCCTAAATACGTATACTCAGTCAACGCTTATCAAACAGCTGTTATATATAAAAATTTAAAAAATTTAAAAATTTATAAAAAGCTATTTGCAAAAACTATAAAAGAATAATTTGAGTATACTGAGATGTAGAGTCTGCTTGAGTGGTATTCTACTCGTATTGTTTGTATTTCTAGATAATACCACAGGGTTATATTACGTTAGGTTTAACACTAGTAAATAAAATAAAGAAACAAAAAGGACTTTTCCTCTCTGTTAAATCCTAGCTCGCGTTTGCGGTCTAACACCAGCTCTGGCAGGATACACATTTCAAATCTGACATGTTGTAATCACAAAACAGAAAATAAAATTAGTTTTTCTACCTTTTGTTGTCTGGTTATTTTTCAAATCTTGTTGGTCCAAGGCTCTGGTTGTCTTCTGATAACTTGCTTGCCAGGGTCTCCTTCTTCCTTCTTTCTGCATGCTAACCATCCATCTGCCATCTCTGTCCTCCCCAGGAGGTCTGGCATCTATCCTTTTTTTAACTACCCTTTCATCCACCATCTCTCTCTCCTTCCCCACCACCCCAGGGTCCACCATCTCTCCCTTTCTTTTCCCAACTACCCTCCTATCCAGTATCTCTATCCCCCCCTCCACACCATCCCTTGTGTCCAACTTCTCTCCCTTTCTGTTCCTTCCCTCTCTAAAAACCATGATCCATCATCTCTCTCCCTCTTCTCTATTTTCAGACCCATTATTTCTTCCCACCCAAAGTCCGGCATATGCGCGTCTCTTTGAACCCCCCCCCCATTCCCTCTGTGTATTTCTATACCAGGGCCCCCCTCCCTGAAGGCCTGTCCCCCCCTTAAAGGTCTGCACTCCCCCCCGAAGGCCTGCACCCCCCGAAGGCCTGCACCCCCCCTAAGGCCTGCACCCCCCCATGGCCTGCACCCCCCTTTGAAGGCCTGCACCCCCCCTCGAAAGCCTGCCTGCCTGTCCCCCCCTTGAAGGCCTGCCTGATCCCCTTGAAGGCCTATCCCCCCTTGAAGGCCTGTCCCCCCCCTTGAAGGCCTGCACCCCCCGAAGACCCGTCCCCCCTTGAAGGCCTGCCTGTCCCCCCCCTTGAAGGCCTGTCCCTCCCTTGAAAGCCTGCCTGCCTGTCCCCCTCCCCTTGAAGGCCCATCCCCCTTTAAAGGCCTGCCTGCCTGTCTCCCCTTTGAAGGCCTGCCTGTCCCCCCCCCTTGAAGGCCTGCCTGCCTGTCTGTCACCCCCATCTCCCCCTTGAAGGCCTGCCTGCCTGCCCCACTCCGAAGGACCGCTCGCCCCCCTGGCCTCCCTGCACCACCTATGAAGCAGCCCGCAGCGGGATCGCGATGTCAGCGATCCCTGCGCTGCTTCGGAGCTGCTTCCTCTGCCGTGGTCCCGCCCCTCCTCTGACATCAGAGGAGGGGCGGGACCGCGGCGCAGGAAGCAGCGCCGAAGCAGCTCAGGGATCGCTGACATCGCGATTCCGCTGCGGGCTGCTTCATAGATGGTGCAGGGAGGCCAGGGGGTCGAGCGGTCCTTCGGGGATTGGGGGACTGAACGGCAAGGCCGGGAGCACCCCCTCAGGGCTTGCACCCGGGGCGGACCTTCCCCCCCCCCCCACTTAGTACGCTACTGTTGCAGGTAACCCTAGCAGATGTCTGGAGAATGCTCCAGAGAATGGACCGAATGGTTCGAAGAACAGCTGAGAAAACTATAGTCTTGGTATGGAAAGTGGGCTCTCTTGTTAAAACAGTCGCAGACATGAAAACAGATAGCAATTCTAAGTTTGCCACGATCAACGGGTACATAAAAGTAGTCAAATTGCCAAACTCCTTGCCCCAGAGACCACCTTGGTAAGCTAAAGTTCTATTAAAAAATGCTTATCCAATGTGAAATAGAAAGCAACAAGCAAATCATATGAAGAAAAGCTTGTATTTAATCAAAGTGCTCCCAGGAATAGTGCCCAATGTGGCTGTGTTTTGTCTACAAGGCTGCATCGGGGGCATACAACCAACTGGTGTCAAAAACAGCTTCCATCAATGATGAAGAAATTGTCCTGGGTCTGTAACAATTGGCAACTGGCCCCTGATGCAGCCTTGTAAGCAAATCGTGACCAAGTCGGGCATTATTCTTGGGAGCATTTTGATTAAATGCAAATTTTTCTTTATATGCTCTGCTTGTTTTAAATGGAATGGAGGCATCCAGGTCAGGATGTGTCAAGTTCTGCTACTGTTTTGGAATAGAATCTTCTGACATATAACCTGTTCTAAGAGACACGGAGGAATAGATGTTAATGTTCTGACTATGAGCAGCAGGCACATTCATTTTAGAATCATAAACATCTAAATTATTAACGAGCCAAAAAGGGTACCTAAACGTTTATAGTATGGAGCAGCAATATAAAAGTTTATATGTTGAAGAAACATATACATTTATTTTTTCACAAAGCTGCTACAGATCCTGGTATCTCTTGCTTTTTTTTTGGGGGGGGGAGGGGGGTGTCAATCACTGAGGGTTAAGGGAACAACCTCTCCTAATCCTTCCAGTGCAGCACAGCCCAATAGGGATATTTTTCTGAACCCCAAACATTCTGGGTAACTGGTATAAATCATGATGTCAGTTTTTCTGGACATTCCCCTTTTTTTGAAGTAGGGAAACACACATTTATTTTTCAGGCCTACTCAAAACACACCCATACCACGCTCCCTTGCCAAATTGTTCAGTTTGTATATCTCGGCTTGTAAAATTAAGATTGATACATTTATGCAATCTAAAAACATCTAAATGCTGGTTTATGCACATCTAAAACACAAATGTTGTTGCTAAACATGTTATTCTAACAACTAGAATAAAATGCCTATTTTATCTACTGTAATCTGTAAACTAGACCACTTGGAAATTCTAAGAAGTGAATTTAAGAGCCAGTATATAATAGAACATGCCCACACAGCTTGGCGATTCTGTGATGCGGAAAAGGGTGTGAGGATACATTATCAACAATTGTTTTTGACCTTTGTAACGCAGCACTCATTTTAAACTGTCACTCATTACTTGTCCGTTCCTCTTTCCTTAGGGGACCAGAAAAAAGCTCTGATATGTTATTTGTGACATTGACTGTGAACTAATGCCCTTCAAGCTAACACAGGGGAATCATGTTGAATCTATCTATCATCTGACAGTTTCTAGTTTTGACAACTTTATGAAGCAGAATAGAGCTGATGCTCTCAATGTAAAGGGGTTCATTATTTACTACTAGCTGATGCCCCGGCGTTGCACGGGTATTTAATTATAGCAATAACACTGTAAATGGATTCAAATAAAGATACTTTATAGTGGTGAATGAAATTATTTTTTTACAGCTTTATAAAAAGTACAATATTCAAATTATAATGTGAAATATTTGACAAAATGAATACAATACAACTAACACAAAACTTGATTATAAACAACATTTTTAGTTTCACCTCCAGGAGCAAGAACATATAAATTCTTGGGTGAACCCACCCTTGAGCAAGCAACATAGAGTTGTCCATGGGAAAAACAGGGGGATCTTAAATCCACTCCACAGTATGTAATAGTCTGTCCTTGTGATTTGTTGATTGTGATAGAGAATGCAAGTCTCACTGGAATTTGCAATCTCTTAAACTGAAAAGGAAGATCTGTTGGAATAAGTGGTATCCGCGGGATAAATACGGTTTCACCTTGTCCCTTTCCGGTTAAGATAGTCGCTTCAATTACATTGGCCAGTAACCTCTTTACACAAAGCCTTGTGCCATTGCAAAGTTTTGGTGGGTCAAGGTTGCTAAGTAAAATAACTGGAGATCCCACAGCTTTTTACATTTTTTCCATTGACATGAATGGGTGAAATCTGATTTTCTGTTTGTAGCTCCGCCCACGTGTGCAGGTGGGCCGCGAGACCCCCAGAACATATCACCCCAGGTAGTGAGGGATCTGCATACCAAGTTTTGTTCAAATCGGTCCCACAGCTTTTTACATTTATTCCATTGACTTGAATGGGTGAAATATGATTTTCTGTTTGTAGCTCCGCGCACGTGTGCAGGTGGGCCGCAAGACCCCCAGAACATATCACCCCAGGTAGTGAGGGATCTGCATATCAAGTTTCGTTCAAATTGGTCCCACAGCTTTTTACATTTTTTCCATTGACTTGAATGGGTGAAATCTGATTTTCTGTTTGTAGCTCCGCCCACGTGTGCAGGTGGGCCGCGAGACCCCCAGAACATATCACCCAAGGTAGTGAGGGATCTCCATACCAATTTTCGTGCAAATCAGTGCCACAGCTATTTACATTTTTTCCATTGACTTGAATGGGTGAAATCTGATTTTCTGTTTGTAGCTCCGCCCATGTGTGCAGGTGGGCCGTGAAACCCCCAGAACATATCACCCCAGGTAGTGAGGGATCTGCATACCAAGTTTCGTTCAAATCGGTCCCACAGCTTTTTACATTTTTTCCATTGACTTGAATGGGTGAAATCTGATTTTCTGTTTGTAGCTCCGCCCACATGTGCAGGTGGGCCACGAGACCCCCAGAACATATCACCCCAGGTAGTGAGGGATCTGCATACCAAGTTACGTTCAAATCGGTCAAGTCGTTTTTGAATTACTGTGAGAATGGCAGCTTTTTACATTTTTTCCATTGACATGAATGGGTGAAATCCGATGTTATGTTTGTAGCTCCGCCCACGTGTGCAGGTGGGCCACGAGACCCCCAGAACATATCACCCCAGGTAGTGAGGGATCTGCATACCAAGTTTCGTTCAAATCGGTCAAGCCGTTTTTGAATTACTGTGAGAATGGCAGCTTTTTACATTTTTTCCATTGACATGAATGGGTGAAATGTGAATTTCTGTTTGTAGCTCCGCCCACGTGTGCAGGTGGGCCGCGAGACCCCCAGAACATATCACCCCAGATAGTGAGGGATGTGCATACCAAGTTTCGTTCAAAGCAGTCAAGCCGTTTTTGAATTACTGTGAGAATTGCAGCTTTTTACATTTTTTCCATTGACACGAATGGGTGAAATGTGAATTTCTGTTTGTAGCTCCGCCCACGTGTGCAGGTGGGCCGCGAGACCCCCAGAACATATCACCCCAGGTAGCGAGGGATCTGCATACCAAGTTTCGTTCAAATCGGTCAAGCCGTTTTTGAATTACTGTGAGAATGGCAGCTTTTTACATTTTTTCCATTGACATGAATGGGTGAAATGTGAATTTCTGTTTGTAGCTCCGCCCACGTGTGCAGGTGGGCCGCGAGACCCCCAGAACATATCATCCCAGGTAGTGAGGGATCAGCATACCAAGTTTTGTTCAAATCGGTCAAGCCGTTTTTGCGTGATCGCGGCACATACACACACACACATATACATGCATACATACACACATACATACCTCCGATTTTATATATATAGATTAATAATAATTAAAGATTAATTAATTAGCATACAGTGAATTGAAAATAAAACTGAATATTCAGAGCTACTTTTTTTACCTTTTAACACTTCTAACATTGTCATTCAAACTGACCGTTATATTATGAGGCTCAGCCAATGTTAATAATCCTTCAGCTGATTCTGAGAGTTCCCAAATATTTATATTTTTGGTTTATTAGTTTGATTGAAGTAATTCAAGTTCCCTGGCAATGCTGATTCATAGTTTCCTGAGTGGTATAAATGGGTACAATTTAATCGATTTTTTTTACTCAATCAAAAATTACAAAGACTAGGGGTCACTTGATGAAGTTACAGGGAAATACTTATTGGCTTATGAAAAATTTATTTAAACATATGCAGAAAGAATTTATGGTTTTAAAAGTACAAATGTACCCAGATTTAGCTAGAGACACCCAAAGACAACAGAAGGAATTTCTTTTACTTAAGCCTAGGGTTTTGGCACTAGGGGCATCCTTTTTCTTACGTTATCCATACAAACGTGTGATTCATTATTCTTCATTATTCCTCACTCAGAGAATAGTTAAGCTCTGGGCCGCGTTGCCAGAGGTTGTGATAAGAGCGGTTAACGTAGCTGGTTTTAAAAAAGGTTTGGACTATTTCCTGAAGGAAAAGTTCATAGTCTGTTATTGAGACAGACATGGGGGAAGGCACTGCTTGCCCTGGATCAGTAGCATGGAATGTTGTTATTCTTTGGGATTTTGCCAGGAACTAGTGACCTGAATTAGCCACTGTGAGGACAGGCTAGATGGACATTGGTCTGCCCCTGTAAGGCTATTCTTATGTTTCATTTGTCATTTAGTGGAATGTTTGTTTTGTTAATAAGCCCTTCCCCCTTTTGGATCATTACAGGAGGCAACATAAAATGAATAATCCCCCCTCCCCATCTTTCTTGTGGCTCATTTTTCTGGACTATGATGAAATAGTATAAAGAGCAGAGTAGGCAAAGATCACTTCTGTCACTGTGGTAGTTGACACCTTGGATTGTGTTGGGAATTGGGAGGAGCAGGTTATAGGGGGGTCTGATACTTTATTCAGAAGGGGCTGGAGCAGCCTCAAGAAAAGAATTAAGGACTACAGTTTGAGCCCCGTACTCTTTCTGGACAGGAGAATGTTAGCAGAGCCAGTATGACTTTAAGTTCAAATATTATTGGTTTATTGTTGTTGTTCTTTGCATTTTAATACATTTCATAATATGCTCTTCATAAAGCCCATTTTGTCACTTCACTATTTCGTACTTCAGCCTCTGTATTTGATAATGAAATGCAAATATATCTTATGTAATATGTGAAATATCTTCTCTCATTAGGCATGGACTCTAATCTACCTTGCAGTGGTGAAGCTTCTTATGATTTTATACAGGACAAGGTTTACAAAACTGTGCTACCACATTTGTTCACACTAAAGCTATTCAAACACATTGGGGTCCTTTTGCAAAAGTGTATTAGAATATGCACTTAATGAGTTGTAACACAAAATATTATTGCATGGTAAGTACAAAACTAACCCCCTTCCTTTACTAACACATAGCGCGAGTTTTTGCACCAGTAGCGGGGGTAACTGCTCCCCCGCTCATAGAATTCCTATGAGCGTCGGAGCAGTTACCGCTGCTGCCGATGCTAAAACCCGCGCTACATGTTAGTAAAGGATGGGATAATGCAACTATAGGCGGAAAGTGTTCTCAGTATGTTAAAATGTTCATTAGTAAATAGATCCCACTGAATAAAATAGGGCCTGCTATAAACAGCGCTCATTAATACATTTTAATTTGTTGTAATACAGTAGTGCATTTTAGTTAATCGGGTCCTCCATCAGCCATTGCCTCCTTTTCTTCCTTTTTTAAATCACTGAAGAGGAAACTGCACATCTTCTCTCTTCTTCCAAATTCATTACCTACTCCTCTGATCTGATTCCTGCCCCTCTACTCAAATGTCACATCCTCAATCTATCATGTTCCATTGAAACTATCCCCGATGCCTTCAAACATGCTATAATTTACTACTCCACAAAAATCCTTCACTGGACCCTACCTGACCTGCCAACCATCAATTAATCTCCCTCCTCCCCTTCTTATCCAAACTACTCAGACGTGCTATTCCCTGCCATTGCCTGGTCTTTCTATCATCCCTAGCTATCCTTGACCTATTCCAATCAGGCTTTCACCTCCTGCACTCTATTGAAACTGCCCTTGCCAAAATCTTAAATGACCTCTTCCTGACCAGATCCAAAGGCCACTAATCTATCCTCATCCTTCTTGATCTATCTGCTGTTTTCAAAACTATAAACCACTGCTGTCCTCACTTGGATTCCTGGGCCCCATTCTATCCTGGTTCTCTTCCTATCTCTTACATCACACCATTAGTGTATGCAGTGGTGGATCTTTCTCCACTGCTCTCCCACTATAGATTGGAGTACCCTAGGCTCTGTCCTGGGCCCTCTTCTCTTCTCCATCTATACTCATTTCCTTGGTGCTCTGATCTTCTCCCACAGTTTTCAATATTGCCTTTATGCTGACGACTCCCATATCTACCTCTATACACCTGAAATCTCTACAGGAATCCAAGCCCGAGTCTTAGCTTCCTTGACCGACATTGCTGCCTGGATGTCTTGCAGTCACTTAAAACTAAACATGGCCAAGACTGAACTACTTATCCGTCCACCCAAACCTCATCTACTATTTCAGTGGATAACACTTTCATCCTCCCTGTCTCATCAGCTCATAACCTTGGTGTCTTCTTACCTCTGTGCAAATCCAATAGACTGCCAAAACCTGACATTTCTTTAGAACATCACCAAAATCTGACCTTTCCTCTCAGTACACTACCAAAACAATTATCCACTCCCTCATCACTTCTCACCTAGACTATTTGCAACCTGCTTCTCACTGGCTTCCCACCTAACCATCTCTCTCCCCTTCAATTTGTTTAGAATGCTTATATTCCACCAGAGTCACCATGTTCACATTACCCTTCTCCTCAAGTCATTTCACAGGCTCTGCATTCACTTCCACATACAATTCAAACTCCTCTTATTGACCTACATGTGTATTTACTCTTTGGCTCCTCAATATCTAGTCTCTTCTACACTCCTCCCCCAGGAACTCCATTCATCAGGCAAATCTCTCTTATCTGTAACCTCTGCTGCCAACTCCAGACAGCGCTCTTTTTCTCTTGCTGCACCTTATCTCTGAAATAAACTGCTTGAGTCACTACGCCAAGCTCTATCCCTGGAACTATTCAAATCCAGAGTAAAAGCCCAGCCTTTCGAGAATGCATTTAACTCGTATCGCCCTTACCCTAAGCACCCCAAGAAACTCCCTAAGCCCCTACTTGTCCTGTTATCTGTTAATTTAGATTTTAAGCTTTACTGTGCATGAACCATCTCTTATATATGTCGTTATAGAGTGCTACATATGCCTATCAGCGCTATAGAAATGTTAAACAGTCGTAATAGTGAGTCCTATGATTTCACTAAACTTTTTTCAAAGTTAAGGATGGCTCTATATCCAACAGCTTATGTACTATACCGAAACAAATTGAAATGCGGAGAACTCTGAAAATATAAGACCAAATGAGAAAAGAAAATATTGTAATACAGCACACACATTAACTAGTAGATACCCACAATAATATCTATGATAGCCGTGGCATTTGACTCACCTTTTAGGCCAGGAGTGTCAAAGTCCCCTCCTCGAGGGCCGCAATCCAGTTGAGTTTTCAGGATTTCCCCAATGAATATGCATGAGATCTATTTGCATGCACTGCTTTCATTGTATGCTAATAGATCTCATGCATATTCATTGGGGAAATCCTGAAAACCCGACTGGATTGTGGACCTCGAGGAGGGTTTTAGGCCATCTCCCTGCTCTTTGTTTCCCTTTCCCTCAGGCACTCCCTCTATGTCTCTTTCCAGTCTCCTATGTTCTCTCATACATCCCTTCTGCCTCTAGCATGTTTTTCTCTCTCCTGTCCCTTCCTCCCCAGTTTCTCTCTCTCTTCTTCCCTATCCCCAAGACTCACTCTTTTTTTTTCTCTCTCTTCCTTACCCTTCTCCAGCAATCTCTCCAACCGTTTTTCCTTTCCTTTCTTCAGTTTCTTGTCTCCACAGGGCCACCAACATATTACTGCTCTAGCTCTTGCATATTAACTTCAAGTACAAAAACTATTCAAGAAGGGTATATTCAGGTGCAGTACCTTTCTTTTTGCCCTTAGAGGGCTCACAATCTGATTTTCTACCTGAGACAATGGAATGTTAAGTGACAAGGCACTTAAGTGGGATTATGGTTCTTTGGTTCTCAGGCTCTAATCTTTAGCCTAAGCCACCTCCTCCAATGTCACTCTTTTGACCTCTTCCTTAGGGTAGAGAGCCTTGGTGAGACTTTACATTGCTTGGGGGCTAGAATGGGTATGTGTGTGTACGCACAGGAACACACCACCAATGGCAACAGACAGCTAACTCCTTCATGTGTTACTAAAGACATGGCAAAGCAGGGAGTTGCTTGTTAATACTGATGTTAAAAAAAACAAAATATGTACTGTTATAGAAGTAGAAGGAAGCAGTAGATCAAAATAGATTTTTTTTAAAAAAATATAGTATTCTAAGGATATTGTTTTGCTAAAAATTTATTTACAAACATATGTAAACAGCCTGCATTATTTTATATTGGAACTAAACTGAAAGAGGGAGACAATATTGCTACAGTATGAGGTGTGAATACCCATGTCCAAGTACCTGTAACCAAATTGAGGCCCCGATGCTCAAAACTTAATGCAAGTGCTAAAGGTGGTTAGGGCCAGACTAGCCCAGAATGCTCTAATGGTTTCAGCTTGGACACTGAAACCATTAGCACAGACCACATTTGAATGTGATCTTTAACTACCCTGCTGCGATGTAAAAAAATAAAAAAGTGATCCTGTTTTCTTCAAAATGGCGGGGTCCTGTGCAATGCATCCTGGGAGTTCCTCTTTTTTATGGGACTAGGATAGGGCAACATGGGGGGAACTAGACTAGTAGGGAGTCTTTGGTTATGGGACAGAGAGATTAAGAGCAGAGTTTACCTGGTCTTCAACTCCACGTTATAAAATTCACATGGACACTTGTTCTACACTATTTATGTTTGTATCCACCGTCTACTAGGAGTGTCCACGTGAATTTTATGATTGGTTGCTAATAAAGTGGGGTTGAAGACCAGACACACTCTGCTCTTTTTTTGGACTTGTGGTTGGTTGTACAGAAGCAATTATCTCTTTCTTCGGCTACAGAGAGGTTAAGACCACTATTGTGTGGGTATGTGAGTCGGTGGGAGGAAGGGGACAGGGGGCCATTAGACTATAGACGCCCGACTTAAGTATGACTCGTACTTAAGAATGCAGGTGTGGCTTCATTTGATTTCACTGATTAGTATTTCCAATGGCATAGACTCCTACATTTCTCCTGTAGCAGATTAAGGAATGATGCAAGGCCACATTAAGAACAGTGTGTGGTTGTGCATGCTGTACCTTAGAGAGAACACTGGTAGGGACAGTTGGCCCTTTTATTGGCTGGGAGCAGAAGTAAGCAGCAAGAATCTTAAACTCTAGAAGTTCTGAGTTACATACAAAACCGACTTAAGAATAACTTTAAAAACATAACTCGTTCTTAACTCGAGGACTGCCTGTACACAGGAAAATTTTTATTATGAGGGGAGGTTGGGCTGGCCATTTTGTAGCATGTGTTTTTCTTTTATGTCAAGTTTCCTGTCAATTCCTGAGCCATTCACTCCGCAGACACTGACAGGAAATGTTGCATTTTATGCTAAGCCACAGACTTTAATACAGCAGTAATTTGCATGCTCAGTTTGAGCATATTGTGGCTCTTTTGCACTTAATCCCCCCTCACCTTTTACAAAACCATGAAAGCGTTTTTTAGTGCTGCCCAGTGCAATGAATGCTGTGCACTGCTCCGATGCTCACAGAGTTCCTATGAGTGTCAGAGCAGCGAACATTCAGCACGCCGGCCGATGAAAAAAAAATAAAAAAAATCTTTCACGGTTTTGAAAGGGGGCGGGGCTTAGTTTGCGGTAAAGTGAGGACTTTACCATGGACCTTTGATTATCAACCTTGAAAGAGGGAGACAATATTGCTACTGCATGAAGTATAAATTCAGATGCCGATATGCCTGCAAGTTGAGCCAACTCATACAGTGAGAGACCGCCTTCTTCTCACCGTGATTTTATTAGTATGACAAAGGAGTGGCTTTCTATTGCTTTCTCCTATGCACTATGTCACTGCTGCCCATTGCTGCCTTACCTGCCCAACTTTGGGTCCATGGCGATGAAGGGTTAAGTGACTTGTCCAATGCTACAACCAGCTGCTGTGAAATTTGAACCTGAGACTTCCTTGCCTACTGTTCTAACTATTTGGCTACTCCTTGATTGTGTGGGGTGTAAATAGCCATACTCAAATACCTGTTCTAGAGAGACAAGATCTGGGGGTTTTTATTTTGTTTTTTGTTTTTTTAAGTAGTGCAAATATATATATTTTTTAATCTTTATTGATTTTTAATCTAAACAGTGTCATGCAAATGATCAAACAGTAGGATCTGTACAGGTAACATATATATCATATATCATTCAAGATTTTCAGTTATCCTATATATAATAACATAATATAACATGATATATAATATAAATGAAGAATAAAGTTACCCAAATATCCCCATCAATATTTATTCCCCTCCCTCCAACCCCCTAACCCCCATGGATGTGTAAAGGTAAATGAACAAAAGGAAAGATAAGATAAAATATAATTTTACAAATTTAGTCAATGGGCTCCAAACTTTATTAAATACACCACTAAATCCCCTGCACTCTGCATTAATTCTTTCATATCTGTATGCGGTGCACCAAAAAGTATAACTTATTCTGTCATGGTTCTTCCAGTTACTCATCAATTGAATGGCTATACCTGTCATGATCATAAATAGTCGACTCTTATATTTATCTAGAGTGAGTTTCACATGTAATATCGCTCCACAAATTATACCCTCATATGATAGTGGAACGTTCAAATCCCAAATATTTATAAAAATTATATATCACTCAGTTATGCACAGTTTGACTGTAAATTCATATTTGAGCACAGAACCTCAGAGAATTAAAAAAAATAATAATAATTGTATCATTACATTCTTTCTGGACTGATTTGGTTCATTTATCACTCTTCATCTGTTTTTCCTTCAAGAAGTTTATAGTTTAATAGAAGAAACCTTGCCAGTTTCATTATGGGTAAAGTTGGCTTTTATTATTTTCAGCTGTATCAACAGTTGGATTGACTACCAATCAATTTAAGCAATTTTTTTTGTTCTATTTCAGAATTTCTTAAGTGTAGAAGGAGTTTCTAGTTTATATTGATGCTTTACTTTTGGGCTACAGTTTAGAAAGGCTGCTACATCTTAACAGACTCTCTTTTTCCACATCAGACATGATTGCCCTCATTTTACAAGTTTAGTTCAATGTTTAATGCATGCATAAACCAGCACTTAAACATTATCTTGCATAAATATCTAAAATCCCATGTTACAAAGTCAAAACACATCCTAAGGGCCACCTTAGGTCACTCCCAGTTTATCCCATGATGCACTGGGTGGGGGATAAGGCCCTGATTGGTTTAGGGCCTTAAGCCACTCCCAGTGCATCCCAAGATGCACTAGAAGGGGGTAAGAGCCACCATTTTGAAGAGATGGCAGGAAGAAGTGGGCATCCCTCCTGCTGAAATATCATACAAAGATATGAGGGTGTGGAGGAATGTGTGGGGAAGTCTATAGGGGGGGCTGGGTGGATGTTGGGGTGTGGTGGTATTGTGGTGTGTGGGATGTTGGGTACAGTGGGATGGGGCTTTCAGAGGAGCTGGGGGATCAGTGGATTGGAGAGAGAGGAAATGGAGATCTTCTTGCCAGTTCAGCTGATCACAACAGAGAATCCCCAATCAGCTGAGCCTGCAGGATTTCCTGAAGCCACGGTTTCAGGGAGTCCTGACGGGTCAGTTAATCGGGGATTCTCCTTTCATGATCATCTGATAGCTTCTGCATACCCAGCTGCAAAATCAGGACATGGATCCCAGACCTTGTTGCATCTTTGGTCTCAAAATCTCCATGCTGAAAGTTTGCACACCACTTCTTCACTGTGGAGTATGATGGGCATTTGTCACTCAGTATTTGCATCATACAGTACATAACATAACATAACATTTTACTTATAGACCACGTTACCAAAAAGTTCTACGCGTTTTACAAAAGATTATAAACATTAAACATGATCGTATATTTGAATAAGTCAGCTAGTCAGGTATTTGGAGAAAGGATAGGTTTTTAGCTGTTTTCTAAAATGTCTGTAAGAAACATTCATGGATTTCCTTTGGAGTTTTCTTTTACAGAAATAAGAACTTCATGATGGCTCAGAGTTCCACACTTGATAATTCTACATTTTCCATTAACATTTTTCAATAAATTATCTGAAACAACGTCAAAACATAGCATTGCTATTCTGCAAATTGGCACATTGCAAAATAAAATAACACTTTTTTCAGCTACAGTGGCAAAATAGCACTCAGAATTTAGGAAGCTGGGTGGGCTGAGAACTTTTCAGCACCCCTTCATACTTTTAAAACCAATAGGAAGAAATATTTTTTCACTTACAGAATAGTTAAACTCTGGATGTTGTAGTAACTGGTTTTAAAAAAAGGTTTGGACAAGTTCTTAGAGGAAAAGTCCATAATCTGCTATTGAGATAGACATGGGGGAAGCCGCTGTTTGCCCTGGATCAGTGGCATGAAATGTAGCTTTTTTGGGCTTTTGTAAGATGGACTGGCCATTGTGAAGAAGCTACTGACCCAGTAAGGCTACTCTTATGTGTGATTAAAAAGTTTAATTGATGTAGAGCACTAGTCTGAATGCATGACCTGCCCTTTCTTGATGCAGTGATAGGCCTTAAAATCTTTGTTTATAGCGAGTTAAGTCCAAAATTTAATGCAGTTTAGTAGAAGGGCCCCTGACCATAAATATGTCTTTGGAAAAACTAGTTTCTAGTTTTTTTTTTTCTTCAAGACCATAGTACTTTCCAGCTAACGGATATTGCAGAAATGTCAGACTGTTTGAGAGTAGTGTGAAGATCTCCCCAAATCTAGGTAGATCTCCAGGGTCTAGGTATATCACCAGACCAGTGAATTTGCTATTATGCTGTATATGTAAAAATAAAAATACACATTTTAGTTTATTATCAAGCACTAAAATTATTTTGTGTTACTGTTTTTTTTCATTAACAATGAAGAGAAGGCTGTCTGGTTGTTTGTTTGTTTTATGCCCGCGTAATTGTTGAAAGAGATTAATCTACAGACTGTATTTAAATTTCATTGTTTTATTTTTCCATTAAAAATGCATCTCCTTTCACAAAAAGGATAGATTTAGAAAATGAAATAGTTTATCTTTGTCTGTGTGAACTTTTGCCAAGGTATATTTCACACCTGACTACTGCTAAAACATGACACTAACAAAAATATAACATCCCTAAAAATTTGTTTTCTACTGCCTCCCTCTAAGTTTCTGTTGATGTGCTACTGTGTGTGAGCAGACTTGCTCATTAGTTCTAGATAGTGAAAGACTTCTTTTCACATATACATTGGTGAGACTAATCTCATCTGGGGTTTAACCCCTTACTGATTTGTCTGCCTTCTTAGTCACAGTTTGGGCTGTGATCCTTTGCACACAAGTCTCACAGCAGGTAAATCTTTTAAATGATAAGTCTAGACTGAAAAAAAAGATGATGCAATTAGAATAAAATCTTAAGGCTTTAAAAAGCCTACATTTTTTAGAGGCTGAGTTTTTAACTCCTAACTTGTACTTACTTGTAAAGTACGAATGTCTGTTCATCATTTCCTCTTTGAGAAATTCCCCAACCCCTATTTATCTGGTTTGGCTGTTTTGATTAGATTGGGATTGTCTCTTACATGTTTGCTATGTCATTATTTTTAGAACTCAAAAAATGATCAGATACACAAACTTTAAAAAATAATTTTGTGCTAAACAATACAGAACAATAAAAGCTCCCCTTTCCAACCCAAAACCACCTCTTCCACTTGTGCGGCATCGTATATCCGATAGACAAAAATATCTTAGAACTCATATCTAACAAGCAATTCAGGACCTAACTCCCCACCCTCCGGACCTCTCTCCACAATCCTTTTTCCCCTCCTTAGCTGTTAAAGATGTAAAAATAGAAAATAGCCAGTACTTTGTACATCTTACATTACATTACATTAGTGATTTCTGTTCCGCCATTACCTTGCGGTTCAAGGCGGATTACATAAGCATTGTTATGATATTGCTAATACATAAGGTGGATTACATAAGAATTGTCAAGGTAGTTCAAGGTGGAATGTCAGAACTATACAGATATGATAAGTAGTAGTAAGACTCCTGTATAAAAACTGCTTTATTCTGTGTCTGTGACAGAATATTATTGCAGCATAGCTGAAATATCTTTCTTTTTTTTTTTAGTTGCACCCAGTTACTATGTGTGTATTCACTTGGTTACATCAATGATAAAGGCAAAAAAACCCCAAAAAACCCCAAAGTGATAACTGCTGATCAGAACTATTATCCAACCTATACAGTATACGGAGATAGGAAAAAAAGAGAGAATCAAAATGCCGTCACAGGAGATGCCAAAGGCTACAATGAAATTTAGAAACACTTATATAACAGTCTCATGGCAACATTAAAAAAAAAATTCCCAAATGAAATAAGATCCAGGCATTCCTGAACAGTTTAAATGAAGTACTTAGCCCATCCCCCACGCAATAGGCAGCAAAAGTTTAGGCACGTCTGCCTCAGTCATCCCTAGAACAGCCAGCTGGCTGCTGCATAACATGGGCCTGATGGAACTTTAACTTTTGAAGTGTCTGGCACCTGAAACAACTGACTCAAACACAAACAGAGCTAAACACGAGACGGCGAATTAAACCCTTAGCTGCTCCTCTGTACGTACTGTTAATTCTTACATGGCAATGTCAGGCCAACCTCCGTCCTTCTGCAACGCTATATTTCCCTTTGTATTGTAGTCCTAATTAGTGATGTATGAAACTGAATATATGCAGGCGTCACATTCAGGAAGCGAGGAAGTGCTTAGTCGTTCAGGCAGGATTTCTTTACAGATTCCTTCATTTCACCTCCCAGATTTTTACACTGAATTTCGTCAGTTTATAAATTTGCACTACAGTTTGGCACTGGGAAGGGAAATATAATCAAACCTCGAAGCATTTTACACTGAGACACTGAAAAATAAAGACCATTAGCAAAATGTATAATTAAATTAAAATGTCACCTTGCCAGAGAAGCTCAGTAGATGGGAAGCATATTAGGGATAATACTAGTGGGATGTTTCTCAAGGTGCGAATGTGTCAGTGGGCTGAACTTTTTTAATTTGAAGTTTCTGTAGGCAGAAGAGACAATAGTGGCTTAACATCAATTCCTCAATAATAATTTAAAAAAACCCCAACTAATTATTATTCATATTAAGTACTTTTTACGAGTAAGGTTGAGTTCGATTTCAAAATAGTAAAAATATTTTCCTTTCTATGATCTGGTCTGCTATTTTTATTCTAAGGGCTCCTTTTACGAAGGTGCGCTAAGCTTTTTAGCGCACGCTAGCCAAAAATCTACCATCTGCTCAAAAGGAGGCAGTAGTGGCTAGCGAGCATGGCAATTTAACGCACACTATTCCGTGCGTTAAGGCCCTAGCGTGGCTTTGTAAAAGGAGCCCTAAGTCTTTTACAGTTAATATAAACAGAAAGGAATATAATTTTATTTCTACAATTGCTGGATCATTTTAGCAGGTCTCCCTTTGTTGTAATTCAGCTAGCACATGTAGATTAACAGCTTCACTCTGATAAAATATACACACTAGTATCTTTATATGAAAATACAATAGCAAACGAATCTCCAAAATGTATTCTGTTCAACACCAAAGAAAGGCACCCTCTGTGTTTCCGTCACTGTGGGTTCCAATCTCACAGGATCTTTGAAAAAGATTAGAATTAGGTCTGGTAGAAACTGATAAATAGTGGGTGCTTTAGGAAGAAGTATTCACTAGGGGGGCACTCTTCCCTGTGAGTCAGTAATGAGCACAATATGGCTACAGAATGAAGTATAAATTCAGGTATGCCTGCAAGTTAAACCAACTGATGTGCCTGCATATGCCTGAAAATTGGACCAACTCATACAATGTATATCTGCATCTGAATTTATACTTCATTCTGGAAGCTTCCGTCCAGCATATTTTGATGCTTCATCATTTAGAATTTTGGTACAATCCCTTATACTGAGCCAACTTGACTACTGTAATATTGCCTATCTGGCAATTTCCAAGAAAAATATGCAGTGATTACAACTGGTGCAAAATGCGGCTGTCAGGCTGATTTTTGGGTTGAAGAAGTTCGATCATGGAACTCCTTCCTATCGACTCCTGCATTGGTTGCCAATGGAGGCACACGTGAAGTTTAAGTTTGGATGTTTTTGCTTTAAGGTACTATTAGAAACATAGAAATATAGAAACATAGAAGATGACGGCAGAAAAGGGCTATAGCCCATCAAGTCTGCCCACCCTACTGACCCTTCCTCTTAAGTCTATACCTAGTGACTATTTATTCAGATTGACCCTCTTAGGGATCCCCTATAGGCATCCCATTTATTCTTAAAGTCCCATTTATTCTTAAAGTCCAACACGATCGGTTTAGCCCCTAAATATATAACTGACCTTTTCTTTTTCTCAATCAAACATGAGAAGCTCACACTTGAATTTTGTTTCTCCACCGGTTAGAGGATGTAAATTTAAAGACATCATCAACATCTTTTCTCACATCAAGCAGCATTATGGGGTAAAGATCTGGAACAATTACTTATGATTACTAATACTTATAGGGAATATAGGAGACAACTAAAAACATATGGGGCTCATAATCAAAAGAGAAAAATGTTCAAAAACCGGCCCAAGTCAGCACTTGGACAAACATTTCTCAAACACGTCCAAGTGCCAATAATAAAAACGGGTTTTGGACGTATTTCAAAACGACCTAGGCCTTCATAGTACCGCTGAATGACCAAAGCTAAACGGGGCATTTTGGGCGGCATGTCGAGGGTAGGAGTTGGGCGGGACGTGGGCCGGCTTAGACTTAGTCATACAGCATTTATAACCGAAAGTTTTACAACAGAGTCTAGTCACCAGATAAGCACTGCAAACACATAAAACAGACCCCCACACACTACCCCAGTAATCATCAACCCCCTCACCCCCATAAAAATTTTAATCATAACTTAAAATTCAGCCTCCAGACCATCATCACCTGGCCACCTGGCATAGGAAAGCCTAGTCGTCCAGCACAGAGGCAGCTTAAGTCATCTTGGGGGTGGGTTAGGGACTCATGGAGAGGAGGACCCATGCCCATAAGCCCTTGTAATCACTGCATTGATACTTAAACATGTGTACTGCCCTATACACCCCCAAACCCTTTTGTACTGGCATATAAGTGGCTCTTGCATCCATAAGGGCTATTGGGGTGGTAGATAAGTGGGTCTAGAGGATTCTGGAGGTGGTTTGAGAGTTTTATCATGACCTATAAGGGAGTTGTAGGGAGGAGAAGCCATGGCACCTTTTTTGTGAAGTTCACAGCAGTGCCCTGTAAGGTACCCCACTATTTAGGTGGCATGTCTGGGTGTGCAGTCCATCACTTTGTAGACTCCTCCCACATCCAACAGGGCTTGTTCTAGGAGTTTTGGACTTGGACGGAAAGTTGGACGGAAATGTGGTATAAAGATAGACGATTTAGTGGCTTGGATGATCAGATTGGCAGGACATATAATTAGACGATTTTCAAAATGAAAAAAAAGTTGGACGTATCTTTCGAAAATGTGTCTTAAGCTGTTTTTTTACTTTGGACGACTTGCGAGATGGATGTAAACGGACTTAGATATCCCTTTTAATTATGCCCCTCTATTTGTTCCTGAAGTACTTAGGTAGCCTTACTTACTCATAAAATACTCATAAATAAAGCCCCGACATTTCTAGAAAGATATTTAATACCTTACTCCCCATTTAAATCGTTAAGATCAGAGGATAAAGCCCTATTAGTTCCCTCTTTAAAAATGATCTACTCCAGGAGAGACATGATTTTTTCTGTTTCGGCCCCCCAAATCTAGAACTTACTTCCAATTAACCTAAGAGAGGAAAAATTACTGAATAAATTTAAAAGCCTTCTAAAGGGCTGGCTTTTTAAAGATGCTTTTCAATAAACCGGCTTTATTATACTTGAGGGCAGGATGTGGAGGTACACTGAAATAGGTGGAATCTGTTCTTTGAAATATGTGGGTACTTGTTTCCCATCCTGTGTATATTAAACCTATACCTGATTTTATTTACTGTTTTATTTTTTAATATTGTATTTTATACTGCCCTTTTCCCTAATGTATTAATGTATAGTAGTATTTTATGTGATGTATGTGAATTTTATTATTTTTATTCGATTTGTTATTTATTGTAAATCGCATCAAAAAATGATTTTGCGATCAAATCAAAGAATTTATTAAACTTGAAACTTGATTTGTACAATCTTTCCCACAATAACTGATCTCTAGAGCTGTTAGTCACTAGTTTTTAACTTTGTTAGTTCTACTCAATTTGTAGCATTTTAAATCAATGTAAACTGCATAGAACTTCATGGTCCAGTATATAAACTGTTATTATTATTAATGACCGAATATGCTTTCCATCCTCCAGCATTGTTCACTGTAAAAGTAAAGCTCAACTATTAAAAGGGGAGAGTGTGGTGCAGTGATTAATGCTACAGCCTCAGCACTGTGTGGTTGTGGGTTCAATGTGATCCTGGGCAAGTCACTTAATCCCCCCATTGAACCAGATATTTTAGATAGATTGTGACACCACCAGGACAGACAGGGAAATAGGCTTGAGTACCTGAATAAATTCATGTAAACTGTTCTGAGCTCCCCCAGGAGAACAGCATAGAAAATTGAATAAATAAATATTGCAAAAGGTTTCAGCTTCTGATAACCAGAGTTGGTATTGTGACATCATAATGAATCATTCCATCATTGCCTATGAGCCAACCTCACCAGTGATGTCACAATGGCTTGATCTGGAAATTGGATCTACAAGTGAGATGATTAAATTTGCAAATGACACTAAACTGTTCAAAGTTGTTAAAACACATGTGGACTGTGAAAAACTGCAAGAAGATTTTAGGAAATTGGAAGACTGGGCATCAAAATGACAGATGAAATTTAATGTGGACAAATGCAAAGTGATGCACCTTGAGAAGAATAATCAAAATTTTAGTTACTGGATGCTAGGGTCCACCTTGGGGGTCAGTGCTCAAGAAAAAGATCTGGGTCGCATCATGGACAATATACTGAAATTTTCCACCCAATATGGAACGGCAGCCAAGAAAGCAAACAAGTGCCTCTGTATACCTAGGTACTTAGAATACTAAGATATATTCTAACCCTCTGTTGTAGTTCCTTCCTATTTCTCCTACTGTAAACTGCGTCGAGCTCTACGAACGTGGAGATGATGCAGTATACAAACCTAAGGATTAGATTAGATTAGATTAGATATTCACCTAGGTGCACAGTTGCAGACATATATACTAGCATGGTACCTAAGTTCTATTCTGCAAATATCTGCTTAATTTGCATAGCACATCTTTGCAATGGTGATATATACAGGGATAGAGTATGAGTGGGATATAGGCGGGGCTCCCACTTACATGTATAATATACAGAATACTGTAAATTACACACATATCTAACACACTTAGGCACTCACTCCAACTCTATGGCTGATATAAATACTCACACTTACATTTTTTTGTGCATTAATATCTGGTTACACTAGTATTCTATTAAGGAATGTATTTATTTATTTATTTAATTAGATTTTTATCCTGTCCTCACAAAAGCTCAGAACGGTTTACAAAAAGACATTTGCAATGCTAGAGGGAAATGAGGGGTACAGACTGGAGTATACAAAGGAGTCTGTCCGCTGGGTGAATTAGCGAAAGTCTTCACTGCCTTTCAGAAGACCATCAGTGAGTCCAGTGATCTGATCTGAGTAGGTAATTGGAAGAAAGTGGCTGTAGGAGTGTTTGCTTGCTGTGTCCATTTTGAGTGATCTCCCTGGGGGGGGGGGGGGAATTAAATTCTTTATAGAATAGACTCCTAGTGCCTGATTCTCGAAACGAGTATCCCGATTGCAGGCGGATGTAGATGCCCTACTGTCATCTGGCAGCCAATCAGTACGTATATTTAAAAAAAAAAAATCGAGCGAGGTAGACACCTACATTGTAAGCATCTGTAATGTGTTTACAGAGATGAGTGGGAACACCTAAGCATGGCCAAGGTGGGGGGAAGTGTCCTTGGGTATGCTTCACCGTCCCTATGGTTCACCATAGGCACAAGACAGATGCCTTCAATGTAGGCCTGCAAAACACTGACATACATTTAAGGCGTTTGTTAAGCGATGTAGACGCCATTCTCATTAGGACGCCAATGCATAATTGGCACACAATTGCCGGCTGCCCCTACTGTTTACCCTCTGGATACCTAATTATAGGTGCCCTCTTATAGCACTGCTCCATTAAGTACATTAATAAGTACATTCTATATATGTCACCTAAAAAATCAGCACCAAAAAGGTCAGTGCATAGCGCAATTCTATAAACCACCCTAAAGTTAGGCATAGTTTATTAAATCACATGTAGCATCCATCCACATGATTAACATTTGGGCTCAGGCATTTATGTCAATAAAAACCAGGCCTAAATGTGTACAGTATTCTATAACAGCGTGTATAGCTTTTAGGAATGTTCATGACTCACCTATGCTCCTCCTCTGGCCACGCCCCTTCATGAGATCCACCCACTAGAATTTATGTGTACTGCTTTATAGAAAGTTGCTTGTTAATTGTTAATTATCAGCACAAGCTGGCTTGTTAAATCATCAAGTTGCACACGCAAATTGGCAATGCACACAGATTTTTGTGCACAACTTTGACTGCGGTATACAGAATCCAGGAGTAACAGGGTAGATTTTATAACAGGTTGCCTAGATTGAAAAAGCTAAACTTCCTACTTCCTACCAAACTTATCGAACAACCTACCCCCCCCCTCCCCCCCTTCATCAGATCCCTGGAGGGTCTTCTAAGCTTCCGGAAAGCTTTAAAAACCTACCGGTATATCTTTCCCTAACCTCTCCCCTCGACCTTGAAAAAGCATGATTATCTGCTAGACCCTGGAATTTCTGATAGAAGTTATACTGCGACTCTGTAATGTTGTATAGTCTTATTATACTATAACTCTGTAGGCTTGTATAGTCATATCATCCTGTAAGATAAGATGCCTCTACATCAGTGGTCTCAAACTCAAACCCTTTGCAGGACCGCATTTTGGATTTGTAGGTACTTGAAAGACCACAGAAAAAAATAGTTAATGTCTTATTAAAGAAATAACAATTTTGCATGAGGTAAAACTCTTTATAGTTTATATATCTTTCCTTTTGGCTAAGTCTTAATAATAATATTGTCATTTATAGCTAAAGAGACATGATTTTTATTTTTGTGATTATGATAAACATACCGAGGGCCTCAAAATAGTACCTGGCGGGCTGCTTGTGGCTCCCGGGCTGCGAGTTTGAGACCACTGCTCTACATGTATCGATATAAGAATATCATTAAGTGAAAGCAAACTATAATGACTTCACTATTACTTTGATGCACCTTTCATGGGTTCATCCGCAGCTTAATAAGCTTTGGCATCTTTCATACGTTGTTGTGCTCCATATGGTTTTATCATATAAGGAACACTTTGGACCCCTGAGGAAGATGTGTTAATCGAAACATGGGCCGTGTTGGGTCCTGGTTTCTCAACCACTTTTATACAATGTTTTATTGACTAAAATAAAGTTCCTGCAACAAGTACATCAATTCTGCAGTTTTTTCTTTGGATTTCATTGTTTGACACTTACTGCAGATTGGTTGGATTTCTTCTTTGTTACTCTATTACTCTGTAACCCATTCTGAGCTCTTTGGGGAGGATGGGATATAAAACCAAATAGCAAAAATCGTCCCTAGATTAAATCCACAGGCACCTATGGCTGTTCACATATAAAGTACAGTGACAATTTATCAATAATGGATGGATTATGCCACCAGGTCAGCTACTGACCCCTGGCAAAACACACAGTGAGGAATCCACCCTGTGATGTTTCATGGCACAGTACAGGAGAGGTTTGCCATTGCCTTCTTCCATGCAGTGTGTGGCTCCACTATGATGCTGTTGCCCAGTATAGGGCCCTACAGCCTATAGCAGAGATACCCAACCCTGTCCTGGAGGACCACCAGGCCAATCGGGTTTTCAGGCTAGCCCTAATGAATATGCATGAAGCAGATTTGCATGCCTGTCACTTCGATTATATGCAAATCTCTCTCATGCATATTCATTAGGGCTATTGGCCTGGTGGTCCTCCAGGACAGGGTTGGGGACCACTGGCCTAGAGCATCTGGTCTCCCATCCAGGTACGACCCTGCTTAGCTTCTGATAGTAAGAACCAGGCCTACCCAGGGCAGGCTTCTTCTTTTATTTTTATCAATAATGCACATTTGTAAATCATAACTCCATCCAGACTCTACCTCAGAACATATATATAGAAACATAAAAACATGATTGCAAATAAAGGCCAAATCTAGTCTGCCCACACGCACTAACCGTTATCTCTTCCTCTCTCTAACAGATCCCACGTGCCTATCCCAGGCTTTCTTATACAGTATGTCATAAGAAAGTGCACACCTTCTTTTCTCTGCATATACTTTTGCACAAACAACCCCTTTAATGCCCTTTTAAATGTGAAATGTCCTTTATGAAATTACTCCCCAAAATATTATGCTTAAACTGTAGCAATGTCAGTTTTGCCAACGTGAAGCACAAAGCACTATGTCACTGCACAAAATGACACCAAGATAAACAGCCAATGCAGTGATCTAACTTCACAAGTGTTTTCTCATTTCCTAATCATTTCTACAGATTTATTTTAAACTGTGTGCTTGTTAAATATAACAAACACCATTAGCGCTACAGCTATTAAAAAAAAAAAACAACCCACCAAAAAACAGCCTTATGTTACTTTAGTCCTTTACAGAATTTTTAAAATTACTTCTGGCACTTAATTGAATTTTGTTAATTTACCTTTTACTGTGCAAATAACCCTTAAAAACCTGGTGCAAAGAGTCTATGTGTGAGGGCAATGTCAAAATGAGCCAGTTGGCAAGTCACATGCCAAATCTTTTAAGGCAAGAACAAAATAAAGTTACAGTATTTATTACTTTGCTGCCCTCTCCTGGTTAAAAAAATAATTTTGTTTTCTTAAAAATTGTCTCCAGCAGTCATTAGCTATCAGTGCATAAGGTATGCTGTAAATTACTTACATTATATTTATACATTGTTTTTTTGTTTTTTAAATTCTTTATTCATTTTCAAACTTACAATAAGTGTGATAAAATGTCCAAACAAATTAACAATATCTATATCACTTAATAATCATCAATTGTAACAGTGATAAATACTTAACTCCCACCCTTACCCCCCTTACCTATCAAATAATCAATACTTATACAATACATAGCTATAAAATCCCCCCCTTCCCTCAGAATTGAACTTGTAAATTTAAGGGGAAAAAAAATTTCATCTATTCAGTACAATACTTTGTTAATGGCTCCCAAACATCTTGAAATTTCTTGTAATATCCTATAATCCTCTTTATTTTCTTGTTGTATATATTCTATCTTTTCCATCCTATTTTCCATTTTGTCAATCCTATTGGTTATTATATCTAATTTGCTGTTCATGTTGTTCATTTCTTTCTTCATCCCCATCAAAGATAAGTTGATGTTTTCTAATTTTTCTATAACATCTATAATATCTAAAGTATCCATAGGTAATGAACTTCCACTAGGTGTCTGTGGATCTTCCTTTAGTCTTTTATTCTTTCCCAAAGATTTTGCTGGAACTTTTTGTATCTTTTGTTTGTTAGAAGACATATTTATAAATATTTCCAAATAAAATAAAAATTATATCTCTGAAGTTCTATATTTGATGCTCAGAGGAGGGAGCTCAGCTATCAGCCAGTCATCCACTCAGCCTCCAAGTTCCGGAATCTATATTTGTACATTATTATTGTATTCAAATTAGATGACATCTCCACTACTGAAAAAATTTAGTGCTTCACAAGTAATATCAAGTCTAAACTGAGCATTAGTACATCAATATTTAGCTGCCATGGTCTGCATTGTTTTTAAAGACTAACCACAAAAGTTAAAAAAAAACCAAAAAAAAACAACATTGATATTCAGCAGAAGGTTTCCAGATGTCGGATAGCACTGAATATTAGGAATGTCAATTTTAGGGGGTACATTTTTATTTTTTTTCATTTTACAAACTACTAATGACCAAATGATGCAGTTTTGCATGCTGAATCTAAAGCTATCTTCAGAAACTGCTTAATGTGAGTCTTACCTAGATCATTCAGAGTTGAAATATATAGAAATTAAGTAATATTTATTTGAATGTACAAATAATCTAAACTACATCTGTGGCCACATAATTGTCTTTAAAATGTCATTTATGTAGTTAATTTAATGTTATTTAACAAAAATCCAGTAAAAATGTTATATCCTGTTGCTTCCGTTTCAACTCATGAGCTCCCTACTGACCTTCTGACCCCTAATATAATATTTCTGCCTGTACTAATTATACACAGGCCTCGGCAGCCTCAATTGTTCTTTCTACACACCTTTCTATGTACTGGATGTGTGATGGCCAGTCTGGATGGGGTTACCAGATTTTAGTTAAATCAATTAGAGACATAGCCTCGCCCCCCGGCCCACCACATTATGTCCACCTCATGCCCCATCCCCGCTCCCCAGTCCCACCCACAGCCCTGTCTCTTCGACCTGTTCTCGTCAGTCGGGACGGCATTTGCGCATGCACGGATGCCCTCCCGACGCGGTCCCAAAGAAGCAGCTTTTCAAAACCCGGCCAAAAGTTTTGAAAAGCCGTCCGGATGCCCTGACATGCCCTCCAAAAAGAGGACATGTCTGGTAAACCTAAGTCTGGCACCTGCTCAGAAATGCCTTGATCCCTGCTGTTGTCATGGTGGAGGTAAGAGGAGGTTCAGAGATTGAGTGAGTGTAATTGCCTCAGTGTTGATGGATGGTGTTTTCCTGGGTCTCAGCCTGCTGTATCCGAGCTGTGTCTTTCCATCTTTTTTACCTCTGATCTTCAATGTCTTCTTCACTGCATTTCTTCTCCCCTGTTTCTCTTCACTGCACAACATAGCTTGCAGAACAGATCTGCTATAACTAGATGAAGCTGACCTTCTCATTGTAGGCATGGCTATGTTCCTTACCTCTTCACAGTGTTCTTTCAACAGCTGCAGCTGGAGGAAGAGATGCCTGGGACCTTATGTCCAATTGATATTTAGTTTTATATTGAACCTGTTAACCATGTAAACCCCAACAAATAACTCTACAATCATTCTTATGTTTTTCAGATTCTTTCCTTTCAGATTTTGCTTGGAAATTCATATTCTTGTGAACCTTAGAGCTGCTATGCGACATAGGTCCTATTTCCAGCACAGCCAGATCCATCGTCACCTGTTCTAATGGTAGTTACAGCACTAAGCTTTGATTTGTGCTTAAGTCCTTGATCATTTCTTCACTAAGCTGAGGGAAATCAGGGCCAACAGGGATCTTTGTAAAATCAGGATTTATTTCCAGTTCAGTAGCAGAATCCACTAATTTTCCAAACTGGACCTGCCTATTTGTTGTTGCTTATTGTCTTGCCATCTAAAGATCGGCACAGTTATCAATCAACTGCTAGATGCTATTTGTAGAATCACACCTAGCAGTGCCTAACTTGACTTAGGTTTTCTTGGCCTAATTTACTGGTGCCTAACAAAGACACCTACCAGCACCTAAGGCAATCCATGGTCAAACTCCTCCCCTAATCATACCTACTTTTCAGGTAGACGCGGGTAGATACCTTGGTGTAAAAACTTACATGGCACCCACTGAGTTAGGCACTTACCTGAAATTTATATTTTATTGGTTTTTAATGGTGCTGTTCAATTAACATCACTAATGAAACCAATTAAAAAATTAAGTTAGGCACCTAGATTAGCTAGGCGCTCCATTCTAAGCACTTGACAGTAGGCGCTTTTTATAGAATCGGGGCCCAAATGCCTGAATGGTAGTTTGCTTGTTACAGAAGTCAGAGATTCTCTCTCAACAGCAGAGGGCGCTGGCCCAGTAGTGTGGAAACTACAGCTCCCAGGATACATTGGGCTCAGCAGTCCTAGTGAGTCAGGGAGGAGAGTATATTCCTGAGCCAGGGATCAGTTCAGGGAGGTCCCTGAGTGAGAGATGTGAACTCCTGATTTTCCCTAGCCATCAGCTGAGGGCAGAGCTGTGGGAAAAGGACTGATGCCTGTACTGCTTAGCTGAGGTAAGCCAAGTTAACTTTTTGTAAAGTGTGAGAAAAACTAAAAAGAATAAAAAGTGTTTTCTTTATATGAGATTGTGTTGTATCCTAACCTCTACTTCTCCAGCACATGTGCTTCTTTACCACACTTGTGTACAGGTTACAGACAATCCACACCAGCTTCCTTTGTAGCTTCTCAACATAATGCATCACCCCTCCCTCTCAACCAGTGTTTACATTACAGGAATCAACTCCAGTAACTTGAAGAGTTTTGTCTGCTCCTCTTTCTCTCAGCTAGTAATTATTTCTGCATGAATCTTCTCTTTAGTTGCTTTTGCAGGAACAAAATGCCACAGATATCTGCCTTCTGGCTCCAATCTGTGTAATGTTCCTCTACCCGGTACTATGCTTGGGTTCCAAACTGCTGAAGTCTCTGTCAAAGCTCACTCCAGCCCATCTGCACCATCCCAGCCATTGAAGCCCTCCCCAGCCCATCCTCAACCAAAAGGCCATATACAGACACATATGGCCTCTTTTACAAAGCCGCACAGCAAAAGCCCCGAAGCTCTTTAAATCTCTAGGACGCTAGCACAGCTTTGTAAAAGAGGCCAATACTATGCAAGGCTGCCCAGTACTGGCCTTAGTTCTTAAATATTTAAGGGATCTGAATTTGGATCCTTCATCCCTGACCTTCTCAGCCATTTACTGAGGCATACCTTGCCAGTAGACTTTTCAGAAGTGGCAAGATGTACCCTCACTAGAGAATTCTGAAATTCTAGTATAAAGGATTCAAATTTAGAACCTCGACTTTCTCAGCAATTCTCTTACTACTTGGTTACTGTGCTCATCCCAAATTACTACTATGATATGTGTGAACTAGAGGTGCATATATTGCAGGCTCATTGTATGCATTATCTACCTCATGCATATTCATTATGGTAACTGGTGGTAAAGAAAATTGGATAACAGCAAAGGCAAAAACACTAGCAGTACAGTATAAGTCAATTTATTGTAAAAAAAAACAAAAACAAAACATGATACCTGACATGGCCTCATTTCAGCAGATGCCTGTATCAAGGGTACAATAATATTACTGCTATAAATAAATGAAATATGTAATAAGTCTAGTCCAGATGGGTTATAATACACTAGCCTCCTCTTTGGTTTCCAATCTAGTCAATTTGAAGATCTGCAGCTATGTTACACCACAAAAATTGCATCTACTAAGCCAATTTTTATAGCACTAAATGGAAATTTGAGAAAGAAAATTTGTTATAATACTAGGGGGGAATTCATCAATGAGTGCTATCATGTTAGCATACACTAACCACTTTAGTGTATGTTAATGATTAGTACTAGACACCCATAAGAATATAAGTTGTGGATTAGGAGTTGGCTATCTCATAGAAAACAGAGGGTAGGGTTAAATGGTCATTTTTCTCAATGGAGGAGAGTAGACAGTAGAGTGCTGCAAAGATCTGTACTGGGACTGGTGCTATTTAATTTATTTATAAATGATCTGGAAATTGGAACGACGAGTGATGTGATTAAATTTACAAATAATACTAAACTATTCAAAGTTGTTAAAACACAAGTGGATTGTTAAAAATTACAGGCAGGCCTTAGCAAATTGGAAGACTGGGCATCCAAGTGGCAGATTAAATGTAATGTGGACAAATGCAAAGTGATGCACATTGGGAAGAATAACCCAAATCATAGTTACCGGATGCTAGGGTCCATCTTGGGGGTTAGTGCCCATCTTGGGGGTTAGTGCCCAAGAAAAGGATCTGGGTTTCATTGTAGACAATACGATGAAACCTTCCACCCAATGTATGGCGGTGGACAAAAAAAGCAAACAGGATGCTGGGAATTATAAAAAAGGGATGCCCCTGTATCAATTCATGGTGCAACCTTACCTAGAGTATTGCGTTCAATTCTGGTCTCCTTATCTCAAGAAAGATATAGCAGCACTAAAAAAAAGGTTCAAAGAAGAGCAACCAAGATGATAAAGGGGATGGAACTCCTCTCGTATGAGGAAAGACTAAAACGGTTAGGGCTCTTCAGCTTGGAAAAGAGATGGCTGAGGGGAGATATGATTGAAGTCTACACAATTCTGAGTGGTGTAGAACAGGTACAAGTGGATCGATTTTTTTACTCCGTCCAAAATTACAAAGACTAGGGGACACTCAATAAAGTTACAGGGAAATACTTTTAAAACCAATAAAAGGAAATATTTTTTCACTCAGAGAATAGTTAAGCCCTAGAACACATTGCCAGAGGTTGTGGTAAGAGTCGATAGCATAGCTAGTTTTAAGAAAGGTTTGGACAATTTCCTGGAGGAAAAGTCCATAGTCTGTTATTGAGAAAGACATGGGGAAGCCACTGCTTGCCCTGGATCGGTAGCATGGAGTGTTGCTACTCCTTTGGTTTTGGCCAGGTACTAGTGACCTGGATTGTTCCACTGTGAGAATGGGCTAGTGGGCTTTATGGGCCATTGGTCTGACCCAAGGCTATTCTTATGTTCTTATAGCATCTTTAGCATTTAGTGCATGCTAATTGTTAGTACGCTTAGGCAGTTAGCGCCTGTTGACATATTCCCCCCCCCCCCCTAGAAGAAGTATGATTCTAAATTGTAAACCTGTTGGAGGTATCCTACAAAACAAGACAGTGTCAGGTTTTATGTAATTTACAATAATTAGACTTTTACCATACTGACAATATTCTTGACTTTGTTGTTATTCAACTTGCTTTACCTAAAGTACTTTTCTCTGTTGGATTTTGACTTATGCATAGTTATTCATTGAGCTAATCCTGAAGACTGGACAGATTTATTTCCAATATAGGGTTAAGTAAGAGGATTGCTTTATCAAACACTGGGTAAGCTCAAGTTATCCAACCATTTTTTTTGTTCAAAAAAAGGTTATGGGCTCATTGGCATGAAGACTTGGTAACCATATTCAAAATCCAAACCCAATCAATTATCTTATTCAGGGTCATGTAGAACAATGGAACTACGTAGGTAAAAACAAACCAAAGAATTTTTTCTATATTTACAAGCATTATCTTACTTTAAAATACTGATGCATTTCAAAAAAAAAAAAAATGTATTCTAAATACACTTTGCATATCCTAGAGCAAAAAACAAAAACCTGTTAGACTGTGAAAAGAAAAAAAAAAAAACTGTTTACTTCCATAAGTTACAAATAATACATTGGAGATTGACACCTTTTATCTTTTCACTCAGAACAGATGTTTCTGATGAATGGTTTACAGGTGATGACAGAATTGTCGAGGTGCACTGCGGGCCGTTAGTCAACAAGCAGCTGTTTCGCAAGTTGTCTGTACTCTGAATTTAAATAGCATTCTCTTCTATGAAAACAATCAAATCTTTTCTTAGGAACTTGGAAAGTAAAACAGAGTAAACTGCTCACAAGGTCATGTGATAAAGTGTGGGTGAAAAAAAATGACATACCTACAGAAAGGAAAGATTTCGTGGGGTTTTGTATGGCCAGATCATTCAATTTTGCTGCTTAAAGGAGAACTCTATACATCATCCTCTATAATAAAACCCTAAGCGCGCATGCGCACTTAGGACGGCGTGTTCCCTGCGACCGTGGTCTCTGGGTCTATGCCGAATTCCATTTTGGAACACGGAAGCAGAGAACATGCCGCCGACTCTCCCCTCCCACCTTCACTCACCAACCGCTGCCGCTCCTCTTCAAAGCAGCCTGCTGAGGTTCGCCGGCCAGCTGTAGCGAACCTCGCAGGCTGCTCTCCATCTCGGTATAGGAACTCTGACCCTTGGAGCAGTGCAGAGCATTCAGCGTGCCGGCCAGCGCTAAAAACCTCTTGCGAGGTTTTATAAGAAAGGGGGGAGTTTATTGGCTAAAGTTCCATTTTATGATGACTTCCCCTCCCCCCACTGAGATAGAAGCCCCACATTTATATGATATGAATGTGGATTAAATTATGTATACCTGCTCCTGATCCGTCCTTGACATTTGCAGGGCTCAGACCATTAAAATTAAGTCTCCCTTGCACCAGCCCTACTTTCCAGCTACTGGAGTTGCTACTGAAACCCTCTCCAGCCCATCCTGATCTGTCTTGCCATATAAGGTTTGCTGTTGTGGTTTGCAACAAGAAGTTGTCAATAAATAAAGAGGTCCTTTTACTATGACGCATACTAAACGCTAATGCATCCATTATATTCTATAGATGCGTTAGCGTTTAGTGCGTGCTAAAATGGCTAACATACCTTAGTAAAAGGACCCCAAAATGAAGTTTAAGTGTTTTGAAGACCTACATTTATCTGACTTTTGCTGATTTCTGTTCCTATCTACATTTTCCTAAACTAACATTTGCCAATATACAATTATGAGTGTGGAAAAGATCAAACCTGCATAAATGAGTAAAAGTCCACGGTCAATTTTCAAGTTTATTTGGCAGTGGTGTAGTAAGGGGGGAGGCGTCCGCCCTGGGCACCATCTTGGTGAGAGTACAGGCATCCATCCTCTTCTCCTCCACCCCTGCTCCTTCCCCCCCCCCCACTGCCCTGAGTGCACGCCGCTTCTCTTTCCCCCATACCTCTGTAATATTCCTGGCGCAAGCAGCAACCCCCAACCTGCTGTCAATGTCGGCTCTTCCTATGATGTCACTTCCTGGACCCGCGCCTAGGAAGCGATGTCAAGAGGAAGATCCGACGATGATGCGACAGCAAGTTAGGGGTTGCTACTCGCACCAGGAATGTTACAGAGATACGGGGGAAGCGGTGCACGTGCGGCAGGAGGGGGTGGGGAAGGAGCATTTGGAGGTGGGGGTGGAGAAGAGGGTGGGGGAGGGGCCCCACTACCCCAGGCGCCCCTCACCCTCACTATGCCACTGTTATTAGGTATTTGCTCTACCACCTATTGAATGGTCATCTGAATGGTTTTACAAACTCTAAACGACCAGGATGATAGAATATTTATAAAGTAAAAGATCAAAGAAAACAGAGCCAAAGAGGAGCTAATAGGAAAGGTGAGGAAAGAGCAGAGAGAAAAGGAGAAATCCGAGTTCCACAGTCCAATCCTTAGAAAACTCTTACCAAAGCCACTAGAAAGAAATGCGCAGATGCTGTCAGCAAAAGGCATCATCATACAGAAATGTTTTAAATGCAACTTTTGTATTCGTTTTCAAAGGTAAATTATAGGTGCACATTCTATTTGAAATTTGCCCCCCCCCCCTCCACACAAACACACATACACACACAAAAAAAGTAACCACAGAGATTTGTATCCGTTATTGAGTACTGGTAGGTACTTTTCATTTAATTTTGCAACTCTTAAAGCATATACGAGAGGCGAGTATGAAAGTAGCAAGAATGTTGAAACACGTCTGTGCATGTTATGACATGTCTCAAGGTTACTCATGCACAGATGCAGCTCAGTGTGAGTCTAACATTCCAAGAGGCAGGATGTCAGGAGAGTCCTCATGTGAATCAAGCAAGAAACTCCTAGATTTGGAGCACCGTATAGTGATAATATTTCTCATAAAAGAAGGGAAAAAGCCAAGGAGATCCATGAGCCCATGACTGCAGTTTATGGTGAATCTGGCCCATCATCCTACAAAGTAAAATTTTTGAGCAAGCAGTTTAAGTGGGGTAGAGAGACCGTTGAAGATGACCCTCACACCGAACGGCCTGTGGAAGCAATTTCCACAGAAATGTGCAAGAAAGTCGAAGATTTAATTTTGTCAGACAGATGAATTAAGATTTCCCGAACAGTTGAAGAAATGGGCATCTCGGCAGGTACAGTTTGGAAAATAATTCATGAAAATTTGTCATGTCTAAAAATGCTGACACCATGCCAGAAGGCCACGAGGTTCCAGTGCTGTTAGAACTTGGAGATGCTTTGTGAATACCAAGTAATTTTTTTTTTTTTTTTTCATCTTTTGGTGACTGGAGATGAGACCTGGGTCTATCGCAGAGATCCTGAGTTCAAAATGGAGTCAATGCATTGGAAGCACAAGTCATCCCCAACCCCAAAAAAGTTCAAGACAGAAAAATCTGCAGGCAAAGTCATGGCAGCTGTCTTCTGCGTTGATGAAGGATTTTTGCTTCTGAAGTTCATGTCACACAAGACAACCATAACCAGGAAAACTTATGCCAACACAATGGTCGCTTTGTGGGAGTCAATCATGGAGAAAGGACGAGGAAAACTCACAGCAGGTAAGCTGCTTCTTCATAACAATGTGCTGGAGCAAATGTCATCACAATCACAGACTGACATCCAAGAATGTGGGCTTCAGCAATTTAACCATCTACCCTACAATGATAACCTGGCTCCTTCGGATTATTTCCTGATCCGAGTTCTGAAGAAATCTTTCAGTGGATTGCAGTTTACAAGTGATGAAGATGTCAAGAAAGCTGTGATGTCCTGGTTGAATTCTTTTCAAAGGGGTTAAAGTAATTGGAAGAAAAGTGGATGAAGTGTATGGAGCTATCAGGGCACTATATTGAAAAATGAATCAAAATCTTTTTGAAAACTCTTTTTTATCTTACTGGGGTAGATAAATTATTGAATGCCCCTCATCCTACTGTATATGCTTTGCTCTTACGTTCATCCTTTATAAAAGTATATCACTTAGGAGGGAATTCATCAAGCAGTGTTAGGGCTTAATGCACCTTAATATGCGTTAAGGGAATTAGCATGTGTTAAACACCAAAAGCTCAAAGGTATAAAATGGGCTTTAGAATTTAATGCACATCAATTCCTTAAGCATGCACTAAAGATGTGCTAAGTCCTAACACTGCTATGAATCCCCCCCCCACCCTTATTCTTTACTATGAAATTCAAAGATACCAATGTTATCAAACAAGTACTAGTGAGAGATGATGTAACAACATTAGAGATCACAAAACCTTTTATTCAGTTGTAATAGTTCAGAGACGAGAGAAGCTAAATTAGGAAAATATATTAAAATTTGACTAATCTAGCCATCTTCAACCCCCCTCCCCCCAACATACACACACATGCATACAATTCAATTCACATCAGTGACATCATATTTGAGAAGTAACATCACAGAAAATCATGGTGTCTGGCAAAGATCTCTAAAAATGCATGCACCTCCAATACTTCTTGATCTGAAAACCTGTTTGAGAATTTTTCTTTATCTTTACAATTGTTTATTTAAAAAAAATTAAAAAAAAAAAAGGTTATATGTACATCTCAGGGTTGAAATATCAGTTCTTCATGAGCTGACAATAGTGAAGCGATGTGAGAAACAGGTAAATCCTCTATCAAAGCCCTGCCTAGCCCATTAATATTTTACATGCTTCCCATTATTTCTGTTTGCGCAATTCATCAATGCCCAACAGGTCGTCTTCCAGCTATACATTAAATCTATTTTCAAAATATTTCTCTCTCAGCCCATGGCACCCTCATTATTTATTAAGATAATGGACATGATGAACAAGAAGAGGAGGTGACTTGCTTACATAAACACACTTTACCTAAACTGTTCACGTCTCAATTATGCTAATGTCACAAATATAAGGGGCTAGAAAAATGAATGCATGCTATCCTCAGAATTATTAGAGAGAGAAAATATGAGACAATCTCACTGCAAGTATTCTACTAACTAGAAATCTTAATAAAAACATACAATGAGTTTTTATATAGTTGGGTCAGATATTAGATAACTAGTGAGATTAGGCTGCTATCATAGATTTAAGCTTGCTGCCTAGTCTATGTGAAGCTGGAGGTTGGTTTCTTAAGTGGTCCATGCTTGTAAAGTTAATGTCAGGTTAGGGCCCCTGAAGTTATAAAGTACATTTCAAGACAACATTGCAAATATACAGATAGAAGATAAGCAGAATCTAGCCTATATATTTTAGGCTGGCTGATGTACAGTACAACCTAGACTTCAAATATATCACTCGCTGTTTGAAGCAAAATTTTAAATCTTTAATAAATCTAATCTCAGACACAGGGCACACTAGTGCTTGTTAGGAGTTTGGTGTGCCCCACAAAAGGGGGAGGGGCTATTCCTCCCCTAAACACTTGTGCATATCATGCAAAACCAAAGCATAACTCACACATTCCGCAATGATATTACAATCATTAATTCACTTTATTCTGTTAGGACACTCACATACAATGCTTAGAAAAGTTATATAAAGAAGAAAAAAGAAAGAATACAGCAAGCATACCTGATTCAGGTATTATTTTTACCCATCCAGAGCTAGAAACCTAGGGGAAGATTCTCAAAACTTAATGATGAGCTGCTACCAAAGTCACTGTTGTAACAATTTCAAAAAGGCGAGTAATTCTCAAAAGACCCTGCATGCAAATGAGGTTCACAGATGTTCATGTAGGCTCACTAAATTTACTTGAGATGAGTCGCTTATGGTAGCGATCAGCACATGTGCATATAAAAAACAAAAAAAAACAAATCGAAGATCAGCAAGAGAGATGCCCACTCTCTCCCACCATGCTGGCACAACCTCTGGATACCCACCCTTGGCATTGGGAGGAATGCCCACTCCCTCCCACTGCATCGCACAAACCCCCAACATACACTCTCCCTGGTAATGGAAGGGATGCCCACTCCCTTCTGCCACCATTGCACAACCTCCTGACACCCATCCCTGGCAGCAGAGAGTTGCTCAATTCCTCCCACTGCATTACACAATCCCCCAATACTACTCCTCCCTCTCCCCCCCCCCCCGCAGCAGGAGAGATGCCCACTTTCTCCCACCGTATTGTACAATCCCCTGACACTACTATCCACCCCTACCCCCCCCCCCCCCACATACACACACAGTAGGATGGATGCCCACTCTCTCCTATTGCCCAACCCGCTGACAATTCCCCTCATGCCCCTAATGACCCCCCACCCCACCCCTACCTACCTTATTGATAAAGTCCGGCCAGAGGGACGTCCATTTACTCCAGTGGACAGGCCTGCCTCTTACAAAATGGTGATCCTGCCCCTTCCTGGTGCATCCTGGGATACACTAGGGAGGGCCCTAAGGCTTTGATTGACCCAGGCACTTAATATGAATACAAAAGCCACTGGAGTACTGAGAACATTGTGTTGCAAACTTCCAGGATTACAATGTTGGTATAGTAGAAGTGGGCTGTGAAGAATTCTATCCAAAATCTTTACTAGATAAAAATCCTTAATCCAGATACTGCACCCGGCCCAACTGTCGTATTTGAGGGCAAATAGAAAGAACTCACATTATTGCAACCCATTACATCTTTCTTTGTGGGGGAGAGTCCAAACTATCAAAATGATGATCTCGTCTGTAGTTTGTTACCAAATCAGTATGCTACCGGTTTATTTTCAGAATTATTTTAATAAAAAAACTAAATGGGATTCTTACAAAATTCCTTTGGCTTGGTAAAACTTCTAGAATCGTCTTAGTATCTTTGCAAAAATCTCAATCGGCGGGAGGGATAAATTTTCCAAATTTTTACAGGTATCGTCAAGCCTTTATTTTGTGTCAGGGTATGTATTGGATCCTTCCTGAACTCATGGAGAACCTGCCAGATTGGTTGATACTGGAAAGTCATCTTATGGTCCCATTACATCTTATATTGGAAATCTCACATTCACAGGCTGTTAATCCCTTGGGCATGAATGAAGAATTAGAGTGGATGACTTTAATTAGAATCTGTCGGGTGCTGTGTATGAGACTTCTGTGATTGGTTGAGAGTGTGAGACATCATTATTTAAGGACAAAATTAGACGCGGCCGCCATATTAGCTCAGCACAGAGTATGTGGTGATTTGTTCGTTATGGTGAGACTACTTTAAATAGATAAATTATAAACAGTTAATATGTAGTATGATGTGTTTGGGTTCTTCTAATAGTGTTCTTTGTGTGTTATAGGGGACTATCCTTGATACAGCTAATAGCGAAACGCAAATTCATGTCAGAGTCCCTCCCTGCTGCCTAAAATAAGTTTGCCATAGGCAATACTAAATTACTATTGAGTTATTTATTATAATGAAATAAATATGACCACTGAGGAGGCTGGCTACATGTACTCAAACCTTACATGAAAGAGATGGTTTGAGTGTAGCCACTGAGGTCATTATACTCTTATGTGGATGATTTTATTTTATGTGGATGATATTAGTGTACCTTTGGAACTTTGACATTTTCAAATAAAGTCAATTTAGGAACATTGTTACTCCACAGAGCTTCTTTTGGTTTCTTCTGGATTTTCTTCTCTGTGGATATTTTGGGGTCATTTTTTGGGGATTTTGCTTGTTGTCCTCAGTAGCTGTAACATATCCCAGCCAGAAGGAGTGGCTACATAGAAAATCATCCAAAGGGTGACATTAGCTGAAGAAATAGTTCAAGGGCTTGAAAACATACAAAATTCAAGTACCCTAAACAATCAGGATGACACTTGGATATGTTGCTTTATCTCCTTATGCCTCTAGATTGGTAATTCCTGGTTTTGGCCTTTGATTGCCCTTCACTTTTGCCTTTGCCTATGATTTTAAAATATATAATTTTTTAAAAGTGCTATACAAATTTATTAAAAAATCTATTCTTGCAGGACATATTTTCAAAAATTAAGCCAAGAATCATAGTAGGCCAATATCCAAGGCAACTTAAGTGTTTAGTGGCAGTCTGGTGAGGGGCCATTGGTGCAATAGTCAAAGGCAGTTGTGGAGGAGTGCTGCTCCTGGCTGGATTCTAATGAACTACCATTGAAGACCCCTTCGTAGCTCTTGAGATTGGAGGGAGGAAACACTGCTGCAGAACATAATTTGGCGCAGCAAAGCTACCAGTCTGTCAGTAGTATTCAGTTAAAAGTCTAGGTATTACAGATCATAAGCATCTTTAAATAGGAACCTTCTTAAACTCGATTTAAAATTATCAATGGAGTTTTCTTCCCAGAGGTGTAATGGTAGCGAATACCGTAAGGTTGGAGCAGTCACTGAAAAGATCTTTTTGCGTGTAGTGTCATAGAAAAGATGGCATAAGGAGAGAGTAGCTAGGAAATGTTGGTTACTATATCTAAGTGTTCTAGAGGAGCAGTATGGGATAATCAACCTATCCAATAATCCTGGGGAATTAAATATTTTTGTTTTAAATGTGAAGAGTAAGATCTTATGGATAATTGGCAACCAATGGGATTTTATCAGAAACGGGGGTTACGTGGTTGAATTTTTTTGCCTTGTATATCAATTTCACAGCCGTATTTTGAATAATTTGGAGTCGTTTCAGTTCTTTCTGATTCATTCCTTAATATAGTGCATTGCAATAATCGAGTTTAGAGATTATGAGTGAATGTAGTAAAATGTTTAAGTTTCAAGTTTATTAAAAATTTGATATACCACCTTATCATTTATTTCAAGGTGGTTATACATTTTAAGATAGGGTAAAAACAGATAATACAAATTAACATAACTTTAACATAATAAACATCCATGATTAGACAAAACAATAACATACTCGACTGGACAAATGGGTACGAGTGGAAAAAAGGGGAAAACTACAATGATTAAAGATGAGGGCTCTAGTAGATTGGATATCGATCGGATCATCCGTAATCTGTAGAATCATTTTTTCAAAACGGAGCTAATCTCAGCTGGTCTCAGTATCCTTTGCTGTCTCTCACTCTCCAAGGTAAAGGATAAATAGCCAGTTGAAACATTGTTTACTATTGAGATCATATTTTGGGCCATCATAGCACTTCTCATTTTCTCTATATACACCCTTTACCGGACCTGAGTCTAAATAGGATGAAGCACCAGTGTAAAAGTACCTAGCGAGCAATTATAATGATCTTGTATTTGAAATGCCTGCATTTTACATTTCAGTAATCCTAAATATAATAAATTACAATAATCTTTCTTACAAAGCACCAAGCTTCTCGAAAATCCTTCATAGTTAACAATGTTTTTAATCTCTTTAGTAAATTAAACTGAAAAAAGCTGACTGCATTACTTGCACTATTTGCACTTTCATTGATAATTGCCAATCCAATATCACTCCCAATAAAAGTGTTTCTTTTTAATAGCAATTATATGATGATTTTTTAAAAAAAATTGTACACTCCTAGGCCAGTCTATCTCCTCCTTCCCTCCTATAAATGTAATCTCTATTTTTGCTATAATTTATATCATGATGTTTTCTTTCCTCCATATTTCAATGGCATCCATATATGACCCAAGCTGATCTCTAAAGCCCTTACCCCATGTTATCGGAGAGAAGAACTGCACATCATCTGTATAAATATGATAATGCACTTTCAGTTCCTCAAAACTTTCCCTAGAGGGGGCCATAACAATTTTAAATAGCAGTATTGAAAGGGCAGGGCTCTGCAGTTCCCCATTCAGTATATCCACCCACAACTTGCAAAGACCTAATATAAAAGGAAGCTCTTAAAGTAGGGCAACCAAACATATTTTCAAAAGGAAGGACCAAACTAACTTTCACTCTTGCCTCCCATCTTTCTAGTGAAGCAATGTGAGGCAAAATACTTGCTGTACTAGTAGCATAATGGCCTCCCCCAATCTGCTGCCTGTGCTTTAAAGTGATAGAAATTCACTATTGTGTTAAACATAATAAAATAGGATTTAGCTTTTAATCTTGCAATTTTTATTCAGTTGAAAAGAATTTCCTCATATTCTCCTGAATCCTTTCAAAGGGCTATTTCTCAAGGTAAAATTGATTTGCTTAATTGACATTTCCTATATTTTTGCATTTACAAATGCAAAATGAAGCTAAAAAGGAGGCACATTCTATGCTTTTATTGTACTCCACTATATGTCAATTAATGTTTAGTACATAAGTGACACCTGATGTATTACCTAATCAAGAGAGAGAGAATTATCCATTGCACATAATCAGTTATTTTTGCCGTATCACAAAAATTTGACTAACAGATGAAGGAGAATAAATAAGATGAACTTTAAAAATGAAAATGCTTAGCTTTCAGAATTTTAGTTGACAGCTGTTGAAAATTAAATTATAAGTCAAGTGCTGGTAGGTATGATATCTTCATTGCAGCTTTGTCGATGATATATTGCACCTCTAATGGAATATCATTCATCACCTGATAATAACAAATGTAGTATTTCTGAGCTTGTCATTTCTTCTGTGATGACAAATAGTCTAACTTGTAGTAGTGATAATGGAATTTTATAATGATCTGTCCTAAAGTGTCTATACAGTAGTGTAGGCTATTTTTCTTTAAGTCTTCTAATGCCCATTAAAGACAGATTACAAAATTCAGCTTCTCATATTGACATTCATAACTGTCTACAGTGCCTTTTGAAGCACATTTGTGGCTTTTTAGCAGCCTGGACACAGACAAAATGTCTTGTTTGTCACTACCTTATAACATTGCTATCTCTGACTTTGGTGAAAATAATGTCAGAAATATAGACATTAATTCAGAAAAATATTTTTTAATCAATGAAAAATTAGGCTATGGAAATTGTGTTGAAAACTAGGAATATCATTAATCCCCCCTCCCCTTTTACTAAGAAGGAGATTTCCTATGAGTGTTGGAGGCCTAGATTCTGTAAAGGACATCTAACTTTAGGCGTGGTTTAGAAGTCCAGCTGAGCGCGATTCTGAAGTGCATAGATGCACTATAGAGAATCACACTTAGCGCCGCTCAGCAAATCTAAACCCATCTAAAAAATTAGATGTCTTTTACAGAATTGCCTTTTAGGCATCACATAGACGTCTACACAACATCTATAATGTTATCATGTCTCATTGTTATGACATCATTAGAATGATGATTTTATGCTGATTAAAATTGCATGCAGTGAAATGCTAGTACCACTATTATATTTATCTTTTTTAATTTACATCTGTCACAGGAAGCAAAGTGGGATTTGAACCAACAACGGCAGGTTGCTAAGGCTGTAGCTTTAACGATTGCACCGCATACACTCAAATAGTAAACTGCATGTCAATTCTAAAGCCAAGCTTATATCATATTATATCCTATTGATTTACAAGCAGTCATTTATCTAGGATAAATATCAAACATGTACCTTCAACATTTGTTCAAGTCCTCTTTTGGACTCTATGGGCTCCTTCCGAAGCCGCGTTAGTGGTTTAACATGTGTAATAGCGCACGCTAATTTGCTGGCCGCACTAGCCGCTACCATCTCCTCTTGAGCAGGCGGTAGTTTTTTGGCTAGCGCAGGGGTTAGCATGCGCTATAAATGTGTGTTCGCTAAAAACCCTAGGCCAGCTTCGTAAAAGGAGCCCTATGTTCTTCAAAGTACATTAAAAAAAATTATATATATATATATATATATATATACATACATATACACACACATACTTCTCCCTCCATTTCCACGGGGATTAGGGGCAGAGCCGGCCCATGAATATTAAAAAATCGTGACTAATATTCAGGCTTCCCCCCAGCTATTTTAAGCCTTGTAAGCTCCCTTTAAGCCTTACCTGGTGGTATAGCGGGTTTTCAGGGCAGAAGCGATCTTCCCACACTCCTGCCCCTTGCAGATTGCTCACAGGAAATGGCTGCCTTGAGCTCCCGTAGTCTCTCAAAACTACGACGGGAGCGCAAGGCAGCCATTTCTTATGAGTGATCAACATGGGGCAGGAGTGTGGGAAGATCGTTCCTGCCCCGAAAACCCGCTAGACCACCAGGTAAGGCTTAAGGGGGGCTTACAGGGCTTAAAATAGCCCAAAAAATTAAAAAAATATTTTTGTTTTAAAATCGCGACTAACTGAATCTGCGGATGCTGAAACCGCAGATTTGGAGGGGAAAGTGTATGTGTATATATCATACTAAATCCTCTATTTTTTAGTAAGAGGACTGCTTGCAAAACCAGATCTACTTTTGGGCATCAGTTGGGGGCTAGATATGCTTCAGTTAAGTGGATATGACTTAGACATCACTTAGGCGTGGTATCACTTGTAAATCACAAATTGGTACCGGTTTCAAAATCCCACTGATGCAAAAGTTTTCTAGGGTTTTCTAGGCCTGCATTTCTGGTGCCTATCTTCATGTGAATCACACCTACGTAGGCACTTTATGTCATCTAATGCCACTTCCGGCATTGACCATGCCTACATAGGGGTTCAGTGGCTAAATTCCTGTGCTGATTTTCTAGGTCCCACTATGTGCTACCAATTTTGATTAAAAACACTGTTTGGATGGTGTTTTTAATGGAAGTATGGGTGCCTACCTGCACCTAGAAAATCAGCACCGGTTCGAGAACCCGGGCCTTATTGAAATCAAAGGGCACCAATCAGGGAAGGCTTTTCCAATACATAAAAGTGGAGAAAAAAAGACCTTAGATGGCATCATATATTCACAGGACTCCAACATCAAAGGCCATTGAAAACTAAAATAATCAAAAATCTCTTCTTCACATGAGTTGTGCAATTTCTAGAGTACAGGAACAGTACTCAGAGAATAGTTATGCTCTGGAATGCATTACCAGAGGCTGTGGTAAGAGCGGATAGCGTAGCTGATTTTAAGAAAAGTTTGGACAATTTCCTGGAGGAAAAGTCCATAGTCTGTTATTGAGAAAGACATGGGGGAAGCCATTCCTTGCCCTGGATCGATAGCATGGAATATTGCTACTTCTTGAGTTTTTGCCAGGTACTAATGACCTGGATTGGCCACCGTGAGAATGGGCTACTGGGCTTGATGGACCATTGGTCTGACCCAGTAAGGCTATTCTTATTTTCAAATGCCACAGCAGACAAACACAGCAAATGCTCACATTGGAAACATTGGAAAACATGTTTGTTGCAGGTGTCCTTCCAAAATATTAATGATCCTTTAAATGGAGGCAAGCAATCTAACCCAAAGGGGAATCACTGTTTTACTACTGTTGAATCAGGGGAAATTCACTCTGTTCCATGGCCACAACATAAGTAAACATGTCTATGGGAGGCAGAACTGATGGTTTGTTACATTTATGATTATGTAAAATATGCCACTCACTTTCTCACATCCATGAGTTCCCTGAATCAAGGAACTCAAATTTCATCCATAAAATACAATGAAGACTTTCATGGCCAGCATCATTTGGGCTGCATGCATTCTCTCCAGCTATCCCAGCTGCATCTAGGCTCCCATGCAGTATATTTCCACTTGCAATAAACTTCTGTCTGACAATATGTGGGTGAAAATGTAGGAACTCCTCTTCTATTCTTTAGAGATAACAATCTCCTTCAAATTTAACCCTTCTTTTCCCTCAACTGTGTTGGTTTGATGAAAATCTACCTTAACAGGACTCTTGAGTTTCTGCTCCATAAGTTTCTTCCAGTACTTTGGGAGGTGATAAGGAAAATCTATTTGGCTAGAGGTATGCATGACCGCAAAAAGTTTGATTTGTGTTCATTTTTAAATAAAATTTTTCTAAGTTTTGGGCAGATGTTCGTGTTGCAGTGGCGTAGTAAGGGGAGGCAAGGGGGGCGGTCCACCCTCAGCGCCATGTTGGTGGGGGTGCTGGCACTCATTCTCCTCTCAACCCCCCCTCCCGCCTCTTCCCATTCCTCGCCCTTTGGGCACGCCCCCCTTCCCTTCCCCCATACCTCTAGTTGAAGTTGTTCGTGATGGTCAACAACGTGCTCTTTGTGACCCCGTCTCCCACCGACGCCAATTCCGGGTGATGCATATAGGAAGTGACATCAGAGGGAGAGCCGACGAGGAGCACGTTATTGACTGCTGCAAGCAGCAATTTCAACTAGAGGTACAAGGGAAGGGAAGGTGGGCGTGCATGGCAGGCTGGATCAGGGGAGGCAGAGATGAAGGCGGGGAGGTGCACCACTGCCCCGGGTGCCTCTCACCCACGCTACGCCACTGTCGTGTTGATTACATCTTTTCATCCTTCATGCCTGAATTGCATGTGCATTAGAAATGTTTAAAGATGTAAATACGATACCTAATACATACACATGCATACATATGATTTGTGTCAAACCCTAATTTTTGATTATCCCAGGCCTAACCCCACTAGATCATTCCCTGAGTAGAGGAGACTAATGGCTAGTGCAGTAGGCTGAGAACCTCAGGAACTGCATTTGATATCCACTACAGCTCCTTGTGAGCCTGGGCAAGTAGGTACCTGCATAATATATATGTAAAGATAAGTAGATAGATACATACATAGATAGAGATTTAGATATAGATATAAACTGGTTTGGTTCTACCACAGAAGGCAGTATATGAAATCCATCACCTTTTCATCCCAGACTGGATTAATGCTTGGAGTCCACCCTTCACAAGATCTGATCCCTTGCCTGGAAGGGAATTAAAAAAGAAAAAAAAAAAAAAAAGGGAAATTGGTCAATATACTAAAAATGGTATATAGTAAAAATGGCCTTAGTGCATGGGAAAAACTTGCATAAGGGCATGATAAGGCCACTTTCTTCTGCAGCTTAGTAAAAGGACCCCTTAGTGACCCCTGAGGTCAACACTAGATCGCAAAGAGCCCTTTTACTAAAGTTTAGCATGTGCTAATTATCCTTGGCCCCTAGGTATAAAATAGGAAATGCATAATTTAGCATATACTAAGCTTTAGTAAAATGGTTCTAAGAGAGCCATTAGTTGAATATTTTCAACTCATCTATCAGAAAATATCCTGTGCTCTACTATTTCCCCCCCCCCCCTTTTGCTATACTTCAGTGCCAATGATTCTTAAACAAATTCTGTTATAAATCTCTTGTGTTAATATATTGGTTCAGTTACAGGAGAATATTCAGATGTATTAACAAAAGACACTGCTTGTTGGAATAAGTAATTCAGATTGTATTTCAATACTGCCACCTATAAGCATTACAATATTGCATTACACTTTTGATTTGGAAGATATAGCCTGCAGCAATATGCCACATCTATCACATTCATCTTTGTCCATTTTTTAAAAATTTGATTTTAAATATTTACAACACTAGGCTTCTTCCCTACCTGAAATTACTAATGAAGTGCTATCATCTGTAAAATCTACCTGGATGAGTGATGACCGATGTACAAGGAACATCAATGTTTTATTTGAAAAATTTAAGCTGAAAATGGTCTACAGATTCTCTGTATTGATCCTGCTGTAAAACTGGAGGAATTTTATGGACTTAGCAAAATCAAGAACAGCAGATATGTGAGTAAAGGGTCAGTAGGACAGAGGATCAAAATTAAATCCAGGAACCTAGTTAAGGATTTGGAAAAATGAGAAAAGTAAAACCTAGATGAATGCTACAACTGATTTATACTTAAATATGTCAACTCACAGCTACAGCACACACTAGAGCTTAAGCAGGTATACATGACAGATTGGGGGTCATTTTAGAAGCATCTAGACCAGGGGTGTCAAAGTCCCTCCTCGAGGGCCGGAATCCAGTCGGGTTTTCTGGATTTCCCCAATGAATATGCATTGAAAGCAGTGCATGCAAATAGATCTCATGCAGATTCATTGGGGAAATCCTGAAAACCCGACTGGATTCTGGCCCTCGAGGACTGACTTTGACACCTGTGATCTAGACTCATAAATAGCAACATTAACACACATAAGTGGCAATTCTATAAAGTACAGCTAAACTGAGGCACCAGAAAAAAAGCATGTTTTGTACCAGTTCTAACAAAATGTTAGGATGCACCTAACCCATTATAGAACATTACTGCAAAGGTTATGCCATGCTAAAATTGTCTTATATTCTGTATTATCTCCAAGGGATTCAGCGCAGATTACAGCAAAATCTATAATAATACAAAGAAAAAAATGTAAAAAAAACAGTCTATCTAAACTAAAAAAATTATCAAAATCTTTGAAAGGCCCATTTCTCAAATAAGTATGTCTTCAGCAATTTATGAAAAAGATGACAAGGTAACAATGACCTAATAAGAATAAGCAAATTATTCCAAATCTTTGCTCTAATGCAGTGGTTGCCAACCCTGTCCTGGAGGATCACCAGCCAGTTAGGTTTTCAGGATAGACCTAATGAATATGCATGGGTAGATTTGCATGCCTGTCACCTCTATTATATTCAAATCTCTCTCATGCATTAGGGCTATCCCAAAAAAACCGAATGGCTGGTGGTCCTCCAGGACAGGATTGAGAACCACTGCTCTAATGTATCCAAAAGACAATTGATAGGGCTTCTTATATTTAACCATGCCAATCCATGTAAGAGAAGCATCCCAACTAGACTGCTTCAAATCAAAAGTTAAAAACTTTCTTATTCAGAAATGCTTTTGACAAATGATGATTATTTTCAAAGCTTCTTCTCAGATAGGACTGTCTTTACCTTTTGTAGTAGCCTTAAATGTTTTACTTTTCTATATACAGTACTTAATGGAGTTCCCCCCCCCCCCAGCCTCCTGTTTCAGCTACGTTAGTCTAGGTCTACAAGTATGTATTACTCCTAATTTTAAATCTATGTACTCCGCTTAGAAGTAGGATAGGCGGAATAACAAATTTTAAATAAACTTGGAAACTTTTTCAATGAAGGAAAAGATAACCTTTTTCTACCAGCAGTCCTCAATTCACCTTGATTTTGCAATAGAAAGCAATGATTGCAAATAGCAGGTGGGCTCTGTACTGATAAAGACTTAAAAGAGCAAGATCTCTACGCCGACTAGGGGGCAGGTGATTACAAATGGGCCGAGGCCTTTGCAGGTAACCAATACAGGGCAGGATAGGGGGAGGGGGGAAAAGAAGAGAAGAAGGCAAGGGAACAGCAAGCAGGGAAAGGGTGAGAGAACAGGGGGTTGTAGATTAGCCAATAGGGAGGCAGGACGAAGGCATGGGACAGGGCTGAAGAATGCTGCTTGAGCAACACCCAAAGGGGGACAGCAGATCAGCAGAGAGTGTAGGGGCTTGCCAAAGTTTCCCCACTTTTCCCATCCCAGCACTGGTGTAGCTATAAATCCAGCATGTAGTGGAAAGTAGGTACACAGCATCCAGCTAGAAATGTATTACATTGTTGCTAACGGAAAGTAACGAGAGTATATATGGTATTGCATAAATGAGTGATAAGGACAGTGATAGAGACCTGTTTCCCTGCTTGGATGGTGGGGAGGCCTTTGGCATTGCCCGGTTCAACAACTGTAATCGAAGGGAGTCATCCTTAGATGGGATGTGCCAAGAAGACATGGACAAGAATGATCAAGTAATAAACCCAGAGCAATGGTGAGGGGAAGCTTGGACGGCAACCCTCAGGAGAGAGTAAGCAGAGGCTGGATATGCTGTGTAATCCCAGAAGACCCAGTAAATTGAAGGAAGATTTAGTTGTTAAATGTTAGCAGATAGATGTATGATGTTGCATTGCTAATGGTTAGAATGGTGTTCGCAACTGTTACCTGTAGAGATGTTTGTAATGATCATTTATGGCTATGACCTTAATAAATCCACAGTTGTCGAAGAATCCTGGACTGAAGTTATATATTAATTAGGGAAGCAATAAGTGACAAATGCCTGATTTGAGTAAGCAATGTTAAATTTTAACCTAAATTAGATCAGTAACCAATGAAGTTCTTTCAAAAGAGGAGACACTCCATCAAATCAGATTTGACAGTCCAAAATTTTAGTCACAACTGCTTTCACCTGGTAAATGGCTGGTGTTAGTTGGCGTGCCTTTGCCCATGCTAATCCCAGGGCTACTGCCCACTTGCAATTTATGTGCTAAGCAATATACGTGTTATTTATAAAATTGCACATAGCATTTGCATGCATAACTGTCAATTTATGGCACCAATTGCACACATACAATAATTCAATAAACATGACATGAAAATTGGAGCCCTACATTAAGTGTGTCTTATAGAATTGCCTTTATGGATTGCATACACTTGGAAATAATGATTTTAGAAAGCAGATATTTGTGTTTATCACTGTGTGATGCAAAGATTTAAAGGTGGTGCAGTGAGCTGCTGCTAAGCCATGTCCATAACCCCCCCCCAAAAAAAAAAAAAATTCCCTCAGCTTTTACAACTTCCCCAAATCATGCGCAAAGACCAGCCCCAGGGATCTGAATCACGGGCAGGTAAAGAAGCTGATAGCACTTTTCACCCCCAAATCTCCTGACATTTTTAATACTCTCCTAGACCTCCTCGACCCCTCCCAACTTTGTCAATATTTCTTAGCCTACCCCACAGATATCTACTGTATAGTACCTCTTCCTATCCCTAAATCTTAAGGTTCAAGTTTATTAATTTGATAGACCTCCATGGGAGATAATGAAAACTACAGGGCAGTTTACAAAGCTAACAAAGGGTGAAAACATTGAGAAAAGCAGTCGGACAAACTTAAGCCACAAAGAGTAGGGAAACAGAAGAAAACATAGCCAAGAGGTTAGTTAACAGTAGGCAAAACAAAAGAAACCAACAAAAACTGCAGAATAAATGCGGAGCAGAAAAGCCAAAACAAAACTGCAGTGGAATGTACATAGTGCAGGAATTTATTCAATAAAAATCATAAAAACATGTATAACATACATAAAATCAATCTAATAAATATATCCGAAAACTGGTTCTAGTATTCATGCATCGTGTCCGGTCCACATGAATACTAGAACCAGTTTTCGGATATATTTATTAGACTGATTTTATGTATGTTATACATGTTTTTATGATTTTTATTGAATAAATTCCTGCACCATGTACATTCCACTGCAGTTTTGTTTTGGTATTTTAGTTAACAGTAGGAAAATATGTATGACCTACACTAAAAGACTTGGGAGTACTGGTCAACAAGTCGATGAAGCCGTCCGCGCAATGCGCGGCAGCGGTGAAAATGGCGAACAGAATGCTAGGAATGATTAAGAAGGAGATCACAAACAGATCGGAAAAGGTTATCATGCCGCTATAACAGGCCATAGCACACCCTCACCTGGAATACTGCATCCAGCAGGAATACTGCCTCCAGCACTGGTTGCCGTACATGAAGAAGGACATGGTACTACTCGAAAGGGTCCAGAGAAGAGTGACTAAAATGGTTAAAGGGCTGGAGGAGTTGCAGTACAGTGAAAGATTAGAGAAACTGGGCCTCTTCTCCCTTGAAAAGAGGAAACTGAGAGAGGACATGATCAAAACATTTAAGATAATGAAGGGAATAGACTTAGTAGATAAAGACAGGTTGTTCACCCTATCCAAGGTAAGAGAACGAGAGGGCACTCTCTAAAGTTAAAAGGGGATAGATTCTGTACAAATGTAAGGAAGTTCTTCCTCACCAGAGAGTGGTGGAAAACTGGAACGCTCTTCCGGAGGCTATTATAGGGGAAAACACCCTCCAGGAATTCAAGACAAAGTTAGACAAGTTCCTGCTGAACCAGAACGTACACAGCTAAGGCTAGACTCATTTAGGGCACTGGTCTTTGACCTAAGGGCCGCCTCGGGAGCGGACTACTGGGCACGATGGACCACTGGTCTGACCCAGCAGCGACAATTCTTATGTTCTTTTTGAAATAATTTTTATTGAGGAAGCAGCCAACACCATAACAAGGAAACAGGCTACAACAAAAAACGCACACAATGAACTTATTGTTCCTCCATTCCAAAAACACACGGATAAAACACAACTCTTCTAATATTTAAACATCTCAGTCAGTAACAATTTCAAATAGCGGCATGATGAGGGTAAGTGGCTCCTGAGGCGGAGGTGCCCCTCCCCACCCTTCTCTCTCCTGACACCCCACCTCCACCCCGCGTTGGCCCCCCCTTCCCTTCCCTTCCCCGTACCAGGGGAGAGCAGCAGCACAAACCTGCTATCCCTCTGAAATCGCTTCCTAGGCACGGGGTCCATTAGTGACATCAGAGAGAGGCGACACCAACACGGGCAGCAAGTTCATAATGCTGCTCGCGCAGAAAAATTTAAGTGGTAGGAGGGAAGAGGTGCGCGCGGGGGATGGAGAGGAGGACGGGTGGCTGTGCCCTTTATAAAGACCCCACCACCACCCCCTTACTACTCCAGTGATTTCAAATGCTGACCACATTGTTTAAACCTGCACCTAGATATTCAGCACCGAGTTGTGCTGTTCTAACATATTCAGGGGTCCTTTCACTAAGCTGTGGTAAGAAGTGGCTTTGGCATACCCTTAAGCGTTAAGTGGGTCTTTCCCATGTACAGATGCCATTTATTCTGAGGTGGTGAAAAAGTCTATTTTCTATTTTTTTTAAATGTATAGCTATTTACAAAAAATTACCATGGGAGCGCTTGCTGCCACCTATTTTAGACACGGTAACGACTCCCCCATTAACTGTGCACTGACTAGTTAGCACACAGTAATACAGATGCATTAACTCAGTGGTCTCCAACTTGAACCCTTTGAAGACCACATTTTGGATTTGTGGGTACTTGGAGGGCCTCAGAAAAAATAGTTAATGTCTTATTAAAGAAATGACAATTTTGCATGAGGTAAAACTCTTTATAGTTTATAAATCTTTCCTTTTGGCTAAGTCTTAATAGCTAAAGAGACATATGATTAAGAAACTCTTTTATTTTACTTTTGTGATTATGATAAAGATACCAAGGGCCTCAAAATAGTACCTGGTGAGTCGCATGTGGTCCCCAGGCTGCGAGTTTGAGACCACTGCACTAACTGGATGATAGAAAACAAACTACAACTGAATGCCTCCAAAACAGAGCTCCTATGGATCAGGGAAATAAACACCAGCTTCACCCGTCCAATACTATCATGGGAGTCCACCTTCCGAACAGTGAAAGACCAGGTGCTGTCACACTCGTGCTCCTGTAAGGCGCAGCGAGCACATGGGGACGTGACCAAAACCTCAGATCCAGCGTGTCCCTTACTACCAAGGGACCCTTCAGGTCTGACTTCAGGCACAGTATCCGCCTAATGAGCATGCAAGGTAGAGAGTCCAAGTCAGAAATGGCAAAACAAAATAGTTTTATTCCAGCCACTGGTCAAATAAACCAAAATATAGGCTTCAGCCTTGCAGTTCAGGATAACCTTAAATTGCATGGAATTATAACAAAAGGTTCAAGCAACACAATCAGGGTGTTCAAGTATGGTCAGCACTGAATTGAGTACAGTCCCCTGCTTCTGGACTTTAACATGGTAAGTAACACAGTCCTCTTCACCAGAGCAGTTTTACTTTTGACTTTGCAAGCTTTACACACAGTTCATACCAAAACAAGATCAGCAGTACTTGGTTTCTCAATGAATTGAAAAAACAAACTTATAGCAAACTGTGCAGTGCAGCAGGTAGAAATTTCACATGGTTTTACTGTGCTATACCATGCATACTTTCCCTTGGAAACATTACTGCAGTTACTATGCACAGCTGAGAGGGAAGGCAACATAATTGCTCAACTTGGTAACAATCCAGGAAACCATTCACACTTTGCTAGTAACCCACACTTCACTGCTTTAAAGAAAGCCTCCAAGTTTAGCTTTCAAAGAAAGATCCTAAACTTACTTCAAAAAACTATAGTTCAGCTGGCAGCTCAGAGATATAAACAGCAAACCCAACTCTTATGCTCACTGTGTTTCCATGGCTATTGGCTGGGTCTCAGTTCCTATCCGGCTTTCCTGCACCTCCATGGCTTCCTCCTCCGGCTGCTCCCAAGGATTCCAGGTAGGAGACAACTCCTCTGCCACTACCATAGGCCAGTCTGTAATATCAGACTCCTCCGGATGGAGTGAGAGTGACTGACTCTCCCCAGGTTTCCTCTCTCCTGTTTGCCTCCCTCCTCTTTCTATTCTGAGGCGCCACGTTATATCCTGTGGAGAGCCACTCCCCCTCTGAGTAGGTGGGGAAAGGGTTTTCCACACACCAGCCTGCTCCCTATTACTACAGGCAGGATTCTTGCTAGTCCTAATTCCCCTAGGCACAGGTTGCTCAAAAGGTATCAAACTTCTGACAGTGGCAGGGACAGGTTTGCACTGGGTGCAGCGTTCCGGCCAAACCTTTTTCTGCCCTGCCTCTTCTGACTCCAACTGAGCAGAAGTCAGCTTGCTCTATTAATTGGCAGGCCACCTGGTCAGCTCTCCTACACCTAGGCTCCGTGTGTTTTCTCCTGATCCTTGGGGCAAAACCCGAGATGGATTCTGGTTTGTTATGGGCAAAACCCGAAATGGCCTTGGGTTTGTCACAGTGCACAGCCACAGGATAATTCTAGATGGCCATCTGTCCCTCTCTGACCACATCTCGCAGGTGGTTTCCACCTTCTTCTATTATCTGCACCAACTGAAAAGGATCAAACCCTACATCTCCAAACCTGACCTAGCTCAACTTCTCTACACCTATATACTCTCCAGGATGGACTATTGTAACTCCAAATTTAATGGAGTGACCGCCAAGGAACTCAAACGCCTCCAGGGGGTTCAAAACTCACGACCCCACCTCCCCAGGCCTCAAAGCAGAACACTGGCTGCTGATCAACAAATGCTGCACATTCAAGGCTCTGGTAATAGCTCACAAATGACTCCATGTCACCACACCAGCCTACATCACCTCCGAACTTCAGCCATACACCCCCACCCGCCCCCTCTGCTCCGAGGCAGAAAGGCGGCTATGCATCCCCTCAGGGAAATCTCTCCAGATGGAAACCGCCCGCAAGCGCACCTATAGCCATTTTGTCCCACGCCTATAGAACCAACTGCCTGCACAGATCAGATCACTGAACTCATTGATGAGCTTCTGAAGAGCAGTAAAAACCTTCCTTTTCACCTAAACTACCTCCAGCAAGCAGCTCCCCTTTACTCTCTTCAATGTTATAAAATCAGCAGGAAACACCTCTGTGACTGCTATGAAGCTTTCTCTACATCTCCATGACTGCTCTGAACATCTCTCTGCATCCTGTCATGTCCTACGCTACCATAGCTGTCCTATGTAATATGCCATGAATAACTATATAATTATTTAACTGTAATGTACCATGAATGTCTAATATAACTGACTGTGTCTATTGTAATCTACTGTGAATGTGCTTTTATAACCCATTTTGAGCTCACAGGAGGACGGGGTAGAAATCTAAATAAATAAATAAATAAACAACTTAGTGCAGGAATGCCCACTTTCCACCCCTTACACATTGCTTCAAGGAAAAAATAATTATCTTGTGTTTAGAACACACAAATAGTAAAACTAATGTGGAGTGCTTAGCACATCCCAAGTTACGTCAATTTTACTGCCTTAGGCGTGCATTAGTATTTAACACAACTTAGTGAAAGGGCCCCTCAGATTGTTATCAGTTGCATCCAAATAACTTCTCGCTTCACCTCTAGACTGCCCCTACATTAACTGCAAAGTGTCCAGGTGATCAGTAAAGGTTTTCAGTGACGTTATCTGGATCATACTGCTGAAAATCTGTGGGCTGGCCCTGGTGAGCAGCATTTATCCTGTTAGGAGTTGTTCCAACTTTGAGCTTTTTAAAATTACTTTTGCATCTCAGCTCAAGAGGCATTTTGCCCCCAACAGTCGAGAGGCCAAATAATTAAAGGGAAAGTACATAGTCCCTTCAAACAATGTCATATATATGAGGGATCGTCAAAAAGTTTCAGCACTTTTCTTTTTTTAAACACTATTGATTAAATATCTCTATAACAAATGACATCACTACCTGCAAGTTGAGCTGGCTTACCTGACTGACTAGTCGCATAATATTCTACGACACGCTCTTTTACCATTTCCCATGAAAGTGCTGAAACGTTTTGAAGAATCCTCATAGATAGCAAATGTAATAGACATAGTAGTCTGGAAGACTTAATGGAACTTGTAGAGGTGTGAAGAGTTAAAAAAAAAAAAAAAAGCTAAAAAAAACTCTGTAGTACATGGTAATGAAAGATCTAATACATCAAGAAAAGGGTCTTGAATTACTACTACTACTACTAATCTTTGAAACCTAATAAAATCTGGCAGCCAATGCTGTTTATGCAGCAAGAGTGTGACATGGTCAAACTTATTTAAGAACTTTACTGCTACATTTCAAATGGTTTGAAGCTTCTTGATCAAGGACAAATCGAGAAGGCTTTAAACTAAAGGACAAGAGAAAGCCAACAGTCGACCACCAGTTGATGGTCCAGGAGACAGGATGTCCCAAAGAAGGAACTACGGACAACTACTCAGACACAGGAGGGGACAACCACAAAGCATATAATAGAGACAATAAAGGAGCAAAAAAAGATACCATGAAGGAACCAGGGGAGACTGCTAAGCTTAAAGAGTCCAAGAAGGCAACACAAAGGGAACTCAAATGTATGTATACGAACGCTAGAAGTTTGAAAAACAAAATGGGAGAATTAGAAGCAATAGCAAAGAACGATGAACTGGAAATCATTGGCACAACAGAAACCTGGTGGAATGACGAAAACAAATGGGATACAGTACCACAAGAATACAAGCTGTACAGAAGAGATAGAGTGGGGCAGAAAGGTGGAGGTATTGCCCTATATGTTCGTGAAGGAATAGAATCTGTGAGAGAGACTATGACAGAAGTGAAAGAGAAACTGGAATCCCTCTGGATAAAAATTCCCAGACACAACGGTGCTGACACAAAGATAGGCCTTTACTATTGACCGCCAGGACAGGTGGAAGAAACAGACTTGGAAATGATAGGGGAAATTAAACACAAATATAAGACAGGTAATGTCATAATCTTGGGGGATTTCAATTTTCCAGGAATAGACTGGAACCTGGGAACTTCACATTGTGGCAAGGAGGTAATGTTCCTGGAGGTGCTAGGGGACTGCTTCCCGGAACAATTGGTGGGAGAGCCGACAAGAGGAAACGTCACCTTGGACTTGGTCCTAAATGGTATTACGGGGCTGGCAAAGGAAGTAGAAGTCACGGTACCGCTGGAGATGAGCAATCACAATATGATCAACTTCAAACTCGATGTCAGGAAAGGGAAAAGTACCAAAAGCTCAACCACGACTTTAAACTTTAAAAAGGGAAGATATGATAGCATGAGAGCCATAGTGAAACAATGGATCAAGAAAAAAATGGGCAAAGTCATAACGGTAGAACAGGCATGGTCCTTTCTGAAAAATATTATCACGGAAGCACAAAGCCTCTACATTCCGTGGATGTCCAAAGCAAAGAAAACCAAAGGCAAAAGAGAGCCGGCATGGCTTACTAAAGAGATGAAGGAAGCCATAAAGGAGAAGAAGGACTCCTTTAAAGCATGGAAACACATGAAAACAACCGAAACTTGGAACAAACACAAGGATGATCAGAAGAAGTGTCACAGGGCGGTGAGGGATGCCAAAAAGGGCTATGAGGAGAAAATAGCGCAGGAGGCCAAAAACTTCAAGCCCTTCTTCAAGTACGTGAAAGGGAGAAAACCTGCAAAAGAGGCGGTGGGATTGCTGGACGACCAGGGAAGGAAAGGGTGCATCAAGGAAGACAAACAAATCGCAGACAGACTAAATTCCTTCTTTGCGTCTGTCTTTACAAAGGAAGACACTGCAACAATTCCAGAAGCAGTGAAAGTACTCAAAGGAGTAACAGAGGACAGCCTTACCACAGTAGAAGTGGACTTGGACCAGATCTACAAACTCAAAAGTGACAAATCACCTGGACCGAGAGTCTTGAAAGAGCTAAAAGTGGAAATCGGAGAACTATTGCAAAAACTTGCCAATCTGTCAATCAAAACAGGACAGATATCGGATGACTGGAAGATAGCGAACGTCACGCCGATATTTAAAAAAGGATCAAGAGGAGTACCGGACAACTATAGACCTGTGAGTCTCACGTCGGTCCCTGGGAAGATGGTTGAGGCGCTTATCAAGGATAGCATAACCCGGCACTTAGACACACACGACCTGATGAGAGCCAGCCAACATGGATTCAGGAAAGGGAAGTCATGTTTGACGAACCTACTTCAATTTTTTGAGACAGTGAACAGACAAATTGATAATGGAGAACCGGTGGATATTATATACTTGGATTTTCAGAAAGAGTTCGACAAAGTTCCACATGTAAAACTCCTCAGGAAACTGCAGGGCCATGGAATAGAAGGAGATATACTAAGATGGATAAGCAAATGGCTGGAGAACAGAAGGCAGAGAGTGGGCATAAATGTGAAGTTCTCAGACTGGGAAAATGTGACTAGCGGTGTGCCCCAAGGCTCGGTACTTGGGCCCATCTTATTTAATATTTTCATCAACGACCTAGAGGATGGAACATCCAGTGAGATCATCAAATTTGCAGATGATACAAAGCTATGCCGGGCCACCAAATTGCAGAAGGACAGTGAGGAACTCCAGAGTGACTTGAGCCAATTGGAGAATTGGGCAGATAAATGGCAGATGAAGTTTAATGTGGAAAAATGCAAAGTGATGCACTTAGGCAGAAAAAATAAGGAACACAAGTATAGTATGTCAGGTGCAACTCTGGGAAAAACCAAACAGGAAAAGGACCTGGGAGTATTAATCGATAGGACTCTGAAGCCGTCGGCGCAATGCGTGGCGGCAGCGAAGAATGCGAATAGAATGCTAGGCATGATAAAGAAGGGAATCACGAGTAGATCGGAGAAAGTTATAATGCCGCTTTATAGAGCAATGGTCAGACCACACTTGGAATACTGCGTCCAGCATTGGTCTCCATACCTAAAGAAGGATATAAAACTGCTGGAGAGGGTGCAGAGACGAGCAACAAAGCTGGTGAAAGGTATGGAGAACCTGGATTATGAGGAATGACTTAAGAGACTGGGGTTGTTCTCCCTTGAGAAAAGGAGACTGCGAGGGGATATGATCGAGACGTTCAAAATACTGAAAGGAATCGACAAAATAGAGCAGGAAAAAACATTATTTACAATGTCCAGTGTGACACGGACAAGAGGACATGGATTGAAGCTAGGGGGGGACAAGTTCAGGACAAATATCAGGTAGTTCTGGAATGCTCTCCCAGAAGAGGTAATTGCGGAATCCACTCCTTATGAGTGGCATAGAGTGACATGGGTAAGGGTAAGCTAGATGCACTTCTCTTTACGAGAAGCTTAGAGTGATATGGGGACTAAACCTATGCCAGGGTACACCTGGCAGGGCCTCCGCGTGCGGATTGCCGGACTTGATGGACCTAGGGTCTGTTCCAGAGATGGCACTTCTTATGTTCTTATAATAACAGCAAGAAGAGAATTTTAGTAGTCAAGATGGATCAGAATCAATGAACGTACAAGAATCTAAAGACCTTTCTTGTTTTAACAGCCCAAATTCTGCGCAAAGAAGAAAAGAAAGAATGTACCAAGAATGAGATGTGTTTGTCAATTGCTGACAGTCTAGAATGACCCTTAGAATAGTCTATAAGCGGCAATGAGGTGTGACAAATCACTGGGGCAAAAGTAGAACGAGTGAATTTTTGAGTAAATCAGGTGGCTTCTGACTTGTCAGGATTCAACTTTAAATTATGTTCCTCTAGACCACATGTGTCAAACACAAGGCCTGTGGGCCGAATCTGGCCTGCCTGGCCTTTTATGTGGCCCACAGCAATGCTCCTGAACATCCCCTTCTCACAGCCCAGCATATCCTCCTTCCCATGCTGGTCCGACATCGCCATCACGCCAGAAAGTCTGCCGGCTTCGGCAGCAATTTGGCAGTGTTGTCCGTGGCTCCCCCTCCTACCTTCCGTTTGTCAAGGTCCACCCGGGTATAAACAAGAAGTTGTGTGTCATTGAAGATAGACCACAGCAGGCAAAAAAAAGGAGGGGGAGCCATGTACAACACTGCCAAATCACTGAAGCCGGCAGACTCCTCGGCTTGGCAGCAACATTGGACCAACGCCGGAGGAAAAGACACGCCAGGCTTTGAGGAAAGAGGGACTGGCGTTGGAGGGAAAGGCATACTGGGCTGTGAAGAGAGCAAGATGAAGGGAGAGAGGTTGTACCTGGGGTAGTGTGGAGAAAGAGGGAAAAAGATACTTGAAGGGAGAACCGTTGGGAAGAGAAAGGGAGAAATGGTGGACATGGGGGGAGGGAGAGAGGCAGGCAGACAGGGGGGAGAGATGAGATGGGAGCAGTTGGGAAGAGAAAAGAGAGAAGTTGGATCTTGAGAATTGATAGGTAGCTGAAAATTTAAAAAGGAGAAGGATGAGAAATAGGGCAAAATTTGAGTGGACAGAGGCAGAAAAGAAAAAAGGAGAAAAGTTGAAAGGGAAAAATCAATATGTTGGAGACAGGGACTGGAGCAAGAGAGAAGAGGAGAAAAAAAATGGACAGCAGACACTGGAAAGAGAATTAGAAGATAGACAAAATCAGAAAGAGAAACTTTTATAAGAAGCTTAATAGAATATTAACAAAATTTCTTTGGCTTGGTAAAACACCTAGAATAGCTTTAGTAACCTTACAAAAATCAATTAAGGAGGGAGGGGTAAATTTTCCAAATTTCTATAGGTACCATCAAGCCTATATTCTACGTCAGGGTATGTATTGGATCCTCCCAGAACTTATAGATAATGCACCAGATTGGTTATATTTGGAATGGCGCCTTATGTTTCCCCTAAATTTAGTTCATTTACCAAGTATTAATATACCTAAAAGATACAGAGAAAATAAAATAATAATGGATACTTGGAAAACATTGAGATTTATTGATAAATTAACACCCATCCCAATATATAAATCAACTAATCAATCCATATGGATAAACTCCAAGATCAAAATTGGCGGAGCTCAAATCCTTTGGAAGAACTGGATTATTGCAGGAATTAGATCTCTAGATGATATTATTTCAGAAGGTAAACTGCTGGATTTTTCACAATTGCAACATAGATTTGGTCTTAATAAAACACAAAGTTTTAAATGGTTGCAATTGAAGCAGGCCATTCAGGTTGGGTTCCCTGAATGGAAATCATTAAACAATCAATATAGTTTAAAGTTCTTATGCTTTAAAGCAGACTTCCTAGGACATCAAGCCGCATTGTGGTATAAATTAATATCTGGATATTTGAATAAAAAACCAAAAAATGGTCTAAGAGACATTTGGAGCATTGAGATTGGACATCAAATTAATGCATCTCAATGGCCACTAATTTGGTCTTGGAGAATGGGATGTACAGTGTCAGCGTCTATGAGACAAACATGGTTCTTTTTATTACATAGAGCTTTTTGGACCCCTACTCGTTTACAAAAACTAGACAGTTCTAAGTCTAATAGATGCTGGCACTGTAATCTAGAACCAGGGACATTAGATCATTTATTATATCATTGTCCTTATATTAAAATATTTTGGAATTCAATTTGGCCACAAATTAATAAATTAATGGAAAATCATATTGCAATATCATATGATACAATTTTATTTGGAACAATGATGAGAAAAAAAAGTCAAATTTCACCAGAAAATAATAAACTTTTATTAATTATGACAGGGGTTGCCATTCAACATATAACTAACAATTGGAAAAATTACAACAACCTAAACTACACATTTTGGTGGAATACAATATGCCATGTTTTCAAAATGGAAAGAACAATAGCAGTACAAAAGGGGACATATAATAAATTTATAAAAATATGGGGGCCATTGACAAAATACTGTAATAATTAAATAATAGAATACTTTTTCTTCTTTTCTTCTTTTAGAGATTTTTTTTTTTATGACACACATATAGGGGGGATAAGGAAAACAATTTATATATAATATATTATAATATATGATACAAAATGTAACAAATGATTAAAAAATAATAGAAGGGTGGGGGGAGGGAAAATGAATAAAATTTATCCAGAATATATTGTATTAGATATAAATATGTTATTGAATAATTATCAATTGTATTCCAATATGTTGTATACTTTTATAAAATTTGAAAATATTATATTAAAGCAATAAAAGGGTGGGGGGAGGGTGAAGGGGAAAATCAAATTCAGACATACATTGTATTAGATATAAAAGTGATACCATGCATTTATCAAATGTATTTTATTATTATGTACACTTTTTGTAAAATTTGAAAATAAAAATATAATGGAAAAAAAAAAAAAAAGAAAGAGAAACTGGGGCTAAAAGCAAAATGACCAGACAACAAAAGGTAGAAAAAAAAAATTATTTTCTATTTTTTGATTACAATATGTCAGATTTGAAATGTGTATCCTGCCAGTGCTGGTGTTAGACAGCAAGCGTGAATTAGGACCTAAAAGAGAGGAAAAGTCTATTTTATTTATTTTGTAGCTGGCGTGGGGGTTGAAACATAGAAACATAGAAATAGACGGCAGATAAGGGCCCACGGCCCATCTAGTCTGCCCACCTTAATGTCCCTCCCCTACCTTTGCCCTGTGAATAGATCCCATGTGCCGATCCCATTTGGCCTTAAAATCAGGCACGCTGCTGGCCTCAATCACCTGTAGTGGAAGACTATTCCAGCGATCAACCACTCTTTCAGTGAAAAAGAATTTCCTGGTGTCACCTCGTAGTTTCCCGCCCCTGATTTTCAACGGATGCCCTCTTGTTGTCGTGGGACCCTTGAAAAAGAAGATATCTTCCTCCACCTCGATGCGGCCCGTAAGATACTTGAACGTCTCGATCATGTCCCCCCTCTCTCTGCGCTCCTCGAGCGAGTATAGCTGTAATTTGTCAAGCCGTTTTTCATATGGTAGATCCTTGAGTCCCGAGACCATCCGGGTGGCCATTCTTTGCACCGACTCCAGTCTCAGCACATCCTTGCGATAATGCGGCCTCCAGAATTGCACACAGTATTCCAGGTGGGGCCTCACCATGGATCTATACAATGGCATAATGACTTCCGCCTTACGACTGACGAAACCCCTTCGTATGCAGCCCATGATTTGTCTTGCCTTGGACGAAGCCTGCTCCACTTGATTGGCAGACTTCATGTCCTCACTGACGATTACCCCCAAGTCTCGTTCTGCTACCGTCCGTTTTTGCTAGGATCTCGCCATTAAGGGTATAAGACTTGCATGGATTCTGGCTGCCCAGGTGCATAACTTTGCATTTTTTGGCATTGAAGTTGAGTTGCCATGTCCTAGACCATCGCTCCAGTAGGAGTAGGTCGTGCATCATGTTGTCGGGCACTGAATCTTCGTCTGTTGTGCATTTGCCCACTACATTACTCAGTTTGGCGTCATCGGCGAATAATGAGGAAATGGTGAGACATAAACTCCGAAACAGCTCACGGAAGATGGAGACCGTAGAGAAAGCCTGGTCCCTACTCAAGAACACGGTGCAAAAAGCACAAAACATGTACATCCCCAGGTTTAGGAAAGGGCGCAAACAGAATCAAACAAAAAACAAGGTGTGGATAACAAAGGAAGTGAAGAAGGCGATAAGCGACAAAAAATCATCATTCAGAAAATGGAAAAAGGACCAAACAGGAAAACCGGAAGGAACACAAAAAACACCAGAAAGAGTGCCACCGAGTGGTTAGGGAAGCAAAAAGAGAATACGAAGAGAAGCTGGCTGGGGAGGCGAGAAACTTCAAACCGTTCTTTAGGTACGTGAAGGGGAGGCAACCGGCAAGGGAGGAAGTGGGACCGTTGGATGATGGAACCAGAAAGGGAGTGGTAAGAGAGGAAAAAGAGGTAGCAGACAGGTTAAACAAGTTTTTCTCGTCGGTCTTCACGAGCGAGGACACATCCAATGTGCCAGAACCAGAGGAGATTATAAGTGGGGATCTAGATGAAAAGCTGGAGCAAATAGAAGTAAGCCATGAGGATGTCCTACGACAGATAGATAGATTAAAAAGCGACAAATCACCGGGCCCGGATGGAATCCACCCAAGGGTACTAAAAGAACTGAGAAAGGAAATAGCGGAAACACTCCAGCAAATATGTAATCTATCATTGAAAACTGGGGAGATCCCGGAAGACTGGAAAATAGCAAATGTCACGCCTATCTTTAAGAAAGGATCAAGAGGAGACCCGGGAAACTACAGGCCGGTGAGCTTGACTTCGGTTCCGGGTAAGATGATGGAAGCACTTATTAAGGACAGCATCTGCGAGCACATGGAAAAAAATGGGCAGCTGAGGGAGAGCCAACATGGCTTCTGCAAGGGAAGGTCTTGCCTCACAAACTTACTACATTTCTTTGAGGGAATAAACAGCCAGATAGACAAAGGGGAACCCATAGACATAATTTACCTCGACTTCCAAAAAGCTTTCGACAAGGTACCCCACGAACGGCTGCTTAGGAAGCTGTGGAACCACGGAGTGGAGGGGGATGTATATCGATGGATTAAACACTGGTTGGCGGGCAGAAAACAGAGGGTTGGAGTGAAGGGCCAATACTCAGACTGGCAACGGGTCACGAGTGGAGTTCCGCAGGGGTCGGTGTTGGGACCGCTCCTGTTCAATATATTTATAGACGATCTGGAGACAGGGACGAAATGTGAGGTTATCAAATTTGCAGATGACACCAAACTCTGCAGCAGGGTTAGAACCACGGAAGACTGTGAAAACCTGCAAAGGGACCTAACGAAGCTGGAAGAGTGGGCCAAAAAGTGGCAGATGCGTTTTAATATAGAGAAATGCAAGGTCATGCATGTTGGGAAAAAGAACCCGATGTTCAGCTATACAATGGGGGGAACATTGCTAGATGTAAGTACCCTTGAAAGAGACCTGGGTGTGCTGGTGGATACAACAATGAAAGCATCAGCACAATGCGCGACAGCCTCAAAGAAAGCAAACAGAATGCTGGGTATCATCAAGAAGGGTATCACGACCAGGACAAAGGAAGTCATCATGCCACTGTACCGTGCAATGGTGCGCCCGCATCTGGAGTACTGTGTCCAGTATTGGTCGCCGTACCTCAAGAAGGACATAGCATTGCTTGAGGGGGTCCAGAGAAGAGCGACGAAAATGGTAAGAGGTATGGAAAACCTTTCATATACCGACAGGCTAGAACAGCTGGGGCTGTTCTCCCTGGAAAAGAGGAGACTTAGAGGAGACATGATACAAACTTTCAAGATCCTGAAAGGCATAGATAAGGTAGACAGGGACAGATTCTTCAGACTGTGGGGAACAACAAGTACAAGGGGGCACTCGGAGAAACTGAAAGGGGATAGGTTTAGAACCAATGCCAGGAAGTTCTTCTTCACCCAGAGAGTGGTGGACACATGGAACGCACTCCCGGAGGTTGTGGTGGGGCAGAAGACACTACAGGGATTCAAAGAAGGTTTGGATAAATTCTTGAAGGTAAAGGGGATTGAAGGATACAGATAGAAGTAAGGATAGGTTTTTTTAGGGCAGGGAACACTTGACAGGTCATGGACCTGATGGGCCGCCGCGGGTGCGGACCGCTGGGTGCGATGGACCTCTGGTCTGATCCCGGTGGAGGCAACTTCTTATGTTCTTATGTTCTTACCTCGAAGCCCTTCTGCCAAGTCTCTTATAAAGATGTTGAATAGGATTGGGCCCAAGACTGAGCCCTGTGGTACTCCACTAATCACCTCCGTCATTTCGGAGGGGGTGCCATTCACCACCACCCTTTGGAGAGGTTGTATCCCTATACTTCTACTAACACTAACCCCCTCCTTTGCCGGCGCGCAGCATGGGTTTTGGCGGTGGCAGCAATTGATCTGACACTCACAAAAGCCTTGTGAGCGTCAGATCAGCCACCGGTGGCGCTGGGGCCCACACTGTGCATCAGCAAAGGAGGGGGTAAGAATCTTAATAAAAAGTCCAGCCCGTGACTTAGCCTGTGTTTTAGATTTCAGCCCCTTATGTGATTTGAGTTTGACACCCCTGCTCTAGACAGTTGACCACAGACTGTAAGAGTTGAAGAGCCAGGGTGGACAGGCTGGCTCCAAGTCCACAAACAACTGAAGAGAGAAGTTATCGATGTGGGCTGTCATTAAGATGGGCTATTTTACAAGTTAATTTATTGTAGCACAGGGTCTCATTGCACTGGTTACTTATTTCTGCGCAAATCAAGTTCAAACTCTTAATTCTTGTTTGCAAGGGATTATAACCTTTAATGCCTCACTATCTGTCTAAGCTCCTGATTCTTTGCACTACATCCTGGTTACTATCTCTTCACAGCACTCTCTACTGCACCTTTACTCATACCCAACTATGAATGGATGTCATTCATCAGACTGCATTCTGCTATACTGGGCTCTCCTTATGGAATTCTATTTTCCCCTCTCCCTTGTTCCTTTTTCCCCTATCTTATTTTCTTTCTGTTTCATTCTCTCCTCCTTCAATTGAATTGGAACCTTGTGATCCACTTAGTAGCATTTTTATAAAATATGCAGTATGTCAAGCCTTTATAATAATCCACTCACTCCTGGATTCTAAATATGGATGACACCAGAATTATCTGGTGAAAAATAACATTGGCTGAGCCTGTCACCAATTTGGGTAAAATATGGGAAAGGAGAAGGGGGAGGGGAGTAGAATGGAGTGGATATGGGTATTGTGTGAATGGTATTAAGATATGATAGGAGAATATGTAAGGAGAGAGGTGATTGGTGAATGTGGAAAACAGTGTGCTGAGAGAAGCTGAGTAGGGATTGGTTGGGGAGTTTTGGTAGTTCCGGGAGATTATGTACTAAAAGGAAAGGATAGGGTTGGATGAGCATGTGGAGATTGTCCCTCCCTCCCTCCCTTTGTGGTTGGTTGTGCATATTGTTGTTGTTAGAGGGATTTTGTTGGGTGTTGGTGATGGAAGGTGAGGGTTGGGGCGGGGGTCGCAGCTTATTTCAATAACAGTTATGTTTTGGGGGGCAAAAAGATTGTTTTGGCACAGTGGGGTACATGTGAATATTGTCACAACCCAGGGTGTCTGATGAGCGCAGCAGACCACTTGGGCTGAGACAAAATACTGGTCCGGCGTGTCCCCTTTAGCTTGGGGTACCCTTCAGGCCTGGCAACAGCTAGGCTGTGATTAAACCCCAGTATTTTGGGTAAGGATTTCCCTTTCCAGCAAACAAAACAAAACTTCCACCAATGGTTCAAGTTCCTAAAAAGATTTATTATTCTTGGCCACTAGCCAGACTTTGTGTTCGGGTTCAAAGGACCTTGTTTCTCCCAGAGCAATTCAACTGTTTCAAAAGTAGCAAAACAAATAATTTCAGCAATTAACAAAAATACAGCTTTTCCTCCAGCAACTGGTCAACAGCCACAGTAAAGCCACTGGATACAGAGAGGTACAGTATAATAATACTTTCAGGCAGGTTCTTAAGGTAGCTATTAGCAATGCTTAACTTTATCAAGGTATCTTGTCCCTGGTAGCAAAGGCTTAAGTTTATCAAGGTATCATGCATGCAAGCAGTTTTTGCCCAAAGAGTTCTTAAATAAGTGTCTCTGGTTATAAGTGAAGCAAAAGGTACAAATATCAGCTTCTCAATCTTATAGTCCATCAACTTGTAGTCATACAAAGAACAGTTCTTAGACACAGGCTGGCTCAGCCTTCAGCATGGCTTCCAGGCACAGCTGCTGCACTGCACTGCTGCTAATTAGCTTCCTCTGTACAAACGTATTTCAATGCCAAAACCTCAGCAAAACAAAAATAGGAAAAACCAATCGTTTTCTCTGAGCTGGTTTTGAAAAGACAAAAAGCACTAGCTCAGAAACATTACAGTCCATAATAAGGAAAAACTGCTGCCAGAACAAGACACTTTCTTCTAGGCAAAACACTCAAAACCAAAATACAGTTCCTAGCAATGTCCTCCTCAGAGAGTTAATGGCACAGTCCACACACTCACTTTTACAGCAGTTGATTCTCCTCAGTTCCGTACTAGATTCTGGTACACTCTCTGCTGTTTCAAAATCTATCATTTCCAAGTTATTCACATGTCCCAACGTCCAGCCTCTCATAGTCTGGCTGGGAAAACAAACGTCTCCACCTTCCTCTCTCCTCTCAACTCCCTCACTGGCTTCCATTTTAGGGAGCTTGAAACCATGCCCCCTCTGCCTAAAGAACTGCTACATCTGCCAGGAGTCAGATTTCCCTGCTCCTTTCTTAAAGAAACAGCAAGCATTTCAGGTGAAAATCTCCTGCCAGGATTTAAAGGCTCTATACAAGAGCACAAGCTTTCCTGCAAGACTTCCCTGTTTCAAGCCAGCTATTCCAGGGATAGTCATCGCCTACATGTTCCAGGGCACTGACCTGATCAGCTCTTCTGCACTGGGGTTGTCTAACCTTAACACTTTTCCTGCTGGCAGTGGGTTTGTTACAATATACAGGTGAAAAATGATCAAATGTGAACCTCGTAAGTGGCACCACTGTAAGGGAAGCATGGCCTGGCATTACCTTGGGTCATGTTTTGGGGGTAGTTAAGGATTGGTATTGATGACAGCTAGTTCAGCACCGAATAACTCCCTGGGGTGTAAAATATTTCTGAAATTGTTTGCTGGAATTTGATGAAATTGTTAAATGTTTGAAATGTTTTGGGGACTGGAAATAAAGCTGCGGCCAAACTGATTGCTCCACAAATATTTGGTGGTCTATTTATTTGTATGTTTGTGGTATTGAAAGGTGACAAAGTGTGAATGCTAATGTTAGGCATTTTGAGTTGCGTATGAAAATTTGGGTGAATGCCCAATTTGCATATGTAACTTAGGGGGTCCTTTTACTAAGGCGCGTTAACTGATTTAGCGCGCACTAATGATTAGCGTGCGCTAAATGCCAAGGCACCCATTATATTCTATGGGCGCCTTAGCATTTAGCACGTGCTAATCTTTAGCGTGCACTAAATTGGTTAGCTTGCCTTAGTAAAAGGACCCCTTAATTAAAGAGCCAATCAGTGCTGATAATTAGCCACTGACGAGCAATTTTTAGCACATTGCCACTAATTAGAATTTATATGTATATCTTTTTAGGTTGATCTTCCCTTCACGTTAAAGACCATTTTTACCACAGGCGTAAAAATAGCTGTTTTGATTTTATTATTATTATTTTTTCCATTAACAACCATGCATTAATCTTGTCATTAGTGCATGGACATGTTTAAAAGTTACTGCCACACATTTTGTAAATGATGAAGACTCATACAATATCCATGTGTTAACCAGTTGATTTACAGCATTGCAGATTTGCTAATTGGTTAATGCTGAAACACCCACTCTCTGCCCATGATACATTCAAGTTTCCAAGTTTATTACAGGATTTTCTATTGCACTTATCAAACATGTGTCTAAGCTGTTAACATTCTAAGATTTAGGGAGGGGTGTGTGAGTACTTGACGTGATGTGGGTGCATGGGAGAACTACAAGTGTGACTAGTAAAGAAAGGGAAAGATAACACATAAGGGTAGACCCTGCAATTTGGCTGCCAGGGGTCCTGAGTGTGACTTTTTTTATCCAAAAAATCAAGACACACGGTCAACGTCTTCAAAGTCTATTTGTCTTCTGTTTTGTAACTTCCATGGAATAAGGACTTTCTTATATGTCGATTCAACACTGTGAACCTTGGAATGCTAAACAAATGTTTAGCAGTAGTAGCACTAATACTATTTTTAATAATGATACATATTTTTCACTGTGATCCTGGACTGGTACTTTTTTTCACCTAACCCAGAAGTGCTTTACAATATAGACACAAATTAGCACCAAATGGAGGAACTGGAGTATGAAAATACATACATACATACAAATCCTACTTGTCTTTACTGAGTATGCTGGCTTAATTTTTCCTGCCTAGATATAACACTTCATCTAGTAGGAGAAAAAAGGCCTCAGAAGCCACGGGGAAAAATATTACCCTGCAGCTGTGAAAGAAGGTGCTACTTTTATACACAGGTTCCCCTGCACGCTTCTATCATAGGCCGCTGGAAAAACCTCCTTTTTATAATAGGCGTAGATTTCAAATGTAAATTTTATGTTTAAGTTTTACACGTACTGAAATTTGGAAAAAATATGAAACATGCAGAAAATGCTCATCTTAATGCTGATCTTTAATGAGTTTAGGGTTAGGGTCAGGGCCTGCAACAGATTTCACGTTGCCATAGTCAATGGTGTCCATCGTTTCACGATCTAAAAATCGTTTCATCATGGCATTGCGAAGCAATAGCGCTGTATAACTGTGTGTCGGGAAACAGGTGTACAATATAGACTGCGTGCAAATTACTATAACTGTTTCGACATTAATATCAAGCAATTTTCATTAATGATGATTTTTAAACACAGCCTTTCATTTCCTGAAATCCCATTTAGAAGTGACTTTGAATTAAGCAGAAATGTATTGTATACTGTACAGAACCACTTTAGAGCAATGACATTGTCTCCAAACCTCATTTATGAAAACAGAAAATAATATTGATCTTTTGGTTAACAGGCTGCTTCACTGTCTGGTTTTTGTTATGAAACAAAAAATTAATTCAAGCTAAAAGGTTGGAACCTGCTTAAAAGTCAATACATTGTGATTTGCTATATTTTCTGTACACAAAAAAGGTGCAAAGAGGGGATTCTAACCATTGAAAGACATATGACAAAGGTTTTCATGAAGATTTCTGAAAATAAAAATGTTTTAAGATAGAATAGTTTAAGTTCCATATTCAAGTTTCAAGTTTAATATTTTTCTTCATTGATCGCTTAATCAAATTCTAAGCGATGAACATATTAAAATATAGTCAAATAGAGACAGAACATTACAAACTTTAAATAATAACATTGGGTAGATAACTAATACATTATACATTATACTCATTACATAAGGAAAGATAAGGGTTTGAAATACAATTAATAAAGAAAAGCAAAACAAAGGAAAAATACAATAGGGAAATAAATAACCACAGAGCATAATACAATATAATAAAATCGCTGGTTTAAGAACTGTTTAATTAAATATTAAAAGCATCTTTAAAAAGAAATGTTTTTAAATTACTTTTAAATTTTCCCAGGTCCTGCTCGTTCCGTAGATAAATTGGGAGAGCGTTCCAAGTTTGAGGAGCAGTTACAGAAAAAATAAACTGACGTCTAGTATTAATAACCTTAAGTGATGGAATGGTCAATAAATTTTGCTCATTAGACCTCAAGGTTCTGCTTGGATAATATGGTATTAAATGTTTAAATATGAATGCAGGAGTCTTGTAGAGAAGAGACTTAAAAACAAGTAAACAGAGTTTATATGTTATCCGATGGATAACTGGGAGCCAGAATCATCAACCAAAAACTGGATCTTTGTGTCATTGAGATCCTTGACTCAGAGTATGGCAGTAGTCAAAGAAGAATGCCCAGCAAATTAGGAAAGAAATGAATAACATTTCTATTTCACTCCATGGTGCAACTTCACCTTACGTATGATGTGTTCAGTTGCCATATCTCAGAAATAACAGCAAAAAATAGAAAAGATCCAGGGAAAGGTGACCAAAATGATAAATGTGGTGGATATCTTCCCTATGAAGAAAAGCTAGAGGTCAGGGTTCTTCAGGTTAGAAAGGAGAAAGCTAAGGGTTGGGTTATATGGCTAGCACTACACCTGCTCACACATGCAGATAAATTTTATATAGTTTTTTTCTGCCAATAAAGCTTGATTATAAAGTTATTCTAATATATACCTGCACAGAAACTGTGCACTTGGAAAATGTGCACCTACTTTATGTGATCTGTACATAGGCATTCCCAAGGGAGTAATTTGAGAGGAGCAAAGCAGTTGTTCTACCTTAGCTATATGAACAGCGGCTGAATATCACCACTCTATGGGCAGGTTATACATACAGTATATTCATCAAAGCTGTTTCTACAAATAGAGGCATGGAGGGGCATTTTCGATAGGACGTCTAAGTCTAATTTGGACATTTTGGAAAAATTCCAGTAGAGAAAATGTCCATTTTCAAAACAGCCAGACGTCTATCTTTTATTTTTGAAAATGACCTATTTAGATGTTTTCGTTTTTAGTACGTCTATCTTTTTTGGCCATTTTCAAAAATAAAAATGTTCACATGAAAATGCAGCAAAGCAAGTTATGCAGACGTACCCAACTACCTTGTCTGATCGTGGCAGGGGAATCCCCATCAGCTAAACTGGTAGTGAGATTCGACTCTCCCTCCCTCCCTCCTTACAGGCATTGATCCCCCCATGTACACCGCCAAACTAACCAAAATAAAAAATGAGCCACAGAGCCCTACACCCCTTCCTCCAACATCCCCTGACATCCCTGTACCTCTGACATCCCCCAACATCCCAGGACATCCCCTCAGACATCTTCAGACCCCCCCTGACATCCCTAGACATCCCCCTCCATGACATCACCCAACATTCCTGGCCTCTTCGATATCCCGAACATCACCGTTGCTTCGGATGACAAATCAGCAGGAGGGAAGCACACTCCTTTCTGCTTATAGGGCCACATGCTCAGAATGACAGGCTTTCTCCCCCCCCCCTTCCAATGATTCTTGTGATGTAGTGGGAAGGGCCTAAGGCCCTGATTGGCTCAAAATTGATATTTGATATACCATCTTTCTGAAGTTACAATCCAAGTAATTTACATATCATATACAATACAGTGTCTTATATATCACAGTTCTCTACAAGGAATCTATGTGGTTTACAATAAAAATTAAATCAAGTTCTTGAAGTTACGTTTTGAAGCCCAATCTTGTGGTTATTAGAGGGAAGAGGTGAAGGATAAGAGGTTGACTATATAGAGAAGAGATATGTATTAAATTTATTTTGGAAGTCAAGGTAAGTGGTGGGTTGTCTTAGGTATGTTGGCAGTTTGTTCCAGATAAGAGGTCCTTGGTATTTAAAGGTAGCCTCAAACATCTTCCACAAAACTTGTTGAGGTGGTGGGAAGGATAGTTTGAAGTGTTGCAATACTCATGAGTTGAAAAAGTAGTGTGGGACTTTAATATCAGAAATTAGTCCATCTGAATTTTCTCCATAGATTGCTTTGTGATCCATGCAGGCTATCTTGAATTAAATTTGCTTTTTATTAGCAGCCAGTGCAGTTGTTCTAATAGTGGGCATGCCCTCTCATACCGATTCATTCTGAAAATTAGTTTGGTGGCAGTGTTTTGTAGTAGCTGTAGTCTCTTGAGTTCTTTTTCTGTAATGCCAAGGTATAATGAGTTATAATTGCCCAGGTTTGGTATTAGGGCAGATAGTGCTACTGTCCTGAAACTGTCCAGGGTTAGGACTGCTCTTATTGTCCTCAGTTGTCTCATCTTAAAGAAGAATATTTTCACTAGAGAGTTCATATGTCTGTTGAAGGTTAAATTTGAGTCTAGCGTAACTCCCAGTACTTTGGAGGAATTTTCTATTTTTAGCCTCTCGCCTATGGACAGTTCTAGTTCTGTGCTAGGTAGAGAGTTTTAGTCTCTGAACCTTAATATTCTTGTCTTTGATTTGTTTAGTTTGAAAAACAAGACTTATTTTGTACCTGGCGCAATGGCAGGTTGAATGACTGTCGTAGAGACACAAGGAGCTGTGATGGGCATCAAACTTGGTTCCCTAGGTTCTCAGCCCAATGCTACTTAATATTAGGATTGTCATTTAAATATATAAATATATATATATATTTATTGAAAACAGGCAGTACAGCCAAGACTCATTCCTACAAAACAAACAGTAAGTCAGTCCAGAGCAGAATGTAATATAATAAGTTGTCAGATCAAAGATAAAGCTTCAATAGGTCCTGAAAACCAATCAAATTTGGCCGGCCATCTATCCATTTTACTTTAAACAAAAAACCAAAAAGGAAAGCACAAGTCCAAATCCCCCACTTTAATCATGATCCTAAAAAAAATAAAAATCACAAATTGAAAAACCAACATACACATTCCATGCACTCCACTTTCACCCTCCCTCCCCCCACTCTGAAATATTGGCTGGAGGAGGAGAGCCCTCCTGTCGCCACCTGGACCTCTCTGATGGCACAGTTGGCTAAATGTGAGCTCTTAGCAGAAAAGGGGAAATGGCAGACTCTGGACTGTCTGGCTGTGGCGGCAATGTATCTCCTTATGATGTCTGGGGTGGGTGGGAGGGGGGACAGAGTCTTTTCTTACTCTCTGGCACTCTCTGTGCCCTTTCGTGGCTCTTTCATGCTACCTAAGGATTGTCATTTAAAGGCAATGATATCAGGTTAAAGCCTGAAAAATTTGCTCTGTCAATTTAGTGCCCTAGGTATGTACCATAGTTAGACTGTGAGTTAGGATAGATAGGAAAATACATAGAGTACCTGATTAGATTGTGATGGGCGGTATATCAAATACAAACAAACTTGGAAACCAGCTCATGGCAGTTCTGCTAATCTGACATTGACTAGTGGTTCATCTTGGTAAATTTCATATTTTATATTATAATGCATGTAGCCGTGTTACCCACGCTGGATAAATGTATTTTGGAGTATATAGACCAGTGTCTCTCAAACTGTGTCTCAAGAAACAGTGGTGTGTCCTGAAGAGATTCCAGGTATGCCTCAAGAGATTCCAGAATTTTACTTTATTTTAAAAAATTATCTTCATCAGTACACACTAGAAAAGATGACATGTATATCACATAACAACAAAACAAAGGAGAAAGTTCAACTTTGTCTGCAGAAAAAACCAAGCAGGAGAAACAAACAAAACTGCAGACTGTATACAAGATGCAGGCAAAAATTTATTGTACCAAAATTAAAATGCAAATAAGTAAAAATAAAACCCTTTTACCAATCAAGGGACCCGACACGGTCCATGTTTCGGACAAACCTTCGTCAGGGGTTCATGGTGAAAAAGGTTGGGACATACCATAAAAAAATGAAGATAAGTAACAAAGTGCCCATATATTGTGTTCGCCGAGGATCGCTGCAAAAAGTAAAGCGTCTCAAGGAAGCAGTAAAAAAGTATATCACATAAGCAAGAGTCTGTCAATGTTATCAGCGTCTGTATGCATAAGGATACAACTGCCCAGACAGACATCATTCTTTGATGTGATTGGTCCTTGAAAAATTATTTTTTAAGTAGTAGTTATCTTAACTTGAGCAACAAAGCAATCAAGGCTTTGTTACAGTTTGGATCCTCTGACAGAAATTAAATCGAAAAAAAAAAGAATGACTGCAGTTGGTGGATGATGAAATGTATGTTTGCTTGTCGACTATCGAGCCACATTTTGAGTTAATTTGCACTCAAAAACAAGCACATCCATTGCTAAACAATTTGCTCTGTTTAGTGTGCCGGAGATTAAAAAAAAAAAAAAGTTTGAGAGACACTATCATAGACTGTAAATATGTGTCAAGGAAAGGAACATGCTTTTCTCTATAAACAGGTAGCTTTATTGTGCCCATTTCTGTTTGCTATGCTTTTTTAAAAGCAGTATAATCATAAATGTTGGCCATAGAGCACTTGAAAGTGCAAGATTGAGAGAATGTGTCATACCAGAATGAGGCTGAAGGCCTTCCTTTCCATGTGGTGTAATCCAAAGTTGCTGAATTACTGTAAACAGAAGTTTTAACAAAGGGGTAATTTTTCAGCAGGAAAGCCTCTGTAAGAACCAGAGGTCTGAGGAAAAGAGGCTTTGCAGAAGATAGAAAGAAGTAGCAGCAGAAAGAATGGAAGAAGAGAAATGGCACAGGAATGGCCAAGGAAATGGCACAGGAAAAAGGGGACAAGTGCATGGGGAAGCTGAAGAGCAAAGGTGGCCCAATGATAAAGCTGAAAGCACATGAGAAGGGGAGGAGCTGGACTAAAGATGATAAAGGGAAGACACCCAACATTCAGTTAGAAGTCACCAGGAGCTGCAGAACTGAGAGGCACAAGCTGAACAATCCTGTAAAAACAGGCCCAACCTGAAGATAGACCCAACCTGGGTGCCAGGGTGATTACAATACTGGGTAAAGAACCAGGGAAGCTAGGTTTCAAATCCCAATTCTGTCCCTAAGACAGCTTGTGCAAGTTACTATCTCCCATTTCCCAAGGTTCCTACTTACTGTACTGTAGACTGGAAGCTCTTCACAGTTGCAGTATATTGTTCCTGAATCCTTCACACCACTATATAGTACTATATCCATCCAACACCGCAAAAATTAATATATATATTTTTTAAATAACCAAAGCTGTGAAGGTGAGAAACTGCACTGAACAATGAGCTGATAAATGCTATTAAGGAAAGAGATCCAGCTGAAGAAGAATCCAGGGAAATCCAATGTGGAGGTCTGGTTCCAATGAATAAGAATCAATAACTCAGAAATAGTGAACTACCACTAGTAATAATAACAATACACACATTCACAGGGTCATGTGGAAGGTATAAGAAAACTACAACACGAGTCAGGCTCTGCCGGGAGGAAAAGCCTCAGACAAAGCCCTCCCACCACCACAGCTGTGGTTTAAGATGTTCGGGCGGAGAACCTCATCGGCATAAAAACCTCCCCGAGAGCCAAATTGCTCTGTGTTGTGAAAAAGTAGCAAAAATCAATAGACGTGTCGCCAGGTGATCACACTTATATGTGTAATTTGACTCAAAAATAACTTATCTTTTGTCTCTAGCTCGGTTGGAACACCAACGGTGGCCAGCGTTTCACATAATGCTGCCTAAAGGTGTGCTCTCCGATTATGAGCTCTCAAAAACGGGACACTGGAATCGTGTCTCCTTCCACAAACGATGACGCCATTGTCTGAAGCTTTTCCTCCCGGCAGAGCCTGACTCGTGTTGTAGTTTGCTTATACCTTCCACATGTTCCTGTGAATGTGTCCAATGAATAAGAAACCATCATAGTGTTGAATTAAACTACCGTAGATCCAGTATGAAACTCGCTGGAAGAAGATGGCCAGAGCTTCAGATGTGCCCTAAACCAGTCAGTCTGAATGGAGACAATATGAGAGAGCCTGTCAGAGAATGAATTATTTTTTATAGAAAAAAAAGGGGTAACCAGATGTTCAAAAATGAATTCTAATGGAATTTCAAAAAAGTTCCTTCTAAATGATGAAGCCAGTCGATAGATTTTGAAAACATTCTTAAAGCTGTTGATTTAACTCCTTATACTTCAGTTATATAGTGTTTCCATCAAAAGCATTACTAAAAAAATGGAGAGTGAGTATATCATAACATGCTATGATGTCAGATCATAGGACCTCTCATGATCTGTAGATCATCTCAAGTCCACTCCTGAGTTGTGTGTCATAATCATTTATGCACATTCCAAACCTCCCTTTAATAAATTATTTTCCAAGCGTGCTGTCTAAATGCTGAATCTTAGTCTGAAGCAGCGCTGTATTAATTAAAATTTAGACCCACATTTTTAAGTGCAGGGATCTGTGCATAAACTTTACACAGTGGATCCATGGGAAGGGCACAGGTGAATTGGAGGGTATTTCTGGAATTGGAATTTAGGTTGCTGTAAATCCTCACACCTAAAACTGGGCGTGGATCCTAGTGCTATATACTATTGTATAAATAGCACACACCAGGCTAAGGTAGAAACCTCAACCACGGCTTAGTAAAAGGGGTGGGGGCGGGGGGTAGTTATTTTTATGAACATAAGAACATAAGCAATGCCTCCACTGGGTCAGACCTGAGGTCCATAATGCCCAGCAGTCGGCTCACACGGCGGCCCAACAGGTCCAGGGCCTGTGCAGTAATCTTCTATCTATACCCCTCTATCCCTTTTTCCAGCAGGAAATTGTCCAATCCTTTCTTGAACCCCAGTACCGTACTCTGCCCTATTACGCCCTCTGGAAGCGCATTCCAGGTGTCCACCACATGTTGGGTAAAGAAAAACTTCCTAGCATTCGTTTTGAATCTGTCCCCTTTCAACTTTTCTGAATGCCCTCTTGTTCTCTTATTTTTTGAAAGTTTGAAGAATCTGTCCCTCTCTACTCTCTCTATGCCCCTCATGATCTTATAAGTCTCTATCATATCCCCTCTAAGTTTCCTCTTCTCCAGGGAAAAGAGTCCCAGTTTCTCCAATCTCTCAGCATATGAAAGGTTTTCCATACCTTTTATCAGACGTGTCGCTCTCCTCTGAACCCTCTCGAATAACACCATATTCTTCTTAAGGTACGGCGACCAATATTGGACACAGTACTCCAGATGCGGACGCACCATCACCCGATACAACGGCAGGATAACTTCTTTCGTTCTAGTAGTAATACCCTTCTTGATTATACCTAGCATTCTATTCGCTCTTTTAGTGGCCGCTGCGCACTGTGCCGTCGGCTTCATTGTCATGTCCATCATTACCCCCAAGTCCCTTTCTTGGGTACTCTCCTTCAATAACATCCCTCCCATCGTATAGCTGTACCTCGGGTTTCTGCTTCTCACATGTAGTACTTTACATTTCTCAACGTTGAACTTCATCTGCCATCTCATCGCCCATTCCCCTAGTTTGTTCAAGTCCCTTTGCAGTTCTTTGCAGTCCTCTTTAGTCCGAGCTCTATCTATGCAGCTCTATCTAAACTAAACTAAACTAAACCTTAAGTTTATATACCGCATCATCTCCACAGATGTCGTGGAGCTCGGCACGGTTTACAAGAACTTAAAATATAGGAAGAGAAGTTTTTGGTTTTTTAAAAAATCTTTATTAAATTTTCAAGGCTAATACAAAGTGCATAAAATTATACATACATTAATCACCAGAATCAGCACTTACAATCCATCAGTAATACAGATGAGTGTATAATCTAAAGGAAATTAAAGTTAAATGAACAACTATACCGAAGTAACAAGAGTCGTTAATAGACCCCAAACTAATCTGAATAAATTATTATGCCCCAACATGTCAGCGTTCATTTTCTCATACTTATAATACAAACATAAATTTGCCCACCAAAAGATGAAACTAAGCCGATCCCAATTTTTCCAATTGTGGGTAACCATTTGCATGGCAATCCCGGTCATGTTTATGAAAGCTGGCATTTATACCGGTCCAATAGTGGTTTAATATGCAATAGTGTCCCACAGAGGACTACATCATAGGTTAATGGAATCGATGATTCCAGTATGTTGATAAGTCCCCATATCGACTTCCAAAATTGAGTATCAAAGGACAATAGAACAACAAATGATCCAGAGTCCCTGCTTCAAGATGACATTGCCAGCATCTAAGCAGTTTTGTCAGAAGAAAAGTCAGTATATGTGGCTTTATTAATCTTTACTGTTTTAATCCTTTCATAGTCAGTATGCAACACTCTTTCAGAACCATTTAAGAATCCAGATCAGTTTATGTATTCTGTCAGCAGCAGGACAAACACAAGGTAGAAAGATTATTCCGATAAGATGTTCCAGACTCCAGACAAAATTTATGAACCAAACATTGATGACTAGCCCTCTTGGGTTATTCTATAAATTATGTGCATGGTGCAATGTAACATATGTAAACAAAACCTCAATTATTCTTAAAAGCATAATTTATATAATTTTGTTTAAATCTGCTTGCTGGATGTGCAGAATTTTTTATTTGCAGAGAAACAAGACATCCACAGAGGTCACAGTTAAAAAAATGTGGACCAGGAATGGACTGCATGACTTTTTTATTGTTTTAATATGCCAGATTCTACAAATGGTGCTGTTAGGAAGACACCCGTAGGTGCTTTACCGGCACCTAAGCTAATTGTTTTAATTGGCTGTTAATGGCGTGGTAATGGACTGTACCATTAAAAACCAATTAAAAGAAAAAAGTATGGCACCGGAATCATGCAAATGCCTAGTGGCGCTGAACGTCATAATTGGTGTGGTTATGTTCGGGGTTGATGTTCAGCGCTGTTAAGCGTGATTCCTTGTCAAAGGTAGGCACCAGAAATGTTGACCTTTAGAACCCTGGTCTACATATCTGACCATGACACAGGCCATGGTTCTGAAAAATGGCACCGTAATATGAGTGACATGAAACCAGCACCGTTTTTTCAGTGCCAATTACAGTGACACTTTTAGAATCCAGGCTTCTATGACTGCAATACACAAATATTTAATAGAGTAGCAGTATTTACAAAATATGTTTCTTTCTCCCTGTGTTCCTATTTAGCATTGTCTTGATTGAGACAGCATACACAACACAGTCTAAATACTGCAGTTAAAATTGTTCACTCATCATACTCAAAATAAACACCAGGTGTCAGTATTGTGCTGTCTTTATACACATCTAAGGTTAAAGAGATTGTTTAACATCATCTACCCACCAGGGATAAACTGTAGAGTACAAATATCTTTATGGGACTTTCAGCACCTCATTAATAAAAATATTATTTCATAAATGATTTGTAAATACAATTTGAGCAAAATTAAAAATAAACAGCAGCAAACAATTGAGCATGAACATATTTCAATGCACTGTGCATTCAAATGATCTTTAGGATTATGTACAAAAAATGTATCTCCTATTGTCTCAAATTGCCTGTTTATGCAAAGATAATAAGCTTTCCTTCAACCATTGTGGTTAGCCTCAAATGTAAAAGACTAGAACATTGTAGATAAAGCTTTGTACAGGATCGTTCATGCATAATGTCAATCTCCTGTTCCATTACAGGTAGCGTTTCTATTATTTAGTGTATATAAACTGTAAATTTAGAGGCGGGGGGAGGGGGCGTCCAATAATTAGAGGTTATTTGAGAGTACAAGAAATCTGTGTTTGTCAGTGTTTTTGTACCACACATAATATGGCTTGGTAGTTTTCCAATAGAAACACATATGTATGTTTGTATCACTTAGGAATCAGTGCAGAAAAGGCAGAAATAGAGTGGAAGACAAGACAGAAAGTGATGAGAGAGTGCCACATGAAATAGTGCTTTTCCAAACACAGGGGTGTCAAAGTCCCTCCTCAAGGGCCGCAATCTAGTTGGGTTTTCAGGATTTCCCTAATGAAAATGCATGAGATCTATTAAACCACGGAGAAGCCTTGCTGATGATCAGCAGTATATGAAAAATAAATGAACCTAAACTTCAACATTTGGGCATTGGGGATATTTTATTAGTGTTTATCGTCACCACCTAGAACCAGAAGCTCTAACTATAGAGTTGCAGTATAATTATTGCCATGAGTCAGCAGTGTTAATCTGGTTTATGACTAAATACAAATGAGAACGTATAATAAGGAAATCAAAAAACAAGACCCTTCTCATCTGGCACAATGGGAGCTGTATGGAAATGCAAAAAGAAACAGAAAGAAGGAAATTAGATATTGGCCACTGTGGCAGCAGTTTACAGTTTTCACATTGGGGAGCAAACTATACCAGGGGGAAAAAGAAGAAGGGAATAGGGGTAGGGGCAAGGGTATAATTAAAGGGAGGGAACTGTAGACCTGGTAGCTTCACAAGTAGAACGTGTTCATTACGGATAAAAAGCACCTAGTTCACTATTTGTTATATTAGATTGGTACTATATTGCTGCAGTAGTCCTATTGTACAGCAAAAACAACCGAGGACCATTTTTGCTCAAAAGGAACAAGCGACAAGAAACAAGTCACTTAATACTCCTTTGCCCAGGTACCGTAGTTAGACTGTGATAGGGAGAAATACTTAAGAGTTCCTGAATTTAAAATGCTTTGAATAGAAGTGGTATATAAGAATTTAAAATAAATAAATAAGCTATTCAAAAAAGGAAGATTAGGAATGGGAAGCATGGGGAGTGAGAGGGCAATAGGTTAATGGGTGGATTTTGTGTTTGATCGGGAGGATGAGGTTAACAAAGTATGTGGGGAGGGATTTAAAAGAAGTATTTATTTGATTTTTTTAGCCCATCTTCCCAAAGGAGCTCAGAACAAGTTACAAATCAGGTAATCAAGCATTTTCCCTATCTGTCCCAATGGGATCACAGTCTATTGCAGAGTTTCTCAACACATGGTAAGCGTACCCTTAGGGGTACGTGAGCCGCTTAGGGGTATGTAGCAGTGCACGGGTCTACTGCCCTCTTCCTCCTTAATGGTCGCTGACACCATCCCATGGATCCTATAGCCTCCTTCCTGCCCTCTAGCTGCATGCCCTTGTCCAGGCCAAAGCCGACCCGGAAGGATTCCCTCTGGTATTAGAGCTGACATCAGAGGGAAGCCTTCTGGGTCAGCATGGGATCCCAGTTACCTCCTTCCAGGTGGGCTGTTCCTTCCTGCCTTCAGCTGCACTTGTTGCAGGGATGCGAGCAGCAGCTCTTACATGCTGCATTTGGCTGACCCAGAAGACTTCTCTTCAACATCAGAGCTGACATTAGAGGGAAGGCTTGTGGGTCAGCCATG